>NC_050481.2:4728980-5332732 GCF_012460135.2 Molothrus ater | reverse complement strand
GGACATAACAAATAATCTCTTCAGTTAATTCCTCTTTTCCCACTCCTTCCCCCAGAGTCGTGTCTCTGATTTGAGACAGCTTGTTAAAACTACAACTAACTTGCAAAACTTTTGGTATTGATGAAAAAATAATTTCTGAAGGAAACTGAACTAATGAGCATGTATATCTTAATACTCCTGGTTTTGTGCTGTCCAGAATGAAAGTGCCCAGTGAAGAGGGAGTGAAGCAGCAAAGGAGACTGGAGAAGATACTTCCTGTGTTTGCTTTGAAAGCAGTGATGTATAAAAATCCTTGTTTGTTTTCAGAAGGAACCTCTGGAGGAAAACAACTGTGGGCAAGAACGTGCAAAATGTAGAGCTAGAATTATCTGACTTTGTCCTGTCAAATGTTAAGCCAAACAGGAAGGTTTATTTTTCTCCCTTCTTTTTTTTTTCTTTTGGCAACTACTTCCCCAAGCTTCCTATGGGGTGGAAATGGGCAATAAATAGCAGGGTATCTAATGGCATCATTCCAGGCCTCCCAGCTACTGGCGTTGGCAAGGAAATGGCTCTCCTTTTGCTTCCTTCTTATTTTTAGAGCGCTGAGTTTTCAGGGGGTGGAGGGAGGGTCGGCTATTATCAGTGAGAGTCAAACCACAGTGGCTGCTCTCACCGCCCTGCCAAACTGGAGGAAGCTGGGCTCGTATAATTCACACCGCCAGCGGTTTTGCCTTGTAAGCGAGACTTCCTTTATATCCAAAATGCATTCGCATGCACGCAAAGCTGAACCCTCTCGTTCCTGTAGGACCCCTGCTTTAAACATGTCCACATTTTTGTCTTCTGGCCTCCTACTTCCCCCCTCCCCTCCCACCACCACTGCCACTTCTTCAAGTTCAAAAATGCTCACTAGAGAGATGAATTGCAAACAGAACCAATGTTGCTCTTGGAAAAGTTGCTCAAAGAACAAGCCCTGGAGAACAACAGGCTGCAAAAACAGTCTTCTCTGTGATTTGATGACTTCCATATAAAAATGATCTTCTCCAAAATTCTATTTTGAGCTTGGTGTATTTGAAGTTGATTTTTTTTTTTTTTAAGAATTGTCAGTTATGCAAACTGTGGAAAATACAAGTGGGTTTATTAAAAATCAAAAGGATTTGTTTGTCATGAGGTGATAAAAATAACCAAAGTACCAAAGGCTGTTTCCAAGTTTCCGGAAGTAAGGCTTTTTCTCCTGTGAAACTTTAGACACTATACTTAGTTCTTGCACAGGGGTGCTTGATTTTCATTTTAAATTTGTAAGCCAGCTTAAATAATTCAAACTTCATTCACACATTATAGGCTTATGTATGATAGGCTTATATTTCTCTTTGGCTGTGGAGCAGAGCTTTAAACTAGAGAAGCTCAGCTTGGTTTTGATTTTGACATGAACATTTCAAACACCCCTATTTCTACAAACTTCATATGAGAACTTTTTTTGTGTACTTTGTTGCATATCCTGGACTCACAGCAATCATGGCTGGAAGCTATGATCTGTAGCAAGTCTCCTGGGCTGCTCCTTCCCCATAGAGGACTCAGGTATACCAAATTCCTTCTGGCAGCTTTTCCAAGGTTATCTCCTGGCTGTTGGTCTCAGGAGAGGTCTAGCATACATCTTGTAGCAGGGGATGCTTTGGAGATAGCCTGGTCTGGACTGTGTTCTTCCAGGTTGTATGCAAATACAGGCTCTGAAATTTCTCCTAGCAGAGGAAAGACTGATTCCCAAGCTAGATTTGTAACTTTACTTGAAGCCTTGAGGCACAAAGCAAGGCATGATACTCGATACCAGAGGAATGGGTAAGGGAAAACCAGAGCAGAAATATCTGCTTGGACATGTTCAAATTCTGTTGGTCCAGGTTGCACCATGGAGTTTAATCATGGTAGGGATCTTTCAAATGTGGCCTTGGTGGTTTCTGAAGAAAAAATTCATAGTCATGAAGATGTCTCCAGGTGGTTTGCTAAGTTTGTGCTGTTCTAGCCCCTTGGGCATGTGTCAGTCTGGGATTTGGCAAGACCTTAGCTGAAGCACATATTTTCCAATCACATGGTTCTAGGATAATGGTTCTGTAATCCACAGTACCTTGTAATTTCCTATAGTTCCTGATACAAAGACTGAGGAGGACCCCAGGACTGGCCAGCCTTGGAAAGTTGTGGTGCTGAATTGATAGTGCAAGTTGGTTTTCACTTGTGCTTTGTTTAGTGATGTGGGAATGTAGACTTTAACCAATGAATTTTACATAATTTGCACTTGACCTCCCACAGAAGTTCAGTTTGAACCTGAGCACAGAGACATTTCTGCTTTTGTATTGTGATACTTTAGTACAAGCCTATACATTCTATTCAGTGTGAGGTTATTTTAGTTGTTTTGCCAGATGAAAACATCCTCAGCTATGAACAAGTAGGAATATTGCCACAAAACAATGATTTATTACTGTTTTTTTTTTAATGACAAAACAAAGACTCCTCAAATAGATTAAAGGACCTTGCTTAGCATGTTTATCCTGAGACCACTGAGTATGTCCTGTAAAAAATCTCTGTTGCCCAAGTGCCACTATGATTTCTGGAAGAATGCAATGTAATTACTCTGTCATTTCACTGAAATACTTCTATATGTGCAGTTTTCTTGGTTAATTTGGGTTCCAAGAGGACCTCTTCTCCAAGCAGTTTGATGCTGTGAGTAGTTAAGCATGATAAATCCATTATGCACTTGCTTTACACTCAACTTACGATGTTCTGCTCTTTAGAATGCATTAGAGACACGATTTAATAGTCTGCTGTCCTTAATTCTCATTCATATCCTCTCTATAATAATCTTTTGGAAAGTCTAAATTGATCTTTATTACAGAGTTTGCAAGTATCCATAGTGAAATATTGCTTCTATCAAAGGCTCATTTATGATGCCAAGTTTCTTATAATGATGAGATTTATTTGCCGTATCTTTTAAGGTTTAAGGGCTCTTCCCCCCCTCCTTTTGTCCCTGAGAGTCCTGGTTTACTGGTATAAGGCATGATGTTTCCTGAGTGATAACATTAAATGTATTATCCTCCTGGTGTGTTTGATTAGGAATTGTGATAGAGAAATCCTTTTGGAAGTACCTAATAAATCTCTTATTGCTGAGACAAGGAGACTTGGGCTAAACTGTGTTTAGGGATAAAGTGTATTTGTGATATCTGTGGACCATTCTGAAATATGGTGCAATTTGTTCAGTGATTACCTGGCTAATTTTTTGCCAAACATGAAGTGCATATTTTCCAGCACAGAGTAATAAAATGTGATCTTACATAGGAACATGCAACTTTCTGTAGGATATTGATAAATACAAGGATAAAGTACAGCATATATGTGGCTTAACGATGGCTGCTGAAATAAGTAATCTCTATATAGTGAGCACTTTAATGACCTTCAGGGTGAAAATATTTACTGTTTCAAAACAAAGCAAGGAAAAATAGTTATGATTTTTCTCCCCATTGGGATGACCTGAGCATATTCCATAAAACAGTATTTTACAGAACATATAACTTGACATGCCACTATTAAATCTCTTTTAAATATATATTTTTTGCCTTCTATAAAAACTGCATAAACTGCTTTATGTGTATCCATCACAGGCAATAGTTAAGTTCAGATATTTACCACAGGTATCATTTGGTCATCTAACAGGCACAGTGAGACTTTGAGGGAAGCACTGTGGAAGATGATTTATTTTCACACCATTTAACGCCACAGTCCTTATCTTTCCTTAGAAACAGGGCCTGGATTTTCTACTAAAAGGTGAGACTTAAACTGTGGTTAAGGAAGCAGCAGAGGAAAGAACATAAAAATAGTGTGGCCCAATCCTCAGTGATGTAGCTCCATTAGGGATGGTGGGATTTGACCACTGAAAATGTGTCCCACTAACAGTAAGTTCCAGCCCAGCATGTGTTTGCTCTGAAGATCCCATCCTGCTGTGAAGTTGCTGGGCCAACACATTTGGCTACCTCCAACACTCAGCTGCAGTTTGGGGTGTCTTGGACATTAATTTATGAAAAAAAGAATAGGGATCCATGTTAGGGAGTAGACACAGAACAGTTTCTAGCTGATTTTTATTATCTTACTCCATTTTCAGTTTGTAGGCTGGGGTTGTGAGCAAAATGGAGGTAAAAGTTGCACTGAGGAGATCAGCCCAATCTCATTTTAAACTGTTAAAACTTGTAGATTCTGCTTTGCACAGTTTTTGTCAGTTATGTTTGAAAACTACCAGCTACTAAAGGACGTTTCTGTCCCCTGAAGGAATGCAAATATCTTCTGATAGACAAATCTGACTGGCAATTACTGTGTTTGCAGCCTATATAAATAAATAAATAAATTCAACTTCTTTAAAAGTGGAACTACTCTAAGATTTGGAAACTCCTGTGTTAAGCACCTTTGTGTGAATTTTTCTTCTCTTTCCCTATAATAAAAAACAAAGACAACGCTTGGGTGTGTCCAGAGATCTCAGTGACCTGAAAACAGAACAGATTTATGCTGCTATAATTTATTTGAAGCCTTGTCATCTGCCTTTAGTGCTGCAGTGAGATGCTAATCTCCTCAGATTTTGTGTACTGTTAGTACATGTAAAAAGCTGTCCAAAATCTTGGTATCTTCATTGTTCCATGACATTTACAATGAAAGTTTCAACACATATTTGCACTAGTTTAGAATAAGTTTTACAAATTGATTTCAACCTTTGCAAGTAATACTATGTAAAAAAGCCCAGGATAAATATTTAGGATTTTGATTATTGGATGTGAGCAGTAGAATGTGAACCGAGTGTGTAATAATAAGTAAGAAGGCAGAAGTCCTGTGTGTTGAAAGGGATTTTTCCTGTGAGGCTGGTTGGTTAATTTGGTCAAAAATCTGTGGGATGGGAGAAATAAAACTTTCTGATGAAATGAAAAACTTAAATGAAAACTTTCCACTTGGGTTGAATTTCTAGCCTGTCTTCAAAAAACACTAAAACTTACTGAACTGAGGAAAGGGCTTAGTTCCAAAACCAAACAAAATTTAACTCTGCATGTAAACTGGAAACTCCGATTAAATTGGAAATTGTTCATTTTCCTAAAATGCTTTTGTGTGGGTTGGGAAGTGGGGGTATAATTTCCTGACCAGCTCTAACACAGACTTGCAGTGCTGCTGCTTTTTATACTTGCAGGCAGCCGGAACTGGTGACTAAGGTTTCGCTAATAGTGCAAATTCTATGAGCTGGTTGTTTGTGAGCATGTAATTGACCTTTGCTGGCAAAGTGATGTGGAGATAAGGAAAGGGAAAGGATAGATTTCAAGTCACTTCTCCAGCTCAGGGGAACACACACCAGTGCTGCCTCTTGTTTTAGAAACCCTTTAAGCATCGTTTGTAGTAATTATTTCAGTAGCTCATAAGGCAATTGCATGTCCAGCAGTGCCTGCTTCATTGCACAGGTACCAACACAAAGTCATTCAGCAAACGTCTTCAGTACTAAGGAGGCTCTTTATCTGCAGTGGTATTAGTAAACATGCAGTTTTACATAGACAAGCTGTGTCCCTAATTCCTTACTATTCATGGATTCAAAACAGGCTTTGCCTGAGCAGTCTTCGGGGGATGAATCAGAGAAAAATATGGAGCAAACCAAATTTCTCGCTGCCCACCACATTATTTGTGTTTTCTTAGGAAGTGGGATTTCTTCCCAAGTAGAAACTATGAATTTATCAATGAAAAATGGGGGGAAAATCGAGACAATTTTTTCAATTGGGGATATGAGTGTATGTATCTTAGGTTCTGAGCCTAAATTTCCACCAAGATTTGCATGACCCTAAATTTGGTAATATCAAATTTGTGGGGGAAAAAAAAAAATCTTACTTGAATGTTAGCAATCACTGGCAATTTCCATGTAATTCCTGACTTTGGCCAGTGACTTGATGTAGCTGAATGACACCAGAGTTAAGTGTAAAGCTGCCAAGCACAGCAGAAGCTTTGAAGGGTGATGGCTTCCAGTTTGGTAGATGTCACTGGGACTGAGAAATGCTGATGTTTACAAAGGGGAGAGGAAATAAAGGTTTAGCCAGGGGAGGAGAGGAAAGCCTGTGCTGCAGCCATTTGTTACCATAAATACTCCAAATCCTTCTCCGCTGTGGAGCAGCCAAAGATCCAATTCTGCCTTCCCATAGACTTCTTTGTAAATGCTCCATCCATGGCAGCATCCACAGTGGCTCTAGTGGCTGAGGGAAGAGTATGTGTGTGTGCTACTGCCACGTGGCAGCATTGGTATTGTTTCATATCTCAATCTGGCTCTTTTGTGTTCACTTCTGATCTGGATTTTTTTGGCAATAGGTCCTGAAGCCAGTATGTATTGTACAAGAGCAGGGTTGGTTTTCCTTCCATAGCAGGGAAGATCCAAGCATCTCTTTGGAGTGAGAAGAAGGAAGGACCATTCTAAGGTGCTCAATATCCTTTGCCTGTGTTGAAGTCAGCAGTGGCAGTGCTCGTAGGGCTGTGCCCAGAGAGTGTTTTCATTTCAGCAGGAAAGGTAGGAAGAGAGAACAGGCTGTTTTTCTCATTGTGTTTATTCAGCCGTCTCTCGTTTCTGAGGAGCGGGTTCAGGAGCAAGGTACCGCGCAGTCAGCTTCTCAACTTGCTGATGCTTGCACTCGCCTTCCCCTGTGACTCATTCCAAACACATCTCGTTCATTCAGGAGAGTAATTTTCTATTTCCACTTTGGTGCACTTCTCCTCCTCCTCCTCTGCCCCCTCCTTCCAGATCTAAAATGTCCTGTCAGCTGCTGTTTATCTGATGGTTCAAATGTCCATGCTTGGTTTCTTTTTTCCCGTCGCTACGGTTTCTCCTTCCGTTCCAAAGGCTGTTTTAGTTGTCATTTCTATTCCCCTGTCAGCAGCATTCTACATCGTCTCTGGCTCAGTCAGTCTGTCTACATCGTTTTCTTTAGAGGTGTTTTTGTGCTAAATGAGTGCCTCCTAGGAAGCCCAATGTAGCATAGCATAATTAAGTGACAATATATGAGGTGCCAGTCCTTTACCAGGCAGTTAATGACTGGCTGGAAGATTTACAGGCGTGAGGTAGAGTCAGAGGAAATTTAGCACTCCAGCCTGCAGTTAAATGATAGGTAGAGGACATTTGAATGCTCCTATTTTCCAAAGAAATACTACTTTAAACTTTGCCAGTGGTCAACATGTTTATTTCCATATTAAATTAAACAAATCCAAATTTGTTCAATTTAAATTCCAAGTTTATCACGTTTGGAAGATGTAACATGAGAGCATTGCCCTTTGGAAAGGGTGTCCTGGGTTGTCTTGAAGAGGTGGAGAGTGGCAGCAGGCTTGATTTTAAATTCCATATCTTCCACTAATTATGTGGCTACATCTGGGAAGATTTTACTTGGAGTTCTCACTGTTTCCCCTCTTAATTACTTTAATTGTCGTGTAGTGTGCACTCATGATCTTCCCAAAATAGCCACTGTATTCTTTATCCCTTGTGCCTACAAGCTCTGCCTTAGCAGTGTGCTCTGGAGGCCATGCCTCCTGCTTCATGGGCCATGTACTGATGCCCCAGGCAGGACAAGGAAAAGGGTTCCCTTACCCCTGTCTTATCTGTGTCATCTTCAGATTCCACCTTCTCCTGGCCACAAGTCATTGCTCCAGCTCCCTGGCAACCCTTCACAGCTTGCAGAAGTGAAGCACAAGGATGTTAAAAATATGCTTTGTTTTTTTAAAGTGTCTAGATGAACTGTAAATGGATAGATGTATCCCATTCCCCATTTGCCCCTTCCCCAGCCCACATGGAAAGAAATGCAAAGTTTATTTACCTTGGTTTGGATCTCACTTTACATATTTGAAATGTTTCCAGTGGGTTTTATGCTTTTAAGCATATTAAACATGAGTTTTCAAGGCCAGGGTGAGTTTTGCTAGCTTCTGGAAAGTGCAGGCATGTGGCACACAGAACACAGGCTGAGTGATATCTGTTCACATACATCTCTTTAAAGATGAAGGGAAAAAGCTGCCATCTTTGGATCAATGTCTGCAAGATTATTCCAGGATAGGGTACAAAATCCTTCTACTTTTTTCTTTTTTTTTTTTTCTCTAGCTCCTTAATGTTTCTACTCAGTACTTGCTTTTCTTCTTTTTTTTTTTTTCTCCTTCCTCCCTCCCTCTTTTTGGTAGCGGATTGCTGTGGCCACTAAGAGGTACTGTTGATACAGCTCTAGTTACCACAGTTTAGTTGCTGAAATAGAGATCTTTTTGTGTGCTCTTTGCATATTTGAGCTACTCTTTCATTGTATCCTTTTACTGGTAGCTGTTTTTGGTTTTTGTTTTACTGTATTTTTGTTTTAAATGAGTGAGCTGTTAACATTAGCTTAAACATTCACTTAGTTTTATGCCATTCAGCTTCATGCCCATGTACAAGGCAGCTGAACATCAACACAGCTCCAATTTTCCTTCCTTTACTTCTGAGTGACAGTTTTTGGATTTGTGCAGAGCATGTTTGCCTCAAGGCCTGCATTTGTTCTAGCAGTGAGGTGAGCACTCCTGGTGATGGGTTTTCCTGCCTCCCCCAGCTGGGAAACTTCAGGTTTTGTGGGATGTTCTGGGCTTCTTGGTGCACCTGGGAGGGTTCCCCTATAAACTGGCTGAGTAAAAATTTGTTATTAAACTATTTTTTATTAAATTTGCTGTAAGATGTGTATTAAATATATCTTGGTAGTGCTTGTACTAAGCACACCAGAGATGTCTGGAGAGCATTTCCTTGGTTGTAGCTCATCTTAACTCCTTTCTATTTGTGAAGTAGTCCACTTGAAATCATGCTTGTTAAATTTCTAGCATTTTATATTGAAGAGTATTATTTTTGTCTTCAAGTTTTCTCTATGAGTCCCATGTAAAAAGGAAAAAAAAACCATAATCCACACAAATGTCTTCAGGAAATAATTCTGCTATGGGAAGAAGTTGGGATATTTTTCAAAAATCGAAGCAAAGGTGTTCATAAAAGTTTAGTAAACAGAGTTTTAGGAGGAAGTATTTTCAGGTTTTTCAAGTGTCAATAACTTCCTATTGAAACATACTCCAGATCTGAATACATGCTGGTGTTTAGATGTCAAGGTGCTACAGTGTCCAATGACAAAGTGGCTTGCAGATTTCAGCTTTGGATGCTTTAGGAACCTCCTTTCCCACCCCCCCACCCCCCTTCTCCCATTTAATGTTTGTGGGTGCCTATATTTAAATAAAATTTTGTACTGTCAGCTCTTGAGGAAGAGATGAATTGCTGTGGATCTCTGCTCTCTCCCAAGCTCAACCTCTTTCTCCCACCAGCATATCCTGTGCCTTTTGCAATTCCTTTTCCACCTCACACTTTTGATTACTTTAATTTAGCATCAATCTACCTGCATTCATTTTGAGGTTGTCATATGCCATAATGGAATTTTTCCTTGACTTAACTGCATGATCATGAACAGTATCTGAACCTCCAGGCGAGTCAGACGCTCAAAGGAAGTGTGTCCAAATGCATGCCAATTTATTTGCCAATCCTGCTCACGTGTATATCGCTGCCCTCTCCTGCATGGAACAGGTACTGCTCCAAGATGTGCCTCAGGCCATTTTATGGGGAGAGTAAGAGCTGTCTCAGCCTCCTGCTGAAGGAAAAGGGTCTTGTGACCTTAGCCTGGGAGATGTTTCTGCGAAGCTCAGGGTGCCTCTGCTGAGCACTTTAGAGACAGCATGGCCAGATCTGAAATCCAGAGAAATTCAATGCATGTTGCCACAAAATTAAGGGTGTCTTGAACAGCCTTCAAGCCCTGCACTATATTTCTAGTTGCAGCTGAAAAGGGCATTCAGGAATCTGGGTGCTCTTTATTGGTTTCTGGAAAGTTTGCTATTTGTTGCCCTATGTCTATAGGACATTGTTGAAACTGACTGAGTCATGGTGCCTGGAAATGTCAGGAGGCATATTGAGTAGCAACAGAAAGTTAGGGGTAATCACAGCAGAAGCAGCGACTCTTTTTAGTTCTGAGGCTCTGAACACAACAGCTGTGTGAGAGACACAAGGCAGGGAGCTCCTGGAAGGCAGTGCCAAGCGGGGCCAGATGGCGTGCGGGATCGGTAAAGCCTATGAAGTCATCTGCCTGCAGGTTATGCATTCAAGTGCAGCTCAGGATGTTAAGCTGGCTAAAATTTACAGCTGTCTGCAGCCCCTTTGGTACAGAGTGCTTTGCAAATTGGTTTGCTTGTTTAGGGAATGAAGGTGGATTCTTTGACAAAAACAAGAAAAAAAAAAGGCTGGGGAAACAGGTTGTCCTGATGTACTAGCACCAACTAATGTCTAGCATCCTTTGATTCCTTTGTCAAAAGCTTCATTCAAGAGTGAAATATACGAGCTGGGGCATTTTTAGCACAGAGTGTGCTCTTTCCATTCTTTGAGGCCAGAATGTGTGAAATGGATATAATCAGGCTCCTAAAATTGAGACAAGCTTTTGGTCATAGAATGAATCACAGAATGGTTTGAGTTGGAAGGGGCATTAAGGATCATCTGGTTCCAACCCTCTTCCATGGGCAGGGACGCCTGCTAGACCAGGTTGTTTAATGCCCTATCCAACCTTTTATGTGGTCTATTTTATACTGTGTGAAATAAAATTTTTTCTTGCCTAGAAACAGATGGATATTCATAAATGAAAGGGGGGTTGAGGCTGGAAGAAAGTTGTGGTGTTAGCAACTGACTTTTGAGTGCAGGGGCTGTCTCTCCCAGAACAAGGGCTGTGTTCCAGGACAAGGAAAGAATGACAAGATTAACACATTAACATTAGCACCAACAGAATGAGATGGGAAATGTCACTTGGAGTGATTTATATCCTGGGTGTAGATTCATTGGTATGGGAATAGAGGAAGGGTTATTGACACTCTTCTTCTCCTCAGCTAAGCTTTAGCAGCTTCCCATTTTGTAGGTTCTGGATGGTATTAAGGTGTGCTGCAGGAGTGCAACGCTCTTCTGGGGTCACTCTGCAGAGCCAGAGGCAGCCACCAGGGCAAAATGTCATGTGGAGGTTCAATCTCCATGGTCACATCTGGGCTGAGCCTACATGGGCTGAATATGTGAGGTGGCCTTGGCTATAATCTGTACCCTCTGAATTGGAAGTGGAGAATGGATGGAAGGATCAGGAATTTGGGATGATGAGGGCACATTTGAAGTAGTTTTAATTGAGTAAGCCATTGCCAAATGGCTTGTCCTGTCCAAGACTGACAGATAAGAGGCAGGAGGGTGATAGTTGAAAATGGAAGGGTGACAAAAATGTGGCAAAATGAACAACTTGTCTTAATCACTTTTAACTACAAAAACAGTGCTCTGTGATTCTTGCAAACATCTGCCATCAAATTTACATCTGCTCTGAGAGCCAGATGTTGAGGTTTGTAATCACAAACAGTGAGATTGAGCAGCATGTTCTGTATCCTAAGTACCCTGCTAACCAAGCCTGACTTGTGCATTATCAATTGCCTATCTCTTTTTAAAATTAAATTTTTTTGGTTATTGTTATTATTTTTATTTCTTACTTTGTGCTTTTTTTTTCACACTCTTGAACTCATTATGTCTAAACCAAATTTTTTTTTGTCTGTCAGAGTTCTACATCTAAAGTTTTGAGGCAGCGATGAGCACAAATTTAAGAAGCAAAAAATTAATTGTTGATTCTTTTGACACATTTTAAACTCCAAGCTCTTTTATTTTTCAGCTCAGACTTTTCAGTTGATGTAAGAGGATGGACTTGAAACATTTTTAGCTTGGCCCCACAGTTTAATCCAGGCATTTCAATGGTGCTTTTGTACATATTGTTAATATGGTCAGCTAATGGAAGTGAAGCAACTTAGATGAGTAAGTTCTGATCTCCGGAAGGTCATGGTGATTAAGCATGACCAACTTGTAAATGAATAAGATGACATGAAATCTGATAAACAATGTGTTTGGTGTCACAATATTTTGGGAAATTTTACTATGGAGATAATATAAAGTTATGTGTCAGTTATGTGTCTACTGTGTGAATTCAGCATTGGTATGGAAAAATAATGTGTTTGATTGTCTTTCACTTCCTGTTGCTGTTTTCTACTTCATCTTGCTGTTTTCATGGCTATCACTTGGAAAATACTTTTGCAAGGTGGGTAATTCTGTGTGAGGGACAGCTGCAGAGAAACTAGGTGTGCCAAGCCAAGTATCAAGAGTTCCTTGATGAGATATGAGGGAGGACGAGAGAAGAGATAAACAGAAACAAATTTTCATGCCAGTTGACACCAATCTTTGTGCTGATCAGAACGCACAGAATAGCAAATAACCCTGAGTTACTTAAAAGCAAGATTCCAGCTTCTCATGTTGCTGCCCATTTAATGCCACTTACACATAGGCCCGTGTATGGAATTAGTGAGTATTCCACATATTTTGATTTGGTTTTTAAGATATAACTTTCTCAGCCTTTGGAGGCTTCATGTTTGGTTCTATAGAAGTATAATGATTACTGTAGTTGAGAAGGTGTGTACAATAAGGCTTGCATGACCAAATGTAGTTTCATTTCTTACTTGGGAGGGTAACAATTTCCTTCCAATGATGGAGTTTCAATTTCTGACACATCAGCGAGTCACATCAAAAATGCTGAACTAGAAATAATTGTAAGAGAACTGAACAACATGTCTGACGTTCTGAATGTAGAAATAGCAGACAGAGGCGTAACCCCTCCTATTATGCTTGGGCCTTTGGAAACAGAACATGCCAGAAATATTGCCTGCCTTTGTTTTTTGGCATGGCTAATAAATCGCTCCAGTCAACTGGATGTTCCTTTGGAAGGTTACAGTAAATCATGGGCCTGGACATAAGCCAATGTTTCCTTCCATGAGGCAAATCTTAAAAGGTACACAAAGACTGTGTTGGGCTATTCTCAGTTTCCTTGGGGACACAGTCTCCTCCCAAGTGGGGCAGCCACAAGACATATGGGTCTTTTATATAACTGGGATGTAGCAACCCCCCCTCCCAGCTCAGACAATGGTAGAAAGTAATTTAAAAAATAACAGTTGGGTGAAAGCAGAGAGGTGTAACCTGCAAGAGCTGTGCTCAGTTCTGCAGACTTGCTCATAGAGCTGTGTGCTTGTTATTGACTTAGTGGTTTTAGGAAAGTTCTTAGTGCTTACAGTCCACTTCTTGAGGGAAGAAGTCTTAGTTCTTGTATGCAGCTCTTGTGCTCCTGTGCTAGATTTATTACCAAGCTTACTGCATAATTGGCACTTGGAGTATCTGGATATACTCAGATCCAGATGAGAGCAACTTACCCAGCTGCTCAATTCCATTGGTATATCCCTCTTCTTCTCCTCCTTCTTTCCTCCCCATCCCTTTCATTTTTTCCCCTTTTGCTTCAAGGTGTGAACAAAGTGTTTTGAAAAAGTTTGAAACATAGATTCTGAAGTTTGGTTTATAAGTATCCAAGAAAAATTATTCAAGTACTCCAGAAGTGCACAGGCATTTAATATTTCAATACTCCCTACCAAAGTAATATTTTCCCTTTCTAGATGTCCACTGAATAGAGGCAAACACAATGAGATACACTGCTGGGCAAGAGTAGAAGTTTGGATTCTGACTAAATTACATGAATTTCTTTTGCCTACAAAGGTTGAACAGGTTATTTTTGCCAGAGATGGAGGCAGTGTGAACATTTAAAGGAGATGTGGGCATGCAATAGCCCTGGTGCTCCTACTCTCCTTGTCTATGGTAAGTGCTGGTATGGCCCAATGACTTTTTGACATGTGCATGTATGTGCAACACACAAAAAGGAAGATAAATTCCTCCCTCACCCACTTCTAGTAAGTTCTAAAAATGACAGGGTGGCAACACACCTGTGGTAGTGCTGACAGGGCAGTAATTGAGCAGAACTGTTGTGGAAGCACAATCTTCAGAGAATCTTTATCAAGTCTTAGGACTCAGGACAGTTGCTAAGTTTGGAAAACTTTCAGTGGAGCACTTAACAGCTCCCCTGAACTTTGGTTTCATCTATTAGTAATGACTTCCAGAAGTTAGCTTGAGTGAGAAAACAAAGCCTTGCAGTCTCCTGACCCAGGACTATGAAAATGTGAGAAAGGGCTCTGCTCTGCTGGCTGGTGCAAAGTGAATGTGCTGGAAAACTGCAGTCACTACAAGAGCTGCATGTCGATTTAGATAAAAACATATTTGTTAGAAACGTGGAGCCTGCTCTGGTGGGTCCCAACTTTGCTGTGTTTACAGATGTGTAGAAAAGTCATTAAAAGATGTGGAAGCATGCATAGGAGTCTCTTGGTTACTGAGGTGGAAAGAAATATTTCTGTAGCTTTCAATGACCTTGTGAGTCAAGCCTCACTCTATCATTAAAAAAAAAAAGTAGGAAGGAAGTGAGCTTTCTTGAATTTCAGGTTCTTTTTTAAATGAGTCAGCACAGTCTAATCTATACTGTGATTAAGTGCCTCTAGCCAGGAGGTTTAGAGAAGAAACAAACACAGTTTTGTTAGTCGCCTTCCTCCATCCCGTGGTGCCTTTTCTGTCCTGCTGGCCTGGCTGACGTGTGCCTGTGCACAGCGAGAGGCACAGGCACACCCTCCATGTGCAACAGAGCCGGCTGCCTGGCCTTGTCACAACCTGAGAGCTCCCTAAATATCAGATTCTTTGTTGTCATAACACTGGGGAATAGGAGCATTTTTAAAGGGAAGAGATGGCAGAGCATAATTGTCATAAATAAATGAGGACATAATTACTAAATTCTGACTGGCACTCCAACTTGCTAGACAAACATTATACTAAGGGATTATCTTTTAACAGAGTACAGTTATCTTTTCTGTTTGTTTTTCTCATTTTGCTATTCACATAAGCCAAGGGAAATGCAAAATGTTCTAATTGATCATGGGTCTTTCTACTGAATAAGCTCTAGCTTTATTTAGAAGGGTTTTGTGCAGTACATTCAGTTTACAGCTGGAAGAAGGTTGAAAGTGAGGAGAGAATTTGACAGGTCTGTTTTACAAAGCCGCCACAGTGAGAATGTGAAATGGGGAAACAGATAAATGTCATGTTGAACTGAGTTATGAATGACAGTCCCATAAAATCTATAAAAGAAATCAGACTCCCTCTGTTTCTATCAAAATAAGGAGCACTGACCTTTTACCTCTGCCTCACCTGTCTCAGCTTGCAAATCTGACAGCTCCAAATGTTATTAAATACATCTACAGAGTAGCGATATAGTGATTAAAAATAAAATACTACTTTGTCATGTTACTGTCTTTTACAAGACCTCTATTTCCTTTATATGCTATGCAGGAGTTAAATAACTGCCAGTGTTACGTTGTCTAAATTCCAAAATAGTGGGAAAAAGGGGACTGTATATACTGAAAAAATTCTGAAGATTTTCAAGATGAGTAACAGATGGCAAGAGAGCTCAAAAGGGATAGGCAAGGGAAGAAATGATATTGCTGGAAAATGACTGGAGAATGGTCAAGGCAGAGGGAATTATAGAGATAATTTTATCTCTGACAGTTGGGCAGAAAATAGACCAAGAGAGGTGAGAAAATGCTAAGAGTGAGGGGAGGGAGTGATGGAAGATGCACACACATGACTGCTTTTAATCAGTGAAGGAAAAGAACTGGTGAAGAGTGAGAGGAGATGAATGAGGAATACATTTTGTGTTCCTTAGAGTTTGTTTCTCTATAGAAGTATGTTTATTTGGCCTATTTTGTGAGAGATTGAAGAGAAACATGCAAACTGTGGAACAAAGATAGTGACAGAACTCATGTGGATAACTCTCTTGTCAGATAACCTGCCTAAATCTGAGCTGATGACTTGCTAAGCTCCCTTTATAAATTTCAATTGGAAAATATTCCTCTTATTTTTCAAAACCCCAGAGACAGTAATATTCATTGCAGGTGGAATGATCCCTACTTAAGCTCTTATTATTTCTAGGTTTTGTCTCAATTCTATTGGCTCAGAATGAGTAAATCACCAGCCAGGGACCACATTGACTTTGATGTGATCTTATAAATTCAGGGCAATTTCTTGTGAGAGGCATTCAGGACCAGGATACTGCTGAAAGGTGAAAAGTGGCAGGTTGTGTAGATTCATAATCTGCCATTTTAGGAGGATGTCCAGCCCAGCCTTGCTCAGTCAGACCTTGAACTCTTTCAAGCACAGAGTTTCCACAGCCTCCTGGAACAAACTGTGCTAGTGTTGGATTTATGGGAATGATGTTTCAATAGCTGGTGTGCCCTGTGCATGGCTGCATTGTGTAGCACAGCCCTGATCTTCTCAATATTCTGTCATCTAAATGCCAGTCACCTCTTAGGAGCTTCTGCAAAGAGTGAGGCTGTGGGGAAGCATAGAGTGCTGAAGAGAAAGAGTAGAGAGATTCATTGTTCTATACCACAAAATATGAATGATATCATTCTGATAAGAGGTCTCTGAGGAATTACAATGAGGGTGGGCTGAGGCAAGCTGAAGGTCAGGAGCTCTCTGCCTGTGGTCTTTTGGAGCCCTTCTATGCAGAACAGTGTGGTTCTGTAAAATAAGTAGGAAAGTAGGTGCTTGCTTTTGTAGGTACACAGTTTGTGGTCATTGGGAGTGGGGCTGCAGCCCAGCCTAATCCCCAGTGGGCTGCAGCTGTGAGCAGCATTGAAGGTAAGGAGTGCCCAGGGGCACTGACCAAGCACCAAAGGGAGCAGAGGGCACACAGGTGCAGGGCATCAACAGGAGGGGATAAAAGGCTGGGCTGAAGAATGAGATGAGCAGATGCCTGCAGCTTTCTGAAGTGGCAGGATCTTACTCTGTGTGGGCTGAAGCCTTCTGGAATTCTATGGAACTCTGTTGTGGCCGCCTCAACTGCGGTGTGTGCCCCCCACTGACCAGCTGGGAATACTGGGAAGCCAAATCACCTCTTCCACCCTTGGCTGCTGTGGCTACCAGACATGTAAGTCAGAAGTGACTTGATTTGTTCCTGGGTCATTTGTGGGGAAGAGGAATGCAGAAGGGCTTGTGTTTCTAAAACTGTTACTTTATAATAGATAAATTAATGTATAATTCAAAATACTGCTTTGGGACTTTAAGTCATGCATATGTATCCTGACCATTGGACTTGTTTAATTGCTGTGTATTTCTGTGACAGTAATTAGTGTTCTGCATTTTGTGACAAGTGCCTTTCACCAAGCTTGTGTTTCTATTCTGATCAATTCTACCCTCAGTGCACAAGTGGCTTTCTTTACCATGTCTACATTACAGTCTTAATTGTAAAATAGAGTTTTGGGGTTTTTTTCTCCCATTCAGATTAGATAAATAAGACAAAAGCAATGTTGTGACTGCACTATCAACTTTTTTTTCCTCCAGGTAGATGGATCCATTTTATGACTTAGTAAAAGACACAGTAGGTTTCATGTGGATTATAATCTAGATGGTTTTATCTGGTGTTAAAGACATCTGTTGGACTTTGTCAGCTGTGTGTTACAATTACTTGCTGTTTTATTTCTGTCAGCTGTTTTAAGATATAGATATTGCTCAGATGCTCTGACTGAACCTTGATGTAGGCACAGAGTTTGTGGTGATTGGGAGTGGGGCTGCAGCTGAGCTCTATCCCCAATGGGCTGCAGGTGAGCAGCATTGAAGGTAAGGAGTGCCCAGGGGCACTGAGCAAGCACCAAAGGGAACAGAGGGCACACAGGTGCAGGGCATCAACAGGAGGGGATAAAAGGCTGGGCTAAAGAACAAGAAGGGCAGATGGTTTCAGCCTTCTGAAGTGGCAGGATGTTGCTCTGTATGGGTTGATGACACTCTGTGTGTTGTGGCTGTCTCCGTTGTGACGTATGCTGCGACACACTTTCAGCAGAGAAGGTGAGACTGTGGCCCTCAGGTGCTGAGAGCTGTTGGTGGGATGAAAAATGTTCTGTAGCTGCCCTGCCTGATGTCTCTGGTCTATTTGCGTATGAAAGTTTTCAGAGGAAATGACCACTTTTCTTGCTGGGTACTCAATAGAACAGATCCACCATGGTCTTTGGCTGTTACTGTAATTGAGAAAGATGGTAATATTTGCTCACAGAAAGTAGGCTGGTTTTGATGGGGTTTGGCATCTTTTTTAAATTGCCTTATGATTTTCCCTCAAAGTTCCTGTCAGTGAACTCTGAAGAAAACTTGTAAGTTATGTAGGAGAGCAAGTTCATCTGAGCACAGAGACCTCTCATCCAGCCCTGTCTCATCCTGTCTCCTCACCTAATGCTGTCTAGTTATCATTAAAGCTGTTATCATTCCCTTTGGCAATCCTTGAGTTCTCCTGACATGTAAAACCTATTTATTAGCATGGTGTATGGATAAGTGAAGCAGTAACTGTGGGGGGAAAAGTTGAGTTTTTATATTTATGTGACTAATAAGTGGCAAAGCACTTAATTTCATTAAGGATCTCTGCTTACAGGAAAATTGCATGTTTTCTTCTTTTGTTTGCTCAGTTTCTCCAACCTTAGGCAGCTTGCTTCACCTCTGTATATCAATTTTCCAAACTGTAAAGACAGGTTAATAATCTATATCAAATTGTGGTTTGTTGCCTTGATAAACATATAGGGAAGTCATGTTGTAGTTGCCTTCTTTTAACTTATGTTAGAAAGTGATAGAAGTCAGAGAATAAATTGGTCAGTATAGCATCAATCTGTTTTCTTTTTCTGAGTCTGTGTTCTTGTACCCAAACACTATTTAAGAACATTTGAATGCTTTACTTTGCAACAATTGACAATATTCCAAAATTGTTAGCCCATACTTTTCCCCAAGAAATTCCTTAATTCCAACATCATTGAGAATATCAGTGCTTACTGAATTGTATATTGTGTTTGCTATTTTTTTGTCCTTAACATGGCCTGTGACTCATTTGCTGCATGTGTTTCAAGCCCTGCTTTGAATACTAACTTGTGAATTTTCTTTTTTCTTTTTTCATGGTACTTATTACTGCAGGAACTGTGCTGGGAACCAGTGTTTGAATTTTCAGTTTGGAAATTGAAAAATGTTTCTGTTTCAAGTCACTATTTTCTATAGGACAAAATTCTGAAATTATATTTTGGAAGAACTAGAGGAGATGTGTGTTGATGTGTTTATACACATACATCTTATTTTATTATATTAAGGTTTCTAACTGCTTTTCATCCTTACACTTACTCCTGTCTGTCCACTTTTACTGAGGAAACAGTAAAGGAGAGTAAGGAGAGGGGACATTTGTACTTGAAGGTATACAGGCTTTATTAATAAATGCTCTTTTTTGTTGTTCTGGTATCACTTCAGTCCCCTTGGCTCTGGCCACAAATCCACAACTATTCTTTCCTAAATCTAAAAGATTCTTCCAGAATAAGAAGTTATTCCTTAAAAAAGTACAGCATTTTGGCACATAATCCTTAGCAGACATTCTCTGCCTGTGAGAGTGGAACTCATTAAAATCCAAGTTGACTATATTAAAATGGAGCGTTCTGTGAGTTCCAGCAGTACAGGAGGTTCTTACGGATCCTGTGACAAGTTTGATTCCTCTTGGAAAGACACATTCCAATAGGTGTTAGCTTCAGTTCTAGGGGAGGACACACAGCCTGTCTGAAAGGTGAGCGTAATGAAGGCCTGCATATTTCATGATACATCATGTGCTGCTCAGGTGCAGAGGCAAAAATTCAATCCTTTCCAAGCGTGTCTGCCCAAACTGGAGCAGAGGTAGCTATTTTGCATCCCGCCAAAGTGTGTTTGATCTTGGAAGTTATAGAATATTTGTTTTATGACTATGAGAGTGCCAAGAAATTCTTTGAAGCAAAGTCTGTAACCTCCGAGGCTGAGATGGAATAGGATGAAACAGGAAAGTTACTGGAAGATGACATTGTTAAAAAAAAAACCAAAACCCCCTAAACTCAAACCCAACAACTTTCCCCTCCAACTCTTTTTAAGCCTGCTACTTTTAATTATATTACCTGTCATGACTCTAATTCTTCAAATTAATTATGGTGACTGATATGAAGTCTAAAATGCCTTTTCCAATGTACATATGATATGATGGATTGTGATTAATTGAAATGTGGAGGTCTGAAGTTTGATAGCTTATGAAGTACAGTTTGTGATACAGCCTCAGCTTCCATTTCTTTATTGAACTGTCTTTCTGAATGTCATTAGAGTATTAGACCCAGAGGGAGACCGTATAAATGACAGATCACTGCTGAATCAAATTCCAAGTTTTCCTTTCTTCCTTCTAGACTGAGGTAGCATATTGCACTGCTACCTTGCCTGTTTTTACAGGCAGAAAGAAGCAGTGGCAACCTTTTTTGCTTTGAAGTGAAATCTGTGCTTGTGTAGTAAAGTCTTGGCTGTACTGTGGACTTGTCTGGGTAGCACAGTATGTAAGTGGTGGCTGAAATTATTTAATAGGAATATGTACTTCAGTCCCTGTGAGTTTCTGGTTTTGTTCCTTGGTTTTGGCTATTGAGTCCTTCCTCCTGCGGTTAGTTGTGTGACACCATGCTGGAAATGCTCTGTAGAGGGGGGTGCTTGGTGACCAGGAACAACTTCAAGTCCCTTTCCTCCCAGGTTGTCTGGGTAGTTCTGTGAGAGACCTTGGATAACTCCAGCAATTTGATTAAATCTTGATTAACCCTACTTCCAAATAAGCCTATAATGAGAGTATGGGATTTTTTGGTCTGGTGTGGTGTCTGGTTTTACTTTTTTTTTTTTTTAATTACCTTAAATAATCTGCAGTGGGAGCAGTTTCTCTAATTGTGCTTTCTACAGAACCTAGAACAGTCATTCCCAAATCCTGAAACTATCTTCAGTAAGATCGAAATAAGATATTTAGGACCTGCAACTAAAGTCTTGAAACTGACTTGGCTGCTGCTCTTAAGCCAATCTGAGGCCCCTTTTGTACCACTGCAATTATTGCAGGTATTATAGATATCTCCTGTGTGTGAAAATGTAATGGTTGCTGTCTTTTATTCTTTTTCTGTACCACTACAGGCAATTAGTCAGGTTTAATATGAATACTGAACATAACTCTGCTTCTTTGTAAAGATCAGAGATGGTGAAAGGAGCTGCCTGAAAGTAACTTGATGGGCAGAGCTATGAAGAGCTTCCCTCGAGTTACTGATGAACACTCAGGGCTTTAAACCTAGAGAAATGAAGAGAAATGTGCCAGGGCTTGACAGAAAAATCCCTGATGCTAAAGTACAGATACAAAAGCAATGATACCTTGTAAAACTACAGTGTGCAGGACAGCCCATGGAACTGTGCCAGCTCTGATAATCTATGCAAGATGATGCCTGATATTTGGAGAAAAAGATAAATGAACAGCCATATTATATTGCAAGAATTTGTAGAATGTGTGCAGCCAGGAGGAGGTTTGACAATCCACCTATTAGCCCCGAGGGATTCCTCATGGGAACAACGCTGTAGGGCAATATAAACAGTGTTGCACAGAGAGCAAAAGAGACGTTTATTAATTTGAAGCTGAGGATGCTGACACTTAGTTATCCTGATCATGAAATAATGGAATCAGCACTAAAGGGGAAAAAAAAACAGTGGTCAGCTGGAACACAAAAAGGTACAAGTTTGTTGTCAGGAGGAGGGTTTGTGAAGTAATGGGTAATGGTAGTCTATCTTTAAAGAAATAAAAAAGCAGTCATTTTTTGAGGAATTTTTTTTCTCCACTGACTCTACAGGAAATGCAGGCTCCTGAATTAAGGTATAAAGTAGGTTGTCATACAGTTGCCCCATAAATGTCTGGTTGTTCATTATTGCTTATTTAATCTCTTTTTCAGGGTAAAAGTACCCATGATAGGTTTTAACCCTGCCAAGCCCTAAAATTCTTTGGTTAGGTGTACACCAAGACTGATTTGAGAAGATGATCTTCAATTTCCTTTTTTGAGCTATGAAGTGCCAAATAAAATGAGATTGACATTATTCAGCTGTGCCACAGTTTGTGATTCAGGGAAATATTTGTAAAGTTAGAAATTAAAATTAACAGTACATTTTTGATCTGAGAGCAAGTAAAAAAGTTACATGTTGGTCAGTTTTATAACTGGTTCCTACCAAATGTTGGTCTCAGCAAACAAAAAAAAGGGGATAAATTTGTGTGCAGACCCCCAAATAACCAGGTGAAGTGAATTAATTCACACCAGTTACCATGAGAATGCTGGATCATATAAATGCCTTTTCTGTAACTACAAATTTCTGTCAAGTGGTTTAGAAATACAGGTCTATATAGGACATATTGGAAATTTATTGAACATTTGCTAGGTTTAGTAAACAGAGGAATAAAAGGATATAAAGTTGCAGGTATTATATATTAGTCTGAGAAAAGAATGTGTGTGGAAATACAGCCACATGAAACAAGTGGCATGTGAATTATCCCTGGAAACAAGAGTCTAAAAATGGACATTTATAACCCAGGCACTGAATGAAGCACCACAGTAACCATCTCAGTGACATAATGAGCTCAGTATTTCTTGTATCTGAGCTGTAATTTCAAAGCCTCTGCAGGCACTGCAGATCTTTTTAGATCTTCCTAATTCACCATGCAAAAGAGGAATTTCCTGTCTAATCCTATCCCTATTTAAATTTTTACATAGGATCATTAGTAGGGTTAGCTGTAAGGTGTTTGTCTCATTAGTGTGGTGCTGAAAGAACTTAACCTCAAGAGTTGCAGTTTTACTCTACATTAAAATGTTATGCAAATTCCCCATCTCACTCAGGGTATCAGAGGGAAACACAGATGCTGTTTTATTATTCTCAACTCACTTTTGACTTGTTTTACTAGGCTTTGGGCTCAACAGGCCCAGAAGTAATTAAATGCTTCCTTTGTGCTATTTGGAAAATCCTTCATTAGCAGTGTTGGCTTCCTTCAAAATGAATGCTGTGCATGCCAAATTGACCTGCACAGGAAAAAAAACCATAAAATTTCTTCTTTAAAGCTAAAAGGGAATGGGAATTCTTCTGCTTCATGGTCCTATATTAAGCTTAACCTGTTACTATCTTTCTCTTCCATTAGAGAGGGGACTTTTAGACACCTTTTGTTCAAGGTTAGTCTGGGGTCTTCAGTGATTTATTATGAAAGAAAATTAAAGCAGTGCTTGAAGAAGTCAGGAGGCTGGGTGAGGATTTAGGAAAGGAGATATAATGAAGTACCAGTGATAATGTTAAACACAGCTGCTGCTCTTATCAAGGCAGTTGGGTTCCTTGAGCAATCAAAATGCTTTATGTGAACCTGTCCCTCCTCCCCACTACTCAGCTATCAATATGAGACTGTCATCTTCCAGGTATTTTGTTTAATTAACAAATCAATATCCCCATGACTTGATTGTTGATCCTCCTTCCTTCTGTGACTGTATGGGCTTTAGGAAGAAGACTAGTTAGAGACAAGATATGTGGTTTGGCAATTCCTTGAAAAACCCAATGAGGTGCTTGACTTCTAATATGTTGCTTCCTCTTGACCTTGCAGCAGGTCCTGGAACACAGCTGAACAAAAGAACTTTAGGAGATGTGTTTTTTAAGACACGGGACTGATGTAGTGTGCAGAATTTCTGAAATTTTTCGGTGAGATTTCTTATGGGCTTGAGTTCTACCAACTCATGGAAAAATTTACACTGACCAATGACTCTGAGTGGCCTGGATTATAGGACATAAATATGTTAAAATAATACAGGAAAAAGTAGCGAGACTATTTCATTTGAGATCAGTGAGAGATATAAAACTTTAAAACTAGATTTACAGCTGTTTGGATACGTCTAACTAATGTATGGTGAGCTGTAGTTGGTAGTTTGTCTTTGTGTGCCAGTGAAAATGTGAAAAGATTATTTTCCAGTGCAATTCAACCAGATTTATGGCAATTATAGGCTCTAGTAGCAGAGCATAGTAAAGAGCTAAAGAAAAGTTGGATGAATGCTTGTTTTCAAGCTTCTTAAATAGGAACACGTGAAATGATTTATATAAAATAAAAGCCAGAGTGAAGATGGTGGCAAAACCCCCTACTAAATAATCCTGTAATGTAAAGCCCTCCTATGAGCTCTTGCCTGTAATGACATTCACATCTGCTTGTGAAGATAGGTTTGTCCAAACAATAGAAGATTTTCTGCCAAAAGATCTCCAAATATTTTGGAAACTGTAAAATAACTCCTAAATCCCATAAAGTTTCTATTAGGTAGTCTTCTTCTCTAGATTAATAAATTATAAAATTTGAATCTACAATGAAGGCTAATAAGCCTTGGTAAGATCAGCATGACTTTTCCTCTTGAATGAGTTTATGGTTGAGTAACAGGCTCTGTAATATTGTTATGACAACATAGCACATTGAAATAATGCTTGAAAGAGCCCATTAAATTGAAAAGCTATTTGGGCACTTGACTATTTGATCTGTGGAGCAAACTTTTCAGCACTGTTTATTGAGGATTATTTATTGGGAGTCAGAAATTTCTAATAAAACTAGTGACAGAAACAGCACTGTGAGAAACTAAATTTTCTGCTAGAAGCATAAGATTGCTGCTATTGGAAAACAGTGACTATTTTTCTTAGTGATTTATTCTTATTTATTATTGAGTTTTGAATTAACTGCAGTAACATAAGACTTAGGTATGAGAGCCCCCTCAGTGCACACATCTGACTGAGGTACAGTGGCAATCATAGTAGCAAAGAAAAATGCTGGCCTGGGTAAAAGAAAAGGATAAAGGATATATTATAATGCTATGGAAAACACAGGTGAGATTAGTGCCACTTGAATGTTAATTTCTCCTCAGATATGGAGGGTTTTGATGCAGAATTCTGTTCCCAAAGTCTAAGGGCCAAGTCTGAACTCAGCTCTGGCAGTTGGTCTAGCACTTCACATTGACCTTCCATGCTAAAATCTCAGCAACTGCAGTTGTATCTTTGCATCCCAATCTTTTGGGGGTGCATAGGTATTAGAAGGCTGGAATTCTGGTGGGTTGGAAAACTTTCAGATGCAAAATCTAATAGTATGTGTTTCCATGATATTGCCGGCTAATGGTTGTGAATCCTACTTCCCTTGAGGCAGGATTTATTATTTGAATTCTTGTGCATCAAACAAGGAAGGTTTTGTTTTATTCCTTGTGAACTGCCCTTGGTTTCGTCCTTTATTGGGTTAAATTTTAGTGTTCTCATCCATCTAAGTAATAATGATGCACTTTAATTTACTGTCATCTAAACTCAAAGGCCTGTGAATGTCCAAAAAGGAATAACTAAAATCAAATTTAGGACAGAAACAAGCATATTGGCTGAGATATTATATCAGTGTTTGAATTAAAGTAAGAGTAGTCAAAAGCTATTTTTTTATTTTTAGCAGGAGATTAGGGGAAATAACTTATTATTGTTTAGTCTTAGATAGTGTTACTAGAGAATTGATAAATATTTAGGTGCTTTTCTTCCACAGTCACCCTTTGCATCCTACTCAAAGCTTTTGTCTCTGGTTTTAGCAGAGAGGTTCTTCAGTTTGTCCTATTTTGAGACTCAAAATCACAGATTGCCAGGTTGGAAGAGACCTCAAGGATTATCTGGTCAACTTCTCCTTACAAAAACATGACCCAGACAAGATGGCCCAGCACCCAGCCCAGCTGAATCTTTTAAGTGTTGGGGGATCCACCACTTGCCCATGAAAAATATTCCTACAGCTGATGATTCTCACTGGGAAGTTTTTCTCTCTTGTGTCCAATCGGAATCGCCCTGGGAGCAACTTGTAACCATTACCCCATATCTTTTCCACCTGATTCCCCATAAAAAGGCAATCACCATCTTCCTTTTCATCTTCCTTCCTACATCTTCTTTGTAGCCACCCATTTAAAGATTGAAATTCCCTTAAGCCTTTTTTTATTCAGACTCAACATCCTAGTTCCCTCAGCCTTTCCTCGCATGGCAAGCTTCCCAATCCTTTGATCATCTTCGTGGCCCTTCCCTGGACCCTCTCCAGCCCATCCATGTCTTTTTAGCATATTGGGGACCAAAACTGAGCAGAGCATTCCAGGTTTAGCCTGAGAAGTGCTGAATGGAGTAAGGACTTGTTTATCTTGCAGGTGATGCTGCTCATTGTACACGGGGATGCCCAGTGTCTCTTTCCAGAGTGCCACTCCCAGCTGGGCAAGTCCCAGGTTAGAAGGTTTAAAAATGTTTTGCAAACACTTTGCTTGGTTGTTACCAGGTGCTTCAGCCCAGAAAACACCTGTCTGAAAGATATGAAATCCTGGGGGGAAGAAATTGTGGGGTTTAATAGTGATTTGATGGTTTTGCTAAGAGCTGCTGGAATACTTGTATGTTGATTTGGCAAACACAAGGAATTTAAAGGAATTTCTTTACCTGCACAGTGTATTACAGAAGTACCTAACCTCTCTTATTTGCTGTGAATCCTTTATGAACTAGTGCAACTTCTTTGCTTCTCCTACACTTTGCTTTTCTTAGTTTCTTTTTAAATTTATCTTTAGTCTTCCTGTACTCCAGTAGTGTCATTCTGCATCTACTGAGCTGAAACTTTTGAAAAGGTGGAGGGCTGGCACTGTGCTGCACTTTAACTAGCTCGGGTATTTTCTGTCACCTTAAGTACAGTTTGATATGGGAATTTTGGTTTTATTTATTGTCAAATCCTAAAGATGTTAGTGTACGGTGCCCACACCTTTAAATAATAAAACTCATATATTTGTTTGCAGATACTCTAATCTGTTGTTAATAAACTTGAAAGAATACAGTCTTGTCTAATAAACACATCAAACTAATGGGTACCAAAGCAGTTCAGAAGAGTGTTTGTTGTTTGGTGTTTAGATTTCAGTCAAAATTAATCAACAATGGATGGGGCCTGCTGTATTTATTAGCAACACAAATCCCTGTGATTCAGTGCCAGGTCCCTTTGACTTGTTCCAGTGTATGCTGGCAGGGGTACAGGACTGATAAATACTTACATCCTTGTGACTGGGAAAGAAAGAGGGGAGGGGGCTAGAGCTGAGAAAACAGACCTCACAGTTGGCGTGGGTTCCTTGAGAGCCATTTTGAATGTCTTTCAGAGTGAGCTCGCCTGTAAATGGGAAGTCATTGATTCAGGAACAGTAGAGGCTTTTTTTCCTCTTTGAAACCTTCAGCTTTGCAGATGGCTGGCTGCATAAGCCTGCATGGTTTTGTTCTCACTTCCCCTCCCAGGATACTTGCTTTCCCCAATTTTAATTTTCATTCTCCTTTGCTTTTTATTGAATTTCTTTAGGATATACAGTTATTGACAGGGGAAATGCTGTTGCAGATATGCTCTTCTTGGGAACATCTGTAATGGTCTAAACCATCTCTTGGCAGAGAAAGTGAAGGTGTTTAAACTCTGGATGTTTAGTTTTTAAGTTCCGTTTGTGAATTCAAGGCAAATTATGGCTTTTGTGGAGGATAGACATGAATGACTATCATCAGAAATGTTTCTGTCAAACCAATTGAAAATCCTTATTGTTTCTCTTTGCTCCAGCCACTTGTGGAACTGGAAATACAGAGGTTCCACTCATGGGAATTTTCTGTCCTGCCAAATTGGGGAAGTTTATTTTCCCTGCAGATGCTGGCTTGCACTTTTGCTACTGGAACCATAAATTCTGAGTCTGTGGAGTAAAAACTCCAATTCTGAACAGAAGCATGTTGAATTTCTTTTAAGAATTGCTTAGTGATAAACTGTGCGAGGAAACAAGTTTCAGCATGTTGTTCATGCACTGCTGGAATTTCAATAATGTTATCTCTGAGACTCCTAGTTGCACTTGATACTGATAAGCAAACCAGTCAGGTCACAGTACCTGCTCCAAATTCTTGTTCTTGACATGACACTTGCTGTTTTACAGCTTTGAACTCAATTTTCCTTTTCTACTGGCTAAATGGCTTTGGAAGTTCAGGACACTTTCTGAGGAGAGAGCTTTACAGTAGAATGGACTTCCGAAAAGGTTATTTGAACACAGAGAATTCAGCTATTGATTATGGGAGAAACAATAATGCAGGGGGAAAATTATTGTGGCAGTGTTGCTATATGTCAGCTTAATGACAGACTCTGTGGCTATTCAGTCTTGGGTCTAGTTCCTTGTGTGTTGCTGCCATATGAAGAGAAGGTGCAGTGGTTCTCCCTGGTAGATAGAAATGGTCTGGGACAGTGCAGAGTTATCCTCATGGGACTGTGTGTGTGACTTTCTCTCAGGAGAGCCCTGCCAATCACTGCCCTGCATCAGTGGCTGTGCTTTTGTGGTGGCTTTTCTCTCCTCAGAGAAAACCTGCACTGAAAAGGGAATAAATCAGCTCTTGTCACTTGAGAGATGCATCTAACAATGGTGGTGATTTTCTGTCTTGCAGAATATTGATGGGGAACACGTGCAGTTTACCCCTGTGATTACAACAAATTCTGCTCTTAATACTTATCATTTCTAGGAAAATACAGAAAACACAGACTTCCTTCAGAAACAGGGAGGCTGCCTGTGAGGGAGTTGAGTGGGTGGAATTACTCAAAGATAGTTCAGTACCTTGCATAGTTGCCTTCGGTATACTTTGGCATCTTCTAATTTGAGAATATTTGTCTTAGATTCCTTCCCCTCTTTATTGACATTTTAATTGGTGTTCTCCTAGGTATTGAGTGAAAGTAATGTTTGGTGAACAAGTAGTTCAGGAGAGGACAATTATGATTCAGAACATGAGCTATGTAAGAATTACGGCTCTCACATTTATTTTTCAAAGCTATTTAGAAAATGATCTAGGAGAATCATCTTTATGATGTATGTTGTTCAAGAAATCTTCAATGGCTTCTCAGGCTGAAATATTCGTTCCAAGCTGTTCCAAGTTTTTGAGGCTATGAAATTTATGGCTCTGTGGTATCATATCCTTGTGTTGATTATCTGAGTGTAACTGAATGATTGAAGTCCTGAGTTTGAGGTGAATGTTTTAGTTCAATTTTAGCTAACATAGAAAAAATACTTGTATAAAAGTTTCCTTTCCTACCACCATGCCTTTGAATAAACTTATTTGCTAAAGCAATTGTGGAAAGTGGTTGTGTGGAGACCATTTGGTCTTTGCCCCAAGCATTTGCAGTCTTTTCCCTTCCCACTGGTGCTCCTGTTTAGCTGATGCCTACAGAATGACCACAGAGTTTCATTACATGCACAGCAGCTATAAAGGACTGTGTTCCCACAATGGGCAGGAGCAAGCTTGCCAGAATATTCAGCAAACAATTTCCCTCAGGTCCTGCTGTTACTGACAGATGGCATTACAACTTACAAATACAGTTTACATGCTCTTTTTCACTTGTTCTCCCTTAGGATCATTTGGGTTCTCGCAGAAAATTCTCTTTTGGTGAAACAGGGGCGGGTTATGAAACTGTTTCCACTTCAGTGGAAACTTCAGCAGACACAGAGGAAGTGCCTTTTTATCACTAGGAGGCAAAATAATTTCAGAATATTTTTGAAGTGTGGAATACTTGCTGTGTTCAGGCAGTAGGAAAATGAAAACTCATAATATGTTTTAAGCTTTTGTCCCCAGAATGTATTTTTATGGATTTTTTCCTTCCTAAATTAGAAAGAAATTGAACCTCAAAATTTTCAGAAATTTTTTTTTCTTTTACCATCTGTTGTTCTGAGCATTTGCTCTGTATAATGTTGAAGACTGATTGGCCCTTGATCTTTCTAGTAACACTGCTGATGAAGTTGCTGTTTGTGCCAATTGAAGTGGTGATTTTGGATCATGTGCAAGTATCCAAATGTGACTATAGTCTATCACTTAGCTTATTTTGTACCATTATCAAAATCATAACTTTTGATCTCCATTAAATTAGCTTGTGTTACATGCAGGACAAACGTGTGGAAAAAAAAAAGTAGGAGCGTCATATCCTCAAATCACTTCCCTCTTCGTGTTTCTCAGGCTCTGTCATTGTCCTTCAGTGTTTACTTGGTTAATGGAACATCACTCTTCCTTACTTACCTTTTCTCAAGTACTTCCTTTGGAAAAAATGAAACAGCAGGAAGTTTCACTGATGTGGAAGTTGCCAGTGGCACCTGCTGACAATGCACCTTGGCCAAAAGCCTGACTTTACCAGGTACCTTTAAGTGCTGATCTCCCCATCCCCATGATTGCACTGGAAACAAACCTGATGAGGAAAAACGTAATTTGGCTGGTAGCATCTCTTGAAAGGGTCAGCCTTGTGATTCACTGGGGTAGAGTGGGAAGTCTCTGATGTTGGTTTAATGATTAAATTACAGGAATGAAGAACACAGAGGGGTTATGTGAATAGAGAAGGAAAACATCTTCGGGGGGGCCACTCATGCCCCACCCGGGTGTTGGCGGCATTCTTTCCGAATGCCATTCAGGGAAGCCCCCTTCACTACACATAGCCAGCATAAAGCTCCTCATAAAACAGTGTCAGAACATGTGTTAAGGCATTCTTTATTTCATTTTAATAATACTGGTTTTATTTTCTTTTCAACAAGATTAAAAGCTTTTTTATTTTTTTGTCTGGTATTTGTGAAAGGAAGTGTTGGGCACTCCAATTATATACTAGTTACTGAAATACCTCTTATGCTTTTATGGGACTTTTATTCAGTTAACAAAAAAGCAAATTCTAACGATTAATTTAATCCATGTTCTTCCTGGACTTTTATCATAGGCTTTTCTTTCTTGGCTAGAAAGGGAGGGGGGAGCAGGGCAGGGAGGAAATGAAGCTATGGAACAGGCAGGCAGAAGAGATTAAATAGCGCAGGCTTTGGGTGTCCTGCTACCCGTGGAATCTACAGCTCTGTGTCAGGTATCCAGGCTTCTAATCAGCTTGAGGCTGGGATATGGGTGAATCCAGCTGCAAGAAAAGTAACTTGCTGACAAAAGAGGTAGTTAGAGATGTCCAGGATAAAGACATGGGCTTAGGCCAAAGGGAGTGAGTGAGGGAGACACCATGAAGGTATTCATGTGGTACCTGGATGTCCACTGAATGTTGGCATATTTGTAGACAGCAGAACCATCAGAAGAGAAGAAACAGATTTTAGAACCAGGCAGAGATGATCATCTAGATATGCAGGTTCAAATCCTGGCTCAGAACTGGGTAAGAGATACAGAAACAAGCTTTTCCAAATGTCATGGGTAGCCAGATTAATTGATTGTATTTAACTCCCAATTTGGGGAAATGCAGTTTTCATAGACTGTATGACATGTTAGCTGAGAGACAGAATATATATATTTAGCCCTGCAACTGCTAGGGTTTGCATGAGAAACCAGATTTACTGGGGAAGAAAAGGGTTTGCAAGCTTCTTGTTGCAAGCAAAAAGCCTCTGATTGTTTCAGGACTATCTAGTAGTATGTGAAACAAGAGTTTGCCGTGCTATCTGAGATCTTCCACTGAGGAAAATAACAGCTACAAAACCAAAGCTTGATGGGAAACATTATTGTGTAGGAGAGAAGAGCAGTATCTGTAGCAAGGGAATGATGCAGAGTATGTTGGTTAAGTGCTGGGCTGAGCTACTTTGGCAAATGAATCTTTGCAATTAGCTGGGCTTTGTTGTGTGCACCTTGGGACAGCTGGGCTGGGAGGAGCTGAGAGCAAAGTGTGAGTCAAGGGTGGAACCAATGTCTATGTCCATACACAAATGGAGAAGGCTTTTTTCTCTTACCAGTGGGAGGAATGGAGTGCAAGCTTGGAGGTAAGAGTGTATCTGACTCATGCCAAAGAAGTCACCCATAGGTTGGATAGATTCTATCACATTTCCTTTGTGAGTGTTCAGTGCAATAATATATGACCTGCCCACAGTTTTTTCCATGTCCAAAAAAGTGATTCTGCATGACACATATTGAAACAATACAAGGACTTTGAAGTAAGGCTGTTTTGGTACCTTTTGGTCACAAAGGTGAAAATGTTTCCAGAATAACTGCTTGACAAAATGTAAGTCAAAGTTTGGCTTTTGCTGTAAAGGCTCTAATACTTAAGTATGTATTTTTCTCTCTTTAAACCATGCAAGTTCCTAAACATGCAGGCATCTAAACCACTTTAGTGAGGTTACATAAATCATGATTGTCAATGACAGTAATTATTGGGTTTGAAGGGCGATGACTTCAAAATAAACCCTTATTTTTCCAAGCATCAGAGCTTGAAATATGTGCATCTTTCCATGCCAATAGCAAATATGTTAGCACCCTGATTCATTCTCCTCCACACAGTCTTTGCCTTCTTGTGTTTCACAGGCAAGGGTCAGTGGAAATTGGCAAGTTGGAATATTGCCCTAAGGAATTTTCCATGCACCATGTGTTATTAGAATTTGTCTGAACTTTTAATAGAACAGAGACATGTATCTATATAATGAGAGATCCTAGTTGAGCTTCTTAACCCAGGTGCATGTGTTCCTACCTCTGCTCCAGTCAAATGAAAGGGAATGCCCCCTCCCATTATTAAAATGATGAAAGATACGGAGTTCTAGGATATCATCAGGATTTACTGGTGTTGTATGTTGAACTCAGTGATGTATTGCAATTCAGAGGCTGCCGTGGCACCTGTACAGTCTATGACTAGGTTACCACTGGCTGCTTGTCCTGCAGCAAATGTGTGGCTCCTCATTACTTTTGTGGAGGTCCTTTTGCCAGCTGAGACCCGCTGGCTTCAGCTAAATGTGTTGTCTCCCTATCTGAGTTGTGTCAGACTTGGAGTACCCAGAGGCTGTAGTGTCTTTTTGGAGGTGAGGGTGTTTTTTTCCCTGTGGGTGATAAGCAGTACAGGAATCATGAGCTCAGGCAACAGCTGGAACTTGTGATGTGGCAGTCAATTGGATAGGGCTGCTGAGGAGGGGATGGAACTAAACAAAACTGATAGATTTAACTGAGTAAGGAAATGTTTAACTTCCAGATGTTTAAACTGTAATCCCTCTGATGAAAACTCCTATCCTCCTGCGTTTGAAATGGATGGATGGGAAAGCAATGTGCTGTGCCTGTCTGGCTGCCTGTGTGCCACTGTAACATGCTGAGGACCAGCAGTGCTTGTGCTGGTGTTTTTCTCTCAAAGGGAGCCAATAATTTTTTCCTACAAGTGCATGTGTGCCTAGAAGATGCCAGAGCTATGTCTTTTGCATTTTAAATTAAATTAAAAAGCATCAATACTAGATAACTCTGAGGTAAAACTGAAAATATCTGTAATGAACCCACAAATCCTAATTCATCGTTAAAACGCGTCTCTGCAAGCAGCAAACAGCCAGGCAGAAATCTCTCCTGTGTCCAGGGAGGAATTCCCCCAGCACAGAAAATCCCTACACACAGTAAAGCACTTCTTCTGCCAAATTGAAGAGATCTGTGCAAAAAGTGTTGGCATGGGGAACATCCCATGGGCTGGTTAGGGTGGGCAATGTTCTCTCATGTAGCAAGAGCTGGGCAGTGCCATAGCAGCACTTTGTTCCTGCCCCAGCACTAAGCCAGAACTGGAGGCAGACCTGGACATGGGTGTTTCTACCCCACCAGGAGTTCTTGCTGTAGGTGTGATTTTCCTTCTTGCTGCCTCCTATGAGGCCCTCTCCTCCTCGTCCCACCAGCTGCTGCCTTTCTGTGGTCCTGGCCATGGCCTCCTGTCCCAGAGGAAGGGAGGCTGCTGGTTGGTCTGATTCTTTTGACTGTTTCCTTGGGTTTCCATCTAACTCCTGTAACCTTTCCAACTGCAGCTTGTGTTTGTTTACCTGGTGACAGGCGAGTGTTGTCATGGCTTCCTTGTGAGCTCCTCTGAGGATCTCACCCACCTCTGTTCTTCAAAACGGCCTGAGGTGCTTTGCTCTTTTGTAGCAGAGCCATTCCCTCTGCTGCTTGTGCAGCTGTTGTTCCTTTGCCAAGTGGAGCATGTTACCCCGTGGGGGAACGAATGGTTGTGGCTTCCAGCTTCCCGTTCTTCAGGATTTTGTCTGGCTTTTTGAGGATGTAATGGAATGGCCCAAAAAATCCAGCTGGGGATTTCCTCATGTTCCTTCTCCAGCGGCCCCAACAGCAGCACGATCTCTGTGACTTCAGGCAATCTCGGAGGCTTCATAGGGTTTTAGCTCTAATTTCAGCCTGCATTTGCCTGTTTCATTTGATTCTTTCTTATTTTGAAGGGTTTCCAGCCATGTATTGCTTGCACTATACATATGCAATATCTTTTTTTTTTTTTTCCTGCACCACTTTGCCTAAACTGAGCAGAACTGCTACATACAGTTTTTCTGCTATTTGGAAGGTATGAATATAAAGTACATCAGGCACATCAGCAAATTTAGTGCAGAGACTTTCTGTGAGACTTGAGTTGATATTAAATGTGAGGAGAAAAATGAAAGTCTTCTGGGCTCTGTACTTTCACTTCCCAATATTTAAGGGCTCCCACATATCACACCTGAGAACTTTTTCTCCAAGAAAAGCAAGTACCAAAGGAAGATTACACACAGACTATTTTCTTATTATCAGCTAAGTTTACCTATCCCCAGTTTGAGTGAATAAATTGGTTGCGTAATGTTTTATAAAATCACAATAATTGATAAGGGAATTACTGAAAAGGAGTAAGGTCTAGGTGTTTCTTGACTGCATACATAGGAAATTAATAGTAAAACTGAAAGAGATTGAAAAGGTCCCAATAAGATCGAAATCACTTTTCACAATAACAGCATAGCAGCAGCAATAAATGATGAGATTTAATGGACCCAAGATTTTTTTGGTCCCAAATAAAACCTCAAAGCACCTTGTGCTTCAAAACATGTTTTCTTGCTGTAGAACCCATGCTTCAGATAATTTTGGAAATTTCCTCCACATTATCACTGGATGATGTAGAATTTCCTCAGACTAAAACCATACCAGATCTTGGTCAGTGTGTGCACACAGTTATTTCCTGCCCACTGCAGTTTCAGGTTTTATTTTAGCATGAATGCAGCAGGGCAGGCAGGCTCAAAGCTACCCTAATTCTACCACAATAAAAGTCTTTATACTGTGTGATTTGAAGGCTAAGGACTCACTCTTCAACAGAGAGGAAAGGGCTGGCTTCTCAAAGTTGTGAGTTCTTCTCTAATGCACCTTTGGGAACAAAGCAGTGACACTGCACATGTGATATTAGCAGGACATTGTCCCCAAGGCTGTGCAGCCACCCCCCAGACAGGTGCCACATTAAGACATTTCTTCATTGTACTTCTCCAACAGAAAGCTGGGCAACCCTCACCTGCCATGAATTGGTGTTTGGGATTAGCGTGTGAGAGAGGCATGTGAACTGCAGCCCAGCTTTGTGTCAGGTTGAGGAATTCAGTGTTCCATAAACCCCCAGAATTGTGATCCTTGTGGGACTGGGCTGCAGCCAGTCAAACATCCTATCAATCAGGAGGACCCCTGCGTGGTGTGGCTTTAATTTTTACAATTCAGACCAGTGTGGGACTCTGCTGTACTCCATCCATCAGTCAAGTCTGCCTGCACAGTCCCTCTGCAGGGGAGACCTCTGCCTTTATGATGCTGGTCATTGACAAGCTGAGTTGTGATCAATCAATCAGTCTCCTATCAGGCTGCACAATGGCTGCAGGATAACACAAGCTAGACTGCCCAGTCCTAAAAAAAAACCCCAATCCACCCCCTGAAAAATGTTAAATAAACTTGCCTATAAAAAAATCCATTTTTTGCCTATTGCCCAAAGTGATGTTCCCAACATTTTTCTGACAATTATTTTGCTATTTTTCTTTTTTTTTCCCCTAAAGATAATTTTGATGAATGTTTTTAATTATAATTATTTTTCCCCCTGAAATTTTGTATGTATCTGTGTGAGATTACCTAATCTTTTGGCACAAGGAAGCACCTCTGATCAGGCCCAGGCCTAGAATAACACAAGTATGGTAGGTCAGGATGGAAGAAGGTGGATTGGCACAGCAAGTGTATTTACATCATCCCTGGCTCTAGCTTGATTTATCAGTAGATTTGGCCCTATTTACTATTTCTTTGTAGCTGGTGGTGAAGTATATATTATAAACCAAGAATGGTTTACAGGATAATAATTGTTCAGAGTGAATGCAGCTAAATTAAAGAGAGAGCATGGTAATATACACAGATCTGGTAGTTCTTGGGCATTCATCTGGTTCCTGATTTCTGCACATTCCCACCCAACAATTTAGGTAGACCTGAGTAGATTTTAAATTTTTATCAATATAAAAAATTGCAGGTTTGTGCATGCGTAGACATTATATATATACACACTTGATTTTGCTGCAGTATCTTGCTTCTCTGTCATTTGTATCAACAACTTTTAAGGGTTTTTTTGGCAACACTTTTGTACCTTGAAAAATACTGTAAATGCTGTCAATACTTTCATCCCATAGTAGTAGAGTGAGTCAGGCAGTTCTTTGGAAGAATGGAGGTGCTCTGTGGTCCTCCATTGGTCCTTTATTGTCCAGGTCAAGTCTAGAGCAAGCTGGGACCTATTCCTGGCCTGGATTGAAGATTTTCCTTTCTGTTGCTGGCTCAGCTGTTGTATGCCTGGTGACCTTGGCCCAATTTCTCCTTGGAGATAGGAATGCTGCTCTCTGCTATGCCCCACTCTGAGTTCTGCAAGTGAAAAGATGGTAGGCAAGAGCTGGGCAGATGTTATCATGTTTGGGGAAGAGATGAGAGAGTAGGAAATAGCTTGTGATCCCAGCCCTACTCATACTTAAATACTGGGGAGGAAATTTGCTAATTTCTAAGTGTTCATCTGACTTGGCAGGGCTGGAAAGCTCTGAAATGTCTGTGCAGGAAAGCAAGGAGTGCTAATAGGAAAAAGCAGGCAGATTTGTGTGAGGCCTGGGGCATACTAAGGCAAGGACACAGTGGATTTCCAGATCTCACAGTAATAGGGAGAAGCAATCAGTGCCCAATTAGGCTATGAGGAGGCAACCTAGAGGAGAAAAATGAAACCTTACCTTAGCCACCAAAAGCTTTCTGTATAAAATACAGGCCTCTGTGGCATCATGGAAAAAAAGTCCAAAAAAACAGAGGAAGTTGTACCGGATTCACTAGCTCTTTTCCCCTCCTCTGCATCCTGCCAAAAATGCAATTTTACTTTAATTTTGGTTTTGTGTTGTTTTTCATGATGCTAAAACGTTGCTTGAACACAGATGTAAACCATCAGTACAGTACTGTAAGGCATGGACCACACAGACATGCAGTTCCTTTCAAAATGCAAACCAGAGGAAACAATCTGCCTTTAAAATTAAACTTCTCATTAATGTCATTAAAAATGTGTGCAGCTTCTAGGGAATGGCAGAGGGTGACTTAAAACATGGCATTATCCCTTGAAAACTGGCAGGCGGTGAATGTGCTCTGGTGGGGAAAAAAAGAAAAAAAAAATAGGGGATCTGAAAGGAAGGTTGGGAAAGGGAAGGGGATCTCCTGCAGTGGTTGCCATTTTTCTACTCCTGTCTGCTTTGCTGTGCTCTGCAGACACACAATAATAACCCCAGTGGGCCCGGGGATCAAATGACGTGTTGCTGAAGGATTAGGAGCAATTCTATCCCCCTGGCATGGGTTTAGGAATTTTCATTAAAATGACCTTGGGTGTGGTGAGAAAGGAATTCGGGCTGCATGGATGGAGAGCTAAACATCCTACCTGGGGAACAACAAAAGGTCTCTGCAAGGCTCGCCTCCCCAGGCCCCAAGCAGAGCTTGTCATGCTTTTCCCCTGCTGGAGTGCAGTTGTTCATGGAGATACGTCGAAGGTCAGAATTAAAAGGCATCTTTCCAGGGGATGGAGGGGGGAGGTGGGAGAATGGAGTGGAGGAACAAGCAAGATGGCTTGTTTCCTGGAATTGCTTAAAAACAAATACATAGAAGCAAATATGTGTTTGGTGTGGAGTGGAATTGTGTTTAATTAGCAAGGCAGCCTTGTGACCAAGTGCTGCACCAGGAGAAAATGGAAAATTATTCTTAGGTTGTGCAACCCCATCCTGTTCATCTGCACAAGCAGCCTTTGCGCAGTTTGTTGATTTTCTTGTGTATGGTCCTGCTTAAGCAAAAATTTCCAATCCTGCTGAATGTCTTCTCACAGTTTGACTGCTTGTATTCAGACAGGCGGCATCTTGCAGCTTACAGTAGCATTTTCAATTCCTCCTGGCTGAACCCAATTGTTTTGAGGAAGCCATTTATTGATAATTGTAATGCCTATGATACATGCCATCACATCTTCTAATGGTAGCATTTCAGACAAAATGGATTGATCAGGATAAAAAGAAAGCATGATGTTGTTAGCAACACAGCAAAAGCATTAAAGCAAGCTGAAAGTAAAACCTCTCTTAAGTTTATAGGGCGTGTGGTTGAAAGGCTTGTACACAAAGTCTTGACAAATTTCATCACTGGTGAAATGTCCCTCCCTACCTCACATTCAAAATAAATGTACTGCACTGTAGCAGGTATTCTTGGTAACAACAGTTGTCCTGGAGCACTTGGATGTAACACAAAATATTAAGAAGCAAGCACTGAAAAACTTGAGTTATCTGTAGTTCACTGCAGTTTCCAACTCATTCTGGAATATGTCTAGGAACTATTGATGTAATGAACAGTTAAGAGCCTGTCAGTCCCCTGTCCTTTGATAGCTGCCCTCAAGACATCAGCCCTTTGGACTTGGCCTGGCCAAGTGCTGTCTTTTGGGAGTAGAAGACACAGCCCAGGGACGAACTTCCCTGGAGCAGAGGAAATGCTGAGCATTGTGCAGCAGGTGCTGTGGCTGACCACCCAGCGTTTGTAAACCAGGAGCTGATGGAGAGTGAAGCCCTGTCACATCCCCAGAGGGTGCCCTGGGTGGGATTGCTGTGATAGCAACAAAAGATTATCTGTTCCAGGTCTCTCCTTCCTAAGCCTGCAGTAAAACAATCCATTGCTTCAGATGGAAGGAGTTTATTTCAGCCTGATTGCACTACAAGATCCTGGAGTGGGTTCACACATGAGCAGCAGAAACCTGTCACATTTGAGAAACTGTGTGTCAGTGTGACTGGCCTGCTCCCCTCAGCTCAGTACCTGGAGGCAGAACACCATGGTTAATGAGGGGAGGCCTTGAATATTAATCAAACCTGCAATCTCCTACAAAGACATCTGTAGGCACTGCTGCTGAAGATTGTTGTTTTAGACACCTTTTATTCTGATCTTTTTACTCTGCCTTCTGTGGCCCTGAAAGAAGAGAGGAATGTAAATGTGACCCTGATTAGTAAATGGCTTTCATGAAAATAGGCTGAGAGTGATTTTCCTCTTGCAGAAGACCCATGTAAAACTGCATGGCTTTCCTGTAAATCTCAGGAGGTTGCTCTTTAAGAGACCAATTAGCAGAGCTAAGGATAGTAGGACCTGTTTTGCATTTTCATCCTTTACCAACAGACAAGTTAAGGAAGGACCTTTTCTTACTGCTCTTCATTGCAGATGTCTGACTCCTCACCTTTCTGTTTTAGGGGGACTTCTCAGTATCCTGGGAAAGATTTGTGGTCATTTCAATTTTAAGAGAACTTTCAGTCAACTTGTCATGGAGATCAGAGAAGTTAGAAACCTAACTTCCCTTTTGGAAACAGATCTAAGGTGTCTGAAAGTGAAGGGAGCTGTTTTATTTGTGCTGAAGCTGCCTGTCCTCTCTGCTCCATGAGGGTGAAAAACAATCATAACCTCTGAAATATCTGTCATTCCCACTGAGTGAGGAAAAGCAGACTGTGATACTTTCTAGTGCCAATCTGTCAACAATCATTATTGGCTAAAGTTTTTCCTTGAGGCATGCAGGTTGGTGTACTTATTTTCATTTACAGGAAGGCTATTCGGAGCAGAGAGAGGTTAATCTCCCACATTAGCCAAGTCATATTAGCACTGGCCAAAACGTTCAATAGAGTTTGTTTGCTCACTGTCACTATGCATAGCTAAATGCACTGCTTCTGCCTGCCTATTATGGGTTATCTTGGGTGGCCTGTCCAACCCATTCATAAAGCCCGGTGGTGACGCTGCTGTGACAATGAAATTGTCAGGGAAGGGGTTGTTAGCTGAGCTCTGGGTCTTTGGTGTCTAGAAATGTGCTCAGCCTAGATTTTCCTAGGCTAACAAATGTGTTCCCTGTGGCCAGGGAGGACAGCAGAGGTGGCTAGCTGAGCAGTTTGGCAATTCATAATTTCCTCATCTTGGGGAGATCCAGTTCCTCTAGTTCACAGGCCCCAGAGAAACTGATTTGCTTGCCTCTAGTCCAAACCAGGCAATAGTTTTGATGGCTATTATTTTTTCTTGTTTATTTTTCATTTCCTCCATATTTAGATGCATTGCTTTCATGTCAGATTGAATTCTGTTGTGTTCTCACAGATTTCTCTCAGGAGGAATGGAAGGTAACGTCCACTAAATATTTACTGTAAGGGAATTGTATGAATGCCAGTGAGGGGAGAGTACTTAGTGTTAGTGGAGGGGTGTTTGTAAAAGATACAGTGCTATTTGTCGGGATTTTTGGTAGTTTTGCCAACATGAAAATGTCCTGAGTCTGAGAAAGTTGTCTGCTAAACATGAAGGGGAGGTTCTGGCCATTGAGACCTATTAATCATTCTTCCCCACTGGTCCAGCATGTGTGAAGTCAACATTAGAAATATTTCCATTCAGGATTAGAAACTGGACAGAGCACTAAAAGTGTCTAAACAGAACAACTAAAATCTTGTAAGAGGATGTGAAAGAGACTATGCAGATCTGGGCATCTTTCCCACCCAGTTTTGTACATCTGAGACTTTTATGTTGTACTAATGCATGGAAATGAGGGTTGTATTTAAAATAATGACCATTTAAAAAAATGTAACCCTTTTGTCCACCTTTATGGTGTTTTGCAACCTTGACAGAAAGGTTGACATTTCTTCCCTTGGAACGTGTACAATGTGGCCAGCAGGTTTAAAAAGAAAGAGAAGAGCTTTATTAATGCAGCTTGAACAGAAGAGTAAGGGGAAAAAAAAAAAAGAGAGGAAAAATAAGTCTTGAATTGGACTTGGACCTTCAGTTGCTGCAGAGGTCTGTTGTCCCTGGAATACCTTTGCAGTGTGTGCTAAACGGTCGCTCAAAGTCAGCATGAAAAAATGATTTCCGAAGTTGTTGGACAAATAAGGAGACTCATTCTGAGCAGGGACTAAATTGGTTTGGAACATATGCCTGTGCTGAGCAGCCAAAGTACATAATCAGGTTTAGCAAAACAAAGCCTGATACCAAACTTGCCAGGAAAAATTGTTTTGTCATTTTGAAATCTGCTTGGTTTTTAAGCAAACCTTCCCAGAACAGAAAACAATGTGTTTCATGCCCCACTTCATCTGCTATTGCTGTATTTTTCCTCTGAAGACTTGTAAGGAAAGGGAAGAATATATAAACCCTTTGTTAAGATACTTAAATTAAAAGCTTGCTCGTGTTGAACTGCCCTTTCAGTTGGGATTAACATTTGTTACCCAAGTCTATATACCCTGTAAAACAACGACTAATCCAGACATTAATCACAGGAAATATTCTGGGCCTTTTAAAAATAAACCATGACATTCTATGAAGAATACATAATTGAGAATATCCTGGACAGGTTGAAAATTAGCCCAGTTGATTGGTTACATAATGATCAGCTGGGGAAGCCAAGGGGAAAGAAAAGAGCACATGGGGCCAACAATGCAGCAGCTTTGTGCTATTGTCTGCCTTTTCCTGTCCTCGAGTTCAGCTCGGTACAAACATTGTCATTCCAAAACAGATGACATTAACAGGAGGTGTCTGTACCCCTGGTCAGCCTCGCTCCTCTGCTTTCCTATTTTTCCGACCACAGCTCATTTTTTTCCCCCCCTGCTCCCTTTGCCATTGCCAGCCAGAGTTTCCCAGCCCCGATGTGTTGCCCAGAGCAACTTGTGCAGCAGTTGGGTTGTGACTGATCCCTTTCTTCAGGCAGTATCTGTCAATGTCCCCCCTCTCTGCCAAAGGCCAGTTAGTCATGTCAAGGTCAAATTGTGGACAGTCATTCTATGTCTGCCCAAGTTAATCCAAACCAAACATACCATGTATAAGTAGCTTATCTCCCAAAATAAATAGATGATAATTAGCATAAGCCACCGCACCCACTCCTTTTCCATTCCTCTCTGGAAAAGTCCTTCCACCTGAGTAAATCAGGATGCTTTGTCTGACCCATTCTTATTATGTTGAAAAGCAAGCAAGGGAGCTCTGGCTCCCAGTGGGATGGCTTTTACTACCTGCCTTTCCCAGACCAAGCCTCTCTTAATGACACAGGACGAGATGCACACAGATGTGCTTGTAATTGAGGTGACATTATGCCAGCAAACCCTCAAAATTATAATTTACAGCAGATATCTGCAGCTCTGGGCCAATCATTATCAGTTGTGTTGTCGTCTAAATGAGCATCACTTCTTGGGCACAACTGTTTCCCACCTCTGTTTTTTCAGAGACAGCAAAAAGCAGACTTAGCTGTGGAAGGAGACTGAGGCCCTTGGAATTACAGAATGGATATGGGTCAGAGGTGGATTAAAATTCCATGTTTTGTCTCTGGGACTTTCACTGGGGATCTGCCCCATAGAGGCTTCTTTGGTTGGCTGAACCTCTGTGCTGTGGCACTATGGCACTTTGTGGTGACAGAAGTGTCCCCCCCCCCCGGTGTCACAGAACATGTAGGCACCGATGCTGAGGGAGAAGAGAGAGATGAGTGCTGATGCTGTCAGGAGGGTGAGTGAAGATGTGTGATGTTGAAGGAAGGGCACAAACAGACAAAGGTAAAGGAAGTGATGGGTCTGAACTGCTCTCCCTGCCCAAAGTGTCAAGTGGTGACTGATGGTCAATTCTTTCCTTCTGTAAAATCAATTACTGGTGTAAAAAAAAAAAAAAAAGGACTGAAAAAAATGCCAGCTTTAATTTTAGAGAAGGAATCTGCCTGACTTGGGTTGCTGAAGCTCAGCTGGCAATGAATTAGGCAGGTGGGATTTTTAGTGCTGAAAAACAAGTTTTCAAATTTCCTATACTTCTTTCTTTTCTGAATAAATATCCTGTAATAAAGGCAGACAGGAACTAATCCCTGTGCTTATGTTCAATGTTATAGAAATAGCATATATGTAACGCTAATTATTTAATAAATGACAAATAATATGAGGAAATTCTGCTCACTTCACAGGGTTTCCTCTCTTATTTAGACTTGTGTAGCTCCTTTGCCCTTCCCAGGACATATGGTTTGTTCTGAAAGAGCAAGAGGTGAGCTGAGCACCCCCACCTTGACTATTGTTATCACCGAAGGTATAATTTCTGTTTAGATAATTCCCTTTTTAATCTGGGTTTGTGCCTTTTCTCACTTAATGCCTACAAAACAAAACATGAATAATAAAAAAAAGGTAAAAGAACAAATGCTCAAGGTTAATGTAGGATGTATAGGTTTCAGTCAAGAGTTAGAGGATGCAGTCATTATTCTGGGATGGAATCAGAAAGAAAATAAAAGGATTAGGCCCAGGGAACATGGACTCTGCAGTGGGCCTCCAGTGCAGGGGTTTCCAGAAAAAGTGAGGCACAAGATACTATGACCTGGTCTTGTGCTTAACACAATAAATTACAGTTTAATGACACAATTTGCAAGAAGAGGAATACAGGTGTGTTTTGGATGCATTTCTAGCCAGCAGCAAAAGTGTCCCAAATATGCAGTTTTGAGGAGCAACATTTGTACAAGCTGGGAAGTTATATTGCTTTTATTTGCTTTAGTAGCCTAGGAACACATCAGAGGCGGCATGAAACCTCTTGGGGGGGGTTGGTGTTGCTTTGCATAATTTCCATCAACGTCTCCACATCCTTCCTCAGCTTTTGAGGCTCAACCCAGGTGTGCTCAAATGCTCCCGAAACTTGGCAAAAGCTCTTCTGCAAGGCTGCCTGGGGGAAGGGAGGGAAGGAGGCAACGGGGAGGTTTCACCTGGTTTCAAGTTTCAGGACAAAAACTTTTGCATGAGTAACAGTTCCCAGCTTCAAGAGCCCCTTGACAACACGGTGAATCCAAAATTCCCGGGTTTGCGTACAGGACAGGCGGAAGAACGGGATTTCAGGCAGCACTGAGGAACAGGATGCTGTGCTTGTCAGCGCACGGGATGCGCTTACTTAGAAGCCTGTGGGAAACGCTCACCCGGGCTTGGCCGCCTTTTCCTCTCGGGCCGGGGAGGGCAGCGAGGCAGCGCGGCGCACTGGCTGGCCGCGCCTTTCCGAGGGAAGGCAATCATCGGGCACGCCGCTGGCAGCCGGGGCTCGGGCCGCCTTTCCCGGCGCACAGCTGGCCACAGCTGGCCACAGCCGGCAGCCTGAGAGCCGCCCGCTGCTGCCCGAGGTGCTCCCGCAGCGGGGCCGCGCTGCTGCGGGCGCGCTGCCAAGCGCGGCGCCGGTGGCAGGGGGCGAGCCTCGTCAGGAGTTACATTGATCGGTGGGTGCCGCGCAAATGCGCCCTCGGTTGAAAAGTCAGGCATTAATTAAGTTGATGGCCTGTTTAGCTTGTAACCTCAGCAGCTGAGTCTCAACCTCTCCGTGGTCAAATAGATTTACCTAATGTAATGAAAGGCCGTACCCTTTCCATTTCCTTCTTTCAAAGCCCTCTCACCACAAACTCTTCTGGTAAGGCCACTTATCAGTGACAGCACATTTTTCATTACTAGTGGAGTATGTGCTAAAATGAAATTTTGAAGTAGTTTTTCAAATGTCACATGGTGCACGCTGCATATCAACTGGTCAGTGATCAATCTATCAATCACCTCTGTTTGGTTTTTTAAAGTTGATTTGCCTGTTTGTCTCCTTGAATTGAGTTTGTTTTAGACAACACTCTTTATTCTAGGCAGGCTTGAAGAAGAAAGGCAGAGAACTGATTTTTGTCACAAGCTGGAACGATAATATTTTCATTGGCTTGTCTAAAAGTAGAAAAAAAAGGGTGATTTTACAGATCTTAAGAGATTTACTTAGTTCTGCAACTTTCCCTAAGTTTTAAAAGCTATATATATTCATACACACACAGACACACACATATATATATAAAAAGAAAACAGTTCTGTTCTTCTAGTATAGTTCTATGTGCTAATAGAGAGAGATACTGTATGACAGCAAGGTCTTTATTTCATATGTGCCATGTTTGTTAGTAAGTGAAGTAGGAATTTAGCTCATGTGCATGGTCAAAATGATCCTGCAAAGCTCTCTGATTATGTAGGAGATATTCTGCTTCAAGTTAACAAAAAAGATTTAATTTTGCGTTTGATTCATACTATTGTGGACTGATGATGTAATTCTATTTAGTGTCATTAAATTTTACAGCAGAGTCATAGGGAATCACTCTGAGGTTTTTCTTCCTCTGTGTGGGTTTGTTTTCTGGTGGTTTTTTTTGTTTGTTTGTTTGTTTTGTTTTTTTTTTTTTCTTAGTTTTGGTTTTCTCTTTTTTGGGGTGTTTAGGATTTTTTGCTTGGATATTTTATTTTCAATGATTGCAGCAGTGATTAAATAATCTGCCCAGTGGCTGAGATGGGTAAAATTCATGTGCTTTATGTTTTCTATAACAAGGAGGAAGTGTCAAACAGAAAACATAAAGATGTCAGCATAGGAATTTGTAGATGAAAAGATCAGGAAAGGCTTAAAAGACAAAAAATGGTCCCAGGACAATCCCAGGAAAGGCTTAAAAGAAGGAAAATTGTGGAAAGCATCTACAAAGATGGGAGCATTTAACTTAACACTGTGTTCTAGAACATGTTCTGTTAATATATTCCATTTGTTTTATCCTGCAAGGCATCCTGTTCCATTGGAGTCTTGAGTACATTCAATGACCATGACAAAGACCTTTCTGAATCAATGCAGACTGCTCTCTAAAACATCTGTAATTTCAGGGCGAAAAACTCCCAAATATTTTATTTCAGCTCTTGCTCTTACTGTTCACTTACTTGGAATTGATTTATTGGAACAACCTGAGTGTCCATCTCTTGAAGATATTACTGTTTGAAATAGGATTTAACAGAATAATTGCTGGAGTCGTTCAGATCTCAGGTCTTAGTAGCTCAGAATGCTGCTTCCAGGAGCTCCAAATAGGACAAAGATGCAGTGGTATATTCTGGGATTGATTTGTACCTTTTTGTTTCATGATTCTGAATGAGCTTTACATTGTTTTTTAAGATGTCCATACTGCTTTAATCTTAATAATTTTTCTTGACAGCTTTTCTAAGGTTATATATATCTTCTGTGAGTCTTAGCAGAAGCTGAGTTTTTCTCAGCTCTCTAAGTCCTTGGGCTTTAAGGTCTCTGAAGTCCAGAGGAGTCTGTCCTAATTCTTAGCGTTTCAGAGATTGGGAGCTTGATCAGTTTTGTTTTTGAAGAAGATCAGTGCATTAAACTGACACCAGAAGCAGTGTTCAGTGGCAGGATTTAAAGCAGACAGTGAAGAGGACAGCCAGCCACAGGATGTACCAGCTGGAATGTCTCACTGTCTGCGCAACAGCCGGGCTCCCTGCTGCATGAGAATTGCCGAGATCAGTGCCACCTCACAGGGGCGGAAAGGATAAAGCAAACTGTGATAAAGCTCACTTATATGCTGATGTGGCCAGGCCATTCACACTTCATGAAGAGTCAAATTGGGCCTGAAGCCTTTGCATTACTCTAATTCAGTGACACCTCCAGCTGTCAGTAAAAGAGGGAAGGCACAGAAGCAGTGATCTAGCCAAACAGATTTTTCTTTTTTCAGTCATGAAGATATCCACATCAGTGTGAAACCAAGATTTATTTAAAAAGCATTTTTTATCAGTTCTGAGGGAAGAATAAGACTTTCCTGAGTAGTTAGTCAGTCCTCTGGCTAGGGCACTATCCTGAAGGAGAACCAGGCTCCAAAGAGATTTCTTTTGTACTGGAGAATGTGGAGATGACATGTGCCATCTCAGGAGCGTGCTCTGAATACTGTGCTGAGGGTTTCCTAGATTGCCTCTCTTTCCTGCCAAAGCACTCCACAGTATGGAAGTCACTCCACGCTGGGCATCTAATTTATTCCATTCCAACCAAAGTTCTTTGTTGAAATAAGTTCCAGAAAGTTTTGGCAAATTTCTGATAGAAATATTACATCACTGGAAGCTCATCCATTACCTCTTTCTAGAGCAAGCCTAGGATGGTCTCACCAGGCTGCTATGTTTTGTTTGGCCATCCTGGAGCCACTTTCATTCTCAGATTTGTTTTATATTGGTAGTGGGCTGGTGTTTCTAATGCTCAACATGTACAATTACTGCTCTGTTAAAAAATAAAGCGTGCCATGGAAGTTGAAACCAGAGACTGGAGCCCAGGAGTGAAAACAGCTGAAAGCAGCAGGGAAGGGGAAGTAAGTGGCAGGGCAGGCTCTGGTGCTGAGATGCAGGGTGTTCCTTGCTTGTCATCATTCCCTGGGAGCTGAATAGAAGGAAAAACCATCTCTTGTTTTGTAAGTCACTACAAGTGTCTTAAAAAGTGGAGACAAAGAAAAAGAACGGAAACCAGTCCAGAATGTCTTTCCGCTTGGTTTCGGACCATCCCCGCTCTGTCGCATTTTGAAAAGGGTCTGAAGCAGAATATCCTATTGTTGCAGTTTCTCTTTATTGCAGAGCAGGACTTGCAGAGGCAGGATGACTTTCAGCAAGATGCTGGGGGGGGGGGTGGTTTGTGTGCATTACCTGAATTCTCAATCAGTCTTCTCCCAAGCAACTAGTGACAGGACAAGAGGATGTTGCCTCAGCTGGTGCCAAAGGAGGTTCAGGTTGGACATGAGGAAGAATTTCTTCATGGAAAAGGTCATTAAGCATTGGAATGAATTTCCCAGGGAGGTGGTGGGGTGCCTATCCCTGGAGGTGTCCAGGAAAGGCCTGGATGTGGCACTCACTGCCATGGTTTAGTTGCTAAGATGGTGATCAAAGGTTGGACTCAATGATCTCAGAGGTCTTTGCAAAATGAAATGATTCTGTGAATCTACACATCACCATACTAGGGGGTTCAACAAAGCAAAAAGGTGCTGGGAGGTTCAATGAAGTGTTTTTAAGCTCTTGGAGCTCCTAAAGGAGGTATTGTTAAGTGAAAGATGAAGGTAGAGCACCCATGTAGAAAGGGCAGCTGTAGAAATACAAGCAAGAAATTGTATTTTCTTCCAGAGGCGAGAAGGAAACGCTGGTGATGATGCTATGACTTGCTTTCTAGATAAAGTCATGTACATAAACCAAATAATTTTTTTCCCCTTTTTAAACAATAACCCCAGGAAATGTTCTGAGGGAGCAACGGAGGGTGCCTGCTATTCACCATTAGCTGCAAAATCTGTATGCTTCTGTGTCTTGTTTAATCACATGTGATGGGGCCATTGGTGTCTAAACCTGCTTTGGGGGAAGACATGGGTCATGTGAAGTGCCTGTGGTGTCCCTCAGAGAGCCCAGACTGAAATGGGGCAGATCCCTCCTCTCTCACAGAAGTTTCATGTTTAAAGTGGAATAATAATAATAATAGTAATGATAATAGCAAGAGTCTAGATGCAAGATTAACTATATGGCAAAAACTCTTCTTGTAGCATTGAAAAGATGAACTCAGTCCTGCAGCCATTGCAAAGAAGGGTTACATCCTATTTATGAAGGTATTTAGTTCAAACCAGATTTGATGGCTTTTAAACTTGGCTGTGCTAAGGGCTGAACACTGTGTTCTTCTGCTCGCCTCTAATGCAGTGTGAAAGCATTAAGTAACATGGGCTGAAATGCTGAAAGTGCCTGTGCAGCCTGTAACTCTCCAAAGCAACATTCCAGCTCCTGAGAATCCAGTCTCAGTGCAACTGCGGAAGCAGCAGCCAGGGAGGGATGATTTCCATCTTATGTCTTAACGTGAATAAAATGTGGATTTACTCAAGGAATCAGAGTTGTCATAGAGGGGGGGAGATATGCTGGAATCTATATCAACAAGAGGGTTACATTCCTGCCCTTTGTGTAAATCCCTTTGTAATTATTTAGCAGTAGCCAGTACCTGACAATGGAAGATAAACAGAATTGTTGACAGCACAAGGTAGACTCTTATGTAAGTTTCATCATCCTGGGGCTGAGTGGCAGCAGATGTTCCTGGTCATGCAAGCTGGGTTTCCCACTGCATGAGAAATTGGTGATGTGGAGTCTGGGTATGTTCTCAGTTTACTTAAGACTGCACTCACCAGTTGTGTGACAGGGATGGTCAAAGAGCATGCAAGATGTTCTCCCTCATCCTTGTTTTCTTTCCTAGACTCCTGGAATGACTTTATTCCAGGAATTAAGTCTCGTTAGAGGTACTAAAGCAGAGAACAAATTGTCTTGTTTACTAGTGCCACCTCCCACTAGTAGAACAAACTTATGACTGAAAATATTAGCTTTTCTTGAAAGATTGAGCAGGGCTTGCTAGCTAAATAAAAGAAGATGTAAAGCAACGTGCAATGGCATCTCTTGACTCTTCCCATAATGATACTGAAATTGAGGAAGTAAATTACAACAAAAAGGATGCAAGATAGAGCATGCAGCCCTTGGGGTACAGTGCCAAAATAGCTGATGAATTCATCTGGTTTTAATGGTACAGTCACTCCTCCTTTTAATCAGTTTGTCTCTTCTGAGTAATGACACAGTCTGGTTGTTGTTCTAATGTAAGCAATAACAAATCATCAAAACCATTTTCTGTACCTGCTTTTGCTCTCTTTCTAAACACAGGGGATTTTCAACTGTAATTCACATTGATAAGCAGGTCCTAGAAAAATCATGACATTTATGTAATGGCTGACGTTGTAAATATACATCAAACTTTGCTGATTTTCTATTTCTCTAGCTTGTGAGAAAATAAATTTGGGAATTTTATGCTGAAACCCTTTGCATAAAGAGATCCTAATCTCCAAGCAGAAGTTAAGTTTACTGCAGTGTACGAAACTATGTCTTTGATTTCCTCTCTTGCATCTGCTCTAAGTCTTACATTTCTGGGAGGCTTTTCTTTTTTAATTATTTTTTTCCCTGTAGCTGAAAAATTAAAGGTTCTAGTAATATTTTCGACAGCACTGTCCATTCAGGGAATTTTTTTAGAGTGGAACTTCAATAAATTTGCCTGGTAAGGTCCAGTTGTCTTCTGCAGAACCAGAGCTTCACTTCAGTTTTCATGCAAACCAGGATCACGTGCTTCTTCCAAAGTCCAATTCCATTTCTTATTGGAAGCCCTATTTCTCGTTGCTCTGAGGATAACTTGGGGAATCCTGTGTGTGGTAGCTGCATCCTTGAAAGCTACAAGCTGCTACCTGATTTAGTGTTGCAACATTTAACCTTTCTGAACTGTGGAGCACATGGGTTTCTTATCCTTCTGCTGGGAATACTGTGTGAGACAGAGTTGGTAACACGGTGCACCCCTCTGATGGACCCAAAAACCCCACCTGGACTGGTCTAGTGTGCCAAAGTAGCTTGCAGTGCAGACAACTAAGTGACAGCACATGTTCACACAAACACACAATGTACTCAGTCATAAAGTTTTTTTAATTATAAAAAAGAATAGTCTGGGAAAATGCACTCTTGATTTTAAAATACCAACAAAAAAAACCCAAACCCTGGCATATGAAAAATGTCATGGCAGTGTCATCTTTTTGGGAAGCTGGTGATGCAGAACAGCTGTGTTTCTCAACATCAGGCAGGAGATCAGCTGGTTGAGTGATGACTTTTCATGGTGTCACTCTGCAAATGGCAAAAAGCAAATCCCTGCCTTCAGTCTTAGCTCCTGTTTTCCTTAGTTGTCAGAAAATTTGCTCATTTATTTTCACTTTTTCTCTTGGTGCTTGGCTGTCTCTTCACTTTCTGAAGTGCTAAACAGCAACGAGAAGCACTGACAAGAGTGACAGAGTATGTCAGCTCAGCTGAAACTCATACTTTTATAGGGAATAGCAGCTCTGGAGTTAACTGAGAAATAGGGAGAGAGCAAATGCCTGTTCCTGTAGAAGACTCAATTTCTGTAATTAACTCCCAAAACAGCTGGAGCCTAACACTGTGCCTAGATTTAGATAGTGTATTTGTAGTATTCAGATTACAGCTGAAGAATCAAAATGATCTATTTTCTTGTTTTCCTCAAGTTGAGTAATATCTTTTTTCTCCTGATATAGGTGTGAGGGGGATCAGTTTTGGCACTCCTTCTCTAGGGTTTCATGATGTGGGGGTTCTTATTTAATGTTTTCTCATTCAGAAATTTAATGAGGAATTTGCCTATTGATTTTATTTTTTTTAGAATTTGAAACTACTTAAGCAGATTTGCTTAAGTGTGTTGAGGTGTGCTGGTAGCTGGCCTGAGACATTCAAATGTCTTCTCTTTCCAAAGGTGATGTTGATGGAAACTTTGGTTTTGATTTGAGCAGTGTCAAAGCCTCTCATATACTTGGCCATAGGTAAAATTTATCCCTCAATTTCTTAGTGAAAAGCTAAGGTTCACACAAAAAGAAAGAACAATAGAAAAACAAATGAATATTTTTCCAAGTCTGCATTTTGTATAAGCTATCAGAAGGTTTTAGTGCTGCTCCTCTGAGTGTCAGCTGATAAAATCCTCGAAGCTGGTGCCTAATTGGAACCTCTGGTTATCTGTAGTGAGGCTCATAACCAGTGGTCTCCCAGCTCAGGAAAAGACCTGTGTGTTGAATTAACAGCAGCTTTCTCATATTATGTGCTTCCCACTCAAGGGCAGTGTATCCAATTATCATCTGTTCCCCAAAGCCAGGAAACCAGCGGGGTACTGTGGCGAAAAGGCTGTATCCACAAACCGTATTGATCCCTGAACAAATTTGTCTGGAGTGCTCAAGCACACACACACACACACACACAAATTCTTGTGGCTTTTCCAGTGCTGCTCTCTGTGGTTTGGTCTGTGCCTCCCCCAGAGCTTTGTGTCTTTGCCCAAGAGTTTTTCCTGAGACTGTCAGTGCAGGTGTTCCAGAAAACGCTTGCAGTACGTGAATGGGGATTAGAACCTGGCTCTCCAGACAGATGATGGATTGTTCTTTTATTACTGAAAGTTTTAAAAAACAAAAGGATCTTGCAGTGGGGTGGCTCAGAGTCAAAGGAACCCAAACAAAGCTGAAAATTGAGTGTATACATTGCAGCTCAATTATTTTGAAGGTTGAGGTTTCTGCTTCAATCCTGCATAAGGAAAATGGCTGTTTTTATTGAAGCACTCTGTTTTATCATTCTCTGGCATCTTTATGCTTTGGTTTTGTGTGTGTTTCATGGAAAAAAAAAGAAGCCAATACATCTATTACAATTTTACTGCTATTTAACTTTAGTAACCCTTAACAATCCCAGCTGTGACTAAAGTACAGCTTTTCAATGAGGGGGACATCAGGAAAGGTGTTTGTTTGCTGGTAGTTAATGGCCAGAAGTGGCTCCAGTTTGAAGTAATTCTATTCTGGCTTTCAATGTTGTTGTCCCCAAAATTTTGGGTTTCTGCCAGGGAAATTAAATGAAGAATGGACAGCATAGCATTTGCAGGCCATGGGAATGAAGGTGTCGAATAAAAAATGAACATAAGAGACTTACCCAAGAAACTGCCCTCTTGTTTTTCTTGTCTTGCATTTTTCCTCTGTGGGCAGGTTTTGATGAGGTATTTGATTCCAGTGGGTCACTTGAAATTATGTATGTGATGCAGATTGGTTAGTGGGTAAACACGATGTCTTGGCTATTTTTCTGTTCTTCTTCCAATTTTTTTCCTTTCAGAATAAAAAGGAAGCACTGAATACCCGTATGCATTATTCTGGTAGTGTTGTCACCATGTGGTTTACACAAAGCCAAGACTTTGGTTCAGAGCTGTGCTGGTTTTGGGGTAATCCCCAAAACCTGCAATGGTGGGACTGTGGAATTTAATTGACAGGCTGTTGCCTGCAGGACAGCTCTGCTTACCAAGTCTGTGTAGGTGTATGACTGATATTGTGTAAGGGAGAGTCAGCAAAGCCTTCTGGCTTTCTCAGCTTCTCTAGTTAAACTGCAGTACTTGGCCTCTATATTTCTTGATAAGAAATTATTTTAAACTCTCCTGGATACTTGAATAGGGTGTAGGCAGGGTGCAGCAGGAAGATGTATTTCTTCCCTTCTTGTTGCAGTGTGGCTTCTCTGCAGATATAGAGAAGTGTGTCTGTCACTAAGCAAAAGAAAAAAAAATCCTAAAGCAATCCTACAATGCAAGCACAAATCAGCAGGAGTAGAATCTAAGCTCTTAGGGATTTCTAGATTTTATGTTTTCAAAATAATATCCTGTCCATTGACAATTCACAAAATCAAAGCACTCTGGATTTTTCTTTCCCCACATCCATTAAAAGAATCTCATTGTAAATAAGAATTTGGATTTGCAATAAGTAATTTTGTGTATGGCTGTTCATATAAAGCTATGTAACATAATCTGAAATGAATGTTATAAAGTCAGGCTTTCCTATTGCATCACATTTACACATAATTTTCTGGACAGAGAAGAGCATCTGACTTTTCAAAAGTTGCATTTCTTAATTCCATGGCTCTGTGGAATCATTAAATTTTGTGAGATGCCTTTCACAAAGAAGCTGGCATCTGGCTGATGTGGTGGTTGGATTCTGGTGCTGTGCACTTGGGAAGGGAAACTGCTCTGATGGAAGCTGTTTCATTCAGTTCCTCTTCCAAGGATTAAGGGGTTTCTACATAAGGATTCTTCCTGCCTCAAGAATTTGTTTTGACCTGATACTGCTAAAATTTGGGAGGGTGAGAGCAAAGGGATGTATCTCTGAGCAAAGGATTCCTGCATCCTGCCGGTGCTGATCTATATCCTTGGTTTGATTAGCATGCAGTGTCAATTCTTTGAGTCTCAGTGGGTTTTGCCTTGAAAGACTGCTGTGCAGTGCAGATGTGAAATATAAGTGTAGCACAGCGCGAGTAAGAAATAAATCTGAAACCCCTAGACCTCACCTTTTGTTATTTTGGGAGGTAGATGAGTTTGTTTTTAATATATGCTTGTTGTAGTGAATATAAGAACAAAATTTATTTTGTTCACTCATCTAAGGCTACATTTTAGGTTTGCAATTGCCGTGAATGTGATTGTTGCAGCAGCTGGTCCTCTGTGGTTACAGCCTGTGGCTTCTCACATCTGAGGCTGTTCCTCCTTGATCTGGGGTCTGGAGGCCTTGGGATGATGAGGAAGAGCCCAAAGTTTGCAAATCTCTGCCTATGGAGTTCATTGTCTAGGCATTTGAATGGTTTATAATTTCTCTAGCTGGACAGGGTATGAGTGCTTGAGGCAGCTGTGCCCTCCAGTTCTCTACCATAGTCTGTGCATATGGTTTTTGTCTTGTATTTTTTCCCTAATGCTTTTTTGGTGGTTGAAATGCATTTTAATTGTTCTTTGATCAGCATTTTTATTATTAGATAAATATACCGGGTTAAAATGTGGCATAGTTAATTTATTTCATCTGGCCATAACTTTTGCTGCTCCCCTTACAAGATCCAAAAAAGGAAAGATCAGACAGAAGTGCTGCTCAAGAGGTGGTGGTTGTTGTGAATTTTTGTTTGTATTTGGTTGGGTTTTGCTTGTTTTGAATTAAGACTGAAAAGCAAAGGATATCAGAAGACAGCAGTGAGCTTGCTCAAAAGGGAACTCCAGCCCAGACTTGCTGTTCCATATGATGTGCTCTTTTCAGCATCCTTGCCCTTCTAACATGAAACTGAATCTTTTCAAGCACTGTGTGATGGTTTGCTTTTCTGGGACACTTTAGGCAGAGCATGCTGGATGATCCTGAGGAAAAAAATATTATTTTTATCCTGTTTCTACTTGGGCCCAGCTAAAGTCCTTTAGAATTTCGTCATGTGATTCTGAGATATTAAATGTCTCCCAGCCTAAAACTGGACACATCTGAGTTTGTTGAGGTCTGATCCTGCTTGGTTCCTGTTAAGAGGAGTTTAATACTTTATTTCACTTATTGCTAGACTGCACGAATACCTGGAGTTGATATTTTTAACTAATAAAATATTTTAAGTTAATATTTTCTTGAAATTGTGAGGGAGTTATGATTAAAGAATGGCAGCATTGCTGAAAAAAACCAAAAGACACCTTAGGAAGATTTTTGTTAGCTAGGGTTTCCATGTTTCTGTGTCTGTGTTTTCACAATATTTGATCTGAGCTTTCAATGTGCCACTAGGGAGAGAAGGAAATGAATAAACTGAATTTCAGTTGAGATTTCAGTAACTCTGATAAGAAAAGAAAAAGATGCATCATGTACGCTGGTGACTCTCTATTATGCCATCAAGAGTGTAAGAAGAATTCACCCAGCCTGATCTTGGGAGGATGATTTTTTCCTTGATATTCTACATTAGTTCCCAGGGAACATGCCCAAAGAGCTTGGTAGATTCCCAGCTAGTACAAACTAAAATAGCCATAAAATACACCCCAGCCTTAGGGAGACTTCTATTTTGGGCTCAGTGTGCCAGTTCCTGGGACAGGGTGAAGAGCTACATTATAGAGAGGGTTAGAGGGAACATTATTTATGCTGGACATGGAGAATCACTATGGCAAGATGCAAAGTTTTCAGTCAGTTTTGGTGGGGTATGGATTTGCACTAATCCACTGAAGACTTTGGTTTATAGCTTGTCTTGGCCTTGTTAAAGCTTCTGTGGCTCCTGGGGTTTATTGCTTCAGAAGGACATAAATTAGTATACATCAAAATTGTTCTTGTTTATCTCCCCTGCAAGTGGAGGAGGCCCAATAGACACAATTGAATTGAATACAGTGCACATGAGAATTCCAGCCAGGCAATGAAGCTTTGTGGACAACGTGATTTTGTTGATACAGATTTGTTGGAAATATTATATTTCTTTCTGAGACAGGAATGATTATAAAAGCAGATCTCAAGAGAGCAACTTACTGGAAACCCAAGCCATGCTGAGTAGTTACTACTTTTACCTAAGGAAGTTTGCCTTTTGCAAATTGCAGGCAATTTGCAGACCTTGCTGCTGTGCTTATTTTGGGATTGCAGTGGATGTTCTGTTGTGGCTATTGTGGATTTTTGTATTTTCCAGGCCACATCTTTTAAATATTCTCAAATTTAAGTGATACTCAAATAGTTTTCGTCCCTGGATATTGTGTTTGTTACTAGGAATGCATGCAATGTCATTCAAATTTTACTCACTTTGTATATCTCCTACTGAAAAAATAGGTCATGTGAAGTAAGTTGACAAGTCAGGTGTGCAGCTAGGTCAGAGGAGACAAGAAAGTGTATATGCTGTTGCTCCTGCCTAGTTTTGAGAAAAACCCAGTTCAGTGACACAAACTTGAGACAAACCCATTACTAGAATTTACGTCAGTCTTCACACACTTCACAAATGAAAATTTCAGAATTTGCTACTTGGAAACCTGGTGCCAAGAGAAGCTGGATTCTCTGTGAGGAGATCCTGCTCAGGATGTGCCTCTTGGTCTGGCACCGTGCTCCGGTGTCTCTTTCTGGGTCATTCCAGAGGTGACCTGAGATATAGGTTTGCTATATTTTGCTTATAGAACAGCAGTACACACCTTGTTTTGGTTATATATCACGGCTTATCAAACAAGGCAAGTTTGGAACAATGAAATGAAAGACCAGTTTTAAAATATTTAGGTAATTCATTGGCACTAACTCAGCCAGGTCATGTGGGAGGAGAGACACCCTTACATTTGACTCCTTTATTTTGGTTAAGTGTGCCTAATGGGAAAAATGCTGCTGTGTGATTCTGGCTGTCCTGTGGGAAGTGAGTGTGAAGAGAAGCATCTGATGAGGTATTTCCAGGATTTTGGGGAGACTGCTCACACTTACTCCATTATGTGTCTGAATGGGGCCAACAGAGGAATTCTCTTTAGGGTCAACTCATCAGTCAGTTTCAAATCCCTTACTGAGCCTTGCCTGCTCAATGTAGGGAGGTGAAAGAATTAATCAGAGGATGCAGTTCTTGGGCTGCAAGAAGGAAATAAAGTGAAGTGGGAATGCCTGTGCTGGCAGGTTGCTCTCAGAGCTGTTCTCAGGTATGTGACCATCCTGTGACCTGACAGAACAAGTAGAGGTTTGGAGAAGCTGATTAAAAGTGGTACCTGTCATGCTGTGAGAAGACCTTAAAGATTTATATGTCACTCTTCTAAGCACTTTTTCCACTAGCTTGTTTTGTTTCTATATCATATGGTAGTATCACTTTCAGATACCAAATGGAAAGCATATGTAACAAAACAGAAATGTTCTTCCACTCTGTGCAACCAAGGGTGACGTCCAGTATGAAAAATGGATTTTCCTGAGGTGGAACATGCAACTTTAATTATTACGTGCAGTTTGGAATCACGACTATTTGTATAATTAGAAGTTTGGAAAGGCTTCTACAAATTCTTTCTACTTAGTCATTAAAGAGGCTCTTTTCCTTCGTGTCTAAATGCAAGCTAGAAGATGAATATCAAAAACAGCTTGGAAGGCATTCTGGCAGATGAAATATTTTAGATATTGGTATTGCCTGAATTTCAGTAAGCATTTCTCGGCTGAATAGTAAATAATTTTTTTGCCTTTAAAAATCTGTTTAGATCATGCCTGGAAAATAACGTTGTTGAAAGGTGAATGGTTGCTATGGTCAAAATACTTTACAACTTCCCTGGCGATTGGGTTAAAACTCTATTTCTGTATGGGCTTCATAGGATTTTGAATAAATAGCTTTCTTCTGGTGTGGGTTTTTTTTGGGTCTTTATTATGTAATGGTGTGCAGGCTGAATGCTGCTCCTCATTATTTGAAAAAGCTGAGGGTAGTGGCATCTATTATTTGACATTTCTTGGGAGTGAGTGCTCTGAAATAGTGCTATTATCACATTGCAAAATGACCTAATCTAAACAATGGGCCAAATTCTCATCTAATTGACAGCGGTGTAAATCTAGGTGAAATCCCCTGAGACCAAGTTAAATACATGGATTTCCTCTACATTTCTACTGTTATTTTAAAGTGCTGAATCTGCCTCAGTGACATAATTGAAAGAGCCACTGATTATACAAAAAAATCCTCTGCTATTTGATAAGGTTCCACAAAGAAAGTTTATCCTCATGAATTCTGTGTATTTTTAAAGCAACTTCTTTTTTGCTGAATTGATTAAGCTCTGTTGAAAATTTTTGTGTGGAAGAAAATCAGCTGTGACTGTGGGAGGATGGGGTGATAATTTAGTAAGGAAAAAACCCAGCATGTCTGTAGACATAAAAAGGAGAGATTTCTTCAGTAGCTGTAATTTTGAAAATAAGCTGGTTTTGAAGTTTGATAGTGTGTTCAGAACAGAGCTCTTCCCTTGCTTTAGACTCTTTGTGCACTATACCAGGGGTCAGAAAGCTTGCATAAAAGCAGGGCAGTAGGTAAAGTATCTCTGAAATCACGAGTAAAACTCCCAATTAAGCAGAGTCAGGATTACAAACCATGTTGAATGCAGTAGACAGACTAATATTACCTGTGGAGAATTTGTCTATCAATCAGGTATGGTTAGTTTTCCACACTGAAAACAGAGTTCTGCTTGGTTTTGTGTACTGTCATTCCCTTTTTCTTAAAAACAGGGTGCTACCATAGCCTATTTTAATGTCATCAACTACTACAGTAGTGTTACTGGAATGGTTTATTTCTTTGGCTTTTTAAATATTTTATAAGGATTCTATATAAAGGGCTCTCTCTTGGTTGGGCAAAAACTGGTCTGTCCATACATATTTCCAGGAAAAGTGGGAAAAGTGGATGGAACTTCAAATGACTGGTGCTGTACCAGTTCTGCACACATCTCTCTGGGTTTCTTTCTCCTGTGGTAATGATTGGAAGCCTTCTGTATCCACAGGCATAACAAATGAACAATTAGTCTTTGGGTTTTAAGATTACATCAGCTCTGAAGCATTGCTGCTCTGGAGAACCAGGTCAGTGTGGTCAATTCATGTGGATTATAGCAATTACAAAGTGAATCCTTATCCCTGATGTTCCCCTGGCAGAGGACACTTGGACCTTTTGATCACTGAATGAAGGCAATTATTTTATTCATTGACCTATGATTGTTATATCTTTTGTATGAGTTCAGCGCCACTCTTTCTTTCTTTCCAGAGAGAATTCCATCTGTTTGAGTGGTAGGGTCCTCACCTCTTGATTATCTAGTCCATTTTCTGTGCACAGTCAAACAAAGAATATCTGTGAATAAACTAAAAATGCTGTGTATCTGTGCTTCTCTGACTAAGCGTTTGCTGGAAAAAAAATCAATATGTAAGCAATTGTTACATGAAAATATCTCCTTGTAGAAGAAATAGAAACTAACAATAGAAACTCCAGTGTACACCTAGGAATTGCAAAATCTGGAAGGCAAGGTTTATCCACTGTAAAGCAGCACACAGTTTATAACAATGCCAGTGGGCCAAACAGCCTCGTACCATGTTAATTTTTTGTATGCTTGGGTAGAACAACCTGTCTGTGTTTACCAGCACTGCATTTTACATAATGATACTGCATTAGGGCTAAAAGGTGTTAAGGCAGTTTGGTATGGGACTCAGGGATTAGCCAAGGTGGCCTGGGGTAGAGAAGAGGCACCTCCACCTGAGGAAGGCAGATGAATAAATAATGGAAAATCCAGCAGCGTCTCCTTGCACCCTTGCACCCATATTGAGCACAAACCCAGTACAGCGCTAGAAGGTGGAGTTGTTTGAGGTGCTATTTGACATTGTGAGCAGTACAAAATTAGGATAATTACAGCCTCCAGACTTCTCTGAAGTGTGAGCAGATTAAGTTTGTAGATGTTGGTTATGAGCCTCTAAATAGAGGGATTGAAATATTTTGCAGAATCAAATACAGTGCTGTTTTTCAGTGGGTGATAATCCCACTTTCCTTCATTCAAAATGCATCTTGTGTAGATGTAGGTAAGTAGATGCTTGTTAGACATATGGCAGAACAAAGCAGCCACAGCTCACTAATTCAGCATCTGCATTCTGAAGGAGATGAAACTATTTTTCAGAAATCTTTCTGTTTAAATAAGCCCTTTCAACTGTCTTTACTTGAAACCAGCCATGAAATTGTTTTTCCTCCCCATCCTATGAAAATCTGGGACAAATTATAACCTTTCCAGCCCTTCTCCCTTTGGCAAAAAATGGAAAAAGTTTTCAATATATTTTGATTTTACCAAAGACTGTTATCTCTCTCGGCCAGACTTTGGCTAACAAATTTAGCCTTGCTGTGCTTTTCAGCTGCTTGTAAGAAGCCATGAATGTGCTGTCTTTAATCTTTATAACTAATATACTTCTAATCTCCCAATTCCTCTTCCCTCTGTGCTGCAGCTTGAGTGTGACAGCCCCAAACATTTTTCAAGTCCTGCTTTCAAGTTCTCTACCTAGTCCTTTTTGCTTTTTTGGAAACAAAAGACCTTTTTTGGAGTCTGGGAGAAGTGCTCCAAGTCTCTCACCATCAGGTGCATTGTACCCAGATATTGCTGAATCCATTCTTTCATTTCATTTTATACTGGTGGTAATAACGATTTGTAGTGGTTGTTATAGCACATAAAGCAGGTTTGTTGCTATTTTCAGGGTAAAAGATGGACACAGTCTATGTGCAGGTGGCTCCATGGCAGTGTGTGTGATACAATAAAAGTTTATGAAACACTGTGTGCAATACTGCGGTTATTGGAAGAAGCCCCTTGTGCTGGGAGCTTTTTCACACTGTTGGAGTGGTTCAGGAATAGTTGCACGCTTGTGTTAGTCTGGGTTGTCAACTCCAGATTGGAAAAGCTATGTATAGAGGAGGTATCTCTCCCAGACTGTTGTTTTGATCCTTCCATGCCTCGTGTCTTGGTAATTTATGCACATGGCAAGCGGAGTTTCCCACACACACTGCAGACCTTGGATCTGAGGGCCAGACTAGAGAAGTCGAGACTATAAAGTCCTTGGAAAACACAAGACTGTGAAGAGGATTAAACAGGCTAGCTGATGTTGAACTTTTTTGCTTAAGAAAACAGATGTGTAGGAGGCCATGATCATTTGATTGAAAATAAGGATATGGGGTGGGGACCACAGTCTTTTGCATGACCTGAATTCTGAAGAACAGGTAACAAGAGAATTCACATGGGATTCCTTTGCTCCTTGGGCATCCAGACACATCAAACAGCAATCCACTGCTTAGTTTCTCACTTCTTTGCTCCCTATCAATTTTATTAAAATATGTGAGAGCTACTCAATTCTCAGACCTGTTCTCAGCCCTTTTGGGAATCCATCTTTTTATCCCTCTTTTCATTTACGTGCCTGCGTGGAGGTGCACACGCCTGCACATCTGTATTTCTGTGTGCTGGCCGCGACACTCAGGCGTAAGGAATGCGTGACAGCCGTGACCGTGGAGCTGTGACACGGCTGTGTGGTGTGAAATGGGGCTGGGAAGGGAGGGGAGAGACTGATGGTACACATCGAATGTACAGTCATTCCCTCCTTTCCCTGTCTGAAAGGCTTCCAAATCCCATATATTCACAGGCAGACCCCAGCCAAAGCCTGCAGCTGTCATGCATTTTCAACAGATTCCACAGGGCCTAGATGAGGTTTGAAGACATTCCTTAGCTCTTACACATTAGCTAAAAGGAATTACCGTAACATCTGATATTGTGGAAGTGGGAAATTTGCCATCCTGACCTTGCCCAAAGCATTCCGGAACTGGGGGTCCGAGGATTTATTATCTCAGATGGCCTCTAAAGGTCGTCAAGGGCCCGTCTAGCGGTGCTGCAGCCCGGCTCAGACAACCAATGTGCTATTCATTTGGAGGGACTGTGCTGGGCTTTTTTTAATTTTTTTTTTTTTTTTTTTTTTTTTTTTTTTTTTTTTTTTTTTTGCTAAGGCTGAAATAATGGGCAGACACATGTTACTGCTGCTCTCTGGATCTTTGTCATAGGAAAAGCATGTTCCATTGGAGCAATTCCCAGCTGTCAGTAATGTGCTGAAACACCACAGCCAATCATCAGAGAAGAGGCCAAATAAACAGGATGTTCACAATGTGTATGATTGCATGAGTGTGTAACAAACTTTCTGCACATTTCACAGTCTCCTAATGAGATTGACATGCATTGCTTAATCTGCATCTGTCTGTTTGGGGAAGAAACACATCAACACCATGGAGACCATGTGCAAGAAAGCTCCGCTTCTTGGCTCTGTGGCTGTTGATGTGATAGGACAGAATCTGGTACTGAGCTGGAAGCAAGCAGTGCTTCAGAGATACTCATTTAGCTGCTGGGAAGTGCCCTATAGTCAGCCAAGTGCAGTTTGGTGAGTGTTCGTGTAATCAGGGCTGTTATCATAGCAACAGATGACAAAAGTGCCTGAGGATGATGCACAGAGCTAATTTTTAAGGGAATATCTGAGGCGCCATTTGTTTTCTCTTTGTTTTGATTTCAGAATTTATTTTGATTGCTTTGTGTGTTTTAAAAAAAAAATCAGCGCGCAGCACAAACCAACAAAGGAAAGAATGTTTACAGAAATCTATAATTACATAATGGAAAAGCAAAAGCCATTGTGTCTTTAATTTGAAATCAGGACAGTATAATTAGAACAGCAAATATAAAAAGGAAGTTGATGTCCTCACCCTCCAAAGCATGCATTTTTCCAGCAGTCAATGTTCTCATCCCCAAAAGCATGCGCTTTTTTGAGCAGAGTGGATGTGAATGCACATTAACCATCTAGACACACAATCACTGAGATGCAAGACCCAGAGAGTTTATCCCACAGCTGGACAATGCCAACTTCTTCCTTAATCCCTCTTCTCCCTTCTGCTAGGTCTTTTCATGGTTCATGCCTTATAACGTCCTGAAAATTTTGTTCTTGTGAGATTTTTATGGGTGACATCCCATGGCAGTTACTTACCTGAAAAAATGCATCTTAAAAGAGATGAAGGCAAAGCAGAAATACCAGTCTGATAACCTCCATTATACGTGGAAGTGTGTCTGGAATAGCTATGATCTGCCCTATTACAGTACTCAAACCATTGTTAGTTCTTCAGTCTTATGGGTCAAATATGTCAGGTACACTTATTAGAAGTATGTCCACCACAATTTCACAGAGGCTCTTTGCTCACATAAGCTCCAGGAGAAAGTTGACGCTTAAATATCTTTGCAATGAGCTGCTGTAGAAGGTGCTTCACAAAGCTGCCAGTGTTGGATGATGATAGTGGTGAATTAATTTACTGTAATGGTATAGACCACAACATAGGAATAGATATATGCAGAAGATGTCCTACTGGCTGTATCTTGTCAAGTTCTGGAGAACTGACCACCTTGTGTTGCGTGAGAGTGAGGAACATGGTCAAGAAATGAAAATTACACTTTTCAACATAATGGCATTCTAGACATGACTTTATCTTAATGGCCCTACCATTATTTTTCAGTTTATCTTGGCATTTAGGACATGGAAAACTGTACCCCCATTTCTTGCAGAAAATCTTCAAAAAATGGGCAGGTGATACTACAAAAAACTAATATATTATTTTCAGGCTATGTATTTAGCATTTCTGTTGTGCAGGAATACTGCTTCCCAGGGATGCTTTTGAATAAGAGCTCTTTCACTAACAAGAAATATCCTAGGATACCAAACAATTTGGGGAAAGGAGGAGCAAGCGAGTTATTGGCAGTTCTAGCCCAAGCCTCTGGGAAGACATAGGAAAAGGTAACTTCTGCACAGATTCTTAGGTTATGACTATTCTGGAAATGTAAGTATTGCAGAAAAAGTTGAGGCAACATAAGTCAAGAAACAATATGAGAAAGAGCAGTAAAAATTCTGTGACGTATCCTCAAGAGGCCAAAATTGCAAGTAAGCATAAAGTCAGAAGGAATTCCTGGTTCATGGGGTTGGAAGAGAGGCTGGGAATAAGTGTGTTGCCAACTCTGAATATGCTTGAAACAGATCTGATGTAATTTACGTGGAGAAGGTTCTTTGCCTTGGTGCCTATTGTTTCCCAGCACAATCTAGAGCCTTTGTGGGTTTCACAGGAATGGAACTTATGGGAATTCCTTGTTGTGGCTGGCTTGTTTGTAAAAGGTGAGAAATGGAGGGCTATGGTAAAATTCCAGGACAAGTCTTGTCTGATGGGGCACCTAGAACTTGGAAATGGAAGCTGAAGAGACTGCATAGTAGTTAGCATGAATCCCTTTCTGTCAGGCCTAAACATGACACAAACTGTTATTTTTTTTAAACTTCCTTGTGGTTCTACTTCTTAATTTTATAACCCCATCACTTCTCTCATATTTAGATGCTATCCCAGCTCCTAGACACTAAGAATATTAAGAATTTCTCTTCACATTTTTTATCCCATTCCATTATGTCAAATTAATTTTGGGGTTTTTTTCCCCTGTGAGTTGAGTAGAGGCCTGGAGAATGCCTCATGTCTTTTCAGGTGCCCTGGAAAGGGAAGCATTTAGAAACTGTGGCTGAACTTACTCCTAAGCTGTATAATGAATACTAATGTAGCATGCAGGATTTTGTTTTCCTAGCTTGATTAAATTGTGAGATGCTAAATGTATGGATCTTGGTACAGGCATAAATAAATCAGACTAAGTCTACTACAGTGCTCTAAGTTTATATGCAGATTATAAAATTAAGCCATAACAATGCTGTCACTCTGATTTATTTAATCTGACCTGAGACATTTATTAGCCACGACATTCTAGACCTCTTATAAAGCTACACTCATGAGAATTAAATGTTTCCACTAAGTTAAGCTACTTCAATATTGACATTCTTCCCTGGAATAAAAAAAAGAGCATGGCTAGGATTTCCATAGAAAAACAATTCTTTCAGGAGGTATTTTTCTTTGTTTTGTTTATTGCCATTATTGCAAACTAGATCAGCCTCTATTTGATCTCTTTATCTTCTGAAACTATATTTGGTTGTACTTCCCAAGAGCTTACTCAGCAATGTCAATGCATTATGGAATCAATGTGAACAGGAAGAAGACAAGCAGGAAGCTTTAAGTGTCTGATACAAATGCGTTTCTATGACTTTATAATGGCTTGAGCAGATGTTGTTTCTTCATCTAGGTGTATGCAATTATTAATATTTTAAGACATTTCCTGAGCAGAGTCACTGCTGCTGTTGCCCTTTGTTTATTGCACATTTTCAAGATGAGTAGTGATCCTCACCCGGGTAACAAACAGATTGTTTCCCTTTCAAGATGAACTGTATTTTTTAAAAAACCTTCTTAGCCTTTCTGTTTGACTGCGTAGCCACATGTATTTGGATAGTTACCCATAATAAGGTTTTGGGAGTGAATGCCTTCATTTGCTTTAGTTTTAGACCTAAATAAAAATGATGAGAATATGAGATGTAAAAATTTTAAGTTACTGATCTCCTGTTGCACAGCTTGCTCAGAAGTGGAGCGGAGACCAAGTCTGGTGATTTAGCAGAGAGATGAGAAACAGAGAGGAATTCCTGTAAAGGAAAATGCAACTCTGATTCTCATTGCCACTCTGGTCCCTCTATATTTGTTCAGCATCTCTTCCTCATGAGCTGACGAGCTTTGGGAAAGAGTTTTATCAGTACAAATGGAGAAAGAATGGCCTCCCCAGAAAACTCTGCCTGAGAGGATAACCTGGGCACATCTAATCAATTCTCTGCCACTCCAGGAGCCTCAGGAAATGCTGGTGTATTGATGTCTCCCTGATTTAAGGCCTGTGGCTCAGTGCTTGGCCTCCAGAGATCTTGATGGAGGATTCTGGAGTAAAATTCAATGTCAGGAACTCTCACAAGGTGATCTAATGGGAGAAATCGTCAATAAATGAACTTCTGCTTCTTGCCATGCTTAAGAAGATGCTGTGGGGTTATAGCTGAACAGTGAGGGAAAAAACCTCCAACTAGATAAGAAATTTAGAAAAAGAGGTGGAAGAAAAACACCAGGAAAAGGGAGGAAAAATTTTCATGGTTTCTTTTACACAGGCAAGGGAGAAGTAAGGCAACTCCCAATCTCTAGGTTTTTTCCACTAATTTTCTGAATGGAATGTTTGTACAATGTAGAGATGCAGAGTGAGATGTTGTCAGGGACGGAAAGTAGAGGAAATGTGAGGAAAGAACAAGGCTGCCCCAGGTAAAGAGGGAATCAGAATTAAGCCCATTTATTAGGCAGCTGACTCCTTACCCCTGGTCTCTTTGTTTTTAGAATTTACTGCTGAACACAGGTGACAATTTATACTCTTGTGTTGTCTGTACTTTTGCGTCTGTGTGTTAATGAAGACTTGAGCAAGGCCAGTTTGGGAGAAATTTCATTTAGTAGTGTTTAGGGAAGGCTTCTCTTCAGAAGAACTTTAAGTAAAATTCACCCATTAGTGCAGAGACTAGAAGAAAGAATCAAAGATTAAGGAAGTGAGCAAATGGGCAGATTTTAAAATGTTTTTGCAATGCCTCCCAGAGGATCAAATGGCATAGCCCTACAATTAGGAGATGTTTTGCTAATATGAATTTTTATCCTTTAGTTGTCTTTTGTACCTAATTATTTACTCATTTGTTCAATAAAGTGACTTAAGAGTCTTAGGCAAAACCCATTATTTAAAATGCAAATGATCTTCTGTACTGACTTCATTTAGGGAGTTAAAAAACTCTATGAATAGAAGGGCCAGACAAACCACTGTAAAATTTCTATTCCATTCCTTTGGAAAATCCTCCCCTTTGCCCTCCCATTCTTAACCACAACTACACATATATCTGCTATTTTGAGGAATGCCAACATTGTTCTCAGTTGTATTTTCCTTGCAATTTTGGTGGTTATAAATTGAATTCTTCATCCTCTACTCTGGTTCATATTTTTTAACCTAAATCAAACTCATATGTCAATCTCCAATTGACTAATGCATGCCATAGAAACTTAAGCAACAAGATTGTGAACCAAATACTGAGAATGACATAATACTTGATAACATACCAAATATTTACCCAGCTAAAGCCAGTGAAAATTAGTGTCAGTGGCAGCAACAGAACTGAGAAAGGCAGTAAACATCAGCTAATTTATCTCATTTTGACAGGGAAAGAAGTTTTTCAGTCTAAAAATCTTTAGTGCTGTAAATATACAAAATGTGTTATTTGTTGATGATAAGTCGTTAGTTAATGACAAACAGGCCTAAAGCTGCCAGTAATCATAAGCTGCCATATCTCCACTGAAATTCATATAGCTCCTCTGATTTTCATCAATTAAACATCTGTTCCCAAACCTAACAATGAGCAATACTGCTGGTGTAAGCCAACTGGCTTTTTTTTTTTTTTTTACATCCACACAGAACTGTGGAGTCTACTTTTATGTGACCCTGACTGTTGGGACATCCACTACTTTAGCATTATCAAAACAAGCAGAACCCTTCCCAGTAAATATGAAATGCATCTGCTGAAGTGCTGAAGTCTTTTGTTCCTCATCAGCTCAATCACATCCCCTCCCTCTTTCATGTGTCCCTGCAGGCTCCTCACCTGGTGCTGCATCAGGTGTGAGCAGCCTGCCACCACTTCCACAGCCTTCTGTGCAAGAACAGCTTGCCCTCTTAGCTGTCCTCCCACAGCAGACTTCCTGTTCCCAGTCCTCCCCATCTGCTCCTCCAGTATTCCCAAATCCATCTGCTTCTCATATTATCAACATTTTTTAATGCTGTCTCTGCTGAAGAGAGCAGGCTGCCTGAGTTAGTTTGTAAGACTCTTGCTTTATATGTTTATACTTGAGCCTCCTGAGGTTTCTGTTTCATTTGCACTTTCAAATAACCTTTTCTTTTTTTCAAAATTCCATTTTGTCCATCTCACCTGAAAAAGATAAGCCCATAATGCAGGAATGCTCCCTTCCTGAAAGTTAAAAAAACATCTGTCACCTGACAATGATAGGGAAAATATCTTCATGGTGGTAAGAAGAAAAGGCTGGAAATAGCTTTATAAATGAACTCTGAGATGGTACTGACACGATCTTAAGAATTTTTAAATTCAAAGCTCTTTTATCCTTATTTAGTCATTGAAGACATGATCTTACATGCAGCTAGCCCTCTTGTGAAGGTGGTGTTTGGATATTCCTGTGGTACTAACCTGCTCCACAGTGTGTCCTGCAGGTGCTCTGTGGTGGGAACTAGCACAGCCATTTGTCCAACTGAGAAATTCCCTTTATAGAAGAGAACACAGGAACTACCTTAAAAAGGGATCTTTTGGAAGAAAAGAGGCCAGACCTTAACCAGAGGCAATCACCCCCTATTTAAAAGGCAATCACCCCCTTTTTTATTAAAAAAAAAAAATATATAAAAAGTGAATGAAGGGAAAGTTGAATCTAAACATTACATAGATGTTGGATCTTGAAATCCAGTTCTTTGCTGAATTTAAGTATTGTTTAGTGTCTGTATTTTCTCTTCATGAAGCTATTTGCATGCCATGATCCTTCTCTAGTATTCTCACTTAAAAGGAACCAAAAGAGATCTTCAAATATATCTCATCTGATAATAAGGATTTTCAAAAGCTCTCATTTTTATGGTTTCTTTCACCTTAGGTATTTCAGTTCTCCAGTCTTCTTAGAAAGTGAACCTCTGTTCATAGATCAAACGTTTCCTTAGAGGTTTAATCAGCTTCAGTCTAGAGGTTAAAACACATTTCTGCTCAATACTCCTTTCTTTATGTGTTTTAGGTTTCTTAAGAGAAATGAAAGATGGAGATGCAACTCCATTTAAATTACCTACTCACTCTGACACATAAATCCCTTCCTATTGATGCTTTTTAGGGCCCAGTCTCTAACTGCATTGGTCTGTAGTGATATCTATAGGTGTGTCTGTGCAAGCCCAGAGTGCAGTCAGTGGAAATTAATAATCACAGGTCATGAAAATGCTGAATTGCATTGGAGTTAATACCAATTTGTCAGGGCCCCTGCTAGTCAAGTTCCATTCTGTGATTATTCCTCATTTTAAGGTTGATCTTACTCCATTGATAGAAATCTCACTGATACTGGATAGTGGTAAACAAATCAGAAGTGCATGTTTTACAGAGGTCTCAGATTGCATCAGTGCAGTTGCTTCCATTAGTGAAATGTATGATCTCAAAAGGTTGAATGGGATATCTGACAAGGTCTGCTCTCCATAAAAACATGCTGTTGGCAGTAATTATCTTTCTATCTCTGAGTTCTTTATCAATTCAATCCCCTTTTGGTGTTGTACCAAAAATAGATGTCACTAACCAGCCTGCAATTACCTGTGTCATCCACCTCACCCTTTGTGGACACTGGCAAATTATTAACATTCTTCCAATCTTCTTGAATTTCCTCATTATTAAAATATGTATTAAAAATTCACCTCATCAGGCTGGAAATGGATTCAGCAGCTCTTCTAGGAATCTGTGCCTCTTACCTTGGCCAGTTGTTTTTAAACTGTTTGTAGCTAGCTGATACCAATTAGCACCTCCCATGACCATAAACTTCATCCAGTATGGATTTTTATGGATCACAGTCTGATATTTTTCCAGGAGTTGTGTATTGCAATCTTTCTCTTTGTTTGTTATCCTAATTTTGACCCAGCTGGCTGTTTAATGAAGTTACTGTCTTTCTTTAGATATGGTTTTGTGGTCTTTTCTCAAATGATAAACATCTTCCCAAGTAGTTTGATTCATTTACTTTCTGCTTTGTAGTTTTTCTTTCCAATCACTTTAGCTTAGTTTTTTCCTCTGGGAAAGGAGATGGTTTGAAGCAATATGTCTGGAAAACCAAGTGTGTCACTTTAAACAAGCTTTTTTTTCACCAATTTTAAACTTATTCAGACCATTGGAGTGGTGACAGTACTTGCTAAGAAGAAAATAGATCTATTTTTAAAAACAGATGTAAGTCAATGATAATCTGGGGCTGGTGGAAGTGGGGATAGTGGTTTAGGTGGGAAATAAGAGGATCGAGAAATTTTCAAGAGCAGTCTTAAAATGGTATTATTGTAACATTTTCCATGACTTTCAAAAGGCAGAAAATATTGTTGTGAGGAGTGCTTTGTGCAGTAGCCCACATTTTGCACCTGGCTTATTTTAGTGGGGTTGTTTTCAGAGATGAATGCCTATCACGGCAATAATGAGTTTTTATATAATAATAATAATAATAACATTTCTTGTTTGTAGTGCTACTGGACATCTGTGGGTGACAGTAAATCCTTATGTCTTCACCTGCCTTTGACATTAATATGAGATACAAACAAATGATTGTTTGTAATAAAAATAAATAACCCATTAGATAGCTTCCAGAGCATGTGCAGCTCATTTTGGTCACTGGCTTTGGTTAATGAAATAAAATTGACAAAGGAAAGCCCCGGAAAGATTTATTGTTACATAAATCTTAGGTATATTTTGTACATCCTTGGAACAACAGATCTTTAGACATTAGCTTTAAATAGATTTACAGGAGTCAAAGGTCATAGTTCCTGAAAACAGAGGAAACTATGCATAGAGATTGTGTTTATTTTCAGTCTCTTAAAAAAATCAAATGGAACCATTCAGTGTATAAAGCAGAAGCACTTTGTTATGAGTAGCAGAACCAAAGACTGAGGATATTTTCATCTCCCTGGTTACCATGTGTAACAAAAACAGATGTAGAAAAACTTGTGGCTTTTTTTTTCTTTTTGGTCATCATTACTTGCTGCAACAGATTTTTTAATATATATGTATCTGTCTATATATATATATAGCTATATATATTGCAGTTTGTTTAAATAAATGCAGTAATTCTCTGGGAACATCTTCCCACAGAACAGGCACCAGAAAACCCCACAGCAGTTTGGAGGATGAGGCAATGTGCAGTGGCCTCTGAGGAGGGAATCTGGTAATAGATCTGTACCACCTTCCTGAATGAGTGACATCCTTAATTACATGGTTTTACTGCAGGATAGACAAAGATAGATTTACAGGAGAGAAGAAAATCCAGCAATGAGATGTTTTTCCACACACTGAATGCCAACAATTTAATTGCAAATAACCCATTTTTAAGTTAAAAACTGTTTTAAATGAAGATTCTTTTCCTGAATTGTTGAGTACCAAATGTCATCGTTATTTAAAGCTGAAGCAGAGAATGATTCAGATCCCCTTTCTGACTAGACCGTTCATAGCTGTGGCCTTCTCTGGACAGGGTGCCCAGCAGAGCCTGGGTCACTGTTACTTGCCTGGTGATTTCATTTTTTTTTTCCCATACAGCACTATCCAGGATCACATTTATCCTTTCCATGTGTTTTAATCTAAATCACGATCTCTACACCAAGTACCATTTTTCAGGGCTTTTCCAGTTTTGTTTTTTGGTTTAACCAGTTAGTGGTCCTGCATTTACTGTGGAGGGGACTTTTGGTGCCTCTTAGGGATGTGCACTTCATGGTGAATTATAAAGCTGTTGTTCATCACACTTATGAATCAAACTGAGCATTCCCTTCTTTTCCCCTCTACCCAACAGTTGGCTGGTCATGTCACTAACTAGCTATGCGATTGTTTGTGGGCTTTGATCTAAGCTGGGAATTTTGAGCAGTCTAACTTTATCTGAGAGACTGAGAAACTTGGTCATGTGGCTCCCATTTTGGTGTCAATTGCTGTATCTGGGGGTCACAAACGTGTAAAGTAATGAGTCCCTCCCACCAAACCATTGCTTTTGGTGCATAACCTAGGGTGCTAATGTATTTATTTGTTTGTGGGGTTCTTATCAGAATAAGGACTAGGTGCTAAATCACACAGAATCAACAGCACTGGGTCTGCTGCAGCTCTTCAGCTTGGTTTGGAATACACTGGTGAGTGGGAGTGTCCAGGTCCTCTGAATACACTGAGTATTGTGGACTTAAAGGAGGCTGAAGTACCTGGAGATAGCAGCAGGCAGAGGGGAATACACAAATGAAAGGAGCACAAGTAGAAAGATAAAGAATCAGAGTGGTCACGATTTGTGTTCCAATAATAGTAGAAACACACAGATCTTTTGGGTTTTACATTGGGGATCACAGAAAATGCAGTGGGTCACAGAGAGGTCTGGAAAACAAGCCTTCTGAAAGGCTTATGTTTGGCACTCTGCTGCTTAGGTGTTAGGAATCATGCAATTTTCTTTCATGGACACAAATAATAACTGGAACTCCTACAAAAAAAAATCACACATACTACAGCTTCAAGGGAAGAGTTCATAGGTTCTTTGCATGGCCTAATTTTAATAATTCAACCAAGATGCTGGTTTAGAAACTTCATTTCCCAGGCTTCCTGGCTATCCAACAGAAAGAAAAAGGATAACATCACAAACAAAAATGGCCTGTGCTTTCCTACATTTGTATCTTTCTAACTTTTTGCCAGTGTCTCCTTCCAGCTTTAATTAGGAGAGTTTTTGCACAGTATATCAAACCTAATGTGCTGTTGATCTTTAGGACCAAAATCTTTCAGTGCAATTAGGCTTTTAAAAGAATATATTCTGAAGCATCTTGCTGTGAATTTTCCTTTTATTTTACTCTGTCATCCTTCCTGAAGTTGTTTACCAGATCTCTGCCCCAAAAGCTGGCTGTAGGGTCCTCTTGGACAGGGGGCTTCCTTAGAGGCACAAATCAGTGCTGTTTCTGCACAGCCAGCAACGTCACACTGTTATCTGTCTGAGTCCTCTGAAGTTATTGTGTAAGTTATTTTATTGGCATTGTTTATCCCTGGATCAGTCCCTAGCCAGCGCTGCTGTCCTGTAAGCAGGTTTCTCAGCAGCTGGCAATGCTGGCAATTGTGTTTTGTGATGAAGAACAACCTTTGCTTTTGTAATGTGCCCACCAGTTCCCAGCCCTTACCAGCTCCTACGAGTGAGGTCTCTCAGCACTGGAGTAAAGTGAGGCAGGAGGCAGCTGCTGGGCATTGTGGAGAGTGTTTAAAGCACTGTACAAAGCCAGATTTAGCTGCTCTCTGTCAGTCTAAGCTGACCCTATAGGTATATGCAGGGCACATTCATAAAGAACAAAAGGTCAAAGAGTCAAAGACTCAGAATAATCAGCCAACTAAATGAATGGGAAAAAAAATACTGCTTCCTTTTTTCCCCTTCACTTGGGGATTGGATATTTGCCACCAAGCTTCAGACATAATTAAAGCAGGGGCCTTGTTCACAGCAGGTACAGCAGAATACCTTCTTTCATAGCTGCTCCACTACAATAACACTGTTTTTCTTGCATCAGAATGATTATTTTGTTCAAATGCTTCTCTGGGGCATAGCTCTTCCTACACTTTGTGGAGAGCTCCATGATTCCAGTACCTTTCTCTTCCTTTCTTCCAGGCTATGCCTTTACAAAGGGTAGAGGAGAACCTCCCAGATGAGCAAGAAAGCTCTGGAAAGCTGTGGTTCCATGGACAAAGTAAATGGGAATGATCTCAAGGGCTGAGTTGATCAGGCTACAGTTTTGCTTCTGGAAGACAGGGAAAAGTCTGAGGCGTAGAGAGGGATGATGCCTGCCATGTGCCCAAACATGCCCTGTATCATGAGAACAATGAAGATGAGAGTAGCTGCTCCTCTGCAGACAGATTTAATCACTCCCTCTATGTAATGTAGCTATTGGATGTCACATTTCTACTTGAATCTGTCTTGCAGAAGACCTCCAAATACGATGAAGTAATGAAATAAGTAAAATACATAGGTGAATATCATAAAATCAGTCACTCCAAATGATTTTTTCCCCTCTAGTGCTGTTTATCTGTGTCTTATGTGGGAAAGAGATGCCATTCTGAAAAGATCTTGAGGATTTTCTACAGAAAGTTTCAGAAAATTGTGTTTCAGATAGAAAAGTAAGTCTGTGTGGATGGTGATGGAAAGGTTACATTTGTACTTCTATTTTATGCAGACTTGCGGTCCATTTCCTTAAAAAGCTACCTTACAATGCTGCTCTTTTGTGAAAATCACAGCTAAATTTTGAGGAATCCACTCTGAACTGGCTTAGTTGAGCATAGACTGAAGTATAGTGTAGACTGAAGTATATTTTACTGTTTATAAATCCAGCTGGTTTCCAAATGTTCTGGGGTCTAGTTTAGCCTTCTAATACAATTACGAAGAAAAGGTCAGGCTAAATGTCAGGTGTTGACAAAGTACTGATTGTTTCCACTTTGCAGGCTTCATAAATGTCAAGAGAAAAGAACTCTGCTGTCTTGCCTTATTAGAAAAGAATTTAGTGAATGTAATGCGTCTGAAGAGCATTAGTGCGGCAGCACAGCAGTCTGAGTCTCCTTCCATATCAGGTAGCCCACGGAGGAATGGATGGATAGATACATTTCTCCATTTTTGTGTTATGCTGTCTCTCCAAAGTCACTCAGAGAAGCTGGGTGTGCAACTCAGAATCTCTTTCGTTCTCATGTTTCATTTCAAATTTTAGCCTTCCTGCAGAAGTTACCTGCTATTTTTGGTTCTTTCTCATTATTGTATTTTTTTTTCTTTAATTTCTTGAAAGATCATCTCCAGAACTCCTTTCCCATGTGATTAGAATCACCACCATCCTGCACTCTGCTTTTTCTCTTTCTACTAATTCACACCCATAGTGGCAAGATACCAGCTCCTGCTAAGAATATCCCTGGTCATCCTCATCAGTCATTAGGTTGCATCTACCAAGTAAATACTTGGAGATTCAGAACTCTTGACTGTCTGATGGTTCTGACAGATAGTAAGAAGGATTTTGAAGAAAGTGAAGTACAGTGAATTGTTCTGAAAAATTTCAGTGTGTGGTAACAGGGTGATATTTTTGAATTGAACTGAATTGGAGCATTATTTAATCATTCAGGGCCCAAGGGAGGGATAAGAGAGCATTTCTTCAGAGCTGTAGGTGAGGCTCAGAAGGCTGCAACAGCCCCATTGCAACCAAATATTATCTCCTGAATGTTCAGGAAACCCCAGTGGTAAAAAGGACAGTAAACTAGAGATGTGTGCAAAGAGTTAGAGTGACATATTTTGGGTTCTACCCAGTTCCCAAGTGCTGTTGTGTGAGACTTTTTGTCTCCAAGATATTCCTATTGGATTGGGATATGGGAGTTCTGTGCTCTTCTGGAGAGTAAGTTGGAAGCCAGGAGGGGATATCAAGTGGTTCTAAAAGGTTGTGTTTATACAACAGAATGGAATATAATTCTCAGGATTAGCTGAGGATATTTGTAGGTGAGAAGCTACTCATGGTAATGGCTGTGGCCTGTGCGTGTCACATTCTTTCCTGCCCTGCTTGAAGACAACTGGAAATTAAAATTTCTGCTGAGAATAGTTCTGTGAATATTTGTGCAATTCTAGTTTTGACATGAAGTATCAGCACGCACATAGAGTCTGGAGCTGTCCCCTTCAGGTCATTGGAGACTTTGAGGTGACAGTATTTATAAATAAACATGAGATAATGACAGTATTTATAAAAACTCAGTATTTATACACATGCAGGTTTACCCTGAAAACTATAAAAGACAATTTTACAAAAAGTTTATTTAAAACCAAAATAGTATCGGGATAAAACAGAATGGCTATGCCATTCTGAATCAACAAAAAATACCTCATTTGCCTTCTGATGTAGTCTGCTTAAATTTTGGGCAGAAGAAGAGTGGGCAAAATGCTTTTTTTTTTCTGGTAGAAAACTGTCTCTGCAGCTTATTTAACCAGGGATTGCTCTTCCTGTGTCTGTAATGTGTTAATCCTTTGTGTGACATCTTTGTGGAGTATGGCACAACGAGGGATGGACAACACAGAATGCTCTCCATCTGGGAAACTGGTGACTGCCTGGAACATTGGAATTTATTTTCAGTGCCACTTGGGAGACTACAAAAGGCATTCATTTTAAAAGTAGACCAGAGCAATTACCACTACATTTATGTTAGAGGTTAACATTAGTGTTATTTCCTCTATTGCCAGGTTTTACAGAATGTTATGCCCCACTGCTTTTATTAGATTCAAGCAATGGATGAAATAAGTGTTATTAACCTCTAACACTTGCAGAAATTAGTCTTAAGGAAAACAGAGACAACGCCAGGCAGCTCTTTTTCCCTGATTGTTGGTTGAGGTGCTGTAAAACTTTGCAGATTTAATAGTTGTTTCATCATGTATCCGTGAAATAAAAATGATGGGAAGCAAAATAAGAAAACAAAAGTCAGTAAAATGCTTGCAGATTTTCTTAAGTAATTGAAAATTTACATAGAATAGAACAATAGTGGATTTTTACTGAGTATGAGGTCACTTGAATTAAAGAAGCACTAATGTGAGCCTCAACAGAAAATATTCACCAACATTGACATCATTGACATCATATTTGGGAGCTGAAAATATTTTAGATGCTTTGCTTTGTGGTTGCACACAGGACCTCAAACAATGTTAGTTGAAACAATTCTGAGTCCCATGTGCTTGGTCAGTAAATGGCTGCAGCATCCCCAGAAATAGGAGCTGAAGAGGTTCCCACACTGTTCAGATTTAGCAGAGTGCCTATCCTGCCATCCTCAGACAGAGAAATCTCCAGAGGATGGAGAAATATGCCTGGATATCCTGGGATATTGATTCCTGAGGGCACTTCCTAGGCTGCTCAGAAACCTCAAATATTCCTGGCCACGCATGCACAGCACTCTCTTCCTACTCCTCACCTGAATAGTTTAAATAATTAATGATTTTGTTACCACAGTGTTATGAAGTTAATTTGGTGAATGATGGAAATGAGGGAGATTGAAGACAGACATACAGAAGTTGTAAAATTGTGTATGACCATGGATTTTTCTGAGCCTAGTTGTCCTATGATTTTAAAATAGAGTATAAAGTTATGAATACAGTGGTGGATTAGCAAACTGTCCTGAATTTAAACTTAAGTTCTTCAATTTGCAGATAAGATTACATAAAACATTTGTTTGTCTGTTTTTAATTATTTTATTTCTAATGTGTCTTTTTCATGAGGCAGCACAGCCTTTGCCCTCCATCTTTCCCCCCCAGTCAGGGCTATTGATTAGGATGTAACTTTTAAACTTTTAGTTGTATTCCACTTCCTTCCACCTGAGCTAAATGTATACCTTAGAGCTCTTTGAAATACACCATGTTTGATCAATATGCCTAATTTCTTGATAAGATTTTTGTACAATGACCTGCGAGACAGTGGGGAGGAATGAAATGTTTTTGAGGGGAGAAAAAAGAGTGTTGTTTTAGGGGAACAAGCATTGTCAGGAAGAAGTAGAAATAAGTGAACAGATGTAGTGGAGAATTAGTATTTTCTACTAAAAGCTGATATAATCTGCCTTACAGAGATATCCCAGTACTCAAAAATGTTGGAAATGGAACTGATGATCTCATTGATCTTTTCTATCTCCAATTACTTCAAGATTATTTTATTTTATTCCATATCGGAACGTATTAAATTATTGTAACTAATTTCTGGTGATGAAGATAGGTGTCGTTGCTTGAAATTTAACATCTACATTATGTCCATGTGGAAAGACAAAAGGAAAAGAATGCTTTTAAAGATGACATTAAAGGGCTCTGTAAATCTCTTGTAGTATAATTTCTGTAGGAGAGAGCATGACCTTAAAACATCACTTCCGTAAACACTTCTTTAATATTGCTGAAGCTCAGACGGTAAATACTGCCATTTTCTAAACATCTAAAATATTCAGTGACCCAGCTAATTTACTTTCAGAGCATTCAGGCTTTTACTCACTTTTTAAACTATCTCTTCAATAGCTTAATTGAGTATTTTAAGCCAATAAATAACCCTTCAACATTTCTGTCTGGACGCTCAGTCAGTATCCAAAACAAGCTTGTCATTAATGAACACTTTCTCAAACAAAAGAGAGGAAGGCAGCAGATCTGAATTGTGGCCGTTGTTTGGTTCCCTTATTCTAAACACATTAGTACACTGTATTTCCCCACTTATATAGGCTTTTGTACGGTGAGCATGTGACTGTTTAAATGTCCCAGCGGGGCACCCAGGGACTGCAAAAAGGAAAAAGAAAAAGGAGAAAAAGAAAAGAAAAGAAAGAAGAAAGAAAAAGAAAATTGTTTGGAACAATTTGCATTAGTTCAAGGGCAATGTTAAGCATTTTACAGCTGGTTTATTGCTATTCTTGAGCTGTTTAAACTGTCTTTCATGTCAAAAGTCCTTTCCTGCTTACAAATCATCAGGACGAATTGCGGCCACCACGCTGTTCGCCTAAGCTCCTCCAGGGGTTCTGGCTCTTTGATCACAGATATCGTTTGCAATTGAGTTAAAAATAGGGAGCTGCTGAGATAAGCCGAGGCTCTGACAGGAGGGCAGCTTTCCTTTTTCTTCTGGACTTTGTTGGCTCTGGCTGTGCTCTGGGAACACGTAATCTTGGCACAGAGGGAGCGGCGTGGTGGCCTCAGGAGATGCGTTTGAAGGAGTCGGGGAGGTCATTAAAGAGCTCAGCCCCTTGAGAGGTCCCTCGGTTCAAAAGCCGCCTTGTAAGCTGCAGCCTCGCTGCACAAAACGAACAAATGGAAGCCTGCATCCCTCCTTGGGGCAGATTCAACTCAATGCCAAGGTTTTGTCACCTCTCAGCTCTCCTGAGTGAGGAGAAAACATTATTTAAAACTGAAGTTCACTTCCTCCGTAATTCCATTAAAACGGTCCAGGAGCCCTGTGCTTATTAAAGTTGATCAAATATTCTGGTTGACCTTAGATCAAGTTTGAAGTAAGAGCCTCTTATGTGGGAGAAAATCTCAAGAGCCATGTATGTGCTTTTCTGCTGTAGGTGAAGACAATTGTCTTAAACAGTCTGTGTGTGCAACTTGAAGAAGAAAGGACTGCACTACAAGTGAGGTTCACACAACCTCCCTAAAGGAAATCAATTTTATTTTTCTGTCATAGCCTTTTAAAGTTTGTTCCTCCTTTTGGAAGCATCCAGAATTCAGATAAAAGAGGTCTTTAAGCAGATGGGGTTTTTTTTTGTCCTTAAAAAAGATTGAAATCACATAAGACATAGTCCGTGTGGGGACTCCACAGCTCACACACAGACTACCTTTATTATTTATTTGTTCGATTATTTAGCTTAGGAACCTAGGTCATGAACCAGAGGCCTGTTGGGCCAGATGTGAAACCAGAAAAAAGAATAATGAGAAAATAATTTCTTCAGGCTTTTTGTAACCAACAGTTGAAATACATGGAGAGGCAGAACAGCCGTCACAGCACATCAGCAATCTTTGTTTTTAGCAGTCCTCGTGGCAAAAGAGATGTTTCAGAAGGGATTTGAATGTGGGTGCAGGAGTAGCTTTACAACCATTTTTTGCAGCCCTGAAGCTTATATTTCTTTTCATAGAGAAGAGGGAGACAGAAGATGTATAGAAAAGCACAGTGTTGTTACAGCTATGGTGTTTAAAGGATATTGCTGGGGAAAGATTAGAAGGGAGAAGCAGATTTTATTAGTTTGGATAGATTTTTTGGGGGGAAAAAAACCCTCACAAGATCTTAAGGGCTTTTGTGTCTGGAAGACTTGTTTTTTTTTTTTTCCAAAACAGCAATTGGTGTAATGGATGATGTTACTCTTCCCATAAACTGTTTCTTGTTTATAGGGAGGACTTACATGGCCTATCAAATCAGCTGCAGATATGATTGTACTTAATTTTGGGCTCACTTATGCACTGCTCAGTAATGTTAGAAGTCTGATTAGAAGTAACGCATGTTCTTGTTCTCCAAAATAGGTGGGGGTGGTGGTAGTTGGATTTGTATTTTTTGTGGTACACAGTCACGTGGCAGCTGTGATCTGGCTTAATTAAATAATTTCATAAGAATGTGATATTGTATAAATCCAGGAAATGGTGAAGCTGGAGAGGAAAGTAAATCAGGGCTGAATTTTATGTGCAGTTGTTCAGCTCTTACCGAGCTGTGTCAGTGTATGCAAGATTAATAGGCCAGAACTTTTACTGCAAGTTTTGCATTTGGGAGTATTTTAGTCATATAAGTACTACTGGTAGTAAGGAAAATAACTCGAGTCTTTCTGGGGAAAAGTTGGGGTTGTTTTTTTGCTATTCTCCCCTTTTTAAAAAAATTGCAGGGAATATCAGTGGTATCTCAGATTCATAGCCAATGTGAAGCACAATTCTAGAGCTCTGCCTTATTTGTGCTTTATTGCCTCACAGACTGGAATGGACAGAAACTCTTTACAAAGCTCATTTTCTCTATCACTTTTTGTCTTTTTAATTGTCTGACTACTATTGACCCCAAAACACACCACAAGCTTGCCATTTCTTAAGATAGTGCAAACTGAAATAAAAATGCAAGTCTGTGGTAATAGCTTCTGGTAATTGTTAGGAGGAAGAAATTACACATTTCCAAACAAAAATTTCCAGTGAAATGAACAGAATGTGATCTGATCTATGTGCAAAGGTCCCTGATGAAACTCAGGTGGGAAACTAGCCTGAGAGTCCTGAGAGCAGAACTGAGGCAACGTGTCACCATTGCAAAGGTGACACAGACACATGTCAAAAGTTTAATGAATATATAGACAACAATATTTATTGCTCTTTAACATAAAACGTAATATTGTTGGTGCTCATAACAAGGCACCACAATTGCATGTTGTTGGCAATGTTAGAGCATTCATTAGGCTGAATTATCATATGGCTGATGTTAATTATACAGCTCATTTGCTAATTAGATGTGAGTCCTTCTGGAACTTAAAATGGGGCTATTGCAATTTGTATTAGGAGGCCACTTAACTGTGTGATGTGAGTTGTGGTTGCTTGTTGCTAAGACAAATGTAAGCATAATTTCTCCTCTCCCACTTCCAAAGCTTTTCTTGAAGTTGGTCTTGCTTAGAATTTATTGGTTAGTACCAGCACTCCAGTGCAATGGCTTGAACATGATTAAATACACCAGCTCCTAATTGTATTTTCTTTCACATCTACATTTTTTGCCTTGTTCACTGTTTTTCTTAACTCAGTTTCTAGTATAGTGCAAAGTTATAAGTAGTGACATCTGTGGCAGAAATGGCATTATCTCTTTGTTTTTATGCTATCCCTTCTACAATGTCCAGAAGTGTTCTAAATTTCTTCTGGTGATCTGTGCCTCAGGGAGGGAAGATAGGGGAGGGATAGGAAAAAAGCTTTGAAGAAAATGGAAAATCCATTTGCACAGATGTCTGGAAAATCAGTTTCCTCCCAAGCTGTCTCAAGACTTTTGAAGAAATCATTATATTACCTTTTAATCCCCCTGTGCCAGCAGTTGCCTGTGTGACCAGACACTGCCAGCGATGGTCTGTGTGCGTCTGTCAGTCTTCCCTCTGTGTCCACATGTTAATTAGATTTGTTCCTGTGGAGAGGCACATAGCCATATGCATTTTTTGCTTTTTGAAATTTGACAGACATCATGAATTGCAGGTATTAATAGAACCTGTCAAACAGTATGGGACATGATTTACTTCCTTTTGGCACCCAGTGTATCCTGTTTCTGTAGCGAGGAAGTCGCTACTGCAAAAACATTGGCATCTGCATTGCTTGCAATTGTCCATTCACCAGGAAGCTGGGATATTCAGCTTTCCCATCTTCTTGTTGCAGGAGAGTTGAAACTGAATGTTAATCCAGTATTTTTTGTATTCGTGGTACTGGAATGTGGAGGACTGGGCTGGAAGGGGGGGTATTTGAGGTGCACAAGGAATAATCCGGTGTTTTGCACACATATTTATATACTAAGTTGCTGTTAGCTAAAGGATTGCTAAGGTATTTCATGCTTTCAATACTACTATCAATTATCTACAGCTAAATCTTTATCCCTTATTCGCTCAGGTAACTGTACAAAAGTTGAGAGGTTACCCACCTAATAATATAAAAAACCATTTTCCTCATGTTGTATAAATGATTTATTATTAAACTAATAAGTTACTAATGTAAGGGTGATACTGTGTAATTAATCTGATATCCCACGTAGACAATACTGCCTTGTAGCCTTAATGCTGAGTACACAAATCCATGCAACTCTTTCAGTAACAAGGCTTTGCTTTAATTGCTAACAAAATCTGGAAAAGTTCTTGTTGAGGATGTGTCTTCATATAAAATGTTTTATTGGGCACCTTTGGGTAGGAAGTGGTGAGCCAGACTGATTGCTTAAGCCTCAGCCACTGAAATCATAATTGTGTGTGTTGGTGACCCCGGGATTAGGATAAGACAAAGAAAGTCCCTCTGTTTTAAGGTCATGTTGGTGTTAAGATTTGTTGGAGGAGAGACTATTTTCCCATTGCAAAAATGACATTCCCTCCCCACTTTTTTCTTCCCTCCTTAATGATCCCTGTGTAAGAGTGATGCAGATTGTCTCTGAGCTTTGTTTCCCCTGCCCCAAAGATGATGTGCCCGAAGCCAGCCGCGTCACCTCTCAAAGCCACTTAAATGTGCACTGTCTCAAAGACGAGAGCAGACGTGGGATAATTGGCTTTCTCCTGGTAGTAAGTAGAGCTGTGTTAAATGTGGGCCTGAGGGGAACCCCTGTTTTGGGTTGTAGTTTATTATTAGGTGAGGAAATTACTGGACACCTCCAGCTGCCATTAATCAGCCGTGGAGTCTGACTGGAGCCAAGCGAGAGGCCTGTGGGTGGATGCCGCTGAATGGCAGGGAAATACAACGAGACAGAGACAAATGTTTTCCAGCTTAGCAGCACTAAACTCTGCCCTTTCACAGTCCTTAACATGCATGTTCAAATTGATTTAGTCTGTTTACCCCCTCAGCCTAACCATCCATTTCCATTGAAGACTGACAGTTTTATGTGTCGCTACCATGTTATTATGTGTTGCTGTGCTGCCAGTAGCGATAGTGTTTCAGAGAGACTCACTTCCAGACATAAAGGGAGAAGGGGGGCAGGGAGCCCGAGTCACTTAATTCCTTTTTACAGGGTGCAAAACATGTTGAGCATGACACCCGTTCTCTCTCTTTCTTTTCTCCCTTCCTTTCTTCCCCCACCCCTTCCTTTATTTACTTTTTCATTTATTTGTTGGTTTGAGTCAACACATGCCATGGAAAATCCTTAAATGAACTTGCATGCTTGAGAAAGACATCTGTCAGGTGATGTAAGTGTCTGGCTTAGTCCTCTTTCCTGTTTAGTTTACAAACATGCCATTCCTTCAGGGCTCTGGTATGCTGGCCAGGAGGCTGCCAGAGGTGGGTGCTGCTCAGGCAAGGAAAAGCTCAGGTAGGAAACCCAGAAGCTTCACCTGGCTCCTGGACATGCTTTAGGTCCATCATCACTGCTCTGCTGGAAGGTCAATGTTCTGATGTTTCTAGAAAAGCTGGAATTGTTTATTGTATGCATTCCCAAAACGGGCACGCAGGGAAACAGAAGGGAGGAATTGTTTTTCTGTTTTGCAGGTTTCTTTTGAGACAGAGAACATCAGCTCATTGTCTAAAAGCCTAATTTCAGGGTTTGATTCCACGGACACTTCTTGTGCCTGCTCATGCCTTGTTCTGCTGTTTGAGGACTGAGAGTCCAGTGAGCAGTGATAAAGGTATAGAGAGAGAGCCATGATGTGGCTCTTTCTGTATTTTGCCAGTTTTATATTGAAATAAAGGAAAAAAAGTAAGGAAGACACTTACTGTTTGACTCAAAGGCAGGAAACAATAAAAAATTCCAAAGAGAGAGAAGTGGCTGACAGTGAATTTTGAGCATCTCGATGATTAGAAGGGCATGTAGTGACAGGATAAAGGGGAATGGCTTCAAACTGAGAAAGAGTAGGTTTATATTAGATGTTAGAAAGAAATTCTTCCACACTGAGGGTGGTGAGACACTGATACCGGCTGCCCAGAGAAGTTGTGTATGTCCCATCCCTGGAAGTGGGGCAGCCTGGGACAGTGGAAGGTGTCCCTGCCCATGGCAGGGGGTGGACTGAGATGGGCTTTAAGGTCCCTTCCAAGCCAGACTGTTATATGGTTCCGTGGTCAGGCTTGTCCTCAGGGCTCACTTAGGTCAGTCTTATGAATTACTGAGTTCAGAGTTTCACTGCATTCAGGTGGGTTTTCCTTCTTCTACTTTTAATGAGTTCTTGCTGCTTTTGCAACATTTTCTTTCCAGATGATGCCTGTTTACTGTTTTTATCTTGGTATGTGAGCATATATAAAACACATGATATTTCTGTGGAGTAATTGCATCAAAGATAGCCTGCAACATCCTCTGCTCAAAGGTTGCCAGTCAATAAAGAGGATTATTTGGTCTTCCCTTGCATTGCCTGACTTTGTAAACTGCTTCAATAATCATAATCCACAGTGCTATGTATACAGATTGAAACAAAACAGTTTTATACACAGAAACCTCCTTTTGGGGAGCTAGGGGAGAAACGGAGGCAGGTGCTATAAAAAAGATTTTGTTTTGATGGATACAGGCGTTCTCCACACCACACTTCTGTACTCTTTTCAAAAATGACGTTTTTCCTCTGCTCACCGCTTGCATTATTGCAGGACCTATGGTTTAAAGTGGGTTTCCCTGAATACTCTTTGCCTGGGGTCATATTCTGTGCACAGATAATGGAGTCACCAAACCTGGCTGTGTAGCTCTGGAGAAGAACACTGAGGAAGATGGGGATGTGGCCTGTGAAAGTTAAGGCCCTAATGCCATAAACACTGGTGGATAAGGTTAGGAAGAGCTCAGAGCTCCAGGGTTTGCCAGCTCCTTTCCCTATAGTGGAACCCCCATTGTTCTCCTCCTCCTTAATGGCTACTTTGATAATTTTTTGTGTGCCAGGACAGCCATCAGTCCCTAATCCCTCCTTAAACTGGGCAGGCACAGTCACCAGTGCCTCCCATCTTTTTTGGGGTCTCAGCCAAGTGAAGTGGGAGCCTCTGTCCTGTCTCTGCTTCCACTGGAATATTGCCATGATATGCATTGAATATAATTATAATATTCTGTTCTTGATTGACATATCTAATACTTAGACTAATTGTTCATATAATTGCCAAACATCATTGTTGTTTAAAATTAAAAAAGAAAGATTATGTACATATACACACACACGTATATATACACACACGCTTCTGTTGTGAAAAAAATGATGCCTGTCTAGTAATATATGAAGAGATCCTGCACTATTTAAAGATATAAATTGTTCCTATAAACAAAGCTAAGCGTTTCTTTTCAGTAGGTTTCTAGTAAAAAGATATGATAATGCTTAATATCCCAGCCGTGGAGTCTATGAAAATTTGCCCACATGCTGAGATTTAAGTACATGAGCTGATGAAATGGTGCTATAGGAACAGTTTCATCACATTTAACTTAAAAGTTGCCTTTTCTGAAATGGAAAAGTCAAGCAAAGTGTCACCAATATTTTCCAACATAACAGCAGAAATGGAATATATCAAAGCCAGTAATTATCTTTGTGTTGCTAGATGCTCAGTGCCCAGGAAATTTAAATCAGGGCCTTTCCTTAACTTTCCTATACCTTCAGCTTCTTCTTGCAAACACACAGGTAACTGCATGCTATCATGTTAGAAATAAGTATCTCTTTATCCAATGTCATCCTAATTTTTGGTGACTTACAAGTAAAATTGCCTTGCCCAGTGAATTTTAAACAGCTGGCCTATACATCCTTTTCATTCAGCTGTTTTTCCTTCTGGAGGTACTTAAATAATATCTTGAGGGTGTTTCCTCTTAATGAGGTAATAATACCCATATCCTGGGCTAAATAAACTTGAGGCCAAAGGCCTAGGTGTTTATTAGCAGAGGATGTGGTTATTAAGAAATTTAACAGGAAGCACCCTCGAGTTATTATTTTACTGACATTTCTAATGATTATGCGTTTGAGAAATAATTGGTTGAAAAATAATACTTCTACTTTTAAGAGGGCCGGTGAAGGAGAAGATAATTTATAGGTCTGCTCTTGGCAAACAAAGATTCTGTCAGTCTGGTACCTTCCCAAGTGGGTAGTGATACCAGAGGGAGGACGATCTGTTGTTGCCTTGGGCCCCTGAGGTCAGCACTAATGCAAGAGAGCCATGGAAGTTCTGCTTTTTTCAAGGAGTTGGACTGTGCATCCTTTCAAGAGACTGCTGTTATTTGTCAACAACAGAGGTAGCAAAAGCACATGAATTTGTGAAGTTTGCGTGTTGTTAGCTCTAATAAGTGACAATTGGCATCCTAATCCTCTTTAGTAAGGGAGTTTTTCCCCTAAAGGAGCAATAATAATGAGCTTAGCACTTAGAAAAAGTGGTTCTCATCTCTGGATCTTAATTGGTTTTGCAGAGATGGACGGGGGAAACAGAGACAAAGGCAACTTAAAGAGCATGCCAAGATCCTGTCATGGGTAAACAGCAGTTTGGAGAAGACTCTGGGTCTGGTGTTCAGTAGTGCTGCTTCCTCTGCCTTGTAATACCTCCTTGCTGCAAATATTTGTGCTGCATGAGTAGATGCAGAGGCCTTGACTGCACTTGCCAGGCTCCAACCACCGTGGATAGTGTTTCATTTACAGAGCTTTCCACTTTGTGTGATGCAAACGCTGGCAGGGTGCAAACGTTCTGATGGGAATGCGCAAACTGCTCCCAAACTCAGAGCTGAGCACAGATGTAGGTGTTTGTGAGGCTGGCGGCTCAGACAGATCAGATTATGCTGTTTAGCTTCACTCCTATGAAATCAACTCCCATCTAAAATCCCACCAACTTTCCCTTTATTGCTACAGAACAGGAACTGAGTGGATTTAGACTTACAAAAAAAAAAAAAAAGGTGATTCAGGGAGCTGACAAGTCTCCACTTTTCTTTGTAGCAAAGTGTTTTCCGGGTAACAAGCATCTGTGGGCTGAAAATTTTACCAAGCTTGACACACCCCCTGAAAAATACAGCAATGACTAAGAGCTGTGCTGACAGGTTGTTTAAGTTGAATATAGGATGCAAAGCCTCCCCATGGCAGAACAAAACCGCAATGGCTACTTATGTTTTGCCTACAATTAACAGAACAAACACCTTAATAGGCAGAGAAGACACAAACAGATGTTCTAATTGCACATCTGTGTGAAACTGATATTTGCTAGTTCCACTGTAGCTTGACCTCTGCACCTTGGGAAGTTGAAGTCCCACAGGATTTGAATGATTTATTGATCTGGATGCAATGAATATTGCAGAAACAAGCTGCATTTCTAGGAAGTTAAATACATCCTCATTCTGTTGTAGCACTATTTCATGTTTGAAGGGAATTCACTCTCTGCTTTAATCAGAGTGGAGATATCAATGTTCACCATGTTCTTGAATAAGTGGGAGGAAAGATGAAATATGCAGAGGATATTATTTTGGGCAACAGGATGAATGTGGAAATAAGGAACTTGGTTCCAGTAGCTAAATATTTCTCTTTAGGCTTCTGAAATTTATTTTGTGAGATGGACCAAAGAAAAGCCAGTGGCAAACCCCCTTATTTTAACAAGCTTAAAAGCTCCTCATGCTCTACACTGAAGATTAATTTTGTTTCACAGTTCACTATGCAGAAACTAGAAAAAAGCCCTTTCAAGGTACACATGAAGCTTTTTCTTACATAAAGATTAGTATTGACAAGTTTTCATGACACTTCAGAAATAGCAAATAATGAGTATCAAGAGACCTTAGGACCACCTGTAACACAGAAGACTGCAAAATAACATCCTTACCTCTATACTGGGAAACTGGACATAGTAGGTTTGTATTAAATTGTAAAAAAAAAAAAAAATTACTTCTTGTAGAACATTTGATCACGCTGGTTTTGGTAGTTATATCTTTGGCACAGGACTCACTGGTGTGTGGTGCTTTGAGTGTTGTAGCTGTTCCACTGAAGTCAGTATTTCTGTCAGACATGTAAAGGCTGCGCTCCCAAGCCCAGTGCTGGTTTTTATCCTTCTGTTTTCCACCAAGCTGACTCTTGTTCCTGCCAACAACAGTTAGACTGTGCTGGACTGAAGTACAGCAAATCTCTGTCTTTTAAAATGCACTAATTTTTCTATCCAGCTGTCTGAAATCGATGCAGAGGATTAAACAAATGGCATTACAGCTTGATATGTTCAACTTGTTCTGTGGGGTTTGTTGGTTGTATTTGTTTTGTTTTTTCAAAAGTGTCAAAAAACCCTGAAGTTTATTTTGCTAAAGGAAAGTGAGATTGAGGAAGGCACCAAGTCCATTACCATATACTGTGGTAATGTATGTAAAATACAAAATACACAAAATAAGAAGACACATATTCATGCATATATAGTGTGTATAATTCTCTAAGATGACTCCATTAATGACAGGAGCATTACATAGCACAGCATTTTCTCTTTAATATTATTTTTATATACTTTTGTACCTTGTTTTTGTTACCATGTCTTTTTTTGTTGTTGTTGTTTTTGTTTTGTTTTCCCCTGTGGTGCTTTATGAGTTCTGAAGTATTTTGTGGCACACAGAAATACGTGAATTAAGAGACAAATCTTTCATACGTATTTGCTGTGCTAACATCTGAATTCAAAATTTTTATTTATCTTTTATTAAGGCTGGTATGAAGGCATCCTCTTCCAGGTGTTTTCAGTTAACTCTTTGGTGTACAGCAAACACGTCATGTGGGCTGTGTATTGTGTCTGTGCATTATCTGGAGCAATTGAAAGACAGTATTTACTGAGGAAATAATTTAGGAGTTCATATATATGATTTTAAAAGCCCAATTTCCCTTTTCCTAGAGGTGATTTATATATAAATGTCAGATTTCAAATATATGACTCCCAAAAAGGCAGCCACAGAACACAAGACTGTGGTCATAACACAACTCCAGTGTCAAGGAAAGGCTGTATTTTAGGGCTCTGATGCCATTGTCATGAAATATGGCTTGATTTTGGTAAGAGCAGCTCCAGGACTACTCAAGACAATTGTACTTTCCAGTGTACAACAGATTAAAGGTCAACAGCTTTTTTTTATTTATGTACCATTTATACTGAGCAATGAGATGATATTTTTATCTGTATGTGTGAGGGAAAACAAAGAGCTGTTCTGAGTTTGTGGGACAAAAATGATGCACATACTGAATTTCAGCTTATGTGGGCATTGACAGTGTGAGGAGCTCACTGTAAACACAGTGCAAGCTGTGTATTGCTCCGTATTCTTGGAGATAATTTTTGCAGCCTAGCAAGGACAAGGATATTCCCTGAAACCTGTGCTAATGAAATGATGGAAATCAGATGCAGTGAAAGTAAAACCTCTTCATTACTGTGGTCAACAAGTGTCTGTAGCTGGTCACTACTTTACAGCTCGTAAGATCCTCAAAAAATAGCAGTAGGATTGAGCTTGTAGTAAAAGATACAAGACAACTTATAGGGACATTAAAAAAAATTAAATGTCTTCAATTTATGTAGTCTGGAAAAGGCAAAAGAGATAATGTCAATTTTAATTACTGTTTTCTTCTGAACACAGGGAATAGGCCAAAAGGCATGAATGGAAATTAAAGAAAAATGGAAAACAGATGGTAGGAAGCATGCTACAGGAACTGGAATACAGGCAGCACTGTACATAGTTTATAAAAAAGAAAAGGGGACTTAGGAGTTATTTTGTCCCATCTGAAACAACATCATCTTATGATCTGTTTCACAACAACATTATTACTAAATCAAGGCCTCATTGATAGTAACTGCTGCAGTGTTGCTAGGATTTAAAATTCTTCCTTCTCCAGCTTTTATAAGACATCTTTGAAATGTGGGTCAAGCAAAACTGGTTGCTGAAAGATAGCTGCATAAATTAATAAGCCTGACATCCAAAAGTGCTGGTCACCAAAACCACCATACATTTCAGGGGATACTGGTTGAATACTTGCCATTTTGGAAAAGGTTGACATTGATTTAAATGCTTCAGCATTGGATTAGAAGCCTAATTTTAGTAAGCGCTTTGAAATAAATCATGTCAATATTTATGGTGACATATTGCAAAGTGCTGTTGCTTTGTTTTAGAGGCTTTCAGCTGGATAGGAAATCTTTTAGTCCAGGCAGAATTTCTTTCACTTTACAGCAGACTTCTCAAAGCTGAAGGAGCTGATTAGGAAATGGTGCTGACATGCAGCAGGGAGGTTTCAAACTTTGAAATCAGAAAGACTTTAAGTCACACTAAACCAAAGACTGTGTGAAACACAAACACCGAGTGGTAGTCCTGGCAATTAATCCTAGAATTCATGCTTGGTTTTGAAATTAATTTTTTTCCCCTCCAATCCTGCCCCATGAGGTTTTTGTGTTACAGAACATCATGGCAGTTCTCAGAACAGCCTTCATACGAAAGGCTGCTTCAAAGGAGAGGGGAAAAAAAGGCTGAATGGTTACTTGCAAGCATGTTAACATAAGCTCAGTCATCCCTAGGCTTCCAGCACCATGAGGGGAGAAGGTAATGAGGTCATGGGTTGTTTTTTTTAGGTTCTGAAGACTGACTTTGAGAACCGAGGAAAAGTAAATAAAGGATTATTTATTAAATGAAGAAAGGATTACCCATTACAGGATAAATCTTGCTTGCCTTACGTGTACAAACAGTTCTCATTGACTATGAACAAGTCAAATACTTACACAGGGCATTTATAACTTTTATGTAACCTTATAAAACCACATATATTATTCTATGCCCTGGACTTAAACAGCTTGCAGAAATTAGCCAGTTAGGTGTACAGTGAAAAAAAGCAACCTCATTTTTACTGCAGATATCTCCAAAGATGGCGTTAAACAAGAAAACATCTTATCCACAAAAATATCCGGGCAACTAAGCAAGTTTCACTGGAGAGTCTCAATCGCTGTGAGAACAGAGTGGCTGGGAAAAGGAAAGGAGGAGGATGTGAAGCATGAAAGCATTTGGAAGGTATTTAGATGGAAAGTTTCTCCTCCTCCTGCACATTCCTGAGAGTCTCTCAGAGCACTGGGCAGGGCTGGCCCCGGGACACTCCTTGCTGGATAACGGAAACCTTCGTTATGAGATGCTGCAGATTAATTTCAGAGTCATTTTCTTCTGGACCACCAACTGTAGTTACTCAAGGCAGGTTAACCAGAACATGGTTGGTTTCAGCCCCTACCCAGCAGCATGAGCTAAATACCAAGTTACAGAGGGTGCCAGCACAGTGTTAGCTGCTAACTTGGTGACTGCATGGTGTTTGGGTGTCCTGCTCCTGCCTCAGTTTCCCTGGTGTCTGTACATGGCATGTTTGTATTCAGTGGCCATTTGTTCCTTAATATGTGACACTTGGAGACATGGCTTAGTGCTGGACTTGGCAGTGCAGGGTTAACAGTTGGACTCCATGGTCTGAGAGGTCTTTTCCAACCTAAATGTTTCTATGTCTGGTATTGAGTCACTTGGCAGTTTGTGCAGCATTTAGCTGATGTTATGCTCTGTACACTAGATACAAAAACTTTTCTCATCGTCTTTCATCCTCACTGATTCAGTTGGAAGTCACCCTGCTGTATGTTTCCCATAGTTTATCTCGGGAATGCGTAGATAATGACCTCTCATTAAAAGAGAAGGAAACATTCAGCCTCCTATTTTAATTTTTTTCGGAGGAACAGCTGAATCCAAAGGGAAGATTTGGATGTTTTCCCCTCTTTGAAAAGTCAGCTACAGAAATTGAGGAGAGCAGACTTGAATCACCACTGGACAAGTGCTTTCAATGCTGCTCTGGAGTAAATCACAGACATTCTTCTCCCTGTGGTGAAATATTTGGAAATCCCTTCTTTTTTCATCTGAATGGCAAATGCCAAAACCTCAGTGTTTTTCGTGAGGAATTCTTGTCTTCTGGCCAGCTCAGTTAGCTTCAGAGCAAGAACTGGGAAGTTAAGTCTATGGCAAAGGGAGGATTTCCACATTCAAGGGGAAGCAGGCAGCAGCTGCTTTCAGTCATTTGACCTCCTGTAGCGCTGAGATATCAGACATTAGGATCATGACACTATACAGAAAGTTATCAAATCAACTAATTCCTCAGGGGTTTGACCATTATCTCTAATTTTTCTCTGAAGATGATTTAGTTAAGCTTAGACATTCATCATGCAGCTTCTTAAGTTTATGCCAGGAAATTTTCACAGCAGCTATCAAATACTCCATGCTAACATTAAAAAAAAAAAAAAAAAAAGGCCAAATGATGCATTCTCTCAATTCCATGCTGAAGAATATTTCCTTTCTTAATCAGAGTACATATTGCTATGGTCTAACCTGTCAGCCATAATCTGAGCTCTGTCTTCAGCTGGACCTATGCCTGTGTTGTACGTTTTGCGGGTTCTGTTTCACATTAACTCGATCATAGGGCAATTTTTATCCAGCTGAAATATTTAACTGGGCTTTTCCTTGTGTCCTATGCATGACAGCTACAGTCCTCCCTTGAGCAGCTCCTCCAGAGTGTGGCTGCCAAGATTGCGCTCCTAGAACATGGTTTTGAGTACCTCTCCTTTCCCTCCATGTCCTTCTTGTCCTCAGTCTGAAGGCCCTTCCTTCCCCCTCTGCTGGTCAGTCTCGTGATGCCTCCATCCAGTTTTTGACAATCTCATTTTTTCCAACAAGCTCATCTCAACTATCCAGGGGGAATGGCAATCCCATATTCTTCCATGCTGTCCTTCAAACTCCTCTTCATTAGTGTGTTACCAGTCTCTCTGCTGGGGAAGGGTGATGCATGTGACTTCAGGATGGTTTCACCATTTTTGGGGTTCTTTTCTCTGTCCAGATATTGCTTTTCTCCCACACCTCCTCTTCCTGTGCATAAGTTGGGAGTGAGTCGAGAGCTTTGCCATACCCATAACAATTGAATGTGAATTCAGCCATGACTCAGGATTTAGGGTCACCTATCAGGAAGCTGTCCTGGAGTCCTGAAAGATTGTAAGGAAACAAGAAAAGTGGTTTTTACTCTTCAAATCATTACAGACTGTAAAGACTGGATATTCAGCTTGGTACTTCAGGCTATGCAGGTCTGGGTCTCAAGCAGTATGGATTATTTGACACAGTTTGAGGCCACAACTTTAACTGCAATTCAGAACATGAAAACTACTTTCTACTGGGTTGCTATATTTTTGACTTCATCACTTGAATTACAATGATTTCTTGTTGTACCTGAGCAGAGTCCACAAACTCTGCAATTTACTGCTTCCTGCAACAGTCTGACACAGTCCCCTGTGGGAGAAAAATAAGTTAAATAGAGAACTTTTTCCTCTCAAAGAATTATATTGATCTTGCAGATGCTGAGTTGTCTTACAGTGTTTTTCCTTAGAGCACTTGGCTGCAGATTCACTTAAGAGTAAAGATAAGAGCCCTATCATCTTCTTTCCCTTTAAGCCTAAGCGTTATAATCTCTGTCAGTCAATGTCATGCAGTTTTTCTTTTAAAGATGAGATTAAATAATACAAAACAGCTCTTCAATGTTCACAAAATTCTGTGATTTCCCAACTATAACTATCTAATCTCTCTCCAAAACCTGTGGTTTATATGCAGCCTGAATTTCAAGTGCAATATATAGAAAATATAAATATTTAAATTTGAGATATGGTTTACACTGTTCTTTCCTGGAGTGTTTTTCCTTGTTTCAAAAACCACAAGAGTGAAGCTCAAGTAGCCTACTTGAGAGAGAAAATTCATCATGTGTCTACTCCAAGGCTCTTGTGTTGTTTAAGGGCTAGCTAGACTGTGGTAAATAATCCACAGACCCTCATAGGAGGCAGTGCTGGCTCACATTGCTTCTGGAAGAGCACAGGCTGGCATCTTTTGGTATCTTCCTCCCGCTTTTACCCCTTTTCTCTGAGATGGGAATGAAGAGGTTCTTTGGTCTCTGGAGACTTCTGTGATGTTTATTTGACACACACCTTTATAGTTTGAATTCAGTTTGACTGGGCCCCTTGAGGTTGGTTTCCACATTCTGCTACAATATGTTCCTCCCTGCAGACTGTAACCTGAGTTTCCAAAATGAGGAGGGCTTTTGGCTTGTGAAGAGTGAATCTGTCTCCTTTACATCAGGATATACAAAGATATCTATACAGATGTATGTAAATGATATGCAAAGAGTCTGTGCCCAGCTGCTGGACCTCAGCCAGGGAGCAGGCAGTGATTTTTCTCCCTGGGGACAACCTTGTGGGCATCATCAGATGTGCATACCAGTGCTAAGGTGATTTTATGCTATTGGCAGCTTTACCAAAATACACCAAAACCAAGTAACCTTTGCTTTTGTTCTGCAGAGTTCCTGTGACTGACAGTGACTCTGACAGGCAGCTGGTGTTTCCACAGAAACTATGTTTAGAGCAAATTATTTAACTCCCCTTAGTAAATAAAGAGGGAAAAAATATTAATCTCTGACATTGCATTTTACAGGTAATTGATTTTTAAAAATGACTTTGCTTTCTCATTTATGGTCAGGAAGCAATAAAACCACCCCCACAGTTCAGAAATTCACCACAGAGATGTTGCAAGTAGAGAGAGCCAGGAAAAGAGTGAGTGTAAAATACTTTTAAAACCAGGCATCACATTTCTCTGTAATGGTGGATAACCTCAATCATTTTCCATTCCTTCTCAGAGCACAAAGGATATCATACTTCTGAGAATTACACCTCAGCCCTTCAAATGCTGCTGACCCTGTTATACACCTTAATCAGACATGAGATTTGTTTGAATGAACTTGCTGCAGGCAGCCACTGGGCATTAGTCTGGAAACAGCTTTCCTAAGTCTATCCCATGCTTCCCAGTGATGTTACTAACATTTTAATGTGTTGTTCCTATGGATTTGAGCGGCTGCAGGTGCTTGTGGGATACTGGGACGTAGCCAAAAATTGCAATTTCTTTTTGAGACCACGTGGAAGTGTTCTTCAGGTTGTGTTGCTTTCAGAAGGAGCCTTTTGCTGGTGAGAAAAAATTGGTTGGTACTTGTATTACATGAGTTGTACAGTTTCTGTGGCACCTTTTCCAAGTTACTGTGGCAGCTGTGGCCTGAGAGTTGTCTCCCTTATGGATGGGCAAATAATGTGAGTATCAAAGAGGCGTGCTGGGGTCAGAGGTTGGCTGATGTTTGTTTAATTGAGTCCTGTGGCACAAGCGGGGAAAACCCTCAGCTGAGAGCATTGTCATTCAGGGCACACAAGAATCATGGAATAGGTCAAATAATTTGAGTCTGACCCTCCTGCATCTGGTGGAGCTTTTGGGTTTGGTGTGCAGTGATTTTAAGCGGCTTTTTCAATTTCCTGATCCTAAATATGCTAAATCTCTTCTTGTGCAATAGTGACAAGTCCAGGCCCTATCATGAAGGGATAGCTACTACTGGGTTTATATTTTTGAATTATAGTAAGATCTATTCTGCAGTGCTTTAGCATTTCCCTTCACATCCAGTTTATGGAGGAAAAAAAAGAAAAAGAAGGTAAAATATGATGAAGAAGTTTTCTCTAGTTTAAAACAATTCTGTTCTGAATGAGATGGCTGGCGCAAATCAGTGATGGACATGAATGCAGAATGATGTGCTGAGTTTGCAGTGCAAGCTGAAAAGGAAACAGATATTCCTGTGGGAATGGGAATTTCCCAGTGTGCACATAGTGCCAGTGTGTGCCAGGAACAGCAGATCTTTAATGCACAGAAGGGATTTAATGACTTAATGAACCTGCTGTACTGAATCAGTCAAAACCCAGCAAGTAAAGGATTTAGAAAAACATAGTGACTTGTGGCAAGAACTGCTTATTTACTGGACTTCACTTATTTTATGGGCCATGATAGAGCATTACTTTCACATTATATATGAGGATAATTACCAGAATTTCAGTGAAGTAGCTGCCTCTTTATTTTCTGGGAAAAGTTCATGCATATACAGAAAAAAGCACTTATTTATACACATGATTTCCCTCAGAATACCCAAAAGCCTGAGGATGTTATACCCAAGTGCTCTCCCTGTTGAAATTTAATTTCACTAATAGATGAATATACTGTAGGCTATACCATCCAGAGGAAGATTAATAATTATAATTGTGAGAAAAAAACAGAAGTGTTTTAATGTATCATAAGGTCAGACCTAAGTAATCTCCAACAACATCTTAGCATAAGTAAGGCTGCATATGAAAATGAGTTTGAAATTCTGCACATCCTTCCCCTGCATAAGGCAGAATAGATTCCTCTTTTCCAGTTGAGCTGGGACAATTATAGCATCTGGCAACTCAGCTATGCACATTTTAAATGTATAGATTCAGAAGGGAATATTATTTTAAAAGCATGCAAAGCATTGTTTTCAGAGAAAAGGAAGTAAAATTTATGTATTGCAAAAAAGTTGGACATGCCTCTGTTTCAGTTTTGAGAAACCTGGCCTATGTTCCTGAAGTGGTTTGGAACCACAGGCCAACTTCCAAGGGGAACACCCTGCTCCCCATGGGGAAGGATTTATGATTTTATTCAGGATGTGTGAAACGTGATGATTTTGGCTGGAGTTCAGGAAATAAGAGGGGAGCAGCATCTCCATTCATTTACACCCCTGTCTGTTGTTAGTGAAGTTCTAATGACAAACAAAGGCAGAACGTGGGCTGCAGAATGGGAACTGTGTGCTTTGTAAAAATGGCCAAAAATCAAATTGCTTCTGTGAGCAGAAGCTGCTGGTGCTGGCAGAGCTCTGAAAAACAAGGCTGCAGCTGAAAACAACAGCAGATTCTGAGAGCCCATGTTAGGGACCTTCCTTCCAGACCCTGAGTTCGTGTTCTCTCTGACCTACTGAAATGATCTGTTACAGTTCAGTGTGAACTCAACCTTTGGAAACAGAAGCAGCCAGTAGTGTTTCCAAAATCCGTGGATGTGCAGACATGTAGCTCTATTCCCGGAATATGCAGGAACTTTTCACCCCCTGAGCTGCACAAATGGACATCTGTGCATTTTGAGGGAAGCTGCTTGAAATGGAATTTTTAAAACCTAAGTAAAGTTCACAGTATCTAGTCATTTGAAGGAAATGCTTCCCACTGTTCCTTCTCGCTGATAGTTTAGGGTTATCTTACACATGGCAACTTTCCTCTAATGAGAGCAGTGTGTGTGTGTTGGAAGAATCCCTATCTGAAAGAAGCAGTGCTGAGCCAGATCCCTGGCTTGCATCCATTGCCTTGCATGAGGGAATTCCTCAGTACCCTTGAGCTTCAGGAGCCTGGCCTCTGCAGCACCCTCTTGCTGTGCCTTCCATAGGGGAACACCCTTGGGATGTGGCTGAGGCTGGCCAGGAGGGAGGCTTAAACAGTCTGTGAACTCTGGCAAGCCCCAGCTGCTGCAGCAGCCCTTGGGAGGATGTTGAAGACAATTTGGAACAGTCTGGAGCAGCTCTGAGCTGCTGAGTGGGGTCCCTGCAGGCCCCTGCCTGGGATGGAAAGTCAGGAGATGGTTGTGGATCCTTGTCTGGCTGTGGGAGGTGGTGGCCAAGTATCTGCACTGAAATATGCTGTCTGTACCATCAAAAGAGACACACGGGCCTTGCTGGGTGGGAGTGTGAGGCCCCTGCCTCTCATCTAAACATATCTGCATTTTGTAAGCAAGGCAATAACCTAATGAAACCCTGGAAGCAGCAGATATTGCCTGGGAGGCTGAAAGTGAGAAGGGAACTCATGAGCTGGGTTCCACCTGGGATCTGTGAGAGCCTTGAGGTCATCGACAAAGATGTCTTGACTTGAAACCCTGAACTTTCTTTGGGATGTGCTGTGCACTGGAATAGTCAAGTAGGGAGTGATTTATTGGCATTTTATGCAGATAGAAGAGCCTCTCTAAAGGGAGACAAGTTTGCTATTGAAATGGGTTTCTTTGTGATGGAAATAAAAATAAAATGCTAGGCCTGTTTCATACCATGATGTAGATTGAAATCTTCCCCATGGCCTTGGAGAGAGAGAGAGAGATGGTTCATACCCACCACAAATATATGTCAGCTACCATTACATTTTTCACATAGTACCCAACACATGCACATTATGGATCTGTGATCAAGGCAAAGCTTCCACAGCCTCAAACTGATCAAAAAGCAGCAGCAATGTAGCAGTATGCCCCTGGGAACCAGAACATCACCACTACAAGTGTTAGCTGCTGCAAATTAAAAATCTGAGGCTCTTACCATGCTAAGCTCTCATGTCTTTCTGCCTTCTCATGTACTAATACTCCTAAAGAAATAAAATATCAAAATGTAATTACAGAGTAGATTGTTGACTTTCCCTCGGCTGGAATATACGTCCAGCTGCTTTGGTAATATTGCCATTCAGGTACAATTTAAAATCAGCAGAGAAAGTCATTCCAGAACCTGTACCAGAAGGTCACAAACTCCCTTTGAAAGCACTGATACTTCCTTTTGTTCACTCTTATGTATCTGATTACAAATTACTAAATCCTACTGCTATTTGAGAACTTTTAGATTCTAATCAGTACTTTGATGAATGTACAGCACAATAATGCAGATGAGTGATGTCACTCTTTAAGCACACAGCAGCGTGCACGGACAAAAAAGTGGAGAAGCCATTCAAAAGCTCTGGGACCTTTGTTATCTGGGAGCTTCCTTTGTAACCCATCCCGACTGTAAATTGTTGCCTAACAACTTGACATTGTTAAAGTGTCTAATTAAACCTTAAAAAAACACCCCATGCAAATACAAAATGTTCATCTTAGATTGTGAAGGGTTGCCTTTATGTTGGTAAAATAGAATGAAAATCCGGGATAAGGAAATGTTACAGAGGTTGACTTGAATAAATAAGAAGGAAACATGAGTAAGTTCAACAATGTCACCATTAAAGAGCTTTTCTTTAGGAACTAGATAACTTCCTAATGCTTTGTCCTACAGCATAAAAGACTTAATTAAAAAAGCCTGTGATATTTACCTCTATTTCATTTAATATAATAAAAGAAAAACAATGTAGCCAGGTTAAAAGATGAGCAAAAAATTCTTAAAAGGCTCTTTTTTGTAAAATGTAATGAAACCAAGTGGTTGAAATGAAAATCATAAACATAATCTGTGTAATTTTTCTGCTGCAGGTGGCATGGTCCTGATCTGTTCTTTTAGTCTGTTTAAAACACTTATATTCAGTATTTTCATTTGGTATGAAAATTCCATAGGACTGTTCTTGGTTAAACAAGTGCTGAAGGATGTGAGGACAGTGCTATGAATTTAGGAAAGGGAATAAATGCAGAGGTCTGCTTCTGATTCCTCTTCAGCACCATCTGGCAAGGGATGATGCCTGTCCTTTCTGATTCAGTCTTTATAGTTTTCTGCCTGTGTGATTATGCTTTATGATGTCAATATTCTTTTAATGTAGATTATAAAGGAGGGACCTTGCCTTAGTTTAAAACATGCACCATTAAACTAAGATAATTGGGGAATTTGCTGTAAAAAGAACTTTCCTCCCAGCCTCACACTGTGTCTGGGTAGTAGCTTGTTATGTGGTGCACCCTTTTCAGAGGTGCTGCTACCTGAAAGCATCCACCTTTTAATAACCTTCTTTCTTTTCTCTGCCAGGGACTTCTGACACTCCCAGCTGAAGTACAAGAAGAGGACTTCACAGACCTGAAGTACAAGAAAAGGACTTTCTGCTACCTTTTAGGTAATCAATGGTGTTTCTTGGTTGTAAATGGGATTAAGTCATGTGGTGGTACAGGGTCTAATGATAGTTATTCATTCAGTGCTTATTTTCAGCTCAAGAATTATAAACCAGCTTCACTGCTCCACTCTTGGAAATTAATCCTATATTTCTTTATTTTCCTATCCCCTTCTTTATGGGTGTATATATACATTTGTACAACTGCAATTGCCTGTGCTGTTTTATCTGGGAAGCCCATTGTACATACCTAAAGCTTTTCCCTGCTCAAAGTAGGTTTTGCCTGCAGTGTCACTTTGATTATGGCAGGGTCCTGTCTTTTCAACACTTAAGCACATTGTGTCACCACATGATTGACATTTAAAGCTGCTTTAGCAGTGGAAGTCAGTCTCACTTCCATACTTTTCCCCCTTGTTGATCTTAATATGGGAAGTCACTATCCTCTAACTGGACAAATTTGTTTCAAAATGAGCTTGAAAAGCACACGGGTCATAGCAACTGTGTCAGTTCATATCATTCCCCCTCCTTCCTCTTCTTCCATCATCTCTAATACATCTAATGCACTTTAAAAGATCCTGGGAATAAGATAAGCTGGAAGAAGTCTCCAGTTCTTTCAAAAGGGATCAGGGATTCTGAAAAATTGGAAGGGGTCACTTTGAATCTGTGTAAGTATGAGAAAGGCAGGCATGCCAGTCCAGATGGTCTTTCTTTATACTTTTTATGCTATAAAAAGGGGCATTACTGTTTCTTGCATGGAAGGGTTTTTATGATCAAGAGCAGAAGAAAAGGATTTAGAATTGTTAATATACTGCTTGAGTGCTTAGCCATTTATATTTACAGTAATTGCTTCTGGAAAAAAAAGTCCTTCTCCTGCCAAGTGTAGGAAAAATAAAGGCTGATTGAATTAAGTCTGGGAACCAGTTTGATTAGAAACTGAAACAAATCTCCTAGGACTCTAGAAACCCGGTTCATTTGTGGCATTCCTTCCATATAATGGGCTCTGATGCTTGATACTGAATGATAAGAAATGCTTGTTTCTGAAAACAGCTGTTGTGGGTTTGGTAGTTTGGAACTGCTTTTGAGAGCTGAATGTAAACCATAAATATGTGAAAATGCAGGCAAGTCAGATTGCTCCTCCAGATAGGAATGGAACCCATGGTCATTGCTTCAAAATCATTCACAGAAAAGTAGTAGAATTACACCTTTCACTTTTGGAAAGAAAAGCAAGACCACTATTATTACAGTGAGACTGTCCAGGGTCTGTAATGTGTGCTCTGTGACTTAGAGCAGGCACTGGGTGGTACCACAGATCAGCATTTTGGTGTTTTCTGTTTTCTGAACTCTACCCTCATCCCAGCCATTATGCTGGGATGGTGCTGGCATTCCTTCAGAATCTGATTAAAAGAAAAAACATTTCTGTTCTGCACTCATGTTAACATTACTCAGGCCTCCAAATGCTTGAAAAATTATGGCCCTGCTTTCTAACTTTTCCATCTCTCATTAAAACTTGCAAGGGATGCTTGGCTCTAAGTGCTTTGCAGAGTTTGGAGCCCTTCACCTTTAGCATGGTTTCAAGTGCAAACTTGAAAATTGGTTTCTTACAGCATTTTGTGGGGCACAAGTTGGGAGCTGAAAGCAACAAACTCCTTTGGACATGAGATGAGCTTCACTTCACTCCTGTTGTTTCCAGTCACCACAGTTAAGTTAGGTGTGAATTCCTTGGGTCATCCCACAGGCTCAAGACTCTGTGTGTCACAGTCCCTGAACAAACTCTGTAGTTTTGCACGTTTTTAAACAGAAAAATTACTCTTTTTTTCCTTTATTCCTAATTGTAAAAATGGCATTAAAAAAAGTTCTGTAGTGACAAATGCATTTTACAGGTAGTTCTGCTTTGCAGATAGCTCTTCGAAAATGATGAAAGTAACAATAATTATCATTTTATATAATGTATAATTATCTATTATTTACAGAATAAAGAGTGAATAGTGGAAGTAAAGATCATGTCATAACCTGCAGTATGAAGTGCCAGAGAGGAGCACTTTTTTAATGTGGCTGCATTTTTCATCATTCAGAAATTGTGGGAAAGTGTTTCAAAAATACAGCATGGACAGACACTGAATTTCAAATTGGATTTCATGGAGCAGACAACACAACAATGAATTAATGCTGACTTAATTTTAAAAATATTTTAACACCTGTTTTTTGGAATCAAATGATCATAGTAGAGTCTTGTTGAATGAAGCTGTTATTAGACTATTTTAATGCCATTTTGGCATATTTTATACAAGGACTGAACAATGCAAATTTAGTCCACGCTTTGGAAAAAGGTTTTCACCCACTTTGATGTGCAATGGAGTAATATTTGATCATTTTGCAACACTTGCAAAATGTAATTTTTTTCAGAGCAGTGTGTAAAGAACTGTGTGCATAAGGCATGCAGTTGCAGTTTGCATACACAAACTTTATGCAAATATAAATAAAAAACCCCATGTGGTGTAAGCCTGAAGTGTAATGTACAGATACTCTATGTGTAGTTGTGAAAAAAAAATCTTTTTCTAACCTGGCTTCCTTAGAACAAATTCATCCTGTTACACCAGGATGATACACTGAAATCTCTTCTATCTTCTGCCTTAGCAAAACAAAACTTTTACCAAAAAAAGGAGTAAATTAGAAGCTTTTGGATTATAGACCTTTCCAAAACATTGGACATGTGCATATATAATTTATTGACTGTATTCAGGAAGTAGATGGAATGAAAGCTTGATGAATTAACATGTTCAAATGAAGGTTATATGACATTTACCAAAGATTTTTGTGACACAAATCTGGGGAGCAGATGGAAGGGATGGAGCAGGATAAAGCTGATATTTCAATGCATTCTTGCACATTTTCTGTGGTTTCTGTTTGGTTTGGTTGGGTGTTTGGTGAGATCTGCTGCATGGCTCCACAGCCACTTGAACTCTATGCCAGACAGAGCATTCTCAGGTGCACTTGATAATTTTACGGCTGTTGGTATCCTGTAGGATACCCCACCTCCCTAAAGGAGCCCAAATAATTTTTAGAGGGTTCTGTGGATGTGAGTTCAGCCTCAGGCTTAGGAAAAAGAAAGGATTCATTTCACCCTGGAGACTGAGGAGGAAGGAAGGCAGCTGGGAAAAGGAAGGACAAGGGAGCAATGGAAAGATAGGCAAAGGAAAGTGAGAGAAAGCACCGGGTCTAGAGGGGAGTATGAAGGAGGAAAAAAATTGCAGTCAGGCATTGTTTTCCTTTGCTCTAAATGCCCCATGAGCAGAGCAGTCAGCAGGCAGACAATTATAGCACCAGGCACTTTGGATTACATTAGGGTGCAGAACAAGCTTTGCTCTCCATGGTTTATGATATCCTCTGAACCCTCTGGAAGGATAAATGATATAACTTGATGTGACTCATACAGGAAAGCAGATAATCAGTGGTGTGCCATAATGCAAGTGAGAAAAAGACAAAATAGTCAAAGAGTGCTTACACTGTGTTACTTTTATCTTCTGATATTGTTTATCATATTGGTATTATCATGATTATTTGCTAATGTTATCATATCACCTAATGACAAAAATTCCAGGCTTGGAGCCAGGATCCTAGACAAAACATCCTAATGCTTATGGCAGTTTCTCCCTTTGCTGGTTATTAATTTTTTTCTGTGAATGAAAATGACGATAGCAGCGAGGGAAAATGTACACCATGCCAGGACCAATTTCCTGCCACACCAAGAGTGATGCACACAACAGCCTCCTGCAGCTGGAATGATGCTCTGGGATGGAAGGAACCTGAATTAGGAGCTGAGGAGTGTGGCTGGAGTGACCTCTGGAATTGTGCTGCTGGCACTGAGGTCACAGATGCCTCATTTAGTCGTCCAGGCTGCAGTGCCTTCCTGCACACTGAAAAATGAAAATGCAGGAAAATAGGTCTGGCAGGGCAGGGAGGTGTTCAGGCTGAGGTTTCAGTATGGATTTTCTGTAGGGATATCAGCTTCATGGCAAAGTTAAAACCTTCCCATCCATATCTGCATTTTACTGCCTTTTCTCTTCTTGTGTTTCTACTTATTAAGTTATGCTAAAGGGTACAGAGCAGCCACCTGATGAAAATGGAGTGCCCTGGTTTTTCCAAAAAGTGACTAATAATTAAAAAAACCCTATCATCTGTAGTTTTATGGGGAACCTTGATTTATGTGTCCTATTTTTCTAAACCCCTTTTCTTAATCCTTTTGTAGGCAGACTTGACATTTCCCAGAATTAGCTAATATATACCAGTAAAAATGTCCGTTGAAAAAGGGAAATATAAGGAACTTTTCTACGGAGGGTTGCATTCAATCATATTTCTTCCATGAGATCATGCTTCTGTGGAGTTCCTAGCCTCTCATTGGAAGATCCTGCTGGATCTTGAACTGCAGTGAGTGTCCCTTACATTCATTAGTAGCTTATATTGGAAGCAAAGGGCTTCTGAGCTTTTCAGCTGGAATTCAACAACATTATTCTTAGGCAGGAAGGTGAAAATTTATTTACTGAAAGTAAAATATTTGTTCTGGCCAGAATGCCATTTTTGCCACTAGCACTGATGCCTTTTAGATGAAATTTTGGTAGTAGCCTAGTAAGCCTGTGATGACAAACACAGGTGAATTTAATAAAAATTCAGTCTGCTCTCATTCCTTTTGGTGTAAATCCAGAGTATTTTACTGAAATCTATTGCCATCTGACTAAACTTTGTTTCCAGGGCCTGCCAGTGTACACCACATTTGGTGTTATCAGCCCAGGTATATTTAGGTTTTCTCATCACCATAGAAAGCAAGGAAAAGTAACCAATCTACTTTACAAATAACCAGGTGACATAAACTCATGTTACTGGTTGTGGCAATTATCTGGTCTGGTAATTATGACCAAAGGCAGCAGCAACAATAATATTAATTAAATAATGCAAAACTGACCTCCTGAAGGCAGTATTTCTGTCCCTTACAGACAGAACTGAACAGAACTGTGTAGACAGACTGAACCCAAGAGATTAAATAGCCTGTCTAGCAGAAGTTTCACCTCCCTTTTTGAATGTCCCAGAATTTCCAGTTTTGATCCCCTAAATGGAGGGATTGGAAGTGGCAGTCAGAACTTGCTGAGGCTCCGGGTGTGCTGCACTGACCATGCCAAGCACTGCAATGCAGATGCTCTGAGATCAGTGGTACCTGCCTGGATTGAGCAGCTGAGCCTAAGGGTTCTGATTTACACTTTTGGATCCGGCCTGGGCTTTTCCATGTCAGAAATTATTTAAACAGCTATTAGGCCTGCAACAAATTGCAGTGGAAAGATCAACAGAGCATGGAGAAGCTCTGTTTACAAGGTACCAGTGACCACTTGCATAACAAACCTGTCAATGATTTATAAAGTGTGCAGACATGGTACCACAGAAAGTCTCACTCAAAACAATTGGTTACTCATTGCTGCATGGTTTCAGTGATCTCCTCATCTTCCTGGATGTGCTGGACAGCAGGAAGGCCCTGCCCTTCTCTTTAGCACTTGATGATCCTTGGACAACTTTGCTGCCCTCCCTGTAAATGAATGTCAGCTTTCCTACAGAAGGACAGGGCTGCCTGCTGAAGTACAATGCCTGTTTTATTTGAATGTTCTCTGGGAAACAATTTAGAGAGCATCTATATTAAACAATTCCTGTGCTACAGTGTTTGTACCTCAAAGAGTTAGGTCAAGGGTTTTGGATCAAAGCCTAGCTGAGGCTGCACACATCATGGGGCCCAGGGAGAGAAGCATTACATTTCTTGCTTAAAATTGGCTGTTAAATGCAAATGCATCATCCTTTGTGTCCGAGCTGAGTATTCTGTATTTTCTTCAGGCAGCAAACTGTTGAACAGATTCCACTTAATTTCAAGGTCTTTCCATCAGGCTCCTGATGAATTCATTAAGCTATTTATTCATTACAGGTGATGAAAGGTATATAACCTTTCCGGAAGGGAAGTGGTCTGCTCCATTAATAAATCTAGTTTTGGAAACTAAAGATGTGCTAGAATGAAATACCTGGAAACAACAGTGCTGAAACATGAGCAAAGCAATTGTAATGGCAGCTTTGGAAGGAGGCTGCTCACAGTGGAGTGGATGAACCTTGTGAAGTGTCCTGATGGTTTGAAACTTCAGGCTTTGCTGGATCAGGGGAGAAAGTACATTTCTTCCCAGATTTTCTCTCAGTTGAAGCTTGATCATGGTATTGTTGTTAAATTTGTTGGCAGAGGGAATTGCCCATGGGTACATTTTCTGTAGCAGTTGCATGCCAATGGAAAATGTTTTATAGCCATGGCAGTGTTAGAGTATCTCTGTGATCTTCCTTAATGATTGGACACAGTCCAGTCAAAAATATGTTGGGATACAAATATAATCTGTGTTTGTGGAAAACCAAACACCTCAGCTAAGACCTGAGTAGATCCTCCTCAGTGCTGACTGAGGAGTGAACATGGTAGGAACCAGGTCAAGTAAAGAGAAATAAATATTGACATCATATGAAAGTTGCAGTGTTTTAAACCTGTAGTTGTTTTGCATTGGAGTACCAATACATGATACAACCAACTTAAATGCTACCGTCATTCTATTTAATTTGGGACTCTCCCTCCCCACTCCTTCCCAGTAATTCCATTTTGATCTTGTGGAAAGGATTCTGCCCTGCATGATGCTCTCAAAAGCGCTGCAAGGCTACTGTGGACAAAGTGGCTCCAGTCAGTCACTTACCAGACACAATGTACGTTTTTATGGTTTAATGCAGACTCAAAATAAGAGCCACATTTTTAAATTTTAGCATGACAAGTCATGTGCACCCACAAATCACACTGCTGTCATCAGGGTCTTAAAAAAGCCATCTTTTTCAGAGAAAAACTGGTCTAATGCAGTTAAACAAAGCACATTACAGGAGAAGCAAATCTACAGAAGGGAATTGAGTGTGCTACCTATTAGTACCTTTTAGGGTCCTTTTTCTGTGCTTCAAATAGTAGATAGCAAGCTGGAAAAAAGTATCATGTTCCTTCAAGAATGTATTTCTTACTTCAACATAAATATTAGTGTCTTATAATGCAAGTTTGTCAGTGCGTGAATGACAAACTTATTGTGCAGCAAGCAAATGCTTCGTGCTATTGAAAGAGTTTTTCTTAATAAAATGCAGAGGCTAGAATGTTAAATCTTTTGAAGTTGCTCCTAAACATGTAATATTTAGCTTGAGAAGCAATAGTGAGGAAATGAACATGATAAGAGCTCATTCAGTAACAGCCCTAAATTGATTATTTCCTTCCTTATGTAAACTTATCAGTCAGCCCTTTGGGCTCACTTCCGAATACCAGCTCAGCACAAGAGTCTTATCACAAGGAAATGGAATGTAAAAGCCCTGACAATTTTGATAAGGCACGTACTTTGGTTATGATCCTATCTCTCCCCTCCTCCCTTTTAAATAATTCATCTGCACTAAAAGGGGAGATACCCTCCCTGTAACTTTGGTATAAATAAAAGTTGATGTAGTTATAGTCAGAATTAACCCTGATTATTTGTCCTGCTGGTCTCTCAGAATATTCTCGGCAAACAGACTAGGAGATATATTGAAAATTACAAGCAGCTTTGGAATAGAGTGGCATAGGGGTCTGGATAGATGATATCTGAGTTTTTAGAGACTTGTAAGTTTTGGACCTAATCTAAAGAATCTCAGTGGAGTGGATACCATAGGAAACTTAAGACTCTCAGCTTCTGTTTGCCACTTATTTATTTGCCACCTTTACCCCACCCATGATGCTGTGGGTCTGACACCTACTTGTGATGGCAGAAGCCAGACTGAATAGAGGTCCAATAGCTCACGCTGCAAAAGCCAAACATGCAAACTTTAAAAACCCCTGCTACACAAACAGCAAACCACGCACTCAAACACACATAAGGCAAAAGAAAACTGACAAGCAAGCTCTACCCACCAGCCACCACAGACTAAAACTTCATGGTTTTACTAGCCAAAAGCACCAGCAGAACAGCCCCAAATACAAATTTAACTTCATTCATTTGTCCCAGTAAAGTAATAATTTAAAGGGGTGTGTAACAAGTTTTGTGGTTCATCACATACCGGGACAGCAAAGCCTGATAAAAGCAGTCAAATGACAGAACTGGTTTTGTTTGAGATGTGATGACATGCTCCTTAAGCAAATGTTAAAGGCAGCAAATCCATGACCCAGTAAAATACACTCCAGACCATCAAAGTAGTTCTACAGCTTGATGAAATCCACTCGTCTCCAGCAAGAATGACCTAAAACTCTTCAGAGGGATAAAAAAAAAGTGTGGAGGAATTCAGAAAGAATGTTTTTTAAGCAAACAGTGACATACCAAAGTTCAGTGTAACTTTTTCAGTGAAACCAAAAACTACACTAAACTTACCTGATTTATTTTTTCCACAGAAACTCAAATCTTGAGTTGTTTTATGCAAATTAGGGAAAAGCCATGACTGAGGCTGGGCTGACCAATAATTTTGATTGGCTGCTTACCCAAACCTCTCAGGAATACTTAATCATCCAAACAACATCTCATCATTGTAAACAAACAGGGGTCTTAATCCTGGCAGTGTTGAAGTGCATGGCAAAGATACCATTGATCTTAATGGGATTAGGATTTCTCCAGAATTTTCATGATGCTTTGCACGAGGAAGCCTTTAGATAATTTCACAAGATATTCTAAGTGCTTTATATTGAAAAAAAATGTTGCAGTAACAAGTCTTTTTGGTGAAGCAGTGGCAAAAATAAAACTAGAAAAAAGTCATGGAGCAAATCCAGAATGTTCCTATGGGCACATGAGCACACAGAGGAACGGAAGGCTTTTTGATGGAAGTTGTGGGATCAGAGTAGGTTAATCTATGAACTTTGTCAACTCTGTGCTTTCTGTACCATACCAATACCACCAAACATGCAACAGACTGTACCTACTAGAGAGAAAAGAGAAAATCTTGTTAACATTTCTGGTGAAAAAAATCAGTATTAGCAGGGATAAGGAAAAAACTATGCATTTGCACAGTGAATGCTAGGTAGCAAAATAAAAAAGGGTGTAACTGCCTTGCCTGTTATTTATTTCTTTGGGCCTACAGTAGCAAAGTCCTCAGGGAAAGAAATTACAGCAGCAGATATTATCTTATTTTACTGCTGTATTTCCTATCTTAAATTAATAGTGTGTAGGATTTTGATTATACTTGATATAATTAATCATTAGTCTGTTTTGTTATACAAGCCAGTAAAGAGCACTTTGCTGCTCCATGAAGCCAGGCTTGTTTTATGGAGTTTAAATTAGGGCTTTGAGATATTAGTGAGGTGGACAAATACAGCTGCTGAAATTCTCAGTCCGACCACCAAACACAATTTCTGCACAGCTGAGCCTCCTCAGGCTGGATTCTGCCACCCTCACTCAATGGAGTACTATACTGTGAGAAGAGGTGCATGGAAAAATGTTGTGGGCTGCTTAGAGGTGGCAGAATTGGTTATTTATTTAGGTCAAACAGACTCAAGTACTTGGAGACCTGGGGAGCTTATGTAATGCACTGGCATGGTATGAAGGAGCTGTGTACAGGAGGAGAGGCACTGATGGAATAACTGCACGCTCTCTGAGCAGGTGTCTGATGACATTTCATGGTGACCTGCAGGCAATTGTGTGGCCAGAGGCTTTCTAATAAAAATATCTGCAGAGTCCCAGGCAAAAAAAGCCCCACACAATTCTCAAAAAAACCACATAAAACCAGACCAAAACAGAAAGTTAAAAAGATTTTCGTACATTGTGCTTAATAGTCATGAGGTTTAGGAAACACATGTTGATCACCTATTACCCAGGCCAGTCTTCAGGCTTCTGTATTACTTTGTAAGAGTTTTGGTTGAATTCAGGTATTTTAAAAGACAAAGCAGGACATTTTATTATCTTGAAACTTGTAGGAGCTATTTAGGGAACTCAGCTAGTCTGTATGGGTTAAATAGAAAGGAACAAAGTCAGGTTGGTTTATTAACTAACAATAAATATGTTTCCTTTGCAAAAAGGGATTGTGGCCTATTTTGCCTGCGTGCTTCACATGGCAGCAGCAGGCTGTGGAAACAAATCATTGTCACATCCTGGCTCCTTCCTCTCAGTGTTGTTTAAAGTCCAGGGACTGGGAGGAAGGATGATTGTCAGATTAGGTGCAGGTCGTCCTGCTTTCCTGAGAACCGGCTGCTTGCAGGTACCCTGGAGGGGTTTAGCCCTTGGCTTTGTTTCCGTGGACATCTAATACAGGTGAGATAATTGAGTTCTGAATCACTGCCTGTATAAATGGTAAAAATAACCTGCTGCAGACCAGACTTGTGTCCATCTCAGGTGGCATAACATGATCAGCCAAAAGATAACGATCTACAGTGGTCTTAAACTGACTTCTGGCGTAATAGGGTTTTTCAATGTGGTTTTTTTCATGACCCCACGAGTGACATAGCCAAGAACATTGCACACCAATCTGTACTGCTGCTGTACTTTAAATGTATATTAAATTCCCCACTGTACAGTAGCTGTACCACGGAGCAGACTCCTTACCTCTTTTGGTGAGTTAATCTCGTGAATTAGCATTACAATGGAGCCTGAAGAAGCTCCCTCCCCTTCAATTTCCTTTTCTTTTGTAGTGGATCAGTCATTCACAGGACGCTCTTTGTTTCTGGAACCACGTCTTTGTTTTGCCAAACTTCGTTCCACCCCTGTGTCTAGTAGAGACCTGCTCCAAAATGTGTTCCACTGGCTGGGAACTGGCACAGGCAGCAGAAATGCTTTTCTTGCAAAACAGTCTCTGCAAGCATTTTATCTGCTCCCTGCCCTACAGAGGAAAGATTTTATTGAAAACAAGTAGACCTGTATGAGTTTCCTTTGGGAAATTCTCCTTAAAAATCCACATTTGAGGAAATGCCCCATATATCTAAGTATGTAAAGAGATTTCTCAGAGATCTTCTGTCACAATCTGTGACTCTTCAATGCTACTCTCTTGTGTAATGTATTCATGGGAATGCATTAATAAATGAGCACTGATTGTTCTGCTTTTAATGGTTCCAAAATACCAAGTCAATCCTGTGAGGACATTTTGCTTAATTACTTCTGGTATAAGAGTTTCCATTCCTTCAGGTGCTGGATTCCCTGCTAGTGATGGAAACTGCATCTTCCCCTTCAGAACCAATAATCTTAAGAACTGCAATCTACACTCGGTACATTTATTTTGTGGGCTGTTGTTGACTCCTGAGACTTACATACCCAATAAATGACATTGTCCTGATGCAAATACACTGATATTCCCAGGGTCTGCATTGCCCTGTGTGAATCTCAAGAGGAAAACAATAACAGGAAGGCAAGGAATATTGGAAATGTTTGTTATAAAGTTGGAAACAAGTCTCACCAAGGCTCAGATGATTTCTTTGTGCATGAAATGGAAGAAAATGTTTCAAAGGAACTGATTAAGCATCAGGTGTGATTCAGGATCATAGAGGAATTTATTCAGTATGAAATCTTTTGCAGAACACAGATTTTCATTGAAGACAGAGACATGAAAGGGTCTAAGATAAAAATACTTATTATTTTTTAAAGAAGTGAGTAGTCCCCAGTGTCTTATCCTTATGCACCTGTCCTGGTGCCATGTAGATGATTTCTGCATCACGTCTGTTCTACGGAAAATGAACATGATTTTAATTGTCTAAGAGCTTGCTGAGGAATTGGTTTGTTAGGGTTACTGCAAATAAAGGAAAATCTCAGTAGTCAGTTACTTCTTTGTCTAAAAGAGGTCATTAAATTTGATGATAATAGCTGTCAATGTATAAAAATATACAAGTGAATAGGACGTGAGAACAAATGCTGACAAGTGCAGTATACAGCCAGTGCTCTTGACAAGACACAGGGTTGAGCTGAACAAATGGCTCATAAAGCTCCTTTAGCAGGAGGACAGTAAAATCCTTCCTCTAAGGTGATTTAGCTTTTTAGTAAGCATTTATATGGAGACAGGGGTCTATCCTGGTGGATGGGTTGCTTGCTTTTGCCAGGCACTACTGACAGCACTGCAATATAACTTTAGTTTATTATGGCACTAAAACTATTAAACTGTGACTGTCTTTTTTTTTTCAACCTGAAGTAAGGTTTGTCTCTAACCAAAAGGGGACAGCCATTCTTTTCCCATGCTGACTATTGTTTTTGGTGGTCAGCCATCTCATGCCTTTTGAAAGAGCAAGAGCTCACTTTGTGCTAAATGGCTGCAAGGGAAAATATAGAGTTGACTACAGAGGTTGATCAGTAACTCACAATTACAGTAGCTCCACTTAACATACAAGAAAATTAAAGTTACTCCGTTCTCTGCCTTATGGATTAACATTATCCAGATGATAAAAATTAGTGGTGTCCACTTCCCTGGGGGATAAGAGCCGCGGTGGGTGTAGGGAGAGCCCAGGTCAGGAGCCCTCCCATGAGGATGAGGATCTGAATGATGCCCCAGGTAGCAGAGAGCTATGGTGGCTTGCTCCCAGGAGACAGACACCTCTGTGGGTGGGTGTGGGAGCTGGATATGTGGAAATCCCAGACCTCTTGGAGTCAAGTTTCCATTCAGATGGATGTCCATGATGGACTGGGATGGGGGGCTGTCTCTTCAAAGTCCACCATCCCTCTGTCTGATGTCCTGGTCTGCTTCTGTCCAGCCCTGCTGTCACCATTGCTCATAGTAAAGGACTGCTCCTGCCAGCTGTGTCCCTACCCATCAAGCTCCCCCTCCATGGCATGGGGCTTCTGAAAAAAAGCCTGGCATGCCCACAGTGCTAGGTTCACTCATTTATTTAGGTTTAGATGCTTATTCTGGAGAGATGCATAGAAAGTCTCCTTCCAGCTTGCAAAAGTGTTTTTCAAGGTCTCTCTGAGGTCACAGAGTCCTCTGAATCACTGAGGTCACTTAGACATAACTTAAGTGTCTTTGAGAGTCCTTTGAAAATTGCTGCCATTATTTTCTCTGACTGGGTCATTATCTGCTTACTGAGAAACAGGAGGTTTTGTAATACACATTTTCTGTCAAACTGAATGTTTGCAACATGTGAGTCCTCATTTGGGCTGGAAGCTCCTCTTTAAATTAATGAGATATATTAGGAAAAAAAAATCTAAGAACGCTGACAAATCAACACTTTCAAACCCAGGTTTCTGATAGTGTTTGAACCTCATGGAAGCTTTAGATCAATTCCTTATTGATTTTATTCCACTGTTTTGTCAGATGGAGTATTTGGATGAAATAAGCTTTGCCTTCCCACAGCAATCTTTGTGCAGATTAAGAAGGGATGTGCACTGTGTTATAAACAACCTCTGTTACAGGAGCTCTCACATACCTGCTGTGTTGAAAAGAAAAGAAAAACATATAGACAGCCATCACAGGCAAGCACCAGACCTCAGTCAAGGCCAGGGACTGTGGATCTGGCCCAGGGTGACAAATCTGGTGTTGTGCAGAGCCTAACCCAGAGCAGGAGCCTGTCAGTGCTGCTCTCCACAGACATGACAATGGCTCAGCAGAGGAAGCTCATTCCCTAGGAAGCCTCAGCAAAAACCTGAACATTTCAGTTTAGCCCAGGAACACCAAGAACTCACAGAGTAGAGCACACATCTGCTGCATATGGACACCCATCATGGGCTTTAAGCTGTCTCTGAGACTCTTTCTGGATCTGTTTATTTCACCTTTTGCTCTGTGACAAATCCCAGTAAACACATATAAGCAGATTGTTTTTATTATCCACAAATCCCACAACACTGAATGTGTTTTCCACTATATCTCTCTCACTCCAAGAGAGGAAAAAAATTATAAACACTGCCATGTATCCAAGTCAGAAACCACAGCTTATGTCATGCCTGTTATTATTCAGGTTGACTGGTCTACCCTGGCATATTCTGCCTTTAAATCCATACCTAACCTTAACTCCAGAGTGATGGTCCTGTTAAGATCCAACCTTTAAAACCTGAAGCCCTTGTGGTCCTTCTGAAGACACTGTTCTGGGGCTTTGAGTCATTTCTGCCTGAGTGAACATCATATAAAATGCTGAAAATTTTATTGACCTACTCATTGTATTTAGTGCCTGACAAAAGAAAATAACAAAGTAAGAGTAGCAGCCAGCAGGTACATCAGGAAAACACAACAGAATGTCAGCTCTGCTTCTTAAGTGGACGAGACAGACAATTATTTACTACATTTTGAGAGCACCTGGCACTCAGTCTCTTGGCCATCAGGACAACTCAAGGGAAAGGGGTGTTTATCACAGTGCCCTGTTAAGTGGATTTGGCTACAACAGAAATAAACAAAACAGTCTCTGGAAAAGTTTCAGGGCTTTCAAACTGGTGAGTGCTCTGGTGTTGCAGACAGCTTGAGTCATTTATTAGGAGCCAAAGAGTCAGCACAAATGACTTTGTGCACTTTTGTGTTTGTTGGTTTCTTCCTTCTAATTTTGTTTGTATCCGTGTAAAGAAGGGGGATTTCATACAGCTGTAACAACCCCATCACTTCAAAATAATCTCCAGTCTGCCACTCTAACACATCCAACATCTCCTTCCAAATTTTTTTCAAATTCTTTCCTTTGCTCTGGTCCTCATAAGGAGCCTCTCCTTTGCTGCTCTGCTTTTCTTATGTGACACAAAGGAGACAATTCTGATTTCCTGTGAGTGTGCTGAGCCAGTTGAACTTTTACTAACCACTGCAGTACGTGCTGCCTGCTCTTCAGGAGAGCTGTGCTGGTAGATGATCTGAAATGGATGGATTGCATGCTACAGATTCTGGGAGGTAATCATCTTACAATCTTGCATCTTGCTCACAAATGTTGCAAGATTTGCTTGTTGGCTGTTTTCTGCAACCAGATGTTGAATTCCTAAGCCACAGAATGGGCCTCCCCTTACTTCTAGCCAAATATCACTTCTTCATTTCAAATGAATAATGTCAAATCATTTCTGACTTCAGCACGTTACCCAATTTTCCAGGCCCAGAAAGTTCGAGAAATGCAAGATGGAAATCCAAGACTTTGTTTTCAGGTCTGGAAGCTTTGGCTGATATGAATATCAGTACTATAAAAAGGAAAAATTGTCAGCACTTTCATATGAGGCAAAGAGTAGTTTTCATTCCCAGCAATTCTTATTTTTTTAATGTAAAATTTATTTCAATCTTTAATTTTTACATTTTGAAATAAAAAGTTTGCTTCTGTCTGGTTCAGAAGGTCAAGCCCAATATATAATTTTTTTAATTATGCCATGAGAATCTCCCTGCTCAAACTTGGTCCAGCCAGACCAGGTTGTTCAAGGCTGGTTTAGTCAAGTTTGGAGCATCTCTTCCAACAGGTCAATAACTTTGAGCTTTCAGCAGTTTTGATAGCAGAGCAAAGCTGGCATGGGAGAGGTGAAAGGGAGGATGATGTAGGGGAAACCATACCTTGCCCTGATGTGTATTGTGGGGCCAGCAAGACGGAGTGTGGAGAGCATAAGGAAGGGACTGTAAATGTAGGGAACTCCTGGGTTCCAGGCTCCTGATGGGAAAGGATGAATTAATAAATCTGCATTCAAGTGTTAAGACCGGTGTCACAAAATAAAATTATCTCTATGCAGACTTAAGATGGTCTCTAAGCAGATATTTAAAGCTTTCCATGTTTATTCACACACCAGAGAGAAGCAAAATCTCCACAATTCTGAACTGACTAGGAATTGCACCAAAGAAGTTTTTATTGAAGAGGTTGAGAAAGTATCATGTGTGATGTTTCATTCTGATTTTGGTTAGTTTTGTGTTTCCCACTGTATGAATAATTAAATGAAAATAATTTTGAAGAGGGAAAGAGAAAAGGAAACTCTTCTTCCCTGTATTTGTAGGTAAATAATGATTTCAAACTGAAATATAACAAAAAATATTTATTACTGCAAAATGGATTTCTGTTAATGGTTCATATAACTGTAAATGAATATGTGATCAATTGTGCTTTAGCCTCTCCTCTTGAGAGACAGTGGAATATATTTACTCGAGTAAAATATATTAAATACTCAACCTTGTAAAGGCTGTTATGCCTAAAGCCTCCACAGGCCAAGAGGGCTTCTTACCCCTTTCCCTGTATTCATTGAAATCCTCTGATGAGAGGACTGCATTCTCATAAATCCATCTGTAATTTTAATGGCCTAAACTGCTTTTTCTTCTTTCTTATTGAAATAAGATGATGAAGAAAAATATGACTGTAAATGCTTGGTGCACTAAAAATATGACATGCATACTTTACATACAAATGCTTCAGAACTAGTTATCCCCACTATGAAATAGCTTCTACTTGGATAATTCATGAGATTTTGCATGTTGGCAGCCAAAGCTTCCCACAGGTTTTCTAAATTGTAGGGTTTTTTGCATTAAATCACTGAAGATTAGCAAAGTGGAACACAATGGCTCGAATGACATATTGAGTTCTTGAATTGCAGCTCAGACTGCTCAGAGGTGCTGCCTGCTTATAGATTGAAGCAATAAAACTTTGGAAGATTCTGTGAGGGCTCTGCTTCAGCAAAGTCCTTGGTCTTATGTTTGGCTGTAGATAAGGCAACTTACTGCTTGTGATGCATGTAATAATACAGTTTACTCTTTCCTAGAAACACTTTAAAAACAGCTCCTGAGTCACTTTGAAGCAAAGACAATTCCAAAACCCAGCAGTTTGTGGCAAACACATTGCATTGTTGCAGCAGAAACTTGGAAAAAAAAAATCCGAGTGGACCTCCTGGTGGTTCATCTGAACCTCTTTCTAACATTTCTTGCCACCTTTTCCCACCCATGAAAAATTAAAATGTTGCATTAAAAAAAGAACTTACAAAGCAAACGAAAGTTACAAATTCAAATCTGCCTTAAGGGGAAAAGAGAAACAAAACCAAAAATCCAAGCCTGTGACAAAACATTGCTTTTCTGTATCACAGACTCATTATGGAGGTAGCTTTTACTTAACCTCTTGGTTCTCACATCAGTCATGTTAATGGCCAAGTTTCTGATACCGGTGGCATTTATCAACTGATCATCTGTGACTCCATGAGTCACTGTCTCCAGGCTTGACATAAACCACTCAGACTCTGTGTTAGGGTCACCTGGACTTTGTCACTATTTAACAATTGAAAAGGAGCAGTATTTTCTTAAAGCACAGGCCAGACCTCCAGTGATGTAAAGGAGAACAAGAGAAGCTAAGTCAACAGAGCACTGATGTTTTCCTAAGGCTCCAAGGCAGTTGAACAAATGCTGAAGCTCTGTTTTCCCTCTGCACTTTCTTTTCCTTGCTCATTTGTTCCTTTGCCCACTTGGGTTAAATCAAATGTACCCAGGTGCAGGCAGTACTTGTAAAAATTGCTGTTGGTTTATTGCATCCCAATACCAGGATGCACTGGTGGGTTATAGATGAAAAATTCGAGGCTGTTCATCTTCTGCTCTGCCTCTAGTGTAATTCTAGAAACACTGGCAAGATAATTTGGTTTTCTGTTTTTAAAGGAAAAGTCTTCTGAATGCACAAGGTTACCTTGTTGCTATTTTGCTGAGTGCAGAAAGGTAATGTAGGCATAGCACCTAGGAAGGAAGGGTTTTATTTACTCTGCTTTTAAATATAACATTGCATTTTGGCCATCAAATGTGATAACTCTGAGTAGAAGATCTGATTTGTCAGGTGGCAGAGCATTCAGTTTAGTCCCATGGCTAGTTTTAACCCATGCCTTTATCTGTGCAGCAATTCTGTGGTAAGAGGGAGAAATGAAAAGGCGCTCTCACTTTAAAGAAACTTTACCTTTCAGTTCCTGTGCAGTTTGAAATCTGTATCAAACCTGAGCCCTGCAGATGACTGGTAAAGCTGTAGGGCCAGTTGCAGCATGGGGCCAAGGCCCTGACTCAAAATCACTGAAAAACTGTGTTGAAATTAGTCCTGCTCTTGGCAGCTATTGGAGAATCTATACTAATTAGTCCTTCTCTTGGCAGTTGGAGAATACATACTAATTTCTCCAGGTCAGTTTCAGCTTGTTCCTCTTCCAAGCCCCGGGAAGTAAAAAATGCCTATTAGATGAACTCCTTGAAAATTCCAGATCCTGTATGCCTGACCTGATAAGTAAAAGATGTTGATGAAGTTCAAAAATGAGTACTTTCGCTTGGCTGAAAGTAGGGTAACTTTCAGCCAAGTGCCCAACATATATTTCTTTAGCACATGATGTCTTTAAGATCAGGCTGGGTCAGGACAATCAGAGCACTGATTCAATGCAGAGAATTTTTCATTGTCAAGAAACTTCTGCTGGGAATTAAGTGCTGCTGCAAGTGGGAAGTGCTGGTAAGCCAAAGGACGTGCTTATCCACATATCTCTGCTCCTCTCCTTCATCCCTGCCCCTAAAGAAAGTGTCACAGGATCTATTTTTGGATCAATGGCAGAAGTCACCAAACAATCCTTTCAAATTATTCTGTTGACCAAATGAAGGCTTAGCTCCTCTAAAGACAACAAGGCCAATATAATGTGGAATGCTATAATTAATTCCACGTGTTTTGAGGCATTAGGGTTGAGTGGAAGGACCAGAAGTGTACTAATAAATAAAGGCCATATCCTGGTATTGATCTGTATGTGGAACTCACTGCTGGAATCAATAGGGAGTGCTAAAAAAAATCAATGGCAGGATATGACCCCGAGATAAGCTGGTTTCAAATCATTCTGTCTCTCCACTACAAGAAGACAGGTTGCTCTGTGTTATCTAAGCCCTCAAACATCCTCAAGAAGTTTGAGAAGTAGGAAAAAGCCACGTGGAAGGGAACTGCCAGGGAAAGATTTACGTGACAAAATCCTTGTGTGTTGTAAGGCCACGTTTAGCTGTTGCTTTGCAATATCAACCCTAAATGTTTCAATGGGTGAAACATTTAGATGGTTTCTTGCAATTAGGAGTGGGAATACCTTGGGGAAGAGTGAGTAGTTCCTTTTCCTCTACTGGATACTAAAATGGCTGTTTTTTGCAGCTCATAAGTTATGTTTCCTGGGTCTATTTGCTTGTGTTAGATAAATGCTGTGTGGCACCTCCGGAAGCACCAGAGTGCAAACAGGGACCCTTCAGTCTTACAAACTTGATTTATTTTCTTTCAGAAACCAAAGGGAAGGGGTGGACATATGGATGCTTGGATACCTGTCTAATACAACATCAAGACAGAGCTGAAGCTTATACCCAGCCCTGGTTAACTAACTTTATGGTTCTCATTACCTGAATCAGCAAATAGCTTTAAGATGGCTGCATGGATATTCCACTCAGGAATTGTTTTCTATAATGTGAGTATTCAAATTTTTTTTAAAATTGATTTTATTTTTTGGGAGATCAGTCCTCAAGCAAATGTCTCTGGGAGCAAAAAACCCTTTTTTTTATACCTCAAAGTTTTATATATTCTTTACTCTGATGAACATTGAGGCAATTTGGTATGAGGAAGCTCCATGTCAGCTAAAAAGAATATCGAGAAAATGGTAGATTTGAACCTGGGGGAAAAAAAAAAAGAACCAAGGGCATTTACCCAAAGAGTTTCTCTCTTTAGATTAACTCTCTTGCCCTTGCTTGTCTTCTGTCTTTTTTTGTTTGTTTTTCAAATTGCAATCATGCATTTAATGCACGTGAAATTATTCCCTCTGCACTCAGAGCCTTGTGAGCTGCTGGTTCCTAACACTGGAAGATGCAACCCAGCCAAAATCCCCTCTAGATGGCTCCCATGCTTTCATTGCATCACCAATCTTTGCCCAGATCCTTGTCTGGCTCTTTTCCCTATCTGTAGCTTTGTTCTCATTTAGAATTGCAAGCTGGGAAGTTCCTATTTCTTTTTATCCACGAAGGAGATCTATTTCAGTAACACAAGCTTTTGCATGCTGCCCCATTAGTGTCTCATCTTAATCCATGCCTTGAGGGTCCAAAGCCAGAGAGGGTAGAATAATCGACTCTCCATGCAGATCTTGGACTCTTCTCAAACTGTGCCAAAAAGTGTACCTTAAAATTGTGCTTTCATGACATTGCAAGGCAGCCCCTTGCAGAGAATGTGGATTAAAAAAACCGAAGGTTTATAATTTAAGTTTCAGAAAAAGGATGATTTCCCCTCCAAAATGATCTGACTTGTGTCATTCACAATTTAGTCAGAACCTGGAATGCTACCTTCAGATTATGGAAGCTGGCAAAATTCATAACCTGGCAAAAGGGAAAATATTCACATAATTCTCTCGGCAAGAAACCAAATCAAACTATTCTTTTTAATTGCAGGTGAGTAATAGCACTCTTAGATTTCATGCAAATAACGTCAGCACACTCCTGCTCTGTGATTGATGGGATGTTTTAAGCGGAGTGCCTTAACTCAGCACAGCTGGTCTCTTGTTGGATTCCTCTCCTAGCCTAAGAAATTTTTGGGTTTGGATACGTTGGCAACAACTTTCCCTTCTAAGGCTGAAAAATACTCCTCAAGAGAGTAGATGTTGAGTTGTCAGCCCTCTGCTTGGTCTGTATCCCTGCTAGTGAAAACCAGGGATTACTGTGAGTTTTGGTTGGTTGGCTTTTTTCACCAATTCATTTGGTCTTCAAGGTCTTGTTTGAGCTCCTGGATTGAGCTAATGGTCCTTCATGAGTAATGTGTCTGTAGCCTAAGTGTTTCCTTGCAGTGCTTTCAGAAGGAGTTTACCTTTTCCCTGGATTGCTGCCATTTTGTTGCTTCCCGTGGGTGTCCAGGGAAGGAAAACTGCTGGGTGTTTGAGAAAGGAGGAGGACTTTAAACCATTTCTATTAAGCTTCCAAAAAAGCAGGATGTGCAGCAAAAAGTGGGCTTCTTTGAGGATCTTGCCATGCCACCAGCTATGGAGTTCATTTAAAATAGGCATATATCCATTTAATGTGTTAAATTCCTGGCATTAGGATCCCACAGATTTATTCTCAGTCTCTGAGTGAAATCCACACAAGCTTTCAGAACCCTGGAGTACATAATAACAGGAAAACTGTGCCTCTGGTTAAACACCTCCCCAGAGAGGGCCTGGTAAATGTCCAGGGTGGTGATTAGGGAAGGTTAACTTATGATGTGACAAGGAAAGTAGTACAACTTAGATAACACTAATAAATGACAGTGGTGCCAAAAAATGATAGATTACTCTGAGGTGTTCTGTTAAAAAAATAAGAATTAAACAAGCAGTTTTTAGAAGAATATCCTGAATCTATCTGTGCCCATGTACAGTTATTTACTATTCTACCCTATCAAGCTGGATGTCTATGTGTGGAAAATATATTACAGATAAATTATTTAATGTCTAAGGAATCATCTGATGTGCCCCATGCTGGACAGGACATTATACAAACTTCCAATTTTTGTGGTTGTCATAAGTGAGCACCCTCAATGCCATTTATACTGTAGTAATTAAAAGCATTTTACTGAATGACTGAAAGCAAATTTGCAAGGGGAGAATAATTTTCTCTTTGCTCTTGTTGGTTTTATATTTCATACATTTTAATCCTTAGATTGTAGAGTTAGTAAATTGAATTGTGGGGATTTTTTTGCCATAAACAAGGAAAACCCTCAACTTCTAACATTAAAAAAAGCCTTTTTTTCCTCCCCAAGGATTAGCCATTTCCGTCTTGTTGATTTTCTTATGTTAGAATTTCCAGCATGATTTTCTTTCCTTCTGTTATAGCTATACGAATTATGATTCCTGTATTTTTGGCAAATATATATTTTACACTTTATTCATTGTTATGCTGCAAGCTCTCAGTCTTGCACAGACTTTGACATACACTCTCCCTGCTATGCAGTGATCTGAAACAGATTGCAGAGGGAGAGCTCCTAATGAAAAAAATTAAGCAGCCCTTTACCACTTGGGATCTAAATAGCCCTGTCTTGCTCAGTGGTTGAATAATTGCTCAATATTCCGGACTTCCTGTGATGGGCCCAGCCTGTCTATCCAGAGCCAAGGACTGCGGTGCTCCGACATCCGATCCGTCTCTGGGAAATCCTGCACTGTCTCTGCACTGCTGGCTGGAAATTCTGGGGCTGCTCTCACAGCTCCAGCAGAGCCCTGCACCCACGCTCCCTGCAGAATCCAGCTGGGAAATCAGTCCAGCTGCTGTTTATTTGGGTGTCACTCACCCTCCACCATGTGGATGCACTCAAGTGGGGTCTTTCAGGGAATTTGGTGAAGGGAAGTCAGCACAGTGAAAAGCAGAGACTCCTTGCTGATGCTTGGAGATCCTCTGTGTGTCTGTAAAAAGCTCTGTTTCCTCAGGTTGGGTCTTGAAGCCTGAAGCAGATGTGTTATTACACTTTTATTGACTCCAAGGAAAAAAATCTCTCCACTTCAGCAGGAAGATGAGGCCTCCTGACACCAAAATCTCTGTTCCAAGCATTACAATGTGTATTTTATGGTGCGTAAAGAAAAAGCTGCTCAGAATATTATTTAGGGAGATGCTCTCCCCACCTCTCTCATAACGGACCAACACTTGTCTGTACAGTGCTGCTGGAAATCACACATCTATTATGAAATAATGCAGTAAAGTTAAAACCTGAGTGTTCACACCCAGAGTAAGCTGATGCTCAGAGAGGTGTAGCACACGTGCCTGACACCATGGTGCACCATGGGTCTTGTCTGACTGCAGGGTACGTCCCTCACTCCTGTCCAGAAGTCAGGAGCTGACTGCAGACATCATTCCAACGGAGAAGGTCTCCATGTTACATCAGCATGGGTATGGCTGCTTTCTTCCTGCCACAGTCTCTTATTGCTACTTCAACTCTTTTTTTTTCTGGCACAATGGTAAGCATTTCAGTGTGTTTACCATTTTAAAGGTGTTTTCAGTATTGCCAGGTGGTGCCTGACTGGGCTGTGGGAAAGCAGGGCTTTCCATGTGCAAGTTTTTCTGAGACACCTCTCAAGATTTCCCCTCCTGTCGAAAATGAGCTGTGCTGCCTGTACAGGGAAGCAGTTCAAAACCAATTGTCCTCTTGTCTCTGCTCTAGGAGGCTGAGAATAAAATACAAGAAGAAAAAGGAGAACACCATAAAATTTTGAAAAATCTGTGCTTTTTAGTCAGCTAAATATGAATGTATTTACCACTGAGATCATACAAAACTTGATTGTTTTTACCAGCTTCATTTACAGAAGAAATGAACAGAGTTCCTTTACATAAAGGTGCACATGTGAAAAGAAAAGAAATCTTTGTAAACTTCTCAGGAAGAAGATACCTTGTCACTTTTGCTGGATGATAAGAGACTCACTAATCAAGAGCAAAACACTGAAAAAAGGATGTATCAAATTGCATATGGTTACCATAATGCCCTTGCATTCCCTTTAATTCATTTAATAAGAAAAGGTGTTTGTAGTGTGTAATGCAATTTTTTTTTCTGGCAGAAGTCAGAGCTGCAGTCACTCTCTATGCAGTGAACTGACTCCTACGTGGCTCACGCAGTTAAAAATACTGAAATGACTTTCTTCCCTCCTGCTCCTCCAGGCTTTCTTCTTTGCAGATGGCAGAGGACAATATGCTGGGTCTGCAATAACACTGACTCAAAATTCCTTTCTAATTGTAAGATAACTTCCTAAAGATTGCAGGCAAAAGGAAGTCAGAGAACAAAGCAATGTCAAGTATGCACATGTCACAACACAATGTGCTGATTCCAAGCCTTTGGAAACATGCTGAAAGACATGTCTGGAAAAAAAAAAAAAAAACCAACAGGGAAGTGCTTCCACACAGGCTTTCAGCATGAAAACAACAGCTGAATGTGCCCATTCCCACCAGGAAAAAATACCCTGAAATAACAAAAGGTGCTGGAGAGCTAGAAATGAAATCATCAGATGGCAAGAACGCTCTTTTGTCTGTTCTTACATAGATGTGCTGCCAGTGCATTGTAAAGCAAGGGATCAGTCTGGAGCAGTGTTTGACCGCAAGGTGCCAAGAAGACCAAGAAAAATGGAATGTATAAAACAGGTCTCTCTTACAATGAAGGACTAACAGAACAAAACAGGAGGAAAGCAAACAAAGGGCCACACTTTCAGATAATGTATCTGCAGGAATGCAAACTCTGTGCATTCCTGATCACTCCTGTAGGTACTGAAGGCACAAAAGACAGACTCTTGAGAAGAATGGCATACACAGTGCTTCTTTGTGAAACAGAGCCTGCACACATTCCCTCCATAACCACAGGTAAATCTTTGCATCATTGCTGTACTCTAAAGATGTAAGTGCTTTCAATTAGGTCTGTCACTGTTGGCTTGCTCAGTCCAATCTTCTGTCAATTTAAGAGCTGAGGGTTGAGTAAATTCCAGGGGAAAATTATGGGATCCCAGTGAAAGACGACATGCACATCACAAATGAAACACTGCAGGCAGACTAAAGATGCTAGAAAATATCACCTCCACGGGCAGAGGGACATCCTGCCTAAATTCAAATGAAGCAGCACTTGGGAATGAATAATAATGTGCCTAGGCATTTTTCTTTTAAAGCTGAGAGAGGGAATAAAAATTATCCCACGTTTTTGCAGGCAGAAACAAACACTGGGATGAAAACCAAGTTGCCTAACATCTCATATCAGCTCAGGAATAACGTCTCCATCTCCAGATTCTCAAGTGACATTATAAAACTGTTCCCTTTTGTTAAGTGCCAAGCCCCAAAGAGCACTCAGGACAAGTGCACCTGAGAGGCTTGTTTTGCATTAGATGCTTCTGGTTGTGCTCCCAGAGATACATGCCATAAAATGACCTCACAGTTTGCTCATGCTCTCTACAATGTGCAGGAAAAACCCAACCTTACCTTAAGCAAGTGATTTAGGCAGATTTTTTGGTTAAAATCTAGCATAAATGTTTCTGCCAGAAATAGAAAAAGTGTTTCTGTGATTACAAAGGCTAAATATGAAATAAGTTGAGAAAATATTTCTTTCCCCTGGCTGCAAGCTGTAGTATCTGTCTCAAAATTATTTGTGTACTAAATACCCTTTGTCAGTGTACTTTTGGGGCTTCTTGCTGATTCTAATTGGGACTCCAACTGTATGAAGCCCCACTTAAATTTGGTGTTCAGCTGTCTTTCTTAGACTGCAATGCCATTAGTGGATTTCTTCTTCCCTCTTGGGCTAGACTGAGACTATCTGACTCTCAGTCCCAAAATAGCAAGTTCATGGAAAATGTGGCTTCTTTAGAATCAACACTAGTTGTTGGGTTTTTTTCTAATTATTTGTGTAAACAAGAGCCTAACCAAACTGAGCGTTCTATTTTATACTCAGAAGAAACCCTCTGCTGTAAGTCATTGTTGTAGATACCCTTCAACGCTGTAACACAGCCAAATGAGGGAGTGAGATACTCTTTTACTGCTGTGGATGGCCACATAAAATCTGGGAGCTGGCAGGAGCAGTCAGACAAGAAGGCACATGAAATTGTTAGGCAGTGAAGGGAAGGATAAATACCTTAAAAAGAGCTTTTGGGTTGCAGTTTTGTTGCTCCTGCCAGAGGTTTTGAAATAACACAAAGGATGAGCTTGTTGTCCTGGGAACAATATTCTAGCAAATTGCTTTTCCAGGACCAAGGGAATAGTGTCTTTCATCATAATTCCTCCTTTCAGACCACTGAATAAATGAATTGAAAGCTAACTTTAGGTTAAAAAAAAAAAAGAAAGGAAATATGAAGGTTAAATCCAAGCACTATTATACTATCCAAAAGCACTGAAGAGATTGTAGCAGGTGGTCCCACCACCTGTGCCTGTCTACTTCCATTCCAAGTAATCTCCTTATGAAATGCAGAGAGAGGCAGACACCCAGGAGGGTCCCACAGGAAGAGCAGTGGCCGAAACACAGGATGACTAAGGGAGATAGAAACCTGCAGTGCAGGGCATGCATAACCTGGGAAAGCTGAAACAGTGAAAACCACTAGAGACAGATCCTTGTCCTCTTTGCAGCTTGTATATCTACAGCAATACTGTTGGCTCCAGCCCTTCTCATTTATGTCCTGGTGGTAATGGATGGGAGATGAGAGATCCTGCAATTCTCCAAGTTAGAAGCTGCCATGTCCTAATGGCTTGCAGAAAACAAGGCCAATCACACAACGCTGTTATAATAGCACCTATTTTCTTTATCCTTCCTCAATTGCTGCAGGAAATGCTTTAATTTAATAGAGCAAGCGGATGCATTGCCTGGATTCCGGGTGGCACGCTAACAACGTAATGATCCCGAGCCTCAGCATTGCAGGCAGGCCTGTGGTTTGCTTCTCAGTGGGCTGCACTTACAATGGCTTTTTATGACTGTCAGGCTTCCACTAAAAGAAAACAAAGTGCTGGCTGAAAAAGCAATTGCAGTAAAGACTGTTCCTGTCATGTATCTGAATATTCCCTTTCACTTGTTCTTTTCTGTCCATGAAATTTCTTAGGTAAATATTGCTGGGAGGGGAAATGTACCTCAAAGGAGCCCGCTGTTGCCAGTGTGTATCCTCACATTCAAGTGGGATCTTTTGAACTGAAGGCATTCTCCAAGTTGAGGACTTCTCTGTCAAGCTGCCTGTGGGGCACAAAGCACACCCTGGGGCTGATGGCTCTGCCTTTTCCCAAGTTGTTCCCTAGCAGAGCAAAGCTCTTGCTCTTGGGTGGGAGCTGGTGTTTCCCTCTCCCAGCTCTGCTCTCTGTGCTGCAGCACCTCAGTGACACAGCTAAATGGCTTCTCAGGTGGGACAACTCTTGGCCCCATGTTGCACATTCCACTCTGCGCCCAGAAGTGGTCTCTGGGCTCCTTGTAGCTTCTACATCTGGGCCCAAAGGCTTCCAGGGCTTGCAGCAGGCAGTGTGGCATATTTTGTGATAACCTCTAATGGGATCCAGCCCTCGCTGCTTCTCTGCCATCTGTTCCTCATGGACAGGACTTTTCCCTGTCCTGCAAGGATCACTTGGGTAACAGCCCTGACACTGGACCTGCTGTCCTGGGAAGTCCAGCTGTTACTCCTGGACTTTTCTTAAATCCCTTCTCAATTTTAGCATCACAAGAGGATATGGGCAAAAGTGAGGCCTGCTGAAAGCCAGGGTAAGGGTAATAGACCCCAGTGACCCCATTTTCCATAGTGATAGTTATCCATGAAAATGAACACTGCAGGAGAGCTAATCCCAAAACATGCAGCACAGCTCCTGCAAGCTTTAGTGGTTTGTCCTGATGTAGCATTGCTTGATACTGGTTTTTCAGAGTTTGGATTTTACACTGTAGTCTCAAAGTGAAGTCTGGTTTCCCTTGATAGCTATTTGGCTCATTCATTTTCAGCAATGCTTTTGAGATCCTTGAGTGGAATATTCTGAATTTAAAAAATAGCACTGCAGCTTTCTTCCATGAAACAGTAATGCTTCTTTCATTTCTTGCATGATGTTGTCAAGACAACAGTGTCTTAATTGCACCTATACTGTTTGCCACAGTCTTTTGTAGCACACAATGTTTTGGAGCAGCTTTTGTTATAGAAATATTTCCAAACTTGAGCAGCCTTTCTTTTTCCCTTTTTACTTTTTTCCCCAAGCATTTAAAAATCTGTAAGGAAACATTTATTCCTGGCTAGACATTTAGGATCTGGATTCAAGAGGCATTTTTTTTTTGTTCATATGACTCTCAGAATACACAGGTTTTGTCTAACTTTTAATCCAAAAATGTCATATATACTGAAGAAGGTCTAAGGTTCTAGAAGTGTAAAAGTCGGAGTGAAAAGTGATGACTCTCTGCAACTATGATGACTCAGAAATATATGACATTTTCTGTTATTCTGTAGGGTGATGACTTTATACCATCATTTACTTAAACAGTGTGGCAAATTTTATAGTAACTTCATTAATCAATTTGGCACTTTTACAGTCTCAGCTTGCATTGCACTTAACATGCTTTTTCAATATTTGATTTCCCTGACTAAATCCATAAAGCAAAGAAAGGAGAGATTAAAATAACAAGAACTACATTGACTCAAATTCAGCTCAAAGTTTATGCTGGATTCTGTTGTCTGCTTTTAGCAGGGAAGCAAAAAGTTTGCTCTCCTCTCTTGTGAAAGGGTTGTGTCAGAACAGGACAGGCCCCGAGGGACTTGGCATGAAGAAGTGGTGGAATTGTGGTGGCAATTCCTTCAAACTTTCTCCTTCCCAGGAGTGTGCAGTCCTGTTGGTCAGAAGGCTTTTGGTAGGAAGGTTCCTGTCCAAATGAGTCTTCCTTAGGAATTCTGTGCAGGCTTTCAGAACTAGTTAGGAAGAGACAATTTATCTCCCTCTCATTTTAGAGGTCTCTGATAACAAAAGCCAAGCATATGGTGAGATTCATCTAGGCAGCAATAATCTATTTCAGTGTGCTCATTTTGATATTGATCACAACACTGACCAGTAAACAAGGGAAGATGAACCAATTTTATATACAGTTTCTGCTGACTCCACTCAAGGGCCACAGCTATTCTTCCCATTCCAGGAAGAGCATCTTTTACAGATGATTCCTGATATTCTTCTTTCTTCAACTCGCAGTAAAGAGAAAACTGTTGTGTGGCAATAAAGTCTTGGTAATTTGGCTAGAATTAATTTGCACCTATGCATAAAAGCCATGTGAAGATATCACCTGACAGAAATTCTGTGCTAAGGTTGCAAAGCCCAGAATTTAAATGTTAGGAAATGTTATATTCACAGATGCCAACAGAACCTTAATTCAAATACTTTTTGTGTTAAGATATAGTCTTTAATTGCATAATCACATACTATTTTTTCCACAGGATCTCTGTCTCACTCGGGGCACAGGACCTACAAGAGGGCCAAGTAGAGGTTATGCAGGCACACATAAATCTGCCACTTCCTAATTTAGCTGTCCTTGACTTTGCAACCTACATTATTTTGCTTTCAGAGAGATGCATATTATTTTCTTTTCTTAACCCATGATAGAGGCACTTTTCATAAATTGTTTCTTTTGGTGGGAAACTGTTGGATGTCAGCTTCCTAAAGGAGACATAGTGAAAAAATGGATAATTCAGTAAACACAGCCTCTGTGCATTTTTAAACATGCATAGACTAACACTTCATTTGCTCTCAGCTTGGAGTGTCTCATGGTGTTTCAAGTGCTAAAAGATTTACTATGGTTTATGACTTAAATATTTCTAACTCAATTTGTCGTTTAGCACCAAACCCCCCTGTCCTGCAGCACACTCAAAGGCTAAAGGGCACCCAAGCATTCTCCTGCTTAACTGCCCATGGATTGGAGCAGCTCTCATGACCTTTCTATTGCTCTTGGGATCTTTTATGAAATTAATAATTAGAATGCAAGGCCTCAGGTCCCTCTGTGATGTAACGCTTGAGGTTTTCAGTCGAAAACCAGATTCCTTCAGTCACAATAATTTTTATACATTAAACAGTTTTGCTTGAAAAGAATTAGACTGTCCCTCAGTATGATTTTGATTTTTCAATCCAACTTGCTACCAGTTCGCTCTTCTGCAAAGGACTGAGTGCATTTCCATTGAATTTAATTTAAATTTCATTTCAAAGTACATCTTAGTCTTTATTGCTGGATGTTCCTTTTTAAAACATGCGAGTTCTGGCAGGTATGACCCAGGGTACAAACACATAGCTATATTTGCTAAGAATAAACTATTTAGCTGTGTAGCTTTGCTTATGGTTCCATCATTAAAATGCTGGGAAATTACTGAACAAAAATGGACTGAAGTTACTGGTAGAATGAGCAGGAAACAGAAACAAAGATCAGAGAAATGAAGTGTGATGAGCAGGCTGTCATATCCGGTTCTCCAAGCCTCGTAAATGGAAAATACCCAACCTTGACTTGTATTGACTTTTTAGAACAACAGTTATCAGAAAGAGCTCTTCAGTCCAAGAGAAGACTGTGTTTAATAGGTGGCCAAGGCAGTGGGTTTGTAATCTGTAAAAATAATTTGCTACAGTCTACTGGAACAATAATTATTGAGTGGCAAATGCATTTTAAGGCCTTTTAGTGGCAGCTCCATGATTGATCCTGTAGAAACTATTTTGAATCCATCTTCTCATGCCTTCAGCAAATGCAGATTTTAAGTGAGAATTCAGCTGTGGAACATTGAAAGCCTTCAATGCAGATACGTGCCTGGGCTGTGTAATAGATGAACAATCTGAGGTAACACTGAAAGAATCCATTTTTTCCTTTCCAATTTCTCCCCATCTGGATTTACTAGATTACCCAACAAATATGAGTTAATATTCTAGCTTGCAGAGAGTTCTCCTCATGTTTGGAGGAGCTGTGGATTTCATAACAGTTTTATGAGTTTAGAGTTGCTTTTTGGAAATGTGTTTTTAAACAGAGGATGTGTTTTATCTTTTCTAGAACATATTTTCTTGATTTAACTGGCATGGGTTCATATTTTTTTGAATAATTTAAGCAGTCTGGGTCCAGGGCCCAAATTGTGTTGACCTTAAATATAATCCTGGTGGAGTGAATGTTGAAATAGCAAAGAAAAGTTTAGTTTTGTGTTGAAGACCAGGGTCAGTGAGAAATATTTCAGCTGTTACACTCCTGATTTAGAAGGCAAATGAAAGGCTTCTGTGCATTGCATTGACGTGTTGTGACTGAATGAGTGCAGATGCATCATGAGCTGGAGTCTGCTAAACTTGTGCTTGGAGCACTGTGAATATATGAGGAAGAGTCTGTTCCTGGGAGAAGTCAAACACAGGTCCTGGAAATATCCCAGCAAATCACAAAAAAAAAAAAAAAAAAGAAAAGAAAAAAAAAGTTATGCAATATTTGCTGGCAGGATGTGGAACAAAACAGATGACTTACAACTTTATTTGGAGTGGGGGAGTACCATGGACATTATTGGTTTTCACCAGTGTCAGGTCAGGAACCAGGCAGAGCTGCCCTAAAGGGTCAGGAAAAAGTGTTATGTGCCTAAAATTAATAATCTTTGTGGAAGATGCCTTTTATATTGTGTTGAACATTAAATCTTCTGTTGGGCTGCTCCTTGTGCAGGGGACATAACAGGGAAGCACTGGACCAAGATCAAGGAGGAAGGACTACAGAAACTGTCAACATCTAAGATCTTATGCTCCTGCAGGAATGGAGATCCTTTAAAGAAAGCTGGATTCTTGGGGGAAGTAGAATCTCAAATCTGTTACTACTGGTCAGAGCCTAAGAAATAAAATTTCCAGTCCACAGGGGTGTGTGTACCTAAAATAGGTAGAACACACAACAGATCTGTGCTTCAGGCAGCCATACCCACCCTAGGTGGTGTTTGGTATTTCTGCATGGTCCAGACATTAACCAGGCACAAAGCATGGATCTGTGCTTGGGATGGTCAGTCTACCTCAGTTTAAGGGTTTGGTGTGAAAAACTTGCAGAACAACTGTTTTCTTAATTGGGTGGAGTAGGAAGGGAAGGCAGCGTGTTCCTCATCTGAAATTTAATATTTGAAATTATTTTCAGTATTTGAAAAATTTGAATAATATTTTGGTAGTATTAGTCACCCATTTACACCAATTACTGACAAGGACTCAGCACAAATAACATTTCATTTTTCAAGCTGCTCTCTTGCTTGAAATGAAAATTGGATGTAGAGAAAATGTGGAGATTTTTGCAAGAGATCAAAAACCAATGGAGTCCTCCTGACAAAAAAAAAAAAAAAAGAATGGAATTTGTTCAGTTCCTTTAGAAACACAGCCTCTGCCTTCAGAGCATTCTCAACATTCTATATTTTTTCCAATCACTAGCAAAACAAGGGGAAGGGCTTTCCCAAGGGAAATCTGCTTAAGCCTGCTGCAATGTCTGCGAGGAGCATGGGTGCTGGTGGAGAGTGATACAGGGAGGAACTGTGCTGTCAACAACAGGAAGCTGGTGAAAAACGAGCGGTGCCCCTGGGGAGGTGAATGCAGAGCAGATGTCTCTAATTGTGAGTCACACTGTGACAACTGACAAGAGAAATTCTGCACTCTTGACACTTTAAAGATACCAAAAATACCAGAGAGCACATTCCATGGCTTCTTGAAGACTTCCATATCGAGGTAGCTGGGGGGGGAGAGCTCCATCTCCTCCTGTTTCCATCACTAAACAGCCCATAAAATTTGCTGTTGATAAGCTTCCAAGCAGCCAAGCATTCTAATACTTAGATAAGTCACTAATGTTAATAAAACCACTGAAGAAATAAGAGGGAAGAGGTGCAAAGGGGATTCATGTGCAGGGCAGCACCAGTTGCTTTAGATACTGATCCTTTCAATTAAGGGCAGTTCTGGATAAGAAAGGGGAAAGTAACATCCTTGTTTATAAGCACTCTTAGATTTTGAAATCTCTCTCTTTTTTTTCCCCTTTTGTGTTTTTTTTTCATCTGGAATGACTGCAAGCTTTTTCTTGATGTATTCCAATCATTGTCCGGATACAGGGTTGCAGATTTATATTGTGCTTCTTTAGTGGAGTATCAAAAAGTCAAGACCAGCAACCATTCATAGCTGGTTGCCAATTTTTTATTTTGGGACAAATGCCTGGTTTGGGTGGGTCTGCAGATGTCAACTGTGCTACTCCAGAAATGTGTTTTAGTTGCTTTATTTGCTCTCTTGATGCAACTGCTTTACTAACGTGCTCAGGCAGTCTGTCCTTTGAGCATGGCCAGGTTGTTTTGTGTGCACCAAAATAGCCTAAATCAGCTCCTTAGCTTGGAACTCTGTGACCATTGATATCTATCTGAGGCATTGTTGTCATTTTCCTTTGGTCACATGCAAAAATTTTCCCCTGGGTATATGAGGAGGTGTGTGTGTGTGTGTGAATTTCAGAGTGTTGGAAATATTTTTGGGAGTGTCTCGTTCTGACTGGATTCAGATATCTGATATTTTGGCAATCTCCACTGTTTTTCAGGTTGTTGATATTTGTGGAAGCTGCTAAAGATGGAAAAGTGCATCTGGTCACTTGGGAAGGCACAACACTGCACAACTGTTCCTCCTACAGCTGCTGCAGTGCTGCTCCAGGATGCAGTTTTAAAGGTGGTATGGAAAAGTGGTCCTGCAGGGAGGTGCTGGGTTTTCTCAGGCAGGTCACACAGGTCAGAGCCTCTCAGCTCACTTCAGTGCTTCTGGGTTGGAGTTATCTTCACCACTTTCTTTTGTTATTATTTTGTTTTATGTTATGCCATTTAAGCCTCTGTGTATCTTGCAGAGGCTGTGGTAGTCGTGTCATGTCACATTGCATCATCTGGAAATCCAACTGGTCTGTTACACCAGTGGGCCCTCCTTTGGCCTAGTTCTCATGTGTCACTGATGCAGTTTGAGATGAGAATAATTTAAATTATTGGACATTTTGGAACAAGACTTTCCCTTTGCAACTGCTGTGCCAGACTGACATTTGACCAATTTGCCAGCAGATATTTTATTAGAGGTCGGCTGCTATTGCCATTTTGAAGATGCTGTTACTCTGTGAAAAGCCCAGGATTTACGCTGATTGTAATTATTCTACTGAAATATTTGTCTTGTGAGACTTGAGGATTTGTAAGTTGTATAACACCCATGTACACTAGGTTACATTTTCTAAGTTAATGAACCTTTTTCTGCATCCAGCTCACAAATATCAGTGCAGATGCACACAAATGAGCCTTCCAAGACATGCAAATCTCTGCCATCCTTCTGCGGTATCACCACTGCCAGACAAGTCAACTGCATTGCAAAGCCAAGGAGCAGGACTCAGGAAACCCTCCTGCTTTCATGTTTGGTGAGAATTTCAAAGTTTGTCTCTTGTGGTGTTATTTTTTCCTGCTGATAGTAGGAACAGGAGCAAGCACTGCATGATATTGTGCTCTCAAATCCTTGGCAGGGATTTTGAGACCACAACTCTTCTCTGCTTCTTAAAGGCTTTCCCTGGGAGAAGTTGTAGGACGCGGCGGAATTTCTTTCTTCTTTGTGTCTGTGTTGGCTAAAGCAGGACAGAGGAGCTTGAAAAGGCTCTCCCTCCTCAAGGAACGCTATCTGATTCGTAAGCATTCCTAGAGGTTAAGGCTGGTGACTATCAAGAAAGCAAATACTTCACGCAAGGGTAAGTCCTCTAATTGTGTTTGTGTTGAATAAGTGCCAGATCCCCATGTCAGGATGTCTGCAGTCACGGCTCTGATCTCACCATTCCTTCCTCGGCTCTTGCACAATTGTGTTGCATGTTTGTGGTACGGGAGAAAGTTGGAGAGCTGGGCTATGAAACCATCTCAGGGAAGGAAGCCATGTTTTATTTTAGTTGCTTGGTTTGGATAAAAGCCTGTAGGAGATGGAATAACATAAAAAAATCCCCATAATGCGGCCCATTCATGGAAAACAAACCTGGTCTTCTCTACAGACATGTGAAATATGAGGTTTGATAGCCAGGTTGGAAAAGGAAATGTCACTAAAAATGTGTTTGCTAGTGTAGTGGAAATGCTCACGTACATATGTGTGAAGTTATTACTTGTTCTACCTGGACTCTCACCTGTGATTGCAAGGTCTGTTGGGGTCAGGCTTGTACATCCAATAAGGGAACTTTTGAAAAACTGGTTATGAATCTGCTCCTCTGATGGTTCACGTCAAGGATCTGTTGTGGCAGGGAAGACAAAGCAGTGACAAATAACAGGTTACAAGAGAGGTAAGAAACCCAAAGATACAGTATTGAGCTTAGCAGGGGAGAGAGAAGGGAAGAACATAATTCCTTCCAGCCACAGCAGAAGAGTTTTGAGGACTCTCAGAACAAGCAAGGATTGAAAGCCACTCAGGTTACACAAATATTCAATCCAGAAAGGAGACAGCAGTTGCCTTAGCCACAGAAATGTTGATTAAAAGTAATACTCTGATAGGTCTCAGTACCATAAATCTATCCTAGATGATAAAGCTGTGCATTACTCCTGTTTGGTTAGAACAAAGCAAATGTCACAGAGGTCTAATTTTAATACAGAAAAATAGTAAGAGGTTGAGTTAATCTATGACCATCATGTCGTCTCACATAATAAAATCTGGTGAGCTGGTAGCAGTGCTCCAGGAGGATGTTAGTTCCACTTCCTAAACCAGGAAGGGGAGAATTATCCAGAGCAATAAAGAGCTTGTACAAATAATACGAGGGAAATCAGAAGTTAATCTGAATACCAACTCACTCAATCTAATCAGTAGGAACAGCTCCCTGCCAACTGCTCCGTTACCTGAAACAGGGGTCAGCTGATAAACATCAGCCAGTCCTCTCATTAAAAAAACACAGCTAACAACCCCCCTTCATCTCCAGATCTCAAATTCCATCGTTCTCGATAAGCACTAACCAGTTCCTCATCTCTCATTTGCAGTTCATATCCTGAGCTACACAGATTTGCTGTTAGAGATAAGGATATGAGAAAGCAAAGCCATATTAATGCACATGCTGCAACCTGCGAGCCTCTCCGGGGCTGTCGTGCCTGGAGCTGGAAATAGGGGTGGTCAGTGAGTCTGCACTGGGATTTGGGATCTGGCCACACCCTGGTTGTTTGGCAACCTCAGCCCAGATGAACACAGTCAAGGAAAGCACTGTGAGCCACCTGGGTGGGGAAACAGATGACTGGCAAAAGAGGGAGCAAGCAAGGAAGAATTGGGAGCGGGAAGGGGGAAGAAGGACAGGGAGCTGTAATCCCAAATTTATGAAAGATGTCACCCAGCTGCCATCACACCATGTAAACTACTTTTGGATTCTCATCCCACTCTCGCCACTGTTAGATATTTGTCAGAGCTAAAGGCAAACCTACATTCTCTGTCTTTGCCTTTCAGCCTGGGTGAGGTTTCAGTGCCCTAAAAAACAGGTAACACAAATCAGTGCTGGCATTCAGATGGCAGCCAGTAAAAGGTGGTTCCTGAATCAGTGTTCTGGGGTTTGAGTCAAACATTCCTCTTCAGCCATTTATCCAATGTTTTTCTAAATTTTTGGAAAGGTACAGAACTTGTCTTTTTTTTTTTTTTTTTTTTGCTTTTCTTGGTAGCTGAGAGAAATAAGGCTTGAGTCAGCTGCACCACAATGCAGAATTCTACTTTACAACAGGTTAGAGGCTTCCCAGAGAAAATTGCTCTTTTCCGTTCTGCAGACTTTGGTTCTTCATGTGTTTTAGATTTGCAGATAAACTAGTCAAAACTAATCAAAAGCAAAACAGAACACAACCAATATAAAATTCCCCAACTGCCTTTTTAAAGGTCACTGACTCAACTATATTTAGTTTTAATATTTTTTTTAATTTCAGAGTGTGGGAAATAAGCAGGGGTTATTTCCTCCAGCAAACCAGGGTTTTCTTAGCCTCTTTTTTTGACTTCAGATTTAGCTGAAGTCAAATATTATGACCTGCAATAATCTGAGAACAATATGTCTTGTTTGCACTCAAATTGCTATTCACTGTCACTTTACTTGTTAAGGGAAAAAAATAAAGCCCGTTTCAGTGAGCCACAGGTAAATTAAATTTAAATCAGTTCTATGATGAAGTTCTTGGAGAGAAGCTGACTGTAGCAGCTTATATATGCTCATATTTGTGGAAAGTCTACCCTCAAATCAGAAATACGTCAACATTATTTCAGTGACATGTTTTTCCTTTTGAAAAATTTCATTTTTGTCAAAGTGAGTAATATAGAGAAACCTAATAAATGGACTAATTTAGATCATTATTTTGGGAAAATAGATGTACTCTTTCACAATATGTTTCTCTGTGAGTTATAACCCATTTGTCTTTCCAAGGACATGTTCTCCCTTTCACTATTTGCTTTTAATTTCAAAGGAGAAAAATAATGGGTTATGGATTATTATTTCATTTGAAATGCCTAGACAGTAATGAAATAAAATATCCTATGCATCCTTTAAAAGCCAGACACTTGTTACTGAAGGGGAAATAATTCCCCCCCACCCACCCCCCCAGGCCCTGTTCCACCCCAAAAAAGAAGAGAAAGAGAACAGGTGCAGTTAATGGGCCAGACTAAAGTACCATGGGAGATTTTCAAAGCCACAGATGAATTTAGCTGCACCACTTCCGAGGAAAATAAATGAGTGCTCTTTGCTTGGGTTTTCTGCAGTTTGAAATTATCCTCTCCAATGTAGGCTTTGGGGCAAAGTCCACTTGAAATAATTGTAGCCATTTGGAATTGACATGTCAGCACCACCTCACATGACAGGGACGAATGCCACTCATTCATACACAGATTTTCCATAGACAACCAGAACAGCAGAGAATATTGCCAAGCATTGCCAGGGAAAAGCAGGAATAGCCCTGCCTTACAATTCCATTCTTTATTTTGCTACTTTTTCAAAATTGTCTCAGAGTGGGGAACAAAGTCTGGGCATTTGTCTCAGGCAGGCAATTTTATGTCTTCTTTTCCTTTGGTTTTAGCAGAACCTTTCTTCCTATCTACACTCCCTGTTGTATTTGTTTGTCTTAAATTGTCCTAGAAAATTATGAGTTTATGAAAATGTACCATGTGTCTTGATTCTGTGAAATTAATAAATTATTAATTAAGAAGTCTTTCAATCCCACATACCCCTGCTCCAAATACATACATGCACTTAGGCACATACGTTGAATCTATTAAAAAAAGCTGTCAGGAACTTTGGAATTATACAAAAATTAGACAAAATGGTACATTTAATACACCACCTGCTTTACTAATGGGTAGCTTACTGATCTCTGGACCTACATCACACTTTGTGCTGATCCAAACACACACCCAATCAATTTAAAGGGATTATATCTGTGATCTTATTTTAAACCTTAGTTCTTTGCAAGGTCTACCATTTTGTAAAGTCACTGTGGAAACACAGTGAAAACTGTTTATTGAAGTGCTAATGGCTTATCCTAATTTCCATAAGGGAGCTTTTTTCCTTCATGCATTCTAGCTTTAGTTGACCATCATCTTGTTTTATAGTCAGTAATTAAAATTTGTTTTGGAAAAGTGGCTGAGTAGTCAAAAATGCAAATTACCTTTCTTGGACCATTTTTTCCTTATTTTTATTTTTCATGAAATACCTTTCATGTTTTCTTCCTTACATTGACCCACTGCAGGTAAATTCAAAACAAGAACCACATTATTTCTTTTGTCCCAATGACTCACTTCAGTTAGGAACAAATTCTTTTGTGTTAGCTCCTTTTAAGAAAATATCATGCACTACATTCCAACATATTTAATCTTTTAATTCAAAATCATAGAAAAAAAAGAATGATTGAAAATAACCCAAAGGTAATGGAGCAAGCTACTGTAGAATCATCCTCAGGTCTGGATTCATCTGTCTGTTTTTCTACAGATTGGGGGGATTTTTTTTAAATTTTTTTTTTAAGACAGTTTTTAATGCTTGAACAAATCCCTTTTTCTTCCCTTTGGTAATGTGGTTAACTGTCTGGAATGTGAGCCACTGGAAATTCTTCCCCACAGAAGAATCTCCATTAAGCTTTCAAACAGAGTTACTTCATCCCCACAGCTGCATGGATAGAAGGCTTTCTAGTGCCTAAATACTTACTGTATATGTCATCCTTAAATTTATTTTTTTCCCAGCCAGAGCTTTGGGAGCAGGTGCTAGCCTTTTGCTTCCTTTCTGCTTCCTCTGTGGGGAGCGGGCTGGAAAGAGCCAACTAATTAGAAAATTCTACAGGGAAATTAATTCTGCAAACAGCTGAGGAATGGCATTTCAGTATAATGCTCACTTTGTCTGTCAGCAGAGCACTGGTTGGCTTCACAAGTGGCAGCTCTCCCAGATGTTAAATATGTTGTGATGAGACCAGAACTGCATCATATGTTGCCCGTTTACTGAAAGTCGTGGTGCTCTGGAAGAGTAAATACATTAAAACCAACGTCCTGGACGTGCTGTGTTGTGTCACAAGGCAGCAGCATGGGTTTTTTAACATATTCTTGAAGTGTAGCAATGAACCAAATCGTTTTTAGCCAGCTTAGTTCCGAATGCTGCTTTTGCTTTCATGTAGGGCTGGGGGCATTGAGAAGGAGGGGCAAGGAGCCTCACTAAACCACTCTGTGTGAAGGCCTAGGTTGTCAAAGCCTGATGTACACTTTGGGAAAAAATATGTGCAGCTCTGTGACATGTCTGAGCAAACCCTCACTTACCCAGCTGGCTGCTCACGTGGATCCGCATCCGCAGGCTTCCCTCTTCGGAGGCACTGGCCACAGAAAAACGAAGGCAGGGCCCTCTGAAGGAGCCTGTTCTGAGATGTTCATGGAAACAGCACTTAGTGAAGATGATGACAGACTACTCATGTCCCAGAGATCTCACCAGTACCTGCTTTGGTCACCTTGGTATTTCTTACTTGTGGGCCAAACCCCAGCCACCTGCATTACCTTATGTGATGTGCCTGGTTCTCAGTGCGTTTCTTGTGACAGACCTCTGTGACCCTCAAGCCCAGTGCTCCTGCCAGCCACATTCCTCATCTGTCCCTTCCACAGCCCCCAAGTTTCCCTCCAGCTAATCCTGAGGAGCAGAATTCTCATGCACATTGCTCCCAGATTGACGTGGCATCCCTTCCATGAGCTGCCAGGAGGTGGCCCTGGGCTCTGTTTTAGCATTCAGCTATGCACAAGTGGCCCTCAAACTCCAGATGTCTGTGAATTTGCCCTGGATGTAACACTGGAAGAGTGACTTTTGAGTTCCCATTGAGTAAATACAGAACTGCTTTCTTATCCTTTTAATCTCAACATGATGTTGAAGCTTGGGGTGCTCTGAACACCTCTTTGTGGTGGTTCATTTTTCAGTTGTCTTGCCCTGCCTCAGTGGCTCTTGTACTCTTGAGCTCTCTTTTATACTCTGTCTCTGTCATAAATATCTAAATGCTTTTCCTTCCTCTGTCTCCTAAGAACTAATTTGTCTTATCTAAGAATATAAAAAATAGGACATTCATGTAATTCCCATGGAGATAGGTTATTTTTCTGCAGCTGAAGGCTTTCCAAAGCATTTTTATTTGTCTTATATTTGATTGACTGTAGCAGGACTAGGTTTTTTTTTTCTTTTCTTTTTTTTTTAATTTCCATTGTCTTGTACTTCACAAATGCAGCATAATAATCATTCCATATTCTGTCTCAATCAAAAATCTAATCACTCCTTATTTTCTTATCAGTCTGTTCTCTCCAGCATAACTACATCGTTTGATATGTTGCACAGTGTTGGGTTCAAGGACTGTTTTTAATGGAAAAATATTAATATCCTTTTACTAGTCCAGTCTTAACATGTAGATGTTTTTTGAGAATTATTTGGTTATAAACTTTATTTAAATAGAACCTTGCGGTTTTGGCCATATTTATGTTGATATGTAATCATCTTCCAGCACAAACCACTACTAAAGGGCTTTGACTTAGAAAGAGTCATTTTCACAGATGAAGATCATGCTTGCAGAAGAAAATAATAGGATTCCATCTTTGTCTTAAATAAAAATCAAGCTAGTTTCTATATTTTCTAAATTTACTTCACCTGTTCACAATTACAATTTTCATAATGAGATTTAATTGCTTAAGAAACCATTGAAAATTTTATCCCAACTAAATATTAACATCTTCCCCTCTTCTAATTCACAATTTCAAAAGATTCTTTGCATCTTTTAATTGCTTTCTATAGAAGTGTATATTAACAAATTGGAAGGACTTAAAAGCACCTATCTCCAAAAGAGATGTGCATGGACTTTTGGATGTGAGCAACTGGAATCTAAAGTCTCTTTGCTCTAATGTCACACACAGAAGATTTATTCTGCAGTCACATTTCCTGAATTAATTGAATTTTTAATTTTGTGGTCCTAAATGCATCACTGCCTGGCAGTTTTCCAAAGTGCATTGTGATATAATGATGCCTGCATTATGGAAGTTTGTCAAGTGGTCCGTGCTTAACATGGGGACCTGTCTGCACTTAAAACAAGAACCAAATGAAATTATTAAATATTATTATCACATATTCTTCCCAGAATCACATTTTTTATTAGGGTGTGATGAATAATTGCTGGAACATTGGCAGCTGAAATTTCTAAAGTGATTGTCAAATAGGAAATAAAATGGAAAATGGGAAATAAAATGTGCTATTTATTGCAGGTCAAGATAGACTGCCTTTATATTCTACCTAGATAAAAGTTCTTAGTGATTTAATTTTCTGTTTATTGTCATCCAGATGTTCAAAGTACTGACCCAGCTGGTGTGGAAATTTCATTTTTTCCAGCTTATGATAATGAATTGAATCATAAAAAATAATCATAAAACATCTCCATATTGCATCCATGGAGATTCACTAAATGGATTTTTACGTGGAATGGGTTTCTTTTCCAAAGTTCAGCAAGAGTCAAGACTACATCCGTACGTGTTTAGGAGCCAAAAATTGTAAGCAAAGGAGAAAACACATCTGTGTGTGGAAGTTTTTGAATAATTGCACTGTTTGTTTAATGATATAGCTGATGTTATGAGTGCTCCTGGAGAGAACAGCAGAGCTGGAGCAGCAGGGATAAGGATGTTTTCCTTCAGGGAAACGTGAAATGCTTTGTTTTGTCCTAGTGTGTTCAACAGAACTGCATTTCCATTTTGGCTTCAAGAGATCTCCCCTTTTAAAAAGTGAAATTCTCTTTCACCAAATAATGCTGGTTTAAGAAATTAAAACTTTTATTTATTTACTTATTTACACTTCAAAGCAAAGCAGTTTGCTCACCCATGTTGGGAACAAAGCTACTCACTGAAGCTGACTGGAGTTTGCAAAGGGTTTTAGTAAGTCCAAGATTTCATTTTTTCAGTCAATTTTGTATTCATCAAGAAATTTCATGCATCTCTAGCTATAATGTTTTGGTTGCAAGTTTGTTGGGTTTTTTTTAATGTGTGTTTACCACCCATATTGCTAGAGTTAATAAATAAACACAAATTGATTTATGGCTTGTTTTGCTTGGACAAGCTTGTGAATAGAAATGTAGTATAGGATTTAATTAAATTCCTTCTTTCCTCCAAGGATTCCACTATCCAAAAAAAATTGATAATTTTGTTCAGAAATTGTGCTCACACTCTGTAGTATAATGGATACTCTTGAGATAAACTGACATCTGGGGTAGATCTTCTTAAGAATGGTTTCCAAAGTTCAGAATGGAAACTTTTAAATTTTCAAGCTGTCCTTAAGTTTTAATATATGCCTGGCTTAGTATTGCATTTCAGTATTTACATAAATTCTGTATTTTGAATAACAGATGCACCTCAGCAGATTGTAAACCTTTTCTTGATACATTTTGGCAGCAGCTGCAGGTCACATCCCTTGCTGAATTTCTAGATTGTTCACCGAGGTCAACATTCATCAAGTTTTTTCTACTTTAAAGATTTAAAGATTTAAAGAAAATCTTTAAAGATTTTCCTCTCTCTGCTCTGGAAATGCAAGTGTTATTCTTTTCTCTGAAATTCCACCAATTTGTTATTTGTAGGCATGGCTTGAAGAGGAAGGAGGGATGAGGAGACAGTGGGAGTGAGTCATTATTTTGTTGTAGTGACTCTTTTCCAGCCAGTCAGTTTTACCCCATAGCTGCTGACTGCAGTGCTATCCATGGCAGATGCTCAGAAATGAAAAGCTGCATCTTTTTTGCTGCTGGTTAATGTGATGTAGCACAGATGAGAAAATCGGTTTCTATATTTACACCAACTTTATCCTCTGACCAAAGAATCTGACAGTTTAAAGCTGTGCCACCTCTCCCAAAGGTGTGTGCAGGTTGGACATGTGTCCATCCTATTTATCAACAATATCCAGAAATACAGGAACCTAACTGTGCTGAGGATTCATGTAAGGATGTTATATAAGCTCCTGTATTTTGTGGGCAGAAAACCACTCTGTTAAACTCACCTGAGGGTCTGCTGCCTCCATAAGAGGAATGTGTTGGAGTGGATAAGGGGACCAGGTCCCTCATGTCTGAAAGAAAAAAAGTAATGGCATATGAATAAAAAACCAGAGATTTTCAGAAAAGACCTTGATATTTTGGTCATAATTCAATAATTTTTTTTTTTTTTACACACACAAATACATTAGGCCAGTACTGGCTGCTTCTGCAGTCCCACCCTTAACACCAGCCTTCTTAAGGGCCAACCTGCTTGCCTTCTTTCCAATTCTGAAAAAAATCCCTGAAATCTCTGCCCCTCAGCACCAAAACAGAAGAAAAGAGCATAGTTTGTGGTTTTTTATTTGATAGTTTGGAGATTTTTTTGGTAGGCCATCTAGAAAAAAAAAATTCAAGCGGAAATTATATGAACATAAAATTGGTTTTGACACATTTGGCAAATAGTAGTGTTTTTAAGAAGCCTGCTCTGAACCCTGTTGGGTAAGCAGCCACTTGCTCAGCTTGAGTAAAAGGATTTCTTGCCAGAAAGCAGAAAGAAAAGATCACCAGCTGGGGATTCATCCTTTCCACTCATATTTTCTTTGCCTGCGACTCCCAAAGTGTTTGGTGAAAATGGCAATGTTGTTGTACTTTTACAACCAAAGCACAGGAGATTAAAGTGAAGATATGAAAACACAAATGCTTGAAAAGTTACATTCCTGGAAAAGAGAGACACAGAGGAGCTGACAGAGAAAGCTGATGCTCAGGAATACATGAAGAACCTTCAGAGGGTTGGTATTTATGGAAAACAAAGCACTTTTTTAGGAGTCTAAATTACACACTAAGCAATGGCCCCAAACTTTTATTACATTCTAGGAAAAGATCAGGAAAAAGAACATAAAATACTCAGAGTTATCTGTACTAAATATTAGACTGTATATTATATCCTGTCTTTAATGTTGTGGAGAAAACCCAAATGGTCTGAGTTACTATCATTTTTTAAAAACTAGAAGCATAATCTGGGAAGAAGTTTTTATGCTGGGCTGCTTTTTAGCTGGGTCGTTTCTGAGGAATTAAAAAGAGCTGAAAATCTCATATTTGGCATTGCATAATCAGTGGTTCAATGACTGACCAAATACCCATCATTCTGTTCCATTCATTAGATTATGCCATACACAGTCAGGTGGCATTTGTCCAGAAGCTGACATGTCCTTTCATTGCTAAAAACCTTGGTTTGGAATGGAATGGAGTCAAGCACAGGAAGGAAATGATTATGGAAACTGTAAGAATTTGAGACCTCAGCTATCTTCAGACGCAGCAAAACGTTTCCTCCTGTTATCGGCAGGTATGTAATTACTGATCAGACAAACATGCCAAGAAATATTTCAAGAAGGTATTTGGCTTCCAGAAGCTGATTCTGCCATCAGAGTGCTTGTCAGACATTAGCACAGCATCATGCTGGCATATTTTGTCTCATATGAAGAGAAGTAAAAGGGGTGAATATTTAGAGCTTGGGCTTTTACTGCCTGTTTCAAGGGACCCTACTGAAAGTCTTTGCACCCTTAAAAGATCTTTTATTAAAAGAAAGACAGGCTCCAAAGAACACTGTTAAACTAATATTTTTCATTTAAATGGCCATCACATTTGCCATTTTTTTGTTTAAATATCCATCACAATTTAAAAGGATAAGATTGTGATGGATACACCTGATTAAATTAGCAGAATCTAGGAATACTGAGATCAGCTCAGGTGCCAAAAAAATGCAAGCAATTAATAAGTTAAAGTAATTTTAAAGTGTGAAAGGCAATTAGAAGTACAGATGTGATACTGATGCACAGAATTTTCCAAGTTATTGGAGAAATTTAAGTGTGGCACTGACTGTGCTGAACCTTTACACAATAACAGTGTTTCTTTCAGCTGGAAATTCTGATGTCAAACATAAAACATTTGCATATCTAAAATATATTCTAGACTTTAAGCCACTTCAAATGCAGCAATTTTCAAATAAAATTTTGAATTTTATCCTATATAACAAATCATTTTTGTTCTCTTAAAATAATATATTGTACAATTGAATATCAAAATAACAACAGTATTCTTTTGCTAGAGTGACAGAGCAAACGGACGTAAGTAAAAATGTAGAATATTTACTGCACAGAAAGAAGAAAATGTATTGGGTGTGGATAATAGTTATTTAACTATGTTTTCAGTGGAAACCACCTCTTTCCTGAATAGGGCTGGTTGTTATTTGTACCTGCATCCTCTTAAATTAAAATGACCTTAAAGAATGTTAAGTGAAAGCCAATTTTAATTAACTACAATTTGATCAGTTAATGTTGGAGGAGATCAGCTCTATATGGAAGTAGTGCAGGGCTGAATCTGCAGAGAGCACATTTCTGGCTAGCACCACCCCTCACTTACAGGCACCCTGCCAGCTAGCAGGGGTTTTTGCTCCAAGATTAGGCACATCTCTTCCTTAATGGATGGAGGGGAAGAGCTAAATCAGCTCAGAGTAATGTCACTGGAGAGCAGCAGGCTGAACTCTTCCAGGGAAAACCAGCAAGATTTCAGCTGTACCCCTGAGAGTGAGGCATTTCACTCTATTTAGGTTTCTCTGCTGTGAATTAAACATCTCTAAACTGGCTAAAGGAAATCTCAGGTCTATATTCAAAGCAGTCACCTGAGTGTGGACCTGAGAAGTGTTGGTAACTGAGAACCTGCCAGGATTTCTGTAGCAATCCAGTAAATCAGTGCAATAAGTATTCAAACACAGCCACATTTATATGGAGACAGAATATCCAGCCAGAGACCTATAAGTATAATATTTCTTCCTGTATACCATGCAGTAAACTGTCTCACTATATAGGGCAAAACAAAATCAAATACTTCTGCTGCCACAGGTCTTATTTTTGTAAGTAAATCTTCACTTCATCCAGTGTAATATTTTTAAGACAATGATCATGGAACCATGACTTCTCAGCCCTACTGACAAAGCCTGGAAGTCACTGAGTAGGTCATGCAGATCTGTTTTTCCCTGAGGGCACAGACTGCTCAGTAAATCTGCTTGGTCTTCTCACTTATGCATTGAACTTAAAAAGTAAAAAAACCAAGAAACCCAACCCCCCAAAACAAGTAGCACTCCTGCTCAGAGGATGCTTGAGGGAATTATTCCAACTTGTTCTTTTTCCCACTTACCTTCTATGGGAGGAAATATTTATGGAGGAAACAAACTGGAAAAGATCACAAAGATCCTGTCACACAGATTTCCTGGTGTTATTCTACAGAGGAAGAGGCAAAAAATTCTCTACTCAAATTCCTTTCTCCATGTAAACAGGGGGAAAAAATATTGTCTTTTGTCAACATTTTGTTTTTCTCACTTGTCGCTATCTTCAGAACTATTCTATGAAGATACAATTTTTTAATCACAACTGGTGTGTTCAATAACAAAAATGTTCCTTTGGGTATGCATTTGTATTGTGCTGAAATGTATTGTTTGCTAAGTGGCCTTATCTATAATTCAGAGAGTATTTGTGTGCTTTGGAAGATCATTTGGCAAAGTCTGTGAAAGGAAGTAATTTAGTTATTTGGCTGCATTAAGGATGAAATTAGTTTAAGATGAATTAGAACTTTTAGAGAAGGGATATGTGAAAAGAACCCAACAGCAAAAGTTCTTGGCTTTGGAAGAGGTAATTAGCCAGTGCTGAAAAAGCCTTGATGAACATGCAGTTGGATATCCATTAGTGGATCTAGAGTGGCAATTTGAGAAGGTGCTCTCATTCCCTGGTGAATGCTTGTAGCCTGTTTCAGTGACAAAATAGATTAATTTAAATTACTGCTTTAAATTTTTCAGGGGCAGACTTCATTTCAGTTTGAGTCACTCTCTCCTCCCTCTTGTTGCTCCACAGCCATAAAAACGTAGAGATGTTGCAACCCAAGTACCCAAGTGAAGGCAAAGCTCCATCTGAGAATGCCTTGGGTTCCAGAAGGTTCAGGATCACAGCATGAGCTTAGAGACTGGCTGTTGAGAAGACACTGGCTGGTAAGTCTGCTAAGTGAAGATACACTTCACAAGCATTTGTTTTGAGAGTCATTTTCAGAGTAGTGATGAATCTGTGCAATTTTATTTTCACCTCAACAGGACATTGGACATTGCTAAGCTGTTTAATGTATGTAATGTTATACCCTGTGATAAAAACAATGCATTAGGGAGATGAGTGAAAAAAAGAATGTGTCTAAAAAAGATCTTTAAAGATAGGCCAAGATTGTTTGCATTTATTTTAATGATATCCAAATGGTCTTCTAACTAAAGATATTAATAATTACAATGAGCAATAAAACTCTAGAAAGAGTTAAATTTACTAGCAGGCTTTATTCTCCTGCAGTGTTCTGTTTGACATAGTTCTATAACCTATTCCCTTCCACAAATGTCAATTTCTTTGTTTTATTTTTTAAAATTTCTTCAATGTCTTAGCTGTGAGGACAGACATAGCATGGAAATTGTCAGGGATATATCATGTTTTGTATCCATGTGCTCATGGTTTTCCTCAGGCTAACTGAAAGGTCAGAAAAGATGCTGCAGGAAGACTTTAAAACAAAAATAAATATGGAAGCTGTTTCAGAGGGTGGGACTGGTCTTCTGTTTGTCTGATACTAGAGGCACTTTTGTGGGCATGTGATTTGTCAGTGTTATAAAATGATGGAATCATAATGGCCTATCCATCTCCTACCAAGAAATAAGCAGCACTAATAAACTTAATCCTCAGTGCAGTCCAAACACTATTTCCAAGGGCTGTTTCAGAAAATATAAACACATTAAAGAATAGCCAGAAACCCAATCCGCTCAGCAATCACAGATTTCTCAGTTGTGTGTTGAAGACATAGCAACCCAAATTACCCTTGAAATGACTCTATTTATTTCAAGTCATACCCTTTTCCCAGCTGTATTTTTAGACATCTTCATACTAGTAGTACAAGAGCTTGTTCCAGACAAGGACTTAACTTAGGTTTATGTTAACATATAATTTGTAAAAGTTTGCAATAAACATCCTTCTCTGACACTGGCAGAAACTGTAGGAAGGAAAACACCACCACTAACTTTGGCTACTTGCTTTGATTCAAACCTCATTGTGTGATGTTTGTTATGAGAGCTCCAAAACTGCACAGAAGTGATGAATTGTTGTGTCACTAAGACCAGAATTTCCAAAGCAGCCTCGTCTTTTTAGATTTTGGCTTCCAACATAAATATTCACCAGAGGCCTGGTGTTGGATTGGGAAGTGTGCTAGCAGGCTTTCATTCAGAGAGCAAGAAATATGCAATGCATGATTCAAGACCTTAGGCCTGAGCTGGCATCCCACAATGCACTCCCTGAAGCTGATGAAATGTTAGGGTGTGCAGGAAGTGCCAGCTGAAGTCTTACAAATAAACACTTAGAGAATATTTATGTAGATATGGTAAACAGAAAAGGAAAGTGACATATGCACATGCTGCTGGTCATTCTGAAACTGCTGCTCTGCACAGGCCAGTTTTTATATGCTTCAGAATCACAGGACCATCATTATTTTTCCAATGCTGAGTGAGTTTCCCCTCTGTTAATCACACAGAGTAAAAGCAGGTCTGTAATCTCAGTTCAGCTGCATTTGGAAACAAGTCTTGTTTGTAAAGATGGAAGGAAACTAGGCAGGAATTTATTTCTCTGAAGAGGCATTCAGTTTTTCCATAGTCAGTCTTTTCTCCACACTGACCAGATTCTCTGCACTGGGTAAATACCTGTTTATCATTGATACAATTCAGGGTGCATCAATGACTTTGAAAGGGTGTTCCAGAAACTGCTGTGATATTGCAGTCTGTGTGAGTTTTGTTTTATTATTTAAATCATGTAGTTTTTCTGGTCAAAATTGCTTGTGATGCTGTTTGAGACATTGAGCAAGCTCATAATGGAAAATCCATTTCTCTGAAATGCCAGCACTTTAAATAATTTAAAGCTATTCTCCCTGTTCTACCAAAAGGAAGTTTAATCTATTACTTATCTGTCCATGAAGATACTGTTCAAAGGTATTGGACTATCTTGAATTAATAGGGAAAAAAAGTTGTTGGAATAAATTAAATATTTCCATATAATAAATGGTGGCAATTTAATAATTAGTGAGAAGCCTTGTGTTTATAGATTTTTCATAACATAGCATATGAATAACGAAAACAGAAGGTTTATTCAGCATACAAAAGCCAATTTTAGAGGAATAACAGATGGTGAGTGCCAGAGCCAGAAGAGAGTGAATAATTTTTAAAAGCTTTGTGTTCATGTAATTGAATGAATTAAATATGAGAATTCACAGAAATTCAGGTGAGTTAGATTCTTTTCTCATTGACAGTGGATAAATAAAGACCCTTCTGTTTCCCTACATGTACACACATTTACTAATGTTGGAATTAACAGCATCACAGCCATGCATTCAACGAGCCTCAAGCTTCAACATGACTTAAAATGATCAGTTCCACATAACAAAGTGTTTATGTGGGGAAACCAAATAGCAGGAATCATTCCAAATGGCTGAAAAATGATGAGTATTACCTTGTTAAGATTGGTTTCATAAGCATGACCAAAGCAATACAACAGAAGAGTGCCAGCATGTCAGGAATAAGAGTGGGAAGATAAGTGGGAAGAAGAGGGAACGACTGATCTTTCCATTATTACAGAGCTTGACAAAGCTGGAAATTGTTCCACCTTCTCCAAGTCGTAGTATCTCAGAAGATAATATTCTTTTAAAGAAACAAATTAATTTTAAAACACTTTAGGAACAGCACCAAGGGCTGTGTGTGTCCATTTATACCCACTGAACTGCTGTTCCTTTGAGGAGTTTCAGCACCCTGGATGCTGGGTACTGCTTTGTTTTAAATCATCTCCACAAAGGTTTTTTGCAATCAAATAATTTACTTTTATAGATGTTTTCTACCAGAGGGAGGCTGTCTCACAAGCAGTGCCAGCCAGCACCTGCCTGAAATATGGAGGCCACACTTCTGGTGCTTGCTCTTTGATTTGTTTCCTATGGCTACCTAAATACAGAAACAGAACTACCTCTGATCAGCATTTCCACCTAAGGTCTGGAGAAGATAACCTGATAAAACTGGGGAAATTTACGTGACCAAGAAGCATTTGCAGTGTCTTTTTCAAATATAACAGTAGTTAGGATCTCCATTTTTTCAGAGAGACAATACATACCCATTAAACCTGCTCATATTTTCTGCCATACCACTGGAGATAAAACAGGCACTTGACTGGTTTTATTGAGGTCTCACATTTGCTCTGTTTCCACTTTTATGGTGGGCTCTTTTTCTGTGTTAAGCTCATATGTAAATGGGGCAGCTTTCATAGAGTTTTGGACTTATGTGACCAGCCATTCACTCTCTAAAAAACAGCCAGTATTCCCTTTGCTTTTTATTGCTGTAGGCTTTCATTGGGTTGGATATCTTCCTCTTTACAAGCACCTTTCTGTCAGAGAAACAGAAGACAGCTTTCTCCTGCCTCCCTGGAAAGTCCTGCATGGAATAGACTCCTGTGGGTCACAGGACTCACAGCAGTAACTCAGTCAGTATGGATATGCACATATTCCACTCTGACCCCTGTGTTTCTCACGCTGATCTGACAGTCTCTTTTGGGAATCTGAATGGCTCAAAATATTATTGATGGGCTGCTGAAGGTCTGCCTACAGTTTTTGTAGAGTCATGAGGGAATTGACGGTGCACTCTCTATTAATCATCTTGCGGCTGAATCTCAGCTGATGCTGAAGGCTTCAGCCCCACATTTTAGCAATGAGCTCAAAGGCAGGCTGGGGGCAACTGAAAAGTAAGATCAGGTCACTGCTCTATCCAGTGGTAGTTTGTGAAAATGGCTTCGGTGATCTGAGTCTAAATTTTACTGACAGAATCTTAGTATCTCCAAAAAAAAAAAAAAAAAATCCAAAGTAAATCCTAGTCAAAAGTTCAGGAACAGCCAAGGTTTTTAAAAACAAGAAGAGTGAACTTGTCTCTTCCCAAGAGGTATTCTCTGTACATCAGCAATGAAATGCAAGGGGGCACATTGATGTTAGCACCACCCAGGCTGTCAATAAAGACCTTCTGTCCTCAGAAATACCAAATCAAGTTCATATGAATTTCCCACTCTTCCAAAACCACTTTCCCACCAGGAAGCAGCAATCAGAAAACTGAAGAGCATTCCCTCCTTCTCACATCTTGGCAGTCTGTAAGCACTGTGCCTGTCACAGCATTCCCAAGAGGCCTCCTTTACCATCCTGTCTCAGCTCTGCAAGCAGCTGCTTCCTTTTTGTGCAAGAGCTCTTGGAGCTCTTTGCCTTTTGAAGACAAAGCACCAAAAAGCTGGCAAATAGTTCTGTTGGGAAGATGAAATCCCACTGCAGATGGAGAGGTTTGCTTAACCTATAAAGTAATTCTTGAACAGCTATTGCATTGGCAAAATTCTAAAATCTAACTGAGTTTGATTGCTCTTGGCTTCTCCTAATTTGCTTTCTTTAGGGCTGTAGCTGCTCCTCACTCTGCAGATGTTTGTCCCATTACTGTTCACAGGAGTTAAATATACACAGATATATAACAGGACCATCTACTCTCAATATACAAGGTCAGCTGAAGCCTGACCTTTTACTTTCTCTATGCTCCACCAAGAGAGAACAAAACTTATGCAAGACTTCCTCAGGGAGCACTGGGCCTGAGGTTTTTCACAGTGCAGAAGGCTAAAATTCAAATACGAAGCACAGCTGTTTGGACAGTAATCTTGGACCTCTTTGTTTTGAACTCCAGTGACCCACTCAGCCTGACCAACACATGAAACTCTGAAATTCCTGCACAGCTAATGACTGGGATGTGAAATTGCCTGGCAGGCAGTGACCAGTTTAGGATCCTCTGGGATTTGCAGGTGGAAGGGCTGTTCTTTCCCCTTCTTTCCCCTCACTCACATTGCTCACACACATCATTCCATCTGCGTGCAGGTTTGAACCTCTGTCCACCACCCAAACTGCTGACCCAGTGATCTTGTTGCAGATGGTGACGTTCCTCCCTTCTGCCAAGGACAGGTATTTTTAAGTCCCTGGTAACAGGTAAAATAAAAAGGGAAGCAGTATGGCATAAACCAGTCAGTCAGTTTAATTAGAGACAGACCTCCTCTTTTAAATACTCTCTAAATCCCCCGGGTAGTGCATGTATTTTGAAGTATATAATACATAATAAAGTGCTACTTAAACCTTTCCTTTGATTTAGCTGCAATTCCACAAATATTTAGAATTCCAGCAATGAGTAACTTTGCAGAACCAAGACAGGATATGCTGCATTAATAACCAAACGTTAAATAAGTTGTTAAAAAGATTGGCAATGGCTGTGGTGGCTTGGATGAGGTGGAGGCTGCTTGGCTGATTGGGCTTTTCTTGGAGTCAGTGATAGATCCTCTTACACCCCCTTATGTTTAGAGTCCAATTCTAAATCATCCACTTCAATATCATCTTCTTTGCAAAAATTATATGTATTTTCTATATTAATGCCTGATCACAACAAGATAAAGGGTATCTTCTTCTGTTCTGACTGTCTGACCTTTCACATTAATTTTGCTGTTGCAAAGCACATGAACTGCTATGGAAAGACTGTGGAAAAAAACACAATTTTTTCTCTAGTGATATAATGAACATCTTTGTGCATCCAAAATAATAGGAATTCCAGTATTTGTGCTTACTATAAAATACAGCAAGCAAAATTAAAGTAAATCCTGATTTTGTAATACAGAAATAATTTTGACTGCATCTTTGGCTGGGTATGACATGGAAACTGGTGACTGTTTATGCTTTGCTCCTTTTTTTTTTTTTTTTGTCTGCATAAAATCCCAGTCCCACATGAGAAACAATTTATTTATCCAGGAACAAACTATTACTTTTTTGGGGACTGGCTTCTAATGAGCTGGGTAGTAAGGCTGTTTCTCTTCAGCCAGAAAAATGCAAGGAGTATAAAATCCAGATGGACAGCACATGATGCTGGAACCAGCCACGTCACATTGATTAAAGGAAACCTATAGGAAATTGAGTAAAAATCCAAACACCAGATAGTGAGAGCAGCAAACTGGCTGCACTGTGGGGTTTCATCACAGCTCTGGCCTCCCCACACCTCGCTGAATGTTAACCTGTATTTAATATTCATGAAGGTGTGGGCAGGCAGGCAGGCCTTGCAGAGGGATGGAGCAGCATCTGGAATCCCTAGGCATAACTGCAGGAATGTTTATTCTTCTTTGTTTATTATTCTGAGTGTGTCCTCTCTCCCTCTTCCTCTCTTTGTCTCCCTTTGTGTAATAAAGCTCCTCTAGGCATATAAAGTAAGTCATCTGGAATTGTGCAACTCCTTCTGCCAGGAAGCTGGAAAAGCCCCTCTCCTGTGCAGAGAGAAAAATGCGGACTCCTCGCAACCACTGAGAAATTACAGAAATACAGCTTTTGTCTTTGGCTTACATTTAAATAGCTCAGTGCTGTGGCAAATTATTGTGCTTCTCACTGCTTTAAAAAAAAAATCTCATTTCATCCTGTCCAAGGGGTTATGTTTATTTAAAATTTAAAAAAAGAAAAAGGCATATTTTTAAAATAACATGAAGCCTGCAAAGTGCATTAAAAGGCCTCAGTGTCAGAGGTGCTTTGTGTGCCAACGGGCGCAGAGAAGGAAGAGGAAATAAACAGAGAGGAGCATCTTTTAGAGCCACATGGCTAGTGAAATTTTGTATTTGTTCTTTGGGGAAAGGGCAGAGTAGCTGCTGGTTGGGTAGGAGCCGGCAGTGTTTTTATTGGCAGGCGAGCCTGAGTGGCTGAAAGGTGGCCATTAACACCCTGACACGAAGTGCTGACAGGGCGATTATAAGATTAACACCCTGTGTTATATTAACAGTGTCAAAACCTCCCCTCACCTGTCAGGGAGGAGTAATGGCACCAAGGAAAACATTATAGACAAACGGAGATTTTAAGCTGAAAATACCACACAGCTCCTCTTTCAAATTGCTGTAAATATCTACGTGACCTACGAAAGCCCAAGAAAATATTTCAAATAGATATATGTGAAATTTGAATACATATTCTTTCAAAAGAATATATTTCAAATCAATTTTAAATTTTAGTTTCACAAGTGTGCTTGGCCACTTGTCTTGCCGTTTTTATTCCACAATTACCCCACTTCCACTGTATGTGCATATATTTTGATTATATTTCATATTGTAAGCAATAGTTCTGTATGTCCTACATGTTTGTCTGTAAGGTCCATAGATAAAAAGCATAAAAACATATTCTTTATATAGAATTCAGTTTCTAAACAAGATCAACCAGAGTCAAGGCATCCAAAAGGCCAGAAAGTGCTAAGGCGTTGCATAAGAAAAGTTCAGCTGCTTTAAAACTCAGATTTTGGGGGTTTTCAGAGAGTTGCAATGCCAACAGATCATGAGAGTTGAGAGGTTGTTGAAACCCCTTAACAAAGATCACTTATGACCTGTCACAAATTACTGAAGTGCCAGCTGAAAAGTTCAAACGTCTCGGAAGCAGATCCAACAGAAATATTTAATAACTAAACAAGGATAAAGGATGGATTTATGAGCACTGTTTGGTTTGGGGGTTGTTGGAAGACAATGCAAAAAGCTCACAAACACCTTCAGAGCTTCTCTTATACTCTGCAGAAAACAGAGTATTTATTATAGCAACTGATGAGAATTGCCAAAGGTAGGGAGTTTCCAATAAACAGGATTCTAGTTTTAGGAACAACCTGTTAAAGTATTTGTATGTGTAATTTTATTGCATCATCTGCTTTGGCTGACACAAAGGTCTCCAGGGCAATTCTGAACTTTCAAGTCATCTATAGAATCGAGTGTTTTCATCTACATATCTTTCGTACTTCAAAAAATGGAAAATATTACATAATTGAGAGAAAATTATGTTTCATCATGTTTTATTGATGATATTCAGGCAGTTTTCCATGCTGACAAGAGCCCCAGAATATTTTCTGAAATGTCACAAATGCCTTTAGAGATTTTAGGCATTTCAGAAGATTTCTTTTTAAAAACGAGGAAGAATCAAAACACACTATCAAGACAGTAGGGTATTCAGAAACCTAATTTAGACCAAGATCAGGTGGCCACTAAAAAGACACTCAATGCAGTTTTCAGGGATTTTAATTAATATATTATTCACTTTAATTTAATATTTAGTTGATATATCACTTTTAATTAATATACAATTCACTTGTTTGCCAATTGAATGACAGACTCGAGCTATAAAAAGCTCAAATCTGCTGTCTTAGCTGCTCAGCAAAGGTGTAGTTCACTGTGCTTTTCCTAGGAGGCTTAAGGCAGTTTGTGGGAACACTGTGTTGCATTTTTCTACCTCTGGAAGCAGGCGAAACTGTTTCAGAGGAAAGGGAGGATACTGCAGCTCTTCTGTCCTCTTTTTTGGGTGAGACAGATAAGCTCTTTGAGAGCTGCATCTGCCAGGGAGCACTGAGAGGGGATTTTGGGCTTGGTGGTGCGAAAATCAGTGAATAGTGCACGGCACAGCTTTGCTGTCTCTGAGCTCTGAATGGGAGCAGAGCACCAGGCTGGATCTGCTAATCCTGATCCCTTCCTTTCTGCACATCTTGGGGGTGATAAGGAGAGGTGATGGGTCACACTGCCCCAGCCCCAGAGCTCCTTTCACAGTTGCAAATCAAGAGACACTTTGGCAAAGCTGAGGTGGCAGTCAACAACAAAAAAAAGCCACCACACAATGGAAGCCACCAAATTGTTAATAAACTAGGAAATCATGTGTAGACATGAAAATGGGAGGGGAAATACCTAAGACCTTATTGACAAAGGAGCAAAGACATAAAGGATGACCTTCTGTGACCACTGAAGGGATAACTTCATCAGGATATATTTGTGCCAGAACATGACTCCCACATGTCAATCACGCTGAAGTGCTGGGAAACTTACTGTAGCTATTTGCAAGGGTTGTTGAGTGAGCTAGGTGGGTTAATTTTGGTTTGGTTTGTGTTCGGGTTTTTGGGAGTTTTAAATTTTTTTTTTTAATTTTTTAATCTGATGCCTTTACTCAGTGAGAATAAAATGAATATACACTCCTGAATATACACTGCACTCCACCAGTGTGCAGAGCAGTCAAAGAAAAAACTCATTTTAAAATGACCTGTGTAACCATGTGTTGTTTTAGTGTTGTGTGACAAGCAGTAAATCATCTTAGTGCCTTCTTTCTTATAAGTAAAAGCCATGTATTGTACTTTTGCCTCAGACAAGCTGCTGAGTGACTTAAACCCCACCTACATTAAACCCAAAATTCCTCCTCTTCCAGAAACAGCATGTCTGTGTTGTCAGTGCACAGAAATCACATCTTCTGTAATCCCTGCATTATCTGTCATGTGAGCTGTGCATTCTCAGATAAAACATGTGCTTATTTTCCATGTTCTGGTTTTCCCAGAAAGGTAGCATGTTACATATTGTCCAGTGAAAGGATATAATTAATGCTGATTTAGATTTTAGAAAATAAAATGCAAAATTTTGTCCAATAAATGTAGGCCTGCCTGGTGCAAGGGCACCTATGAGCATTCAGAAGACAGTGGGAGGAGGAGGAACAGAGCCCACAGACAAACAGCATTTTAACATGGGCAACTGCTGTTTGCCTCTGTGTCTTTTCATCTGCAGAGCTTTGCCTTCCTAAATAGATGGCTGGGAAATTATGGATTTTTAAGGCATTTTTAGCACAATGGACACAAAACACTACTTCTCCATCTCTTTCAAAAATACTACAGTGCACTAAACTATTTAGAGAACTTTTTTAAAAAAATATATAATTGCTTGAGATGGATCAAGTTATTTTTTCCTCTTTACTTTCCAGGCTATTTTAAGCTCATAAACAGATCACTCCTGCTGTCCCTTTTTAGACTGAAAAAAACCCCAAATTCTTGTATACATCAGTGACACCATGGTGAAATTGCAATAGCACCACCAAGCAAAAGCATTTTTGCTTAGAGTATTGCAGCTTGGAAATGGGTCAGGTCTGGACAGGGTATTGAGGGATGACTACTGCCAGCAGCTGACTTTTCCCATATAACCCTCGCAGATCCAGAGCGGGAAGTTCACATCCCCCACGTCCCCCAAGGGTCATGGATGGAATTCAAGCCTTGCCCATGGGATTGCTTGGTGGCATCCCTCCACTGACATCCACCACAGCATGGTAAAAGCCCCAAAAGCTTTCCCATTTCCACTCCAACATCTCTGTGTTTGGATGGTGGACAAAATACTTCCATACTTGAGGAAAGAAAGCAAAGTGTTCAGGGCAGCTCAGTTGGCTCTGTTGCCATTGCTGCTGTTTGTTTATTGGGATCTGTCAGGATTGACGGGTGTCTAGAACAAAACAAGCCCTGGTTTTGAAAGGTTGCTTAATGAAAGAAACAAGTTTCAACCTCATTGTGTGCCTTTGTGCAAGCAGAGGTTCTGTTTGTTTAGAAAGCTAACATTTATACAGATTATGCACTCGCCGTGGTTCCGTGCCAAAAACCACACGACTGAAATGGGCCCTTCCATCACTCTCTGAGTGCTGACCTGGGATTGTTTTTACAGGAACTGGATCTTTTAAGCAATGGCCTCTGGTAGAATAAGGGGGAAAGCATGCACCTTGTGCAATGATTTGCAAATGATGGCTTGGGCAAAAGGGTGCATTTGGATCACTCACTGTCCTGACTACCCCAAATGTTCTGTGATTAAAATAACTACCAGTGAGGGTGGGAAGGGTGATCAGGCAAAGCTGGATGATGTGGGCAGAAGGTCACCAGTTCAAGGAAGTCAAATTTTTATGCAATGTGACACTTTTGATTGATTAAGCCCTCCAAAAACTGTTCAAAGTATTAAAAGCAGTAAAATAAGAATAATTAGAGATGGCAAATTGAACTTGAAAAGTCACTGAGTAATGACTCAAGCTGTAAATTCGTACGTGCTCCTCATTATCCTGCTCTTGAAAATGTTTGAAATGTTTCCTAAATGAGCAGGGTCCTCAGAAAGAATTGTTCACCTCCTGTTTGTATGTGAGTGAATATTTAGAGCTCTTTTTAAAAATCCACTATGAGAAAAAAATGGAAAATTATAATGCTCAGAAGGATCTACCTGGCCACATGCTTTGTAATAACACGTTGGAGGAGTAGAATAGTCAGCCTGAAAAATGCCCTGTTTATCAGTCAGTGGGTAGAAATGAAAACAAGGCATGTGGTTAGAGAGTGCTGGAAAATTCTTGATTTTTCTCAGTGGAATATCTTTCCTGGGAGACAATGGCTTTCCTATGGAACCATTCCCCGAATTAAGGATGTATGAAAAAAGAAACATTTTTCTGCTTTCCAATATTTTTCCAGCTGAGGAACAGTGACAAAGCTTAAGGATGTGATTTTTCTCCCCCCTTCACATTCTCACACTTTCTAAATGCTTTCCAACTGGCAAAACAGCCACTGTTACTTTGTGCTCTTTCCTGCCTTTGGAAAGAAAGTAGTTTTAAAGGACAGGAAAGTCCTGTTTGAAAACAGTGCTTCTATTTCTCTGTTCTGAACTATTTCTGGAGACAAGAGTAGAATTGGATTATTTTTCTTTTCATAACTATGAAATGAGAAATTCACCACTTTGAAAAACATTCTCCTCTGAACCATCTTCCCTGAAGTGTGTTTTTAACTTGCAGTTATTTTTCACTCACCTTTGTGTGGCACTCTTTAGTTTGGCCGAGTCCATCTTACAGAGACAGTCTCCCAAGAGATTTTTCAGAGTTTTCCTTTAAATAGACATCTGTGGGCTGATTTGCATCAGCAAAGTGTTCATTAAAAAGGATTAAGCACGGTTAAGCGCTGCGGCCCCATCGAAGAAAGTGAGGCTAAACACCAGGCACCTTCCCTCCATTGAAGGTGCCAACCCAAGCATCCTAATTTGGGGGCTTTTTGCCTCCCATACATCAGGAAACCAAAAACTTTTCATAATACAGCACAAATTACCACTTCAGCAAGTAAATAATCACTGTTGACTTCTCTCCTGCACAAGATTTACCTCAGGGTTGTGTGTTGGTGGCATGAAATGTGCTGTGACCTGGGGGGCTCCTCTCCCACCTCAGCCATTCCTGTCTTTCCCCCTGTGTCCACCCAGATTTAAGTGGTTAAGTTGCTTTGTTCATCCCTTTATCAATGGCTGTACATGCTGTGGACCCAACTGGTGGAGGTAGATGAGTCTCACCCCTGCTAGGGGAGGTCTCATAGTGTGAGCAAGGTAGCCCAGACCCTAATGAGGGGGAGAAAAGCACGACCTGGAAAGGCAGCAGGGATTCCTTCCCTTTCATCTCCCGTGCTTTCATTTCCAGCAAGGAGGAGGAAGTTGGAAATTTCTTTGAGCAGGCTTTCCCCATTTCAGAGACGGAGGAAGAGATGCTGAGTAACAGCAGGATCCTGAGGTGGGGGAGCCTGCTCTGTGTCTTAGCAGAACATGCACAACTGCCCCAAAATGAGGAAAATATTGCAATTTAATGTTTATTGCTGAGCTGCCCCATTTCATCAGGTTACCCTTTTCCACTCTAAGTGCTGGAATTACCTGGCATGCTGCTGTAAATGAAGATTTCTCTTGAAAAAAGAGAACTGAAGAGTCCAAGCTGTCACTCTATTTCCTACAATCCTACAAAGTTTACTGAAGAGGTTGTAGGGTTTAGCAGATTGTCATCCTGTAATCACATGCTGTGTCTCAAGACTTTTATTCAAGCTGGGGATGGAAGACTTAATAAATAGCTGATATGTGTAAGACTCTATTCAGAAAAATCTGCCTGGAAAGCTCATAAGGAAAGGCTTTCCTGTGAGATTTTCTATACTTCCTACTTGAGGAGAGGCTGGAAACTGGAGAAGAGTCATTCTGTTCCAGCTGAAGTGGGTAGGTGCCAGAAGTTTAGGAGGCTGGGAGAGAAGAGAGGGGAGGAAAAGGGAGTTCTACATTTTCTTCAGAAATTTAGGTCTACCTTGAGTTTTTTTAGAAGAAGCTAGTACTCTCTTTTGTTTTGTCCGAACCAATTTCTTCCCTTCTATTTTGTCTAAATCTGAAGTGCAGCCTGAGCCTGGCTTGCCTGAGAAGCCACACTGGATTAATAGGTCTGTTCACAAAGGCCAAGTTGAATCCTGTTTGTAAACCCCTGCAAGACCTAATGGGCTCCATGCACCTCCTGCCAGGCACATGGAACATCCTCCATGCTGTACACAGGACCAGCTCAGCCCACACTGCTGGAGATTGTGCCTGGCTTGCCCCAAATCCAGAGCTGAGCTGTGCTTCCAGGATGCTCCTTGGTCCAGGAACATCAGTCAATACGAGCTTGTTCTGATGTCAGGAACTCCATTTTCCTAAAGAACAGGCTTCATTTCCCTCTGCCAGTGCTGAGGGACATTGCCAGATGTTTAAAACATCTGCAATTCAATTTTTGAGGTGCTGAGGTAGCCTTCATAACTGATAACCCCTTCACAGCTTGAAATTGGCTGGCTCTGGAATGGGAGATCACCTGAGAAGCAGAAATCAGGGCATAAAAAGCGAAGCACCTGGAAAATTCTTTACCATATTTTCACCCCTGAAGAGGAAAAAGGAGAGACCAGAGGGTCTAATCACAGTCTCCTCAGAAGTACATGATGCCAGCCTGACAGATCAAAGACACATCTGTCCCCACCCCAAAAAGTGGCATCAAAAACATGATCTATAAGAAAAATCCATCAGATTTTTGTTTGGCTTCATCCTGTAAATGGCACACAAACTGACTTCTGCCACTGCTTTGCTGCTACCCTTCTCCAAAGCAGTGGTGAGTGCAGTAGTTTTTAGGTGCCTGCATTGAAATAAGGCACAACTAAGATTTTTTTTCAATCCTTCAAATGCTTTCTGTCTTGAAACCAGTTCCTGCCACAGACAAAGCTCTTCCAGGAGAGTAGCTCTGTCCTATACCGTGCTACCAAGAATAAACACTCTGTGAGCATAATTGCCAAAAGAGAAAAAAAAATCCCTCCCTTTCATTTTTTTCTTTCCTTGCAAGGCCCAACATGCTGTCTTTGGACAGATTTCAATCCTGCTTTAATTCATTAAAAAAGTGAAACAAAATCACCATTTACATCCTTGACAGCTGGCAGGTTTTATGTGTTCTTACTGCTCCTGCCAAGTCCAAAAAAAAAAAAAAGTTTTCATTCAGCTCTGTCATGGATCTTTGGAGAGCTGGAAGTGTGAGAGATGTCAAAATGTACTCACAACAATGACATACAGTACCTGAAGGCAGGAATGTATTATGCTAATGCACTGGTGTAAAGGAAGTTACAATTCTCCTTTTCACTTAAAAAACAAAACGAAACAAACCAACAAAAAGCTCCATGACAACATCGGAAAATATACCATTCTTGAAAGAAAGAGCATTTTGCTTTCCTCAAAGCCATCTGACATGTTCCAAGAGCTTTCTGTTCACCAGATTGCATTCCAGTCTATATTGGGGAGGGGGGGAGGGGGGGGAAGAAAGAAAGAAAAGAGGCAAATATCTGTTGGCTAATTCACATTTTTTGATTCCTGTTGCTCCTGTGACAAAGGAATTCTCACCTGTGAGGTGAGAATGGTCGTGCAGCTCAGGTGCTGGGATGGGCTGCCAAAGTGCTGTGGGCAAATCTTGCTGCTGCAGACCTTGGGAACTCTTCCCTCCTGGCATCAGGTCCATGGAATGTCACATTTCACAGCCCTACGTGGTTATATTTGCACCATGCCACAAACGGGGGAAATGGAAATATTACAGCGATTACAAGGCAGTGATAGCAGAGCCCTGCAGCTGCTTTGGTAGAAATGAGCAGAAATGCCACTTGGATTTTGGTGAGGGCAAAGATAAACTAGGAATCGGCCCTTGCATTTCCTTGCCTGGCTGCCCACTCCAAGGATATGCAAATGGGAGTTAAATCCATCTCAGCACAAGTGTACGAAGCAAAACTCCCCTCCACCCCTGCACAGCTGCTTCTATTAGAGAGAAGCCCTTTTGGAAAGAAAGAGGAGAAGCACCCCATGGTATAATTACAAGCCATGAGCACACCCCTGCTATCATTTCCAGAGGCTTTTGGGAGGGAGCTGCCGCAGCAGCCTTGAGAACTGAATCCTCACTCAGGAAGGACAGATGCCAGATCATTATTCTTGGCTTTAAGATAGAAAATACCTTATGGGCATAAGATGCTATTTACTGCCTGCAGTACATTTCAAAGAGCAGCTATCTTGTCAATCACACGCCCTTTGTATTGCTCCACTAGGTCATTTTCATTTTGCTGTGGTTAGTTATTTTGGAATCGGTGTTATTCTTATGATCAGCTATCCCTTATCTACGCTGGTGAGAATAGCTTGGGGTTGTGACTTAAAGACCACAAGTATGACTAGTCTTGGCTCTGAACCTTGGAGACCCACAGGCACAGTCTTTTCTTACAGAATGCAATCATTGTGGCATGCACACAGCCCTGAGCTATTTCACTTATTAAGCCAACAACTGCTTAAAATGGCAAAGCTGCTCTTGGAAAAAATCAACTTGCTGCTTTCTGCCTGTACAAGATCCCTTTTGATACAGATAAATTTTTAGAAAATCTAAGCCTGGGGCTATTGTCTCCCTCTGAGATACAGTTACAGCAGGGTAATGAGGAGACTCTCAGTTACGCTGCTGTGCTCATCTTCACCCGCACTGCTGTGGATGCAACAGGCAGAAATGATTTCTTCTCCACCAGAGTTCCTTTAAAAAAACCCACACCAGTGGAAATGTGGCTTTGTGTCTATATCTGGTGTCTGGGAGATCCAGAAAAACCCCAGCAGAGGGAGCAGGAATAGTGTGGTGCTGTTTACCAGAGCTGGTTCTGGGAAGTTTCTGGAATGCTTCCCTGTGAGGGTGGTGAGGCACTGGCACAAGTTTCCCACAGAAGGTGTGGATGTGCCATCCCTGGAAGTGTTCAAAACACATTTGGATGAGGCTTTGATCAACCTGGTCTAGGAGAAGGCAGGGAGGTGGAATGACATGATCTTTCCAAGTTCCTTTCCAACCCAACCCAACTCAATCCATGGTTCTCTGACTATCAGTGCTGCTTTGCTGCTTCTCAGAAATCCTGGGCTGTTACAGCCCGAGCCACTGGAGAGGCTGCGTGTGCATGTTGTGTTGGTTGATCACAACAGAGTTCTCTCACAAAATCTTTCATTTACAGCTTCTCTGGCAATCTTTTCCATGTATAACCATAGTCATGCACTTTCTACTCCAAATCTGGCTTTCAGCTCCCCTTCCTGAGCAGGTTTCAGTGCAGGGCATGCTGGCTGTGCTCCCCATGAGGAGCAGTGCCTCTCACCAGGCTCTGATCTGTGGCTGGACATGTGCAAAGTGCTGGCAGCTCTGGGAACCTTCAAGATAAAATGCACTTTCTGAAAGTAAGATTATTCTTATTACTGAGCTGATGTGGAACTGTTTATTTTATTTGGTATCTTTTCAAATCATTTAATTATCATATTAGCTGTGTTCATAGCTTATATTCTAAGGGCACAATTGTGTGAGTGAATGAAAGATTGCCTCCTGCCAATTTCATTGTACAAACAGCCTGGAGCTCTCTCTGCCTTAAATATATATCCAGAAGTGGGCTGAATGCGTGTGGGAAGTGGAGAAAAACTTTGGAAACAAAAGGAGCTCTTACCCAAGGTCTCTTTTAAAGACTTTCATTAATTTTCTAAAATAGCTAATGATTCTTTGAATACTGGGAAAAAACCCCAGTAGTTCTGTACTCTGCTCAATGCTGATCAAATGGTTCCCCAGTGGTTTACAATCAATAAGATTTTGCTTTGGCCCTATCAAGGTAAATATAAAAATAAAATCACCAAATTCTGCTATTCCACATCTGGGAAAGTTCTGCTTTTCCACATGAAATGTATGACAAGCCTGGAATATTGGGACTGCCAAAAAAGCATATCTCCACACCATATAAACAGTGCAGTTGAAAAAATTATTACCTTATGAAACTTATAGCCAGCAGGGTTATAGAAAATTTATATAGAGAGATAAAGAGAAATCAGTAAATAGAATTGCTATCTAGCATGTTTTGTGGAGTTTTTTAACATATGTGTAGATATTCCCAGTTATTCTCCCTTTGGATCATGGATTTGAAAATGCAATGGCACAAGAATTCAGAAATATTTCTAGAAATGAAAAAAGCAACCTCCAGAAGACACAATCCACTCCAGAAGGACCTCAATATGTCAAAATTATATTCTTCCTTTTCCTTCTCCCAAAGAAGAAACCGCAATATTTTCTCCGAGAAAACATTTTAGTCACAATGCAATGATACATTTTTCAGGTGAAATATTCTTCTCTCAAGAGGCTTGGTCAATCCTCTCCCTTTTTCCCTCATCTGCTGGTATATCACACTGGAAAAGCATCTCCTCTCTGCTGGAAAAACCTCTGACCACCTTGCACTTTAGGTAAGAAAGCCTTGAATGGCATCAGCCTGGTCAGCTCCAGCTCTGTATTCCCAGCCAGATGTTCCCCAGGGGCCCAGGGGGTGTCCCCACAACAGCTGGGGACTGTAACACACCTGCATGGAAGCTGCCCTGCCTCTCCCAGTGACCCCAGCTGTGGGAGCACTGCTGTTTGCTGAGGGCCTGGAATGTTCCTCACCCAGCTGTGCTCTGCTGGATGCTTCCCAATGGACTGCAAGAGGACTGCTGACAGCACGGTGACACTAACCTTGGCCAGCTGACAACCAAAAGTTGCCTCCACACACCCTGGATTGGACCTATTGTCCTTCCTCTGACCCTCAGCTCCTTCCTCTGGCTCTGAGTAATGAGTGTAAGCAATCCCAGCTATTCCAATCTATCTTTTCCCTATTTTTCTTCTAGCAGAGAGGATATTCCTCCTTCACTGCTCATAGTCAGATTTGTCTTCTAAAGAAGTGGACACATCTGGTGGGGGGTTAGTGAAGGGAAGGGTTCATGGAATACTCAGTACTTCTCAGGTAACTTGGGATTGCAAGCTCTTCACAGCTGGAGGACTCCCTCTCCAGCATCTGAACAAAACTCACCTGCTGAAGAGCAGGATCCTCCACTGGATCCACAAACTGGACATGCCCGGGGCTTGTCCTCTTGTATAATGCAAAAGAAAAGGCAGAGAAAATCTTTCCTGAGCACTGAATTCCCCAGGAGAATATGGCTGAACTTGTCTGCAAGCAAGCCACTGCTGTTTGCCTACTCAGATTCACCCTCTCCAGTCCATCTGGGAGTATTGTACTTCAGACAGTAACAGTCAGATCAAACATTGCTCAGTTTGGGAACATGGGATGCATTTTCTTCCAGGATTTCTTCAGTATGTCACTGGCATGTTTTCCCATTCAATTGTAAGTCAAAACTTGTTGCAGAAGAGAGTCATGGGGGTAGTTCACAGTTGCCACTCCATTATCAATGTTATCACCAATACTATCAATATATGGCAGCAAAGTTCCCCTCCATAAGTTGTAAATGTAAAGCCAGAAGTCTCTGTAATAGACTTAAGAAGGCCAGAAGCCTCTGTAATAGAGGCTTAAGAAAATCTTAAATTCTTGTGGACCAGAGAGATAATTCTTCTCCCTGAATTTCTTCTCCCATTGTTTCTGTCTGAAAACCAAAAATTACCAAGATGAAATCTGAAGAAATGTAAGATGCAGAACTAAAATGCCACGAGTGTCTACAGACTGAAAAGGTTTTTGTCAACGTGGGGCCAAAGTTACCCACTACCACAGTCAGACAATCAGAGTGTCAAATAAAATTAAAGAATCTTAATTAGGCTTTTAAAATGCTGATTGTTCATTACATAGGGATTTTTTAGCTCTGTTGCTCTGAGTATCTCACTATCCTAAAGACAGGAGCTGTGCTGTGTCTGACAACTCAGTGGTGGTTACTGGGGAATGATTTTTCTCTTCCTCACTTTCCCACTGTGGAAAATATCTACAAATGAACACAAAGAGCAAGGCAGCAGCTTGCAAAAAAATGCAAAGTCAAGCTTACCTGTGGCCCACCTCTGCAGCAATCTTGTTTACACATCAGCACCTCGGGAACAATCCCTACTTCACTCACATTCCTCAAGAGCAGCCTTTATTATACGGTGCACCACATCCTCACATTAATTAGCACCTCACCGGCTGGCTGAGGCTCCTTTTTCAAAAGGACTGCAATTAACAAAATAAAACGAATCTCTTTTTAGTTTGAGCAGCATCACTTCTCTCCCTCTCTTCAAAGTGAGAGGAAAGTGTTGCTTTCCTCTGCAAATTAGAAATGGAAATATTTCCCAACGCAGGGTGGTTTTCACTTGCCTACCACCTTTTGCCTGAATATTTGAAAGGATTTGGCAAAAGGGAAGGGTGGGGAAGGATATTGATTTTCTTTGATTTTTCTTCAGTTTATCTGGGGAGTTGGAGGCAAGAGGTGGTAACTCACCTCAGGTTACAGGATGACTTACGAGCAGAGTCTAGTTTTGTGGGCTCTCAGATTATTCACCTCAGCAGGTAACCCAACAAATGCAACAATTTCACTGCAACTCAAAATTTGGTAACATGTTCTGTGACAGCTGGGCAGCCAGAGAGCTCCTAATGGCAGTGAGCACAACATAATCTGTTGAAATACAGTGTTCCTTTGGATGCTTTGCAATGTGATCTCTCTGTGGGGAAAACCCTTAATAGATGGGGCTTAAAGACTCCTTTCCCTGTTTTTTAAAAAAATTCAGTGGGGAAAAAATGCCTTGACTTAAAGTTTTGTGTATAAAGCCAGCTTAGATTTGTCATTAAAATACTGTGGCTGAAAAAGTGTCAACAAAACATAAAAATATTGGCTGTCAGTGGTAATCCAGCTCCCTCAGGGGCAGCCAGAGGGTGCCATGGCCTCCAGGAATGATTTTCTGTGGATGGGAATGTCTTCTCCTCCCCAGGGGTGATTTTGGGCTCCAGAAGCCAGGGTTGCATGAGCCAGCTCCCAGGAAGCCCCATGATGGATTTGCTGGTGTTTGATTTTGCTGGTGTGTCATTCAACAGCTGTCATGCCCCAAGTGGCAGAGAAGTTAAGCTTAGAAAAAGCACAGTATCACCCCTGGAATGCAAATTTCTCTTTTGGGAAAAACTGTTTATCTAAAAAAAAAAGAAGAAAAGGAACCCCATTCTTCCCTCTCCAGGAGGTGTCTCCATAGGGCCAGCCCCTTCATTGTGGGGCAGCCCAGAAGACAATTCAATGATTTGTCCTCACAAGCCTGGTAAGTGCCCTAAGAGAGACTTCCAAAATCACCCCAAATAACCTCAGAAAGGAAAAGCTAATTTTCTATGTTCACTTTAGCCCTGCTTTGGGTGAAACATGGCAAAGCCACGTGAAATGCTGTCTGTGGCAGTGCCTTTGTGGCACCAGCAGTATCTGTGTTTTGTAATGAACTTTTAGAGCCTCCATGTGGCAAAGGGTTCTGTTGGCAAGCACATGTTCCTTCCTCATTAAATACTCCTGTGCTGTGAGAAGCTGTCAGTGCTGGTGGGTTTTTAACACCTGGGAAGAAGAATGATGCTGCATCACTATTGAAGATAGCAGAACTTACCCAAAAGTGTCCTGATGTTTTGGGATCCAGGTTGTATGGAGCAGCTGGGCTTTAATCAAGCCTCTCACATAAATCTCTCTGCTACACTTGTGGACCTAAAAAACCAAAAGAAAAAAACAAAAAAAGTAATGAAAAAGGATCTGGGAAAATCATCACAGAGGGACTAAGAGCAATTCTGGAGGTATCTCCCCTGCAGGCATTGTTTCTCTGAACAGGGCAGAGTTTAGAGCAAGTCAAGAGCAAGCTGCTGATTTGGAAATAATGGTGCAGGCTGGAAAGAGCCCGCACCATGCACGGCCCACCAGCTGTGTGCTGCCTCCAGCCAGCACCACAAAAGGAAACAAACACAGATCAGCTGCAAAATTATTATTATTATTACAGCTCCCTTGAATCATTATTATGTTATTATTATTGCTGTTGTTGTTATTATGCTCAGGCCATTAAAGACTGCAGTTTAGTGTCAGAGAGGTTTCAGTGGTTTCAGGGATGCTCTTGGAAAGGGTATGTTCATGCTGCCTCAAACCTCTCACTGTTGTCCTATTTTCCAACCAGTCTCATAACCTCTGATAAAGCACTTTTGCCATCACATGCCAAAAAAAAATCATCCTGAGAAGATTCCTCCAGGCTGAACACGAGGGCACACTTTAGGGCAGCTGTGGCCACAGTGAAAAGTGTGTATTTCCCTGGCAGCACTGCTTGCCTTCGGAATATATTTGAAAATACGTGGAACAACGTGTCCCTGTTTGCTTTTCACACTGACAATGGGCAGAACTCAGGTTACAAGTACATCAAGTTCCTGCTAAGAACACCAAAGAGTGAAAGGGTGTGAGTTCCAAGTGAATATGGACTTTCCAACAAACCTGGTACTATTCCCATGATATTTCTCCAGGATCATGTTCTGCCCTCCACAAAATCATTAGATTCTCTTAATGGGTACCAGAGATGGAAAAAAAACCAAACAGATTCATGTATAGCACCCTTTTTTTTGGTGGAAAACCAGGCTATAGCTCTTCCCAGCAACTACTGGATTCCTACTTTTTTTTCCTTTCAAAGGAACCTAATGCACATCAGTCTCAAGAAGAAGAAATATTCTTATTTTCCACAGTGATGGATATTTAACTTCCTGCTACATGGGGAAAGATATCAATGCACTCGTGCTGAATCAACATGTTGAACATCAATAATGAGCAAACGCAGCAATTCCTGGCAGACCTAATGTGTCAATGAAGATAAAATTACATATACTCCTGGTCTATACCATTCCAAGTTGTAGAAGACAAGCCTTAACAGCCAGTGATACTCAATGCACTGCACCCACCTCACTAAAGTGTTTCTCTGAAGCACCTAATTTAATTTAAAGTCATAGAGCCACACCATAGCCAACAGACGAAACAAGAATGTAAAAGACAGTCCTGAACCACTTGTATTTTTCTGAACATTTCCACCTCTTTACATTAACTGTAATTTCTTTGATTACAACTCAGTTTTTCCCCCCTTTATGCTGCTGAGAGAGCTTCACTCACAGTCACTGTTTCCTTTGTGTCATTAATTATTCAGTCTGCTCATGTGAGCGTGAGAAAGCAGCACCAAGAAACCAGGGAAAATATGAATGCAAAACCACAAAGGAACTGCAGGCATCACCAAGGCCAGTTGCAGGCTCTGAAACTGGATGTTTCCAAGCCATCTTAGGACCAACTCGTGGTTAATATTGTCATTATTGGGTTACCAGGCTTGTTATGCTCTGCGCTCTGGGCATTACTTTTTTTAAGGCACATCCTAAGAGATTCAAGTTCCACCTACCAAAGATATTCAGAAGAAAACACCTGGTTATGAAATTCCATTGGGAACCAGAGTGTTGCTTCTTAATAAACAGGATAGACAGACAGACAGACAGATAGATAGACAGACAGACAGACAGACAGACAGACAGACAGATAGATAGATAGATAGATAGATAGATAGATAGATAGATATTTTAAATGAGATCTTAATTTCTTTAAGCAGAATCATGGGAATGGCATTATTCACTGTAGCTGTTGGTGCACAGTTACCCTCACTGTGTCCTCCTTAAATTGCAGGAAAACCAGACCATTTTTAGGTTTGATTCTTTCTGCATCCCTTTCTGTGATGTTTTTTTCTCTTCAGAGCTTGCTGCCCATTCCTCTCCTCTGGCTGACCTTCCTCACAGGGCACATTCTGTTTCCTCCCAGCCCTTTTCTCTCCTATGCCACGCCATGCCATGCCACCTGAAGGTGTCCAGCCCAAAGCCACCAGGATGAGGACCATGCCAGCTGCTCCCAGGGGAGCTGAGCTCTGTGACAGGCTTCAGTGCCCTGTCTGAACTGTGCCCAGCCACCCGGAGCAGCTGCCAGCAGCAGCCCAGAGCCCTTTCATGCCCCCTCCCTCCCGTTTTGCTCCAGCTGCCAGTGGCCTTATCCCCCTTTTCTTCCCACCTCCCCAGGCATTCAGGGCTACAGCTGTTTGATCAGGTCATGGTCCCTTTCTCTCAGAGCCACTGGCAACTCACACAAAAAAACCACCGGTGGAGAGATCAGATTTCCCTTCCCATTCCTTTTCCATCCATGGGGAACTCTGCCCTGTTCATTTGAGGGCGCAGTGGACATCAAGGCTGCATAGTGGCTGCCAGCCCCCACCAAAATCCATATATTTTCATCTTCCATTTTTTTCCCCCTCCCACTGACCCCTGCAGAAGGAAGAGCAGGTGAGCAGTGCTGCAAAGTGCTGGTCACACCACTGCTCCTTCAACCACATCATGAATTATAAAAGCAGATCACTTGGATTGAGTGTGAGGTACCAGGAAACTTTTGGATGTCCCTGGTGTATGATCTCATTCAGACAAGCCACCTGTTATGGGCTGCAGAGTCATAAACTGGTCCTGGGTAAAGAACTGTCTTCTCTGTTGTCCAGGACAGCTGCTCTATCTGTATGAAAAATCTATTAACTCTGCAGAAATTGCCATTAAAATATTAGCTTGGTGATATTTTCCATTAGGAATTTCTGAGCTTTCCATGCTCCTGTGTGCATGTAGAGCTATGTACCTGCATGTGCATATGCTGCAGGAAGAAAATGTGAACACTGAAATATAAATGCAACTGTTCAGGCCCAGTGGAGATCATAAAAGGTAGGAAATCATGGAATGAATTATTGTTATAGAAAATCCAGTCAACAACCTATAAGCAGTAAGGAAGTTTTAAAGTCTGTTGTAAACTTGTCTCTGACTCCAGTTAAATTGCTTTCCATAGGCAACAAAAATTTTTTGAAATTTATCTTCAAGGCTTTTGTCTTTGCTACAGCTCTAACAAAGCTGTTAACAGATTCTGTAGGAGATCAGTGCTTTAATTTTTTATTGATAACTTCAGAAAATAAATATTAATGCTTTAAACTTTTTTTTTCTCTCCCTTTCTCCCCCTCCTATTTTTTTTGCCATCACCTGCAACAGACAATCTAGTAGTGCTGTGTGTGTGTCATACAGTGAGAGAAAGGGAGAGGAAGGAGCAATGGGCTCCATTTCAGTGTCCAAAATCAGGAACTTTTCATGGCACTCCATCCCAAATCTATCAGGAAACCCCTTCCTCAGACATGAGTCTTGTGCCAGCTTCTAGATAGATATTCCATTTTGTGTTGATTTTGGATTCTGAGCCAATATTGGCCTCATCAGGGAAACTGAGTTCCAGCTTTAAATTTGGAGAGGCACCCGGTTTCTCCTGAATGCTTTTAAATGCTTTCAGCCCTTTGGATGAAGAATGCCTGTTTTACCATTAGTCACTTGGAGTGAGAGACCTGCTTCTGAAGGGCCAGCTAAATCCTACAGCTTCTTCTCCATCACCCTTAGCATTGCATTAAGTACCTAAAGAAAAGGTATTTATACAAATGAATCATGTGCCAAGTGGTTTTTTCTTTCATTCCAAAAAAATACGAGAGGTTTATAGACGTAAAAAGCACAGCTCCACGTGCAACACCCTTCCCAGTGCATTTTCAGGCAAAATAACAAGCTGGGTGCCAAGACTACAAGTTGTCCAACAGCAAATCCAGCTGTCATTAATGCAGGTATCCATCCTCCAGTGGAAACAGCCTCCATCAACAGCAGACAGCTGTGGCTTTTAATGTAATTCAGTGGTGGATAACACAAAGCAGTACTTTCACAGGCGGAGCGCGGATGAAAAATGACACAGCCCAGGAACATGACAAGTAACAGGCCTGCAGGGTGAAGTTCTGACTGGCTGTAACTGGAAAGCTTGTTTTCTCTCGAGCACGGCTTTGCCAGCTTCAAATGGCACTTACTATTTTTGGTAAAGTTGTTGCAAGCCCTCACACACGCTTCATCCAGCACCAGTTCAATGGTATATGATAATCATTTGGTATTATACACTGGCAACGGAGCCAGAAAGTTTCCTTCATGCATCCTCCTACCGCTGCCAAGGCAATCAAATTAATTCTGTTAACAGCCTGCCAAGCCAGCTAGCCCGCTAAACTGTCCTGCCCGGAGAGGGAAAGGAGCCCTTCCCATCAAACCGAGCCGTGTCCCTGCGGAGCGCGCCGGCTGGAGCGCGGCCAGCGGGAGCGCTGCTATCATCGTGCCATGCCGGGCGATGGCTCTAATGAGCTGACATTTCCTGTTGCTCAATTGCCACGTCTGGAAGCCAAAGCAAACAGTGTTCAGCCCCGGCAGAAACCAGACGAGGGCTTCTGACTTTTCCCTGTGCCTTCTGTTTCCTTGCTTGCGATGTTTCTCCATCCGAAGCTGCCTAGATAAAGAGGGATGAAGAGAAAAACTGCTCCTGCAGCATATGGAATATATCAGGCTGTGCTGCAGAAACCAAGCTGTCTCATGTGGCTTCCCCAGTCCTCACAGACCACTCTGCAACAGAGCCATTCCCTGTTAATCCCAACAAGGAGCTGCTGTGAGAGAGAATCACGGGCACAGGTTGCCCACACCGGCCTGGCTCTGCTGCTTTGCCCTGAGCCCACAGCTGAGCTCAGATTTCTTCCATATTTTTCCCTCTCTTCTGGCTGCTCCTTTCACCACCAGCAGTGGCACTTGGGAGATTTCAAACACCCCTTCTAGGATCTCCAGGAAATCGGTGCAGAGCACTGAAGTTGCTGCCATTATTACATCTCCTTATAATCACCATCTGGCACAGTGAAATCTTAATGCTTCTCTTCAGAATGATTTTTCACCTAAAGATTTTCACCTAAGGGAACACTCTTTGGTGACGCTCAAATCACCAGTGTGTATTGAAACCACTGTGGTTCTAAGCCCAGCAGTGCTCACTGACACATCTAAAGCAGAGGCACAACAGGTACATCCAAGGAATATTAATGGGAAGAAAAATTACAGGCTCAGGCTAAAAAACCAGGCAGAAATCCTCTGGGGATCTCAACACATGCTGCTCAGCATGAAAAGGAGCTATTGGCTGAGCCAAGCTGAACAAGCATGAAAGAGATGTTTTGCTAAGAAGAGGATGGAAATGATGAAAAATGGCAGATAGAATTTTTGTTTCACCCTCTGACAGAAGGCCACAAGGTTCAAGGGAGGGTCATTTTTCTGTGTCACTTTCTAGGCTAGGATAGAGATGGGATTTTATCTACCTGCACCAAGCTTCTTTCTAAAGACTGTGCACTAAATTGGGGCCTGTGTTGCTGGCAGCAAAGTTTTCTTCATAGCCTTTACTTTTGCCCTCTAAATGGTACATGAATTTCATAGACCTCAAGCTGTACTTGCAGCCTTTTCCCTAAGTCACGGCACTGGCAGTTTTGGCTGTCCTCCACCAACTTCACTGTTAAGTCTCAAAAGTCTGTTATAGATTTTACAGACTTGGGGGAAGCTCATTTTGCTTGTGTGCAGGCACTCATCTGTTCAGTTTGGTTTGCTCTCTTCTGTAGTGGCACATTTCATGTTTGTGGCATCAATAAATAACAAAAAACTATTCCACCCATCCCTTTGGATTATGCTGAAGTCAAGGGAATGAAAATTATCCATAGAAAAATGTTTCTTTTGGCAGCAACGTGCCTCATGCAGCAGTGACACTAAAAAATCACCAGCACTGGAAAGAACTCAGCGTGTCTTTACAATTCCAATTTTCTGTGCCATGGATTAAAGCAAGTCATAGAATCATGGAATCATTAAGGTTAGAAAAGAGATCATCAGACCCAACCTTGAGTGTAGAAGTCAGTGCACTGTGGTTCCATATGATCCCTACATTTACCACATAGTCCTTAGAATTTTGAAAGCATCTACTTCATCCCTTCCCACAATAACATACCAAAGATTTTCAAAGAGACTTAAAGCACAGGGAAAATTAATAAAGAAAATAGGTACTGACATGGATAAAAATAATTTTTCCTCTGAAAGCACAGAGAAAAGCCACTGATGGCACAAATACTGCTCTCCTCCCCACCCCAACCACCCCCCTTTGCTGGGAGTTTCCATGAGCAAGACCCAGCAATCTGAGCTGCAAATCTGCATGGTTGCACAGAACCAGAACAGGCTTCTGCCTTTGTCTTTAATTAATGTTGCAATTCTGAAATTGCTAATTGGGAAAAGCTGCTGCTTACTCAAGGTACTGAACCATTTTGTGAAATGGGTTATTGTATGCAAAATAGATGCAATGAGCTGTGTAGTTTAAAAAGAATTATATATATTGCTTAGGTGATCAAAAGGTCAATAATATAATATAATATATAATCATCACTTCTCAAGCTCTTCTTCAAAACCTAGGTGTAGCAAAGAAAAAAAAAAGGTGGCGTAAACTTTAAATTTGTAAGACTGAGTTACATAAGCCAGGAAATAAAGCCTGCAAACCTCCCTTGCCCCATACCAAGAGAAAATCTGGTCCCAGTCAGGAGCAAGGTGGGGTTTTCAATACACGGGAACTTCTTCTGGAGTTCTTAAAGTGGACAAGTATGAGTGATTTCCAATTCAAAGACCTTCTTAGTCATGTGTGTCTGTGTCTAATTTCCCACCTGTGTAGAAGGTCAGGAAATCTTGTCATGTCTGTTTAGAAATAAACAATCACATGTCCATCACAGCAAAAGCTTAAGGATTCCTTCTGAGATATCACCCTTAGATATTTTCCACCTTTGAGGAAACTCTGCTGTTTGATTTCTAGCACTGGCATATGCAGTGCTAGACAGCACAACAGGTGGGTTTCAAGGTGTTAAGTGGCAAAGGACATTTACCTTTGGTGTAGAAATGTAGTTTTGTTTTAAGGACAACATAACCTGAAAATTAAAAAAAAGTATTTGAAATCTAGGGGGAATTATTTAAAGTTCTTATGTTTGCAAACAGACATTTTTGACTCTGTGTCAGATAAAAGCCCCCAGGACCTGCTCTACTCTCTTTCAACCAGGAGCAAAATGGAGGAAATAAAATTCAAGCGTTTTTCCATTTGTATTTGCATAATATTTGCTTTAGGCTAAAGGCACACGAGGCTTGCTGATCTGCTGCTGGAAGGGTGAGCACTTTGGAAAAGAGAGGAAAAGGAAGGTTATAGTAGAGGAAATGTATTTGAATATCTGTATAGAGGCTTTGCCCCAGAGGTCCCAGTTGCCCTTGATGGGCTGCAGCTGTAACCAATGAAGATGACTGGGATAAAAGGGGGTGGGTTAGCCAGGCAGGGAGAGCCTTAGAGGAGCCCTCCCCTGGGAGAGAATGGCTTGCAGCAGAAGGAGTCAGTGAAAATCAGCAGCCATGAGAATACACCAAAGAGGTATGGACTTTAGAAGTCTGATAATATCATTATGAGACTCTAGAGAAATAGAACAACAGTAATTGGTGACCCCGATGTGATAGTTAACAGAAGATAAGACAGCTGAGAGCTGTGGCAGCCAAGAGCTGTGACAGAACAGCCAAGAGCTGCAGTGATATTTGGTGGAAGATAAGACAGCTGAGAGCTGTGACAGAACATAGCCTTTGGGTCAAGGAGCTGTGAAAGAGTATGGCCTTTGAGCAAGCATCTATGGGGGTTGTACATGGCCCGTGAGTCATGGGAAAATATGGGGGTTGTACATGGCCTGTGAGCCATGGGGAAATGTATGTATTGTAATTGAACATCTGTACAACTGTTAACTCGTGTAAAAGAAAAGGGGGAAATATAGTAGAGGAAATGTATTTGAATATCTGTGTATAGAGGCTTTGCCCCAGAGGTCCCGGTTGCCCTTGATGGGCTGCAGCTGTGATAGCCTTCATTGGGCTGCAGCTGTAACCAATGAAGATAACTGGGATAAAAGGAGGTGGGTTAGCCAGGCAGGGAGAGTCTTGGAGGAGCCCTGAACTGAGAGAGAACAGCATGCAGCAGAAGGAGTCAGTGAAGATCAGCAGCCATGAGAATACACCGAAGAGGTATGGACTTCAGAAATCTAATAGCAACAACAGAAGGTTCCATCCTGAGCTGGTGCTATCCATCAATTAATGGCCTCCATTAATTGACTAATAGAATGCTGTGTCACTCCTGAATGGGCTCAATGTCAAACTCCTGCTTCCCTCCACCTCAGGCAGCATTAACAGCATGCTGTTGGCACTGTGGCTTGAGGTCTCTCACTCTGACAGCTCTGAAAGGGTATTTTGGAAGGATTTAGTGGTTTTGAATAGCTTATTTCACTAACCCATAAAGAAACACTTTCCTTCAACACAAGCACGAGAGGTTATTTTCTATACTTAAGAAGGCCAAGGTAAAGAAAACTCAACTCTGTGTTTTTAAATATTTTATCTTTACACAAGCCTGGGTTATGCAGAGCACAAAGCCATATACATACTTCACAGAGAAGGTAATGATGTCTGACAAAATCTCAAGAAGTGTCTGATTCACATGACAAAACTTTCCAGAAGGGCTAGGAAATTAGGAAAAAATAGTCCCAACACAAATGTTATTAAAGATAGGAATTTCCCCACCTGATGAAAAGCTGCATCTTCTGCTCATCTCTAGAGATGGAGAAGCAACAGAAGTCTACAAGTTCTCTGCATTTCATACAGTACCACAGTATAATACTAAATGCCCAATTTTTTTTGAGTCTGTGCTAAAAATGGTCCTTCAGTCATATGCAGAACCAATCTATTTATCCTATAGGTTTGCTTACTCACAGGGTGAGAGTGTGAGAGAGCTGTAGGAGTGAAGGACTTGAGACTTTTCCCAAAGATCTTGATAAGTTCTTAGCTGCCCCTGTTCTGTGGGCACTCCTCACTTCCAGGATTTTCTGCAGCCCTGGAAAAATATCCTTCCTCATGTTTTTGAAAATTAAGGAAAGAATGGTGTTATGAAATGTGATGAAAAGCAATCAAATGAAATACCATCCATACAAACCTGAGAAAAATCTGAAAAGCAAACAATGTCTCCATCAGAGAACTGTTACAACAGATGGCTGTAATAATATTATAATATTATATTATTTCCCTTAGCAACAGCCTATAGTTTGTTTAGGCTATGTAAGTTTTTAAGAGGCTGACATGTCAATGATTCAGGGGATAACACAGTTGGATTCTTGTTAAACTGCAAGTAAAATTTAATCCCATTTCATAAATGACCCCTGATTAAGCATGTCCAGCCTCTCAGATGTCAGAGCCCTGCTACTCTGATAAAAGAGCTGAGCTCACTGAGAAAAATAACTGGAGAGGACCAAAAGAACAACCATAATAACTCATCCTGCCCTTTCAGTCTGAAAAGCAGGAGACTGTTCCTGTTTTGCACAGACTTGGAGAAAGTGACTTTCCAGGTTCACCCAACAGTGCATGGCCTGGAGTCCCAACGGGCAGGATCCCACCAAATCCTCTCCCCAATACATCACAGAGGAGATGCCTCATTCAGTGCTGTACCTTGGAGTTTCTAGAGCCATTCATCCCTTGAAATGTTATATTTGGGATACCTACCTAGCTGTCTTTTGGTGACAATTCCCATTGCAGGGATCTTTGTGATTTCCTAACAGCCACCAGCCAAAATCAGTGTAGAAAATAAAGGAAGGGTTGCTTTGGAAGGCTCTGAAAGCAAGCACAGGTAAGTCTCTGCTGTGGTGGCAGTATCCTATCCTGCTTTCCCATCTGGAATGACAGCAAAGAGAGCTGAGAGCTCACCCTACAGTACTACAGACTACAATAAGAACCAATTGCTTTTCCCTGTCCAGGAGCATTCTGATCTGTTTTGCATTCAAAACCTTTGCTGGAAGGAGTTACGGCTGTCTCAATATTATTCTTAGTCATACATTTATTAGATAGGAAATATGTTCACTGAGCACTTCCTAGAAACATTATAGAGCACTTTAACACTTTTATGTGTTTAGCCAGCCTTATTCTTTGCCTTCGTGATTCCCACTGTCCTTTTCCCTCTCCAAAAGGAAAGAAAATGATTATTTAATCCAGGAGACATGCTGAGGGCATCAACAACTGTGGTTTTGCTGCTCCACACTCTGTCTCAGGGTCTTCTCCAAATCCCCAGATGAAGTCAATGCAGTGGTTTGATGGCTTCAAAAGGGGTTTGGATCAGGTTTTTTTTGGGATGCTGGGGAAGTCCCTTTGCCCCCTGTGCTCAGCACAGGCTTTTCTGAAACAGGCAACCTGTGTTTGAGCTGGCCTGGGAGCTGCCATGGGACTAACCACAAGTTGTCATGGTGATGGAGAGGGAAACACTTAATGGTCAAGCCATTGCTAACAGAGGTTGGAAAGGAGTAACTTCTGTTTATATTTCATTGTTGTTTAAAGCGCTGAGAACTAAAAAAGGAAATATCTGACGATTGAGGCTGTGTTTATATTGACTTTCTTCCCATTCACGTTTTCCTTAGCACAAAGAAATACTTCCTCAGCACAGAAACGTGGTATTAAGGGGAAGGTGTCAGAGCACAGAAGAAAAGTCTCTTTTGCAGGAGAGCAGCTTAGCAATTTTCACGCCTCGAGCATGAGAAAGGAGTCATCTCTCAGGCCCCTGTACAAACACCCTGCTGGGAGCTGGATGTGTTTGCAGGACCCTGGGGGATGCTCAGGCTCCAGGAGAGGGACAAAGCTGTGCCCAGGGCAGGGAATTCCGTGTCCACCTCGCTCCAAGGTGCTTGGCTTTGCTGCTGGGGGATTCCTGCCTCCTCCCCACGTGTCCCTGCCTGATGGCCCAGTCCTCGGGCTCCACTGCTTTATCTGTTCATCCACGCAGAGCTCTCCAGAACCAGCCCCGAGCCTCCCCAGCCTTTGCAGCCGCTGTGCCGGAGCGTGGAGCGAGTGCCCAGCCCTGCTTTTGCAAGGTTTTACGGCGCACGCTTCCATCTGCCTCCCTCCCCCTTTCCCTTCTCTTCCCCTCTCTCTTTTTCTGTCGGATGCTTCAAGGAAAAGAAAATTTATGGAAGCGGTTCCAAGAGCTGTTTTCCCTGCCTTGGTGCTAGTCGGTGCACGCTCCTGGCTGGCTCTGCCCGGCTCCCCAGCTCCTTCACCTCGCACAAAAGATGGATCACGTTACCCTTCACTTGCTGCCCGCCGGGCCCCAGCCCCCGGAGCTGCTGAGTGCATCCTCCAACGTGCCAGGTACACGCAGCTCCCTGGGCCTCCTCTGCAGGATAAAATTCCCTTTCCACATTCCCACCCTGGAAAAAATGTGAATTTCGAGGGGTTTTTTCCAAGACGAAAAAGTGAGTGATGTTATCTTTCTGCACACGGACGAGTGGTAGGAAACATAGGTTCTTATCCTCTCTGCTTTAATCAGCAAATGGTTTAATTAATGTGGGCTAATAAATCAGACTGATGACACGTGCTTGGTTTAGAGGACAGGCTGCCTGAGTGGCACCATGCTTGTCCTCCATCCCCAGGGCCAGATTCAGGCATGCTCCATCAGGGAAGGCAGGATCTCTGCTCCCTCCAGCCTCTTCTCCTGCCTCACGTGCCAAAAAAGCAGCACAGAAAATGTGGATGGCAAAATTAATTCTGCCAGGACTTCTGAACCCACAGAGGTCACCCAAACTCAAGCAGCAGCTGCAAGAGGCAGTTCTGCCCTTCCTCTGCCCTCCTTCTTGTTGCCCCTTCTTCTTTGGCATCTTTGCCTCCCTCATTTTCTCCCTGAATTTCATTCCCAGGCTTTCCAACTTCAGTGCTGCTCTGTCAGTGCTAAAATTGCGAAGAATAAAACTTTAAAACCCTGATTCAAGCTCTAAACTTGGTTTCATGCTCCTGCTTTTCTGAACCTTGGTGGCTATTTTCCTCAAGAGCTGGATCCTGATCTCAAGAGCAAATTTAAGAATTTGGGTTTTCTCACTGCCTCCCTTCTGCTGGTTCAAATCCAGAGCAAATCTGGGTTTCAGGGACTGAATTTCTCACGCATATTTCTGTATTTAGACTAAGATCCTGTGTGACCGGGATTTTCTGGAGGTGAACTGATAACTTCAAATTGAAGCAACAACTCTGATGGGCCCTGAGTCTGGGGGCACCCATGGTGCCCTTTCCAGGGCTGCCAGGCTGTGAGACAGCAGCAGCATAAAAACAAGGCTGTTTTTAAAGATTTGGTCTTGCCTCCTCCACAAGGATGTCTCACCTACAATACAGCCAGTGACTCATCCTTCAATTATTGCTGCTGTCATTCTGGTCCAAATTGCTCAGAGGAAGGGAAGTACTGACAGAGACACTTTGCAAGATTAAAATACCCGTGTCTGAGATGCTTTATAACAGCTTTGCTATAAGGAACCTGCTTTCTCCATGATTACTTTGTTATGAATTCACTTGTGCAACACGTTCTTGGAACAGCACGGTTTGTTTCTGGAACCAGGAATCAGTGACAGGAGATTCATTATAGGCAGGGAATATTTTCCTTAAAGAAAAGCTGTCAGGTCAAGTCAGGCATTTATATTGCTGTTTGTAAAACAAGGTGTTTACATACCTGTAAAGCTGCCACTTTTTTTTTTTTTTCTCTCTTTTGATGAAAGTCACCTTTAGATACGTAGGTGGAAACAGTTCTTTGGCACTGAAAGCAGAGTGAGAGCAGCAAAGGCCGACCAGCCACGTTTCCTTGCCCTTTCCTTCCCTTACAAGGTGCCAGGGAAGCTGCCCCAAACCCAGGGATGTGCAATGTGCACCCTCAGCTGTCAGAAGCACCCCAGCTCTGCCTGTGCTGTGACAAAGGGAGGGTGCAGCCTGCTGCCTGCCTCCTGCCAGTCCCTACCTCTGTCCCCAGGGCCATGGGAGGAGAAACCCCTCGTTGTCACAAGGTTAATAATTAAGATACTCGAGCTGGTAAATGAAAGTGCTAAGAACTCGGCAGTGCTCAGTACCCCTCCTCTCTGCAGGCAGCGACTCAACTCTTTTATCTGCATGATGATCTCTGAAGGAAAGTATAATTTGGCAATCGTGGTCAAAGTGTTTAGACAATTCAGTCAATGGAAAGCCCCGAGGGAAAAAGACAGCTACAACAAAAACATGAAGACAGAGGGATGTGAGAGCAAGCCCCTTTTAATAAACTGGGTCTTTAGACAAAACTCCTCTTCTCTTGCCCATGGTGAGCACACCAGGACTGTTTCTTTCTCAGTTTCAGTTGAGAAAGATGAAGGAAAGCGTATGACCTAGATAAACAACAAATTAATCTAGAAATTAGATCCTCAGCTCAAACAGGAAAACTGTAAACCAGGCAGGATCTCAGCATTTCTGCTTTTCCTTTTTTCTTGCGATGGTGGAGCTGGCACTGGATGTTTTAATTCTGGAGTGAACACTTCTGTCCCCTAATTTACCCTGCCATTTGCCCACGCCCAGGAAAACAAAATTTGCATTCAGATAAACACAGACTCATTTCCAAGCCTACACAGACTATTTAATTAAGAGTTTCCAAGTGGAAACCACACATTATTTCCCCAAATTAAGGGCTGCTCCATAGGAACCCTCCCTTCTGCTTTGGGATAAACAAAAACCAGGAGGCGATGGGCCAGGTCATATCCTGAACTCCCACCCCTGCACGAGCATCACCCACCAGGCTGTGCAAACACAGACCTGTGTCTCTGGAGGGGAAAAATCAAATGAGAGGGCTGGAAAGGCTTGTCCCCTCTGCAGCCAAAAACCTGGAGTGCGGCCAGGCTCCACTGGTCTGACTGCTGCAGGGAGGAAGGAGCTGTAAGCCAGCAATTAGCAATTCTGCTCCTCACAGGAAAGATTGCTGGGAAGCATAAATAAGGTGGCTGTTTATAGGGGAGTTAGTGCAGGAAGTCGTGCTGATGGTGATGGTTGGGGTTTTTTTTGGGAAAGCTGCCTTGCCTAGGGAAGGATGCAGTTTGTCGGAATCGTGGCACCTGGGCGAGGAAGAGCTCCGTGCACAGAGGTTTGGGGCTGGCTTTGGGGATTTGCACCCCTGATATTATCACTTCCAGTCCAAACTGTTCCATGATACATAATTGTGCATTAATGAGCTCCACAGCATAAGAGGTAACATAAAACCCTTTGGTAGTCTCTGAGTTTTAAGTTTATATTGCAGTGTGTGAGGAGAGAACTTGGACTTTCAGGGTGATTGCTTTTTCGTTTTCCTTCTTGTTTTAGCAGCATTCAAATGTTATCACATACACACAGATATCTGCAGTTTTTGAAGGGACAGGTACTTTTCCAAGCAGCACAAAAAATAAAATCATGAACGATGCAGAGCTTAGTCATTGGAAACACAGAACTGAGAAAAAGAAAGCTTTGGGAAGGGGATTAGTTTGTGCAAATGACTGAGCAAGGAAATAGACCTCTAGACACACTGTTGGTGCCACTTAATGATCCAGAGGCCTCAGATGAAGAGAATATAAGGCCTGGAAAGTAACCAGACTTCTATTTCCTACAAATGAAGGATGTTAATTTATTGATAGCATTAAAAAACGCTAGGCTGGAGGACTATGACAAAAGCATTCTTCTTGGACCATCACCTCGTGCCTTTCATCGCACGTGTACATTTGAAATCAATCTCTTACATTTGTCAGCCCTGTGCCCACTGGAAATCACAGCCCTGTGTAGCTTGGCCAGTCCATCTAACCACTGGATTAAAGGGAAAACCAGACCTGCTGTGGGGTCCAGGAATTATTGGTGATGACACGAATAATCATGCTGGGAGCAAAGTGACAACATGACACAAAAAGGAAATTCTCTCTGACAGGCCCTTTACTTTCTCTAATGACATATCATTCCTGGTTCAAATTATGTAGGGACCTCCTCTGCTATTTGACAGTACCTGGAGGAGACAACCTTAAAAATTTGCCAGTTTTGCCTTAGATAAATAGATAGAGTTTCTTCAGTGCTCCTTGAACTTCCTCCTACTTACTTTCAAGAGTGCTCCTAATCTAATATTAAACTCTCCAGCAACTGGCAAGTTCTAAAGGATCATTGTATGTTTTCCTGCTCGAGTGATAAATCTGGAGGTCAGTTTCTGGCACAGCCAATGGGAGTGTGGATGTGTGCTGCAGAAGACAGGTTTACAGCACTGAAACCTGGGAGAAGTAATTACGTGAGCCACTTTGGATGAAATCATAATTAAGCCTTATTGGGGTTTGAAAGTTTGGATTTACAATATATTTCACTCGCCATTTTTCATTTTCATGAACCTCTGGCAGTTTCTGCTTCCAGCTGGGACAAGAAGAAAAGTGGCTTAAATGCACTATGAATTAAATAGTGGGAAATCCATATCCTTTCAGGAGGGCAGTCTAGGAGAAAGCTTGCTCTTTAGACACACAGAGCTCTGTTATATTCCTCAGGCTGAAGTGTACAAAGTAAAAATAAGGATCTGTGATGCTTTGGGGGATCATTCAAAGCAAAAACTTTTTTCCATGTAAAGGAAAGAAAATGTCTGAGGTTCAGTTGTGTTTTCCCTGAGGAGCCCTGGCCTTGAGGCAGGGCATAGCAGAAAATACAAAATTCTCATTTGTACTTGGCAAGAATTAGAGAAAAAAGGACCATGTTAGCTCAGAAGTGAAGTCTAATGCACTGGTCCAGTAAGGATCCATGCACCAGTATTGTGTTCTCCAGCTTTTATCCACTGTGCAAGCAGGAGCAGCAAGCTGGATGCAACAGGAAGAACCCCTGACCTCAGTGCCTGCAGGAAGACTGATCCTGCTCACTCTCACCTTTTTGCTCTTTCACCTGGCTGAGGGGGTAGAAACTCCAAAGCTGGGTTTGCAAACAGTGTGACTATGCACTTGTTTGGAATTTTGGCCAATCTGTTCAAAAGTAACGTAAATATCAAAGAATGCAAAATATCGTAGTGGCAACACCCATTACCTCCAGCACTGGCAAGGATTATAATATATAAACATCTATGTAATACAAAAATTCCATTAATTTAGATAATCAAGATTAATAGACTAACCTAAAACCATACAGCCCTGAAAAGAGCTTGAACGTTTTTTCCATTAGATCCTGGGGGGAAAAAAAAGAGAATAATCAAAACCAACTTTTGGTTTCAAATCACTTCAATACAGATTTGCTTCTTGGGTCACTTTAAACATCGAGGTTGGCTTGTAGCTGCTTTTGTGCCTCTTGTGTATCTCCAGAGGTTATTGAGACAGAATAAAAAGAGTAGAATTTCTGGGAAGAGAAACAGCAAGGTGGTGGAAGTAGAAGATATAAGTGGATGGATACCAGGGATTCAGCCTTCAAAGTAAGGGGTGTCATGACCTCCTTTTTTTCCCACAATGTGTGCACAGTTCATCCATGATATTTCCCAAACTGATGTTTGATACAACAGTTTTCGGCAGGCTGTGAACTTCTCCTGGGACTGGGGCTGGGCAGAGATCTCACCACCTTTCAGAATCAAGATTGAAAAGCCAGATTTTAAGACCTAGACCCCCAGCAATACAGAAAGGGTGTGGAATTGGGCTTCCACTCAAGTGTCTCAGTAATTGAAGCAATGTCCAGCTCTTCTGGTTTGGGTTATCTGGAAGTAGTCCAGCATGCTGGATTATCCAGAGAGACAGTGAGTTATATGTGTTAATGGGGAATTTAAGTAATGAGATTTACAAATGGCAAATGCACACTCCTCTGGTTTCCCAGCTAAATCCCAGGAATGCACTTGCTTGGAATTTCACAGAGCAATCATAAAGCCCCCAGTACACTCCCTGTATTCCTTCTTAGGGAAATAGAATACCAAAGATCACTACAACTCCCTTTCCAAAACTGACTTTACTGCTTTGGCCTAATTTTGTAGACAACATCATCATGCCACATTGCAAAACCATCCTTTCATCCCAGCCTTGCATTTCATCAGTCTTTCTTGTTCTTGCTCACCCTACAAATAGCAGAACACAAGCAAAGATTGGAAACAACCAGCAGAGTTGGTTTATCCATCAGCCAGATGGATATCCGGATCAGCCAGGGCGACAAAGCCAGATTAATATGATTTCTCTAATAAAATCCCAAACCATCATCTTCAGGCTGAGTTTAATCCTAAACCTTATAAACCTACAGAGTCAGGGTAGCATTGGCTGCTTTCTCTTGGAAACAACGCCCTGGGCACTGCTGAAACACAGCACCTAAATTAGGCTGTCTCTCAACTAGGTATTTGTATGGAGAGGGGTGGAAATGGTCTTCCTGCAAGGATAATCAAAGGCACAAACTTCTTCTTAAACTGGACACCCTTCCTTATTCTCCTGCTATCAAAACCAAGTTTATAGGGATTTTATCTAGGAGTGTATCAGCTATCTTTGCTTGTAACATTAGAAACTGCTATTAAGCAGAGCAGGAAGGAGGCAAGTGGAAATAGGGAGAAGGTGGTAGCTCTGACTGACATCTTTACTGGCATGGGACACAGGATCAGTTTATGAAGCTTTTCTAATGGTGGCCCAAACCCAGTCAAGATTGGCTCCATGATGTCTTGCCAGGAGTGCTATAATCCTCCTCTGCTGCCTCTTGGGTGGGAGACAGCAACACCAGAGCTTTACAGGAGGTCACACTCCTGCCTCAGCAGATGTGCTTAGGCATATCCTTATAGGATTTGCACAAGCACAAGTCTCCCCTGAAGCCTGGGTTCTCTCTCTGGAGGTGAAGGAGTGGCTTTGATGTGGGGCAGAAGGGTTTGCTTCTCCTTGGGGTGATCAGTATGTATGTGTGCATACTACCACTGGTGAGGAGCCATGTAGTGCCTCCAAACACTCCATCCTGGAGTTATGGGATGGATGCTTCACTCTGGAGCATCAAACCTACAGAAATGACTGCACTCCTCTAAGCCCAAGGCTGAGACCACTTTCCACTCAAAGCAGCAGGGATGAGCTGTTCTTGCTCTCTCCCCATGACCATACTGTTTATGTTTTCTGCAACCTTCAGGCAATAAAAGGAATATGATAATCTGTCTGTTGTCTCCCTGCCAAGCTGTCAGCCCAGCCAGTCCAGCAGCCCAAGAGCTTCAGAGGTTTTCTCAAACAACTTCCAAGCCATGTGTACGAGATACAGGACACTTTATAAAGCAAAACCAGATAATTTCTCAGTCTAAAGCCACCCGTGAAGTGTCAGTCTACAGGAATCAATTCACACATGTTTTAATCAACTTGTAAGCTACACTGGGTGTATGGGAATAGTTAAATTTATAGAGCTTGGAGTCTGGCCCATTAAACTCTGTCTATACCGTTTTAACACTTCTGGAAGCCTACATTTAAATTTGCCTCGGGTCATGAGTGAAATGAATACTCCTACTTCCAGCAAAATACCAAGCACAGATCCATGAGTGTGTACTGAAAGCAGAAGCTTCCCCGTGCTGCCTGCAGGGATGGTGGCGCTCTGGAAAGCCCGGGATGTGCAGGGCAGGGGGGATGCACAGGGATGTGCCACGCCGAACCAGATCTGGCTGGAGCTGCTGCTTTTTCTCCCGGTGTAAGAGGAGCAAACTTTGCCAACCCTACACGAGCAGAAACGTGCCCGGAGATGAGATCCAGCTGTTTGCCGAAGCGATCCCTGCTACCGACAGCCAATCTGGACATTTTGGAAGCATCTGCAGGGCTTGCTCTTATCGATGGAGGAGGGGTTTTGAGTGCGCTTTCTCTCGGAACAGGTTTACTGATAGCATCAGCATCTGCTCGGCAGCAGCGTTAGCAGCCCTGCCTATGCAGGTACCGAGGAAACCAGAGACAGGGCTTTTGCCAGTCAGGACAGGAATGTTTATTTAAATGTAAGGAGAGAACCAGATCTGCAGCTGCTGGATCTGCAACGAGTCTCAGAGGGGCAAAAACTGGCTCGGAAAAAAAAGCATTGCGTCCTGTGAAATGGAAAAGAAAAAAACCCGAAAACCAAAACCCCAACCCAAAACCCTTGCAGGAATATGCACTGCCCATACTGAAAAGGCATTTTTGGTTCCCAGAAAAGCTGGCTACAGCCCACACGGCTCTGCTCTCCCTGCCCAGTGACAGGCAGCCTTACACGCTGAATACCAACTGGAGAATTTGCAAAAACAATTACTTCAATTATCTCGTTCCCTTGGCAACCGCATAACACACGCTGGCGTTTTAATGAGTCACTGCCCCTGCCGCAGCCAGCAGTGCAGGAGCCCTCTCCAGAGCCCCGCAGCTCCCTGGGGAGCCCAAGGGCCGCCCGAGGGCGTCCAGCAGCACCTGCCATTCCCACTGCACTTTTTTCCCCCCAATAACTGAGAAAAACCACAACTCACTGTCTTTAATATTGGCTCAGGGCAAGCACCTCTGCCACACTAAAAGCCTAACGCGAGCGAGTGCAAAATAAAGCAAATGTGAAAAGCAGAGTTGCAACTTCTCAGGTGCACGGGCTGTGCATGAAATCTCCATGAATGAGTTAATTCTGGCTGAGGTGCCAGTGGTGTGAAGCTGGAGTAGTCACTGACTGCTTGGGGGCACCCTCAGGGACATCAGATGACAGTTTTTGAAGCACTGAGCTGCACAAGCTACGTAAAATAAGTTGTGCACGCTGACAAAAACATGTAGAATATATATATTTTCATATCTCATTCTATAACACACACATCTATACATACAACTATGCTTCTAGGCAAAAGTATTCTAAATAGATGGGCTGATTTTTATTGTCTTATCTCAGTTCCATGGCAACTGCAAATTGCAAGAAAAGAGCAAGAAAAGCGATAAAAGCTCCTGGGAAAGTTTGTGTTAAGATGACATGTAAGGAAAATATTTTATGTATTCAGTGAAGGGAATGAGTAATGGGAAACATAATAAAATATATGAAACAAGGCTGGTGAGAATGGAGTAATAATGAACCTGGGGATCTTATTCATCTCTTTCTGCAAATAGACAAGAAGACAACCTGAAAATGAAAGAAAAGCACACACATCTGAATTTTTGGTGCATAATCCCTTCCTACATGCAATTCTTGCACTTACTGCTGCAGCACTGTGTCAGATCATGGTGTTTTAGAAACACCATGTAGTTACTACACTTTTTGAATCAAAAGTCTGCCCAGGGAACAAACCCTATTGCACAAGCTGAGCATATAGGAGAGGTCAGAAAGGACTTTCACTTCAAGTACATCCCTTTTCAGAGCCTTTTTAGTGAAATATTTATTTAAAACTCAACAAACCTCGCTTATGTTGCAATGACAGAAAAGCAGCTGAGAAAACCAAAAGAAAAGAGCTTGTGATGTTTCAGGAAAATTTGGTCTTTTTTGGTTTTCTGTGTGCCTCTGCTATCACAGGTATGATCATGCCTAGAAGCTGGCATTTTTCCCACTGATGTGGGTTAAAGGCTATTTTGTGGACAAAAGGCACCAAAACATTTGTACTGGGGACTCAGAAGTGACAAATTCAGCCTGATATGCAAACACTGTGCGCTGTCCCATGATGCTGAAAACAGAGGAGAGCTGGGAGCACACAGAGGTGTCCAGCAGATAGAAACCTCCAAAACCAACTGCAACTGAGGCAGCAGCTACACTGCACAAAAATAACATTTCCCCCCCTGTAATCACAACAAATTGTTTTTAATCACAAGCAGATGTGATTCGTAATCAGTTTTCTAAAGTCAGTCTAATGAAAGCCCCAGCAACTCCCAGCTGAAGAATTACTTTAGAGGGCAAGGGAATACCTATAGGTCAGTTTACATACCTTGGCAGCAACATGCAAGCCAGTGGGGACATCCAGAAGGAAATAAGGTCACAAATTGGCAGGGCAGCAGCTGCACTTACCAGTTTAAACGAGATTCAGTTGTTGAAAATCTACGTCTTAAAGGCCAAATCAGCAATGCATAGACCAAACTATGAATCTTCAACTCAAATGTTATTTCCATCTGAACATATGGATGTGAAACCTGGATGCTCCCCAGAGGCAGGCAGCTTAAAGCTTTGGAAACAAGCTGGAGTGAATATATGAGGTGGAATGGATTTGTAACAAATGGCAGGAGCTGTGGAGGAGCTCGGTAACTTTGTACCCCTGGCAGAAGAAAAGGGGGCATTTGGGACGTGTGGCAAAGGATGAAGGCTCACATCTGCCCCATCAGAGATGGTCCAGGGAAGCCAGGGGAGTGGCTGACTGAAGGACTCCAGCAAAAACACTCTGAGGATGCAGGAGAGAGCATGAGGATGGATGTGACAGCACCGCTTGCTCCAGCCAAAACTTGGGAATGCTGGACAGGATCTGTCAGACTCCTCTGTGACCCAGCTGATTATCTACCCAGCTATCTCCTGACAAGCCAAGATGGGATATGGCATGCATATATGACACTGGGCCTAATTAATATACAGTTCCTCTGCTATTTGCTCCATTCCTGTATCATTACAAGAATGATTTTCAAGCTTCCCAGTTCCTGTATAAATGATCAGATTTTTCCTAGACTTTTATCCCCATTCCAAGGACATTTTAGTTGGGCTGTTATGCCTTTTTTGGGGTGTTACTTGTGTCTGTAAGTTCCTAGAATTATTAACACTCTACTGAACTGGTAGTGGAAATCTTGAATTTATAACTGATTACAGCTCAAAAGGAAAGAAAATTCGTTTTTTCAGAGTGAAATTTTCTTAACCATGGGAACGTATTTTTAAAGTCTTACATTCATAAGAAAGCTCTGCCTTGTAACCCTTAGATACCAAGCCCATAGAGAGAGATGGATGTGAAACTATTTCTTTCATTAAAAAAAAAGCATGAACAATTCCTGCTCCAGCAGCTGAAGCTGGGGAGTCACCCAGGGAAGTTCAATGGGAATTCCAGAGTTCCACAAATTTTGGTGATGCACCTTTCCTGGAGGAACTGAAGGCAGCGCTCCTGGGACTCCAGATGAGCCTTGCTGGATTTGGGATGCCCACAAGACAGGCAATCCTACTGCCTGCAGATGGGATGGATGTGTGGGATATTGATGGATTTAAGAGGTCTATATCAATTGGAGCTGGTGCAAAGGCTGCTTTCCAGGTGGCACAAACAAGCTCTGTTAGGAAATCCCTTCCCAGCCCCTCTTCTTGTGATCAGGGAGAAATATTCCACTTGTTTTCTGATCTCACTTGTGAGGGTGTTTCAGATGCTGTGAGCGCTCCACCATATAGGACTGGATGCTCAAACAGCAGGAGGGAGCTCATATTCAAAGGAATGGAAAGAAAATAATGATTTACTGGAACAGCGCTGGCCACTTCAGTAGGAGCATCAGTCATCTAATGAAAATATTGACATTTATGGGAATCCACAGACAGAGTTGGGCATAGTTGTGGTCTCCACTACTGTATCAGTTTTCATAATGTTTTACTTCTGTTTACCTTCCAAAACAAACTACTGTAACTAATATGTTTATAATAATTAATGAGGAGACAGCCAAGCTGGAGAAAGGAACGGCCTCAAAAATTCACACTTCTCCCAGCTGGGAGGCTTAATTGGGCTGGGGACTTCTTTTCTTTCCCTAATCAGATAGGGAAGAAGCAGGGAGGTAGGAATGAGGGCCCTAATTATTGCTGGTGTAACTCTGTGTAAAACAATGTGCTTGCACAAGGGATTCATTTAATGCATTGTCCTTTGCTAATCACCCCATTAGCAGCTAAATAACCACAACTAATATATTCATATGCATGCACGTGTGTGTATATACTATTTGTGAATGTCACACATGCCCCCAGGTCCCTGCTGGAGGTAGTGCACAGTACCCTGATTCAGCTGACAATAAATCCTCTTGAGGACAATCTCTCTTCAAGAGAGATTCGGAGCAGCTTCTGTGGTCTGTCATTGCACAGGGACTGACAGTGCACAGACTGGGAGGGACAGGGTGAGAGCTGTCTCAGGGAAAAGCCTGTGACTGTTCTGCAACCAAAGCCAGCCACAAACCTGAGGGGTCTCACTGCTGGGCGAAGGGAAGGCACCGAGCATTGGGCAGACGTGACTGGCTTTGTGGTTCTGCAAGACGGACTCGGGCTGATGGCCTGTCCAGGGAAGTCTGATCCCTTAATCTCAGCCAGGAAAATGCAGTCTCTGCACATTCTCCTAATTACTCATCGGGGAAGGAAGGCCTTGCTTAAAATGTGGCAAAATTCAGCTTCTTATACCCCCTCCAGTCTTTCCTCTCTGGGAGCAAAGCAGAGCTGCCTTTCCTGGTCTGCCAGCAATGAAGGTTCCCCAGCTTTGCCCATGTGATGCTCGTATATCCAGCAGGGATAAGCATCTTTTGGCCTCTCATCCGTGGCTCCCAAAGCTTTCCATCTGCCCAGCTGACCTTCCTCTTTGGCCAGACAATGGAGAGGTAATTTCTTAAAGATAGTCATGACATGGATCTGCCAGTTAGGAAGTAATGTTTATTCCTTATGGATCAAAATGTGCTCAGGAAAAGACATTGTACAGCTAAGATGCTCACATCCCTTCTTCCAACAGAGATGTATGCCCTTAAAGCAGTGAGAAATATACTTTTTGGCACTTGTCAATCATGTGTGTCATCTGGTTCCTTAAAAGTACTGGTTTTGTTTCCAAGCAAGTGACCAAATTAGTAAATTAATTAAGGCCAGGAAAACCTAAAACAAGGAGTGAGGAGTTGTTTAACTGCAGATTGAAGGACCTAAACCAAACCCTGACACTCACCTTAAACACTTTGTATTGCTAAAAGAACCGCACAGACGTGCAAACCCTGCATGCCAGGCAGCAGAAACATGCTTCTTCCTGACTCTGCTTCTTCCAAATTTTAAAGTACAGTGTGTGCACCAAAGATTCCTTCAAGTTCTGTCTAGAGCACGAGGGAAAATACTGACCTTGGAAATGCAACTCTATCTCACTACAGTAAATATCTTTTCTTCTACAGCATAACCACTCTTGTCTGAAGTCATTTATCACTTGAAAACCACCTTGTAGTATAGTAGAGGCCTTTGAGTCTTAGCAAAATGCATGGATTGTATTTGAATATCTGCATAGAGGCTTTTCCCTGGGAGGTCTTGGTTGCCCTTGATGGGCTGCAGCTGTGATGTCCTAATTGGGCTGCAGCTGTGGCCAATGAAGATAACTGGGATAAAAGGGGGCAGGTTAGCCAGTCAGGGAGAGCCTTGGTGGAGTCCTGAACTGTGAGATAACAGCATATGGAAGATGGTGTCTGTGCTGTGAAGATCTGCAGCCATGAGAACACACCGAGGAGGTATGGACTTTAGAAGTCAGGTAACAACAACAGTATGGGACTCTAGAAACAGAACAACAACCTTGTAGTACTAAGAAATGTTACGTTTTCCATTTCCTTCTAAACAAATGCTTGTGCTCTTTGCAGATCCTGATTGCTTCATGTAATGGTTACAGTTCAAGCATCAGTGACAGCATAGGGAGTAGAATTGGTCTAATGAACTGGCAAAAATGGCAGCTAAAACATTAAATAACTTTTCTGAAAACAGCCAACCATACTTACAGTTGGGAAAGGATGAAGTTAATCTGAGATGTTTAGTTTTTAAATAGGACAGAAGAAAGGATGAAATTTTCCATTTATCAGCTCTGAGAGAGAAAATCTGGTTTATTGCTCTGTAAATTCTGTAGAAGTTCTGCTGGAAAGGTATTAATATATCTGTGACAGTATAGCCTTAAAAGAATCATGACAAAGCTTTAAATCAAAAGATTTTACATCATTCAGAAGTAAACCTGCAATGATAAAATGTGGCAATAGGTGGGCCCTCTAACTGAAGAGGGATTGGAATAAAATATTGATAAAATCAATGAATCTCCACACATTCTTCTAATTCCAGCTGGAGTTGTGTTTGCTTGGCTAATGCTGGGAAGAGTTACTGGTTAAAAATGCTGAATTTACTCAGCTGTCCTCCTCTGAGGGCAGGAGTCTCTGAATCTGGAAATTATTTAGGTTTCACAAAAGGATATGATCAAACATTCCTGACAAAGCCTCTGTGCCCCTACTCCATAGGAATTTCTCAACAGTGTGTTTCAAGCTGCTGAGAGCTCTGAGCAAGCCTTTGGGAGGAAGGTGCAGTCTCAGTGTTAGAACCCTGGTTACTGAGAATTTTAGACTTTCTGTACTGACAGACACTCGCCCCCCAAGAGAAAACTACATTTGACCTGAGGCTGTAAAGATTGAATGATAAAACTGAAGTTTTAAGTGTGCAGTTTGAATAGAAGTGTGTAATATCATAGTAGAAAACTTGGAGTTTAAAGTTTTAGAATACAGTAATATATATATATAAAGTAAGATAAAAGTTTTAAAGCAGAAGCTAGTCCTCCTTCTTCATGAGTTCAAGTCATATTGTGCAATTAAAAAAAAAACCCACAGCGCAGGACACAAGTAATTAGCTATTAAGCAAAAGGTACAAATAATGAAAGTATCGTTTCTTAATTAGACAATTTATCCTTAAAAACCTCTTGTAGAGAGAGAAACACATCTCCATTTTTACCTTATTGGAGTAAAATACTATGGAACTCACAACTTATGAGACTATGATATAGATAAAAACTAATAAATATCTGAGTCCAAACAAAAAATACCATCTCACAACTTAATCCCAAACTTGACAGAAAAACAGCACAAAAATCAACAGCTCAGACTCTCAGTTTTCTCAATTTTTTGGCCTGAGGTGGCTTCTCCACCATCCTGCAGAAGGCACAGCAGCAGGGAGCTCTCTCTGCTCCATGGAAACCCTTGAGACATCACCTTTCTGGAAAATCACTAGCTGACAGATATTAGGAGAACCTGTTACCTAAATCTGCTTTATCTGGTTTTGGAACTTCCTATGCTACTTTTTTTTTTCCTTTTCTCTTTGCAGGGTTTATCCCACGACCAATTTTAGATATTAATGGTCTGTATTTTAGAAAATGATCTCGCTGGTTATTTATGCCCCACATCTCTATTTCAGTTATGCATTCAGCAGCTGGAGTCCATATGGAAATGTTGGCCATTTTAACTGAGTGAAGACCTTTGCAGATAAGGGATAGGAAATCTGATATTTTTTTTCCTATTTGGTTCCTAATCATATGCCATTAAAGAGAAGTATGTATGAAATAGGATATTTTTCCTGATGTTATGATTTACTATTATCAATTTTAACATACAACTTGGCTGTGGCCTAGGAAGCAAACAATGAAATATTTTATTTTAGAACTGTGAGCAAGAACTAATGGGATTGAACATTTCACTACCAGTTTGAAGGAGCTTGACCTTGAGCAAGACCTCCTTCCTGTAGGAGCATCTTTTTCACTTTCCAACCTCCCCCAGGACCATTTCTGCCTGGGAACCAGCTCCACTTCCATATCCTGACACAGGACTCAGGTCATAAATAAGCAAAGAAATGCTGAGCACTTTATTTGGGATGCACAGAATGGCAGCTCAGCTGTACCTACAGCCCCGAGGGTTTTTAGAGGCCCAGGAGCCCCTCTGCCTTCCCAGCAAGTGTCCTGCTGGAAACACAGGGACTCCTGCTCAGCTCTGCTGTCTGTTCAAAACCAGAGCCATTTAGAGCCACAGAACTATGATCTTTTATTCCAATTAAATATCCAGGTTCCCTTGTAACCTTCAAATCAAGCCTTGGACCACAGGGCTTCCCTGTTCAGACTCAGGTTTGGCCAGCAGAAGGTAAGAAGTGCAAGAGACTTTGTTTGATATTCTTTTCACCTCAGGAATGTAAATGAATTTGTTTCCAGCTAACTCTCAAACATCTGCATGTTCCACTTCTTCAAGAGGCTGACAAAATAAATCCAGAACTAAAAGCAAGGAGAAAATCAGCCTGGAAGACTCATTTTGATCTGGGCACCCCCTTTCCTGGTTTGCTCTTTGCCAAGCCATGACTGCAAAACCAATTCCTAACACCACAGAGCTGTCCCAGCACCTACAACCAGATAAAACAACATGGGGTGCTGTCTTTAATGAAGCTGATAGCTGTGCATAAGAGAGCCAGGAGCAAATGTGACTTCTGGAAGTCCAAGGCAGTGATGGACCTGACAGGAAAATCTGTTACAGTGCTACAGCAAGGCAGTGGAAAGAGAATGATGGAGGACTCGAAAATTAAGAAAAAAAAAATATATATAAAATAGAATTTCAATTGAATAACCATTTTGCACCTGCCATGACAACCCAGAAGAACAGCTTGTAAAAAAAAAAAAAAAGAAAAAAAAAAGAGGATTATGAAAACCATAACCTAACATTACCAAAACTTCTGAGGGCAGATGGAAAATCCATGTAATAGTGAAGAACATAGCTGGTGTACTGGTGTGCAAATGCAAAGAAAACAAGGCTGCTCACCAGCCTTATTAAACTAAAGAAGCAATGGTTTCTGGACAGTTTACCACAAGTAGCTGCAGAAAGTTGCCAAGACAAAATTACAAGTGTCACAAATCCTACAGTTTCATAACTAAGATTTTCTGACAATAAGACTGAGGAAGCTGAATTCACACAGAACTTATTTTTCAGCTGCAAATTCTTACACAAAAGTGTGGTTTGCTTTCAGAAATGCAGGAACTGCTGAACACAGATAGCAAAATATTTTCATATTAAACTCTTTGGTGGCCAAGACTTCCTGGACAACGTTTCTGTGCAAGTCCCTGTCTAGCTCATCACTTGTTTCAGGTGAAGAAGAAACCTGGGGTTCCACTTTTCACTATGCATTTTGTTTGACCTGATATTCGTGATGCACTTTAAAACATAAGTCTACCTAAATTGTACATAGGCCAAAATTTAATTACTGGAATTGAGTGGGCATTAGGCATTAATATCCTTCTATGTTTTCAAGAGGAAAGTCTGGGTATTAAAAAAAAAAAGTGAATACTGCACCATCAGGAAATATTTTGCTTATAAAGACAATCAGATGTTTTCACAGCCTGAGGGCATGCCAGGGTGGGAGTGTTTCCTTCCACATGGTTGGTCCAACTGATTTATCAGGGACCCAAGTGGCAACATTTTCTGCTTGCTCTCCTTAGCACGGTGTTCCAGAGCTGCTTTATTTTCAGCATCTAAAGGTTGTCCCCAGAAGCCCAGCCACATGTTGCCTACATTAATTTCTTCATAACATTTCCACAGATTTTGAAGGAGGAATCCTAATGCCTATTGGAAAAAAAAATTGGGCAAAGAGTGGGGTAAGAGAAGGGAGCCAATGTCAAAGTGCTTTGAAGCAAGAGAAGCAGATGATATCCTGAATATCAGCCCTAAAAACCAAAGTGTGTTCAGTTTGGTTTGCAAAAATCATCATTACTGGACTCCATGCAGCTACAGCCATGGCTCCAGAACTCCCCCAAGGAACTAGGAGCCAAGCAGGGTGTGCAGTGCCCGTGGATGCAGGGCATGGAGGAGAACAGGCACAAGAACCAAGAACCAGAAATCCAGGGGTGCTGCCCATCTCTGTCCAGCAGCACATCTGGAGAGGGAAGTGCTCCCAGCTCATTTTCTCACGTGTGTGGAACATCTGGCAAACTCTGTCACATCACCCATACATTTTCCTATTTCTCTGGCTTTATTTTTTCTTTTTTTCACGGGCAGTTTTGAGGTATGAAATTCGCAGAGCTGAAATAATATTAAAAGAAAAAGATCTTTCTTTGCAAGGGAATTTGATCCCTAAACTGAGTTTGGACTTAATGATGTTTTCAGGTCTGTTTTGTTCATTTTCCCTGTACATTTCAGCACTCCAGCCTTCTCTCTGAGAATGCTCATGGAAAGTGAATTTGGGGCAATAGCTCACTTTGGATTGTACAGCTGACTTTCAAGCTTGCCCTTTGCAAGTCTCATTACAGCAATTAGCCAGATAGATGGTGGAAGAACCAAAGTATCCTGTGAGGGAAAACCTGGGCCGAGTGAAATTTGGGAGAGTTTTGCCAATGCAAGACTTCAGCCTTTATTTGTAATGTGGCAAAGAAGGCAGCTGCAATTTTCAAATATTCATGGCTGGTGACAAGATTTTTCCCTCCAAAGAAATTAAAGTAGTCAAAATGGTGGATGCATCCAACTCAAATTGCAGACAGGAAAAAAACAGTAGTTGTTTATTGTAGTGTGAGCTATTGGTTCAGGCTAAAATTCCAAACTTTGCCAAATGTACAAAGAATTAGGGTGAATTAAATCTATTCCAAACCATTCTATTACTCCACCATTTTCTCCTTCTAGATCAGTTTTAATCTTGGGTTATGCTTAGAGCTAATATTGAGATTATTTTATCCTAAATACTGACACAGATTTTCACTGTTAAAACCCCTTTTACTGTTCAGCTTTTTTTTTTCTTTTTTTTTTCTTATCCAGACCACTTTTCTTTGAGTAATCAGTGGATTAAATAGAAATAATGCAGAAAAATAAGAAAATACTTGGCCATTTAGTCAGTGGTGACTTGTTTGGATGAGATAAACGGGAAGGCTGACACTTTTCTCAGTTTGCCCACGTGCAAAGTAGTTTGTGCTGTCTGAAAGCAGCTAAGTCTTGAGACAATTTATCTCACTGATAAATCACTCTCATTAATGCTCACCCTCCTCATTGTGCTGGAAAGTGTGACTGCCTCGGAGGGGCCCCAGTTCTGGTGGGCACATGCTGTTTAATCGCACCCCAAAGCCCTAGAGAGTGGGAAGAAAAGCGAGTTTGGACTTTAAAATGACAGTTCAGGTCCTGTGCTTCAGTTTCTTCCCAAGCCGCCAAAGCTGACTTTGTACCTCTGGAAAAATAGTGGTGTTTGGGAGGAGCTGGAGCAGCACAGGGGGTTTGAGGTCTCATATCCCAGCTCTGCCTTGCAGAGCAGAGAAACAAGATGGGCAACCTCACTGCCTAGCACAGGAGTGCAGTGTCTCATTTTATAATCTCTTCACTTTATTGGCTCTAGGGAGAAAGGGAATTATTCAGAGAGGAATTGTGTAAGTGCTGTCTTTGTCAAACATGTGCAAAATGAGACATAAACATTTAAAACAGCTGAAGGGCAAAGAAGGCAGTGCCAAAAAATGCTTGTTGAAAAGAAGAAAATTAAATTTAAACCGAGTGCTACTAGTATTGCAAAAGAACAAGAAACAGAACCTTCTTCTATACGCAGCACAGGAGTCACAATGGAAAACCCGGGAGGGGAAGGGAGGGGAGGTGCCAGCACCAGCACAGGAGCATCACCAGCAGTGGGAGCAGGGCTCTGGGCAGCCAGGGCAGACTTGGGCAAGCTCTGTGACAATGGCTTTTGGGGACAGCCCTGCTGCTGGCACCTGCTGGGGTGCCCCATTGTGCTCACCTCCTGCAGCATCCCAAAAGCCAACAGTGCCAGACCAAGTCTGTAAAACAGGGAGCATGAGGAGAGCAGGACTGCCTTGCCCTGCTGTGCTGCTGGGGGATGCTGAGGAGCAGGAGCACCCTCTGCTCCCTCCTGGAGCTGGTGCAGCTCCCTGGTAAACAGCATGCAGCCTCCAGCTGCCAGGAGCTCCTCTCAGGAGGGGACATCTGCACTTGCCTTGTAGCCTAGGATGTGCTCATCCCATCTGAGCCGTGTCCTTCTGTGCTACTCGCAGGGATAAGGAACAGCCAAGAGTAGCTTGGCCCCGTTGCTCCCTCTTTGTTATGATTGTGAAATATCCTCACATCTTGGTCAGCTGAAGGAACAGGGTGTTTAATTCCTCTCTCTCATTCTTTGTAGCCTGAGCCATGATGTTTGGATCCAGCCCCTGCATTAAGCATTTTCAGAGCTGAGGGTTGTTTGGACGTGGCCATCCAGCTCCTCCCTCCCCCTGTGCCTCAGCCTGGGTGCTGCCAGCCACCTTTGGATTTTGCAAAATCCCTGGAAATAGATAGAGGAAAGGAGAGGCAGAGCTCACAAAGGGCAGAAAACTAAGGAATGGGCCACAGGGGGACGAGGCAAGGAAAAGGGTTTTGTGTAGCTGGTGCTGCCACAGATGTCAGAGAGCACACCAGATCTGTCACAAGAGAGATCCCAGGAAATATATTCCTGAGACACTGCAAGGATTAGGCCCAGAGAAAAGCTTCTGCTCTACTCTGATGTATCAGAGCTGCAAGGTGAAGATAAGAACCAAATTGCATCAGGCACCAGCTGCAATCTAAAACCCAGCACAAACACATGCTCGTTAATAAAGGTACAAAGTTTCAAACTTGTTATGTGACAAACTGGAGATTTAAATGAAGGGATCCTTCAGGATAATATCAGGACAGGAGGCAGGAGCAGGCTGGTTTTAGGGAGCCCTCTCTCTTCACAGCCCTACTTTTGCAAACAGCCCTTTAAACTCCACATCCAGTAGTAAACAGTCCAAGCTTTGCCCTTTCACTTATGATTGCCATATAATCAGGAAATGGAAATTATACAATCTGCCTCTGGCTTCTGTAGCTAAGCAAAACACTGTCCAGGCTTACTGCAACAAACTACAGAATTCCTTAGTAACCTGGAATGCAAATTAAATGAGACAGCTTCCCCTTTCTGATGATAGATGTCTTGTGTGAAGAAGAAAACCCTAACATCTGGGCACAGGATTATGTGTGAATTCCTCTCTTAGCTGCACTGAAGTGTGTTTTAAGATGGTTCCAGTATCCCATTCAGATACTTATGTCCAAAACAAACTCATATTTTTTCCTTCTTTTTTTCCCCTACAGAAGTGAGAAGATATATTACTATCCAGAGGCATGTAAATCTGCACAAATTTATTACCCTGTTCTAATTAAGTTTATTTGTTGATTTATCCATTTCACCCCTTTAAAGAAAACAGAGCTAAAAGCTCTTCAAAAGCTGTGTGGTGATGGAGTCACCATCCTGTTTTTAAGTTTGTGGGCAATAAGTCAGCCCTGCCTCATCCCAACAGCAAAAGCATCACACAGCAGACCCACACACTTTGCATGAGCAAAATGGGCATCTTTTAATTCATCTTCTGGGCTCCATGACTTTGCTTGGGCTATGGGGGTGAAAGAGGGGAGATGGGGGCGGGCATGGTCTGCAGCACTCCAGCTCCCACCCTGCAGTCTTGTCCCAGCTCTGGGAAAAGAGGCTGCTGAGCCTTCATCCAGGGCTCTCACCAGAGTCACCCAAGGGGGTAAATCGACAGGGTGTGACCCCAGCTGTCTCCTTCCTTCCCTGTCCTCTGCAGGGACCCAGGACCTAATGTAAATGCACTGACGCCAGCAGGAGCCTGATGAAAGGGGCCTGGATTAGACCCCAGGGGCATTGCCCCCAAGAACTGTTTATGGCAAATCAATGTGACTTCAAGGAAGTGCCCTGACTTCCAAATTAAACATAATCTAATTTTAAATATCAGGTGGGGTAATCTTCTATTTAGGTAGGTCCTGATCCAGGAAATCACCGAGTACTTATTTAACTTTAAGCATCTCATTAAGCTCTGTGCTGTCCAGCATGAGAGCAGAGCACAAGTTCACACGTCTTTGGTTTAAGCACATAATTAAAGGTAAGCATGTGGCTAAGTGTTCCGCTGAATGGGGATGGAATTACTCGCTGGGCTGAGCCACAGAGACAGGGCCTGCTTTGTACTCACTGAGTGCAGAGAACAGGGAGCCTCTGCAGAAGGGCAAAGAAGTGAGCAAGGCACTGAATGAGCTTGAGGAGTGGATGATTCACAGGGAAATCAGCAGGACTTTGAGACCTGCTACAGCAATGTTGGCAGGAAATAGGGATAGCTGTGTGTGCCTGGTCAGTCTGTGCTAGTTCTGCTGGCTTTTCCTCCATCTCACAGGCTGCCTGGCTAGGAGGTCACCTAGCCCAGCTTGCTGCCCAAGCAGAGCCCCTGCAGCACGTTACTTAGGATTGTGTCCAGGTGGCCTTTGAATATCTTTGGGGAAGGAGACTCCACATCCTCTCTGTTCCAGCACTTGGTCACTGCTCAGGAAAGTTCTCCCTCATGTTCAGGTGGGACTTCCCTGTGCAGTTTATTCCTCTGACTCCTGTCCTATTGCCCTGCACCACTGAGAAGGGCCTGTCCACCCTCTTGGCACCTCCCTGCAGATTTTTGGATTCATTGGTGAAGTCCTCTGTCTTCTCCAGGCTCAACTCCATTTCCTTTCTAGAGGGCTCTTGCAGGAATGCTTAGGGAAAGTGAATGGGACAACAAAACAACATGAAAAAATCACCTAAAATTTTTTTTAGGAGCTTGCAGGCTGTTAGATCTGTGCCATAAGGGGCACAGAAAGAAGAGACCTTACTGTTCCTCACATCAGGTGGAGGGACACAGCCCAAACTGGAAGCAGTTGCTTGAGTTTTGTTCTCAGATAAAATGTCTGGCATTTGGGTGACACTACACACCAGCTAAAAAGGAAAACAAACAGGATATTTTCCAAACCCGGCGGGCTGGGGAGCGGCGCTGCCGAGAGATGGATTCAGGGATGGATGGAAGGATGGATGGGGCGCTGGTGCCACCTGCTGACCCACGGGTCCTGCAAACTCAACATTCCCTGCCCTCTCACCAGCTCCATCCTTCTGCTGGCTTAAAGCCTCCAGGAACAGAAACATCTCCTTTTGCCTGTCTGGTTTTCAATACTTTGCTCAACCTCCACATCTTTGCAAAAGCAAATGATGCTTAAAGCTAGGCTCACCAGGATATTGATATTCCTGGGCTATGTGCCACAATTAGTATTTTGTTTAACTGCACCTTTGTTTATCCCAAAACATCCTGAGCTTTGAAAAAAAAAACAACTCCCTCCTGTGGTTTTTAAAATCTAAGGAAAAAACACGGCAGCGTTGTTTAATTTTATTTAAATTTCTCTGCAGAAAATTGGCTGCTCATCTTGATATTCTGTCCCTCCCTGGAAAAATACCATAATTACCTTTACAAACTCAAATTGGCTGATTTTTAGGGGCACATGCAACCCCTTTGTCATCCCCAGGTCAGGCTGAGGGAACAGAGCCAACCCTGCCAGGTTCACCCCCACAACCTGAGGCAGCAGCTCCCCATTTCAAACAAGGGGAAGAAAGGAAGAGGGAGGGAGAACAACCCAGCACTGCACATTGCACTGTGACAACGAGCACTAGAGAGCCAGACAGGGCAGGACTGCACTGCCAGGGCACCCTGCCCCAGTCTGACACCCAGCTTAGTGCCCAGAAGCACTTCCCTTCCGACGCTGTGCACTCGGATTTATGGGGCAGCTTTATGGACTGATACTTCCTCACATTTTACCAGTTTGATTAATTTAGCTGGCACCTCTGATCTTGCCTCCACTACTAATATTTTCTCTTGAATGGGATGGCTCTGTAGTCTCACCATTCATGTGTTCTAGTCAGATTTTACATCAAAGATGTCCTGGGTTTTATACTGTCAGAAGCAATTTTGTCCCAGAAGAATGAAGATTGTGATTATCCCAGGAGGAAAGCTGTCAACTCAGCTCTGTGTAGAAAAACTGCTGTCTACAAAAGCTTATATTGGACACCCTCTGGCAGACTGCCCTCTTAAAAAGAAAAAAAAAAAAAAGTCCACTGTTACCTACATGAAAGACTTTTTCTAGGAGGGTTTGTGTGTTTGCTGACTTGGTTTGTACAGAGAATTCAAATGAGAAGAAAGAGAATTATGTCTTTCTTTTATAAGCACTCATGTTTTTCAGGGCAATGCAGAGGAGTAATAAAGGGGAGCATGAGGAAGGCATTTTGGAAAGGGAGTGACAAATGCTGAGCTTTGATGATGCTCAGTCACTCAAATAGATCCAAAATTCTGCTGGATCACACATTTATCAAGAAGTGGTCAAGCCTCAATTTGTGCTCTCCACAAGCCTCCCACGCTGCTCCCGACACAGGGGATCTCCAGATCTTCGCTGATTTTGGCCTGTTTGGACCAAAACACACCACTGTGCTCTGCAAGCTGGCTAAGGACCAGCACACCACGCGTTTTGTGCTAAGAGTTGTCTTGCTGCCATCCCAACAGGACAGGAAGGACATCTCACAGCAGCTGCTTTTCACACAGTTCAGAGCCTGGGGTGCTTCACCACATTATAAATCAGCTTTGTGTCCAGCTGAGCCAGTGTGGCCATCCAGGAATCTGAATGCCAATGGAATTTCTTCTTGTCTGAGGATCATTTCCTTTTTTCTTTTGTTTTCTGAAAGTAGCCCAGAAGAAATCACTGCCAGCGAGCAAACTTGGCATAACCGTACTGACACGAACTCTAGGAACTGAACTAGGTGCAAAATCCCACCAAAATGAGACTGAAAGGCAAAGATTTGGATTTCATGAAGCTCTTGAACAAAACCCTAATACTCACTGATTTCAAGAGAACCCCAGTATAAGCTTACAGCATATTTAAGTGATTTAATAATTCAAGGCTTGATTACACAAAATAACAGAAAAAAAAAAAACTTATAAAGAAAGAAGAAATCTGAGTGCCAAAGTCAAAAGAAAATTCTACAGTGTGAAAAGTAGAGGCTGTCATTCTGTTCAGAAACACAGGTTTCACCCTCTAAATTTGTGCCTTCCAGGCTTAATCTAATATGGTGGTGTTTTGTATAACTTCAAAAAAAAAAGTTAAAAAAAATGACAGGATGGGGTACATTTCTATTACTGGAAATGGAATTTTAAGCTCTGAGTTTATCTTGTCAGTTTGGCTCAGCAGTGATGTGAGCTTGCAAGGGGTGAAGTGGATCCCTAATTGCCAGAGAGCAGGACAATAAACTGATAAGCACGGGAGCTGAGAGTCCTTTAGATGAGAGATGTTCCAGGAAAGGGGGAAATGTTAGAACAGGTACTTATCCTCTTGGAACTGGAGTTTGCCTCACTTTTGTTCTCTGATCCCCAAAAAAGAGCACACTGGCAGTTGTTTGGGCCAAATCAGGGAGACAGGTATATACCTGCACTCTTTGCTGCCAATGCCAGCTCCACCCTGCAAATCTCACAGCTCTGTTTATGCTACATTTTTCCATGGCTCCAGACAGCCACAATTTTAATTGGGCTGGCTGATTGTTTTTTTAACCCTTTTTTATTTATTTTATTTCGTTTTATGATGCTAATCTTGGCACTGGAGGACTCCCCTAATTCAAATTACAATATCAAAATGCAGATCGGGTAATATAACAAATGGCCATTCACCTAAAATTAGGCAACCTACCATAAACAATAAGTCAAATTAAACCCACGCTTCTCCTTTCTTCCTTTTGGCCTGAGCTGCTCCCCAAACATCTGAGGCAGAGGGAAGGTTCAGAGATGCAGGAAGGTGAGAGGGGGAAGTACCAACCCTGCCCTGGGCTCTCAAGCTTTGTGATGCATTTTCCTCCTCTCAAATGGAATGCAACAGAGGAAAAATAAACCCCAAACCTTGGCCAGCTGTGAAAAGGAAATCCCAAAAGTCAGGGAAGAAGGGACAATTGGATGCAAGTTTTTTCTTCTGAAGAGTCACTATCACTGTCAGGAGGAAAAGAGGAAAGGAGAAAGGGACTTGGCCCCATTTTGAGTGCTTTGTTCTGTTTATGATGCCTCCTGGAGCTTCCTCCACACCCTTCAGCCCTCAGCTATTAGAAGCAGCAGCAGACGAAAAAAAAAAATAAAGGATTTCAGGAGCACATGAAAACCTTAACTCCCTCAACAGAGAGGCTGGGTCTTAAACTGTCTTGGAAAGTACCCTCAAGACAGGCTGGTCAATCCAAAGGGAGCCTGGGCACCACCAGAATCAGATGGAAAAGGGATGTTTTGCTTCCAGGTTTAAGCAAAAGTTTTCCCTCGTTCCCGTTTGCTCAGGTGGTTATTTATGAATTAGCAAGCTAATACACACTATACCTCCAGTTTAAGGCAGACTACACCTCCAGAGTTCCCCCAGATCCCAATGGACCACTCCATAAAACACCTACAGATGCTACTGACTGTCAGAAATGCTTCCCAAACAGTCTGAACTCTGGCTATCCCTAAAATAACCAAAATACCCAAGTTTTGTGGAAGTTCTCCAAGTTTTGGCCATCACCTCAGCAGGGAAACGCTGCTACCCAATATAAGACACCAAGTATTGTATTTCCCATCCTGCCTGGATGGTTTGCAGTTTGAAAGGAAGAAAAAAAGTCCAAAATAATGTGCCAGACAAAACTTTAAAAGCATTTTTGTTTAAGGTAATTATGATCTCTATTTATGCCTATTAAATTACAAAGATTAATATTAAAGAACACGCAAAAACTGCCAGAAGGCAACACCTGAACTGTGTATGCTTAACACCAGCACTGCTTCTAAAGTAGCTGCTCACTCATCTCCTTAGAGCTGCCTGGATAATTGCAACTTTTTTGTCTAGAGGAGTTCATTTGAAATGGAAGAGAGCAGGCATTTCCTATTCCCCAGCCTGGGAATGCTGGGTGCACTTTGATCCCTTGTTTACACACCGTACTTCTGATAAAGCCTTACAGTAAGATGAGATTTTGTCCACCTAAGTACAGTGAGATGTTTGCTGTCACCACAGTTGTGCCAGCTTTTCCATCTAATCCTGCACACATGGAAATGCCAGAGCTTTCCTGAGTCACAAATAGCTGTAGATAAATTAAAGTGTATTTTGTTATTTGTATTATTTGGCTATAAAGCTCACGGGAGCACTGACATTTACCTTCATAATTTTCTTTTCAAATTTCCTCAAGAGTTTGTGATGAGATTCCTCAGAGTTTCAGCTCAGAAATCATACTGTGAGGTGAGTATGAAAAAGACCTCTACAAATTTTAGGCAAATTAAGCAAAGAAAATCTTATCCTCAAGTTGCAAGAAAGTATTAGAAAATAAATTGTGTGTTGGTCTGCAAGATAGACAGCAAAAATCTTCATTTTAACATGCTCCAAGCCTCCCAGACCTGATCCCAGGGAAAACGAATCATTTTGTCTGTTTTTACAGGAACTGGCAGCATGGTGTAAATTTCTGAGAAGTAATACTGATTTTTTGAGTGTTATTAGCAGCTTCTTCCAAAGTTGGAAGAAAAAGGAGAAACCAAGCACGAAGCTTGGCATCTCCTGTCCCTCAGCTTGAGCTGGAAACCTCAGTTATGAGAACAGGATGGGTAATAAATAACTCTGTCCAAGTCTCACGTGGACTAACATGATTAAAAAGATAGCACATCACTCAGCACATCCCTCTGGTTCCTCACTAATGAAGCTCAGCCACGAATCCAGCTCTGACAGAGCTTTACTGAATGCCAGAACCTCATGATTTAATCTGCCCAGGGTTCCCTCGTGTGCAGCTACCCACACTTTGCACCAGAGGCACAGGAGGAGCAGCTGGATTCTCCCCACACCTTCCTGGGGCTGTGGCACACACACCTGAAGGGTTTTGGGATGCTGCAAGGGATGGTGGCCAGGCTCACACCTAGAGGAGCAAAGATGTGGAGAAGCACCTGGGAATCCTTGGGGCATCCCATGGAGAAATGAGCAGGGCCTCTCCTCAGAAACTTGATAGAGCAATGGGCCATCCAAATGCAGAGCCTGCAAACTTCAAGTAAGTTACCAGAAAGAAGAAAATACATGATTTTCCAGTTTCATTTGAGTTTGTGTAAACAGAAAGGCTCCTGCATTGTTTGTCTCATGAAGAGCTCCCTTCTCAGAACACTTCAATCACAGCTCACCAGAGGCTCCAGCTGCTCCTTCCTCATGCCCTCCCCTTCCTCAGGATTTCTACTTGCAGGTAGTTGAAACAACCCTGACAAGCCCAAAACTCTTCAAGTGCCTGTTTCAAGGCTGCCATCAGTTTGCAGTTTTTCTTCCCCCAGCTGACCAGGCGAGACAGAAACTACAGAACTCCAGCGGCCGATCACGCGTTCCGCCCCTCAGAGCAGGGGGAGGTACGAAACCTTCCTCCCAAGCATCCATCCCTCTCTGTGTCCTTCCCACCCTCTCCCCGAGGCTCATTCCAGCTTGTTCACAAATCAGAGGTAGCTGACAGCAGCAAATAAACCCCATAAATCCCCATCTCCCACTGGGGAGGTGCTGTGGTGGGGAGGGCGAGGCCGTGTGAGCCAGAGGTCGGCGCGGTGCTCCTCAGCACCCACCTGCAGAGCCCAGCCCTGCCTCCATGTGCTGGGGACCTCATCCAAGAGAGAGCCCAGCCTGGCCACGAGGGCAGTCTGAGATCTCAGAATTATGGCTGAAAGGGCAAAACTGGGGGGCCTAAGAGCACCACTTCTAAGAATTAAATCTTGACTGGATCCTCTCTGATGCTTGCCTTCCCAAAAGAAGGCTGCTTACTACTCTGCTTCAGAGCACATTTTGACACCTTTAAGAATTAAATCTTGACTACATCCTCCAGTGCTCATCTTCTCAAAAGAAGGCCACTGATTAGTGCACTTCAGAGCAGGTTTTGATGCTGTGTGTGCTGGTTTGTAATTCCAGGTGAGCGAGGGGGCTGCACCGTTCTGCATTCCCCTGACAGTTTTCTTGCACAATGGCTGGAGCACAGCACACAGGTAGTTTGAATACCACCTGCTGTGCTGAAGTTAATGGGAACTATGGTTATAAATCCACAGAGACATGAAAAACGGTGCTGAACCAATAAATTAGAACAAAGTGTTAAGTAAGAAAAATCCCCAAAGCGCTGTGAGCAGGCTGGAGCCCTTCAGTGAAATGATCTGCTTCAATGGATAATTAAATTACCAAAAATGGGGTGGGGGTAAAAGTTGAATGTCTTAACACAATTTTTAACATCAAAGGGCTTTCATTTTGCCAGAAAAGAGCCCTCAGCACCTGCAGAATGGCGTCAAAACAAATTAAGTGGTTGCCACCACGCTGCCATTACCAAATTCTAGCCATTTGTAATGTATAGAAACTCGACTGACCAACTTTTTCTTTTTTTTTTTTTTTTTGAGTAATTACTTTCTCCACTCTGTCTACCTGCCTAAGTACTTCACTTTAATAAACGATAGCTTCTGCTCAGGATATAACATGATGAAAACAGCAAGTTTCTACAAACTTTGTTTTACAAACACAAGATATTCAGTTGCTTCCTATGGGACCATGCAGCATTATTTCAACTGAAGATAATTTCCCAAATCCTACAACGTGAATTTAAGCCATTAATGAACATAGCACATTCACATCTCCTTTACAAGTTCTCTATGTGACTAATTAATGAAGCTGGGAGGAAATAGTATAAACTGCTTCCTGGGGACTAAAACAAATTGCAGAGACATTAGATAAAGGCTCTTTTCCTTTTGACAGTATCAGAATGACTTCACCCTGCATTGCTGAGGTGAGTGTTCAAGCACAGCTCCCTCTCAAAATGAGGAACTGACCCACGAAGAGGTTGGTTTTGGTTCTATGGCCAAGTGAATATTTTCTTTTGCATTATTCCTATTTCTGCTTTGGGTCAAGATCAGGTGTCACAAGCACACAATACCAAGTGAGAAGCTGTCATTTCAGAGTAACTAATGCAAGGAAGTGTTTAAAATCTCTTATTGGATTTCCCAAAGTGAGGAATATTTGCTCTGTTGAAGACCACAAGAAGGCACATGAGCTATAAGATCCTAAAATTTGTATCCTTTTTTATTTATTGCTAGTACACACAAATTTAGAGAGACTCATGTAAGGCTTATAGGTAAATATCAACAGCTATGCTGGATCTCTCCCTTCTGCTGAAGCAAAGGCAAAAAGAGATCAAAGCTTTAAAGTCTAGTGAGAGAAAATCCATACAGTTATTTTTAGCCCCTGCATTTCACTGGTTCCTTCCTGATCCCTTCCTATTCTCACACCTACGCAGAGGAGATGGTATCCCATGTCCTGAAGCAAGATTTGTAATGAATGAGGAACTCCTAGTTTACACTTCAAGCTGTGCTCTTCTGGGAGAAAACACATCAGCAGTTCCATGCTGCTCTTGGGAGACCGTCAGAAAAATTCCAGTATAGATACTGAGAGATTTGCATGAAAAATATCATCCCCCTCTGCTTCCCCAGGTCTGGATGTGTGGTAGCTGGATTTGAGGAGCACATGTTGTCTTTTGGGGATGTGTTCATGGCCACTGGGCAAGGGGACTGGTGTTTGGCATCCTCTTGGGGCACTTGCCCAGCTGGACTGTTCTTTTTATAGATATGGGGAAAAAATCCACCCCCCCTTTCTAGGACTGTTGTACTGCAGTATTTTCTCAGGTTTCCATCTCTAATTGTTGCTGCTTTAACTCAAATTCTAGCTCCCCCCAGGAGGCTATTTATTGTTTCCTGTCCTTGGGCAGGCATCTCACTGGCTCAGCCCTGCACTGCAGGTCCCAAAAACCTGAGGGATCTGCTCCTGCCTCCTGAAATAACTGTTGATTACATTAGTCCCTCCATCTGACTCCAGGGAGAAATGAAGCTGTTTCAGAGGAGTTAAATCTAGGAGGCTTTCAGTCTTTTGGAGTTGAGATGCTCAGTATTGAATCAGAGCATGGCATGAGCTGAAAACTGCTTTCTAGCCTTATTGTATACAGGGACTTATTGGCACCACCAGGGCAACATGAAACATTTCCTTTGTGTTGGAATCCTCCTTGACATGCCATTTTCCCTGCTGGTATTTACAGCAGTGCACAATTTTCTGCCAAACATATATTTCAAGGTGGTTGAAGCCAAGCAAAAGTAGAAGAAAGGAAAGCAGAAATTTACCTACAAACCCTAAAGAGAGGTCAGCTTGACTTTCCATCATATTTCCTGTCGGTGAGGAATTTTGACAGGTTTATGTGTGACACAGGGTTACCCTGGAAAGGGGGAAAGCCTGTAATTAGATGCCCTGCCTTCAGCTGCCTCCCACTGGCAACCAGTCTGCCTTAAATCTGCCACCAAGAAATGCCCTCAGGGAGGCAAAGCCACTCACCTGTCACCTGTGGGATGTACTGAACACCCCCAAATTCAGGGGATGGCTACAGATGGGGTCAGGGGTTTGTTCTGTTGCACTGCTGCCACACTGAACTTGGGGAAAGCTTTTTCCCCAGCAGCAAAACACAGACAGGAGAAGCTGACCCAAATCCATCAGCTCCCAAGGCACCAGCAGGACCCCTCGTGCTCTGCACCAGGGCACAGCTTCTACACCTTCTATCCCAACGTGGAACAGGATGTTTTCAATGGCTTCAAAAAGAGTTTAGCCAAAAAATGTGTTGTTACATGAATGAAACGTTCTCAGTGTGTATGCAGCACTGTGCTTGCCATCAGACAGCTGCTGGTTTTCATCTGGGGGAAGAGCAGCCTCTGAAACAGCTGAAACTATATGGTGCAAAAGGCAGGCACAACAATAAAATACAATAAAGCTTGAGGAGCATGAGGCAGGACGGGCTGTGCCAAAGAAATGAGCTGAAAATTTTTTCCATCTGAAGTCACTCTAATATTTATGATTTTGTTATTTCTTAAATGTCACCTACAAAAGAAGATGCATTACATAACTGAGAGGTATTGCTAAATACCCAAACACATGCACAAGGACACATGAGTGCCATAAAACTTCAAAAGGTGGCTGCCTAATTAAAACACTAATGCAGTTAAGCATGTGTTTCTTGGAACACATGTGTAAGTGCTCAGATACACACAGCTGCTTATCTCTCAGATAACAACATAAAAAAGGAGAAGACAAGCCTGCTCCATGGGCATCATGTGCATGTGACTGATGGATACTGAGTGAGGGGAAAACACTTGCAGGCAGGCAGGAAGGGATTGCAGCTGCAGAGTCCAGTTAAAGCGGGGCACCAGAGCTGGCCTGAGGTTCTTGGGCAAGCACCAATCATTTTGGCAAGGGGAAAGGAGCACCAAAACCCCAGACTCGGGAAATGAAGCATTTCTCTGCATCTTCAGAGCTGTTTCACAGGAATCATTCCTTTCATGATGGTAAGAAGTGCCTCAGTCACAGCAGATACCAACCACATTGCAGCCATAGTTTGGGTTTGAGCATTCAGCTGTGCTTCACTTTCTGCTGTTCAGCTCTTCACACCTCACAGCTCAGTTCCCTTAACTGGGATAACTCAGGCAATATTACTCTAAAATCCTTGGAGATGCAGACTGAATATTTTACTGAAATATATATAATTATTATTTTTAATAGGGAAAGGCAGCATTTTAAGAAACAAGCACCCTAACTCTTTGGAGAAAAGCTGGCCACGTTCAAGTCTTTGGAGCACTCAACATCCAATACATAAACAGAGGAATTAAAATAGTACCATTATTTAAAGATCACCACAGGCAACCACTGAGACTGACAGGCATCCCTATCTAAGTTTATAACTTTCACTCCTTTGCTGAAATATCTTTTGAGCAGAGAACTGTAAATGAACAAAAAGTCACTGGTTTCAGTCCAAGTCTTTCAGTAGGACTTAATATATGTCACATTTACAGCGAGGGTGGCTGTGGGCAGCTTCCACCCTCTCCCAGTAATAACCCAAGTGCAGGATTGGGTTACCAGGACCTGCCAAGTAGCTTTGCCAAAGTGTGAGAACCAACACAAATAATTACTAGTTAGCAACCTCCCCAGTGGCATTTGGCAGCTGGAACCAGTGACCTCTGCTTAGCAAAAGCTGGAGCCACAGGAAAGTGACAGGGATGCAGAGACCATGAAAATCTGGGTATGGGCAAGTCTGAGACAGGGAAATTCAAGAGCAGAGGGAAATGACAAAATTAATTGAGTGCTTTGTCTGTCATAGGAAACTCTACCCCAAAGTCTAGAATGGCCTGTCACTTGATTAAGAGCTTAGGGGACTGCACAGAGCTGGCTGGAGTTTGTTGCCATCCAATCAAAATTCCTGTTCTGCATAGAGCACAGAATCTGAAAGCTTTCCCATTTTAAACCAAACACCCCCACAAATCTGGTTTTTGAGGTTAGTGATTTTCAATGAAAAAAATAGGAAAAAAACCCCCCAGACTTAAAAAAAAAAAAAAAAAAAAGTGAATAAACATTTGTTCCAGTGCAGAGGGACTTGATGGATTTGGTTTTGGGGTTTTTTTTTGTGAAAAAAGAGCAATCTTAGCAGTGTGCCCATCCAGCTCCATCAAAAGCATTCCTGCTCTTTGGCTCAGCCAGCACTGGTGCATTTCAGTGCAGTGTCAGGACTGGAGTGAAAGCTGTGGGAATGTGCCAGGGCTAACCTGCAACAAGCTGAGGGAAGGTTCACGCTGCTGGGATGAGGCATTGATGGAGCTCCTCCAGGAAAATTCACGTTGTCCTGCCCTGCCAAGGGAGAGACTCCACGCTTTGCTCCCTTATTTTGTCCAATGCTTCATCTGGCAGCTCTTTTCCTGCTTTTTGTCCTTTGGGCAGGGCCATCACAGAAGGTTTTAAGATCCCTCTGGTATAAAAATCCCAAATCCAGTGATTGAGTGGTTTTCACCTTAAGGGCTTTTTATTAATACTTGATATCAAAGCCCCACAATATTCAGGCTTTGAGATGACTCTCCAAGGGAATGGAAAAGGCAGCTCGTGCTGGATTTCCTTAAGGAAATTTTCTTACAGTGGCAATGCTTAAATTTATCCCAAAAATAGTACTTCTGTGCCACCTAGTGGAGTCATGGTTAGTGACATAATTTACATTTCCTTACCAAACCACCAAGCTCAAATGCTGTCCAAGGCATTTTCTTATCACATGTTTGTGTTTCAGTGCCCAGGACAGGAATATCAGCCAGGTGGGACCTCAGAAAAAGCTTTTATGGAGTGTTCTGGAACACTCTGCAACCAGAAGATGCTGTCCTGGTTTTTGGAGAGCCTGCCCAAGGGCAGGGTAGATAAACCAGTCCAAATCCTCCTTGCATTCTAGCAAGAGCCCTGTCAAGCATACACTGCTGGGTCTTTTTGAAGGTATGCTGTGGAAAATGACTGCAAATGAATAAATGCTGTATTTCACTGGAAACCTGCATTCACTGGCTTTTAATGAGAGCAGGGCACTCTCCCTTACCAGGCAGGGTTTGGTGATTGCTGTGGAACCCCTGCCAGCCAGACTTTGCAATGACTTGAGGTTTCCTCCTGCAGTGCTACAGCAGCCCCACAACACCCAGCCAAAAAGTGATGTAGTTTTACTCCTGCAGAAGGAAACCCACAGCCTTTCAGCCTGATGGCAGCTTGAGGGAGAGTTGAAGTAAAAACAAGTTAATTTGGGACTGTAATCAAGGCATCCCCTGAAATGTGGAACTCCTGTGCCTGTCCCCAGTGACCAGACCCCACTAGATGGCAATCCACACCCTGGCTCTGGCCCTGCAGCTCCTCTGGAAGTTGGATTCCTTGCCTGGTTTAAAAATTAAGAGGTCCAGGTCTTCATACAAGTATCTTTCTTCTTTTTTATCTCCTCCCTAATAGTTTAACTTTTTAAATATGTAGTAACTGTTTTGTTTTGAGGTTTTTTTGTTGTTGTTGTTTTTTTTTTTTAAATCAGCTGGACTTTTTGTAGTATAATGCTTAAGTAGAGCTTAAAGTTTTCTGGTGTAATACACTGCTTTACAGAATAAATAAAACCTCTGGGTATTTTGAATCCAGGCAGCATCAGTAACACAAACATTTTGTAATTTATGGCCTGTAATAAGTTGGCTTCAGGCCTGCAGAAGAGGGAATTGAGTCAAACATCAAGAGATACATCACAGAAAGTAACTCTGAGTTTTTCAACACTAGTCAAGCCCCTGGTCTCCCACTGCCTAAAAAAGCCTTTAACTCATCCTCTTCCTAATTCCAAGCAGACATTTCATGGGATGTTCAATGAACACCTAAGCCAAAAGGATATTCTTTCCTCTGAAAAAGTCCTAAACTTTCAGTTTGCAGAAACAGACATCATATATATATAGAGAGAGATATTTACAAAGCTTCATATAATAATGCAATTCTTCTGTATTAAAGCTATAGAGGAATTTCTTTTAGTCTGTCCTCTGGCACTCAGGGTATAGATGAAAAATTGCTTTATTATTTGCTTTGCAAGGATTTGATTGTAAGGCAGTTGGCTTTGACTCCTATGCAGACATAATTAAACAGGAGCTTTGTAAATGAATGAGGGCCATCCACAGAAATGGTTTGTTCATGGAAAAGCAGAATGAAAAATCTGCACGGCATCATGGGGTTTACAGAAGCAGAGAGAGAGACTGGGGTCTTTGTGATATTCAAAGGTCATATAAAGCTTTAAGCTGCAGGCTGAGCACTCATTTTAGATAAAACCTCATATTCACCAGCTCCCTGGATAGAAATACATTCCCATGCACACTCCAGTGTTTTCATGCCTAACAAGCTCCCCTCCAGCTTTGTGCTCTCCATCACCTTCCCCCAGCACTAGCATAGGTTCCCCAGAGAAGCTGTGGATTCCCCATCCCTGGAAGTGTCCAAGGCCAGGTTGGCTGGGGCTCTGAGCAACCTGGTCTGGTGTTAGATGTCCCTGCCCACTGCAGGGGGTTGGAACTGGATCATCCTTATTGTCCCTTCCAACCCAGACTGCTCTGTGATTCTGTGACACACAGAGCCAAGAGAGTTCAGCCCTGCTTCAGGAGCAGCTTTGTGCTGCTCCAGTCACACCCTGAGCCCAGCACAAGTTAAACGGGAGGCTTCGCCTCAGCTCCCTTTTGCATGGAGCTGCTGAGAAGAGGGGTTCATGGGGGGCTCCCGGGGCTGTCTCATGGAAGGACTGCGAGAGCTTCTCGCAGCGTCTGGGCGGGCGAACACCTGGATACGCGCTTGGATAGGCGGAGCATCGCTTCAAGGAGGTGCCGAGGGACGAATCTTTGTGCCGGGAAGCAGCAGCCGAACGGGTGAGCGCGTGTGGATTTGGAGCGGGGACTTTGGTCCTTTCCCTCTTCGATTTGATCTTGGCAGTCCCCCCTCCCCGGTTCCCCAGGAACAAAAACGGAGCTTGTGAAGACAAAAGGAGGAGAGGCAAGCAGCTACTCTCCTGATATTGTCTGTGTTCGAACTGGGAGGGATCCGCCTTCACCTGCGGTTCGAAGGGTGTTGATGGAAGGAAAACCTGCCTTTTCCCGGCTGTTAGGGGTATCCCAGGGGTGACAGGGAATCCCTGCGTTCCATTTGAACGGGAATGGGAATAGTATTGTTGCCGTATTACGGGTTTGATTTGAAGGCAGCCAGCCCATTTTCATCATCCTAAGGTTTAAAGTGAGGGGACAGCGCTGGTGTCCCTCCTTTGCAAGGGTTTGAATTGAGGTCAAAATCCCCCTTTCCACACGGCTTGAAGGATTTCATTGGAGGAAAGCCCCTTCTTTTCTGCTCTCCCAGGGGATGAACTTGAAGGGGAGAACCCATTTCCTTGCCCTTGTTGAAGCGAGGTGAGCGCCGCCCGCGGCGTCAGTTTCGGGGCTCAGTTGCGGGAAGCCGCAGCTCTGGCAGCGTTTGCAGGGCTGCAGTCGGGGCTGTGCCGCTGCATTTGAGGGCGCTTCTTGTGGCCGCGGCCCGGCCCGGAGCGTTGCCGCTCGGGAGCGCTGCCGGCCCGGGCCGGGCGGTTGCCGAGGCGCACGGGGAATTTGCCGGTGCGAGCCGCCGTGCGGAGCCGAGGGCGGCTGGCGCCGGCCCGGCCGGTGCCCGCCGCTCTGTCCGCTCCGGGCGCGGGGCTCGGGCGCCGCCGGGGTCCCCCGGGCAGGGGGAGCGGGCGGGGGCGGTCTCCGGGGCGGCGCCGCCCCTGCGCGCCGGAGGAGCCGCTTTGCCGCCGGGAGCCGCGCTCCGTCCGGGGCCGGCAGCGCGGGGTTCGGCTGCCGCAAGTTCTTGGGTGTCGTGGTTCGGAGGCGCTCTGTAGGGATCGATCGCACGGTTTTGTGTGGGTCGCAGTGGGTGTGTGCTAAGGGCTATGGCGTTCTTCCTGACCGGTACGGTTCTCGGTTCAGGTGGTGACGATAAAGGTTTGGTTTGAATCGAGTTCTGTAGTCGGATATTTTTTCTGCCGGGCTATTCTGTTTTTAAAGGCGTGCAATGGTTTCTACGGGTCGTTGCGCGAAGCAGCGGCTCGGATTTTAATTCTGTCGCGGTGGCTTTTATTAGCGTGGGCGTGTAGCGTTTGTTTCGGTGGGTTCGAGGTGGCGTCGTGTCGTTAATAGCAGCGGGGTTTTTAAAATCTCTCTAATTGCGTTCGTGTTTATCGTCTTCCAGGGCTTTTATTGATTTGATTTGTTTGATTGTAGTGTATGTTGTATTGTTACGGGATCATTTGGGAGATATTGTTAATGGTTACGTTTCTCTTTAGGCTTTGTGTTTATTTCTGGGTGGTATTTTTATTTTTGATAGAATGAGGCTCTATGGGTTTATTCTTCAGTTGGGAATAATTTTTTGTTGTAAATTTAAGTTGATTTGGTTTGGGGAATTTTTTTTTTTTTTTACAAATTGATCTTTTTTTTTTTCTTTTTTTTCATTTTTTGTTGTCCTTTGATGTATTTGGTTGTGGATCCGTTTTATTTTTGGGAACGTGGGTATTTATATGTCGGGTTTTTTAAGTAGTTTTTTTTATTTGGGTAGTTATTTTCTTATTTTTTAGTGGTTGAGATTTTGTTTTTTTCTATTGCGTTAATTAGTTCGCTTTCTAAAGTTCTTTTGACAGAGTATTGCTTATTCTTTGAGTTAGCGTAGATGTAGAATTTTGGGGTTTTTTTTAAATAACGTTCAGGGTCAGTGGCACTGTTGGGAGTTGAGTGAGTTGGTTTGGTTTTTTTTAGAGGTTTTTGTGATTTGCTGCGTGTGTTTCTCTAGGGTTTTCTTTTAGTTTGGTTCCATTTTTCTGATGTGATGAGAACTGTCAGTGAAAAGAGTGTCGTGTGTTTTTTTCGCTGGCAGTTGTTTGGCTGGTGGAGGTGTCTTGATGGTTTTGGAAGACATTGGTGGGAATTCGGTGCTGTTTGTTTTGTCGTTTTATTTAGGAATTGGATTTTAAATGTAAAATTCTAACGATAGCTATATTTAAACAGAACAAATAGATGTGTAGAAATGGGAATAAACTTTTATTTTTATATATTCGGTCTATATTTAAAATTTAACACGTAACATGAGTCATGATATAATAAGATACTGTATATTTTAATAGAGTATTATGTATGTTTATAGTTATTTAAATAGAGATGATAAATATAAACACAACTCAAACGAAAATATAAATATAGAAATGTATTGCGAATCTATGCAGATATATATATATAATTATTAAATAATTGTAAATATAAAGTGACATAAATCCATACAACACATAATACAAGTGATACTGTGTATATCTTATTATAATATATTATAGGAAATAGCTATAAAATAGCTATAAGTATAGTACATCAATATGATATAATATATAAAAACTTATAGATATGGTAAATATAAATATAACAATATTTTTTAAAGTAGTTTAAAATAAAGGATGGTTTTGTTTATTATTTGGCAAAAGCAGGGGTTTTATTATAAAAACTACAAACACAAATAATATAAAGGTAGAAATCTAAGTGTAAAAATATCTCATAAATACATAAAGATTTATATAAAAATTGAAAATATTAGAAAAAATAAGTTGTAGCAGTAGATATGGTACATAATAAAAATAATAATTTATCTATATTATGTGAAGATTATAATTATTATATATAATTATTAATATAATGCATCAGTATAAATGTGAATATAATTATGCAAGCTATAAATATAAAAATATTTCAATATAGTTTAAAAGAAGGGATTTTTGGTATTTGTTTGGTTAGAGACGGGATTTTTATTTGGAATAACAAAAGTATGATAGAAATCTAAATCTAAATCTAGAAATATACAATCAATATATAATGATATTTATAAAACCACAAAATATAAATAAATACAGATAATAGGAATAGACATAATACATTGTATAAATGACATAACACATCAATGTCCGGTATAAATATGCATGTGAATATAAATAAACTATAAATATAAAATTTATTTAAAGATGGTTTTAAAGAAAGGGGGCTTGTTTGGTTCTTGTTGGGTAAGAGGCAGGTTTTTGGCATTTATTTTTAGGGGAGTTTTGGGGGGGGATCGCCCCTGTTCTTTTGGGGTGGGCGCCAGTGCTGCCGCCTTGTGGGCAGAGCCGGTACTGCAGCCCTTCACTGACAGGCAGCCGCGAGGCCATAGCCCTATTGGGAGTGGCGCGTGGGGGGGGGGGGGGGGGAAACTTCGTTTGACCTTCTCAAAATGGCGGCCAAAAGAGCGGGAAAATGGAGGACCCCCGGCGGTCTATCCGAAATGCCTGCACGGAACACCGACGCCGGCGCGGCCCCGACGAGATTTTCTGTGGCGTTTCAATTGCAGTGATGGCATTCCGGTTCGCCTGCAGGGTTCGACGTCGCGGGAAATCGTTTCTAGGGCTCGAGGTGGGTGTCGGCATTTTGATCAGGCAGCTGGCAAAACGGCTACGCCTTGGGGTCTTTCCTGGGGCGCTGGGGGCGTGGCTGGGGCGGGGCGCCGTGTCGACGAGGTGACGTCATTAGGCGGCACTCTGCCTGCAGTGCGCCGGTGCAGACGGCAGGGGGCGCTGTACAAAGTATAAAGTACAGACAATTTATAAGAAGGAATAAAAGCTCTATGTCACGTGCAGCTGTAGAAAATTTCAGGCTCCCAGGGAGGAAATAGTTTTCCTAAAATCATTATAGTTTTGGGGTTTTTTTTACTCCCAGGTAGCCTGAACTTTTCTGCTGCTTTTTTTATTCTAAAGCTAAAATGCAAAGCCAAGATTAGAAGGAAAGGAAAGGGGAAAGGAAAAGGGAAATGAAAGGGGAAGGGAAAGGAAAGGGGAAAGGAAAGGGGAAAAGAAAGGGGAAAGGAAAGAGGAAAGGAAAGAAAAGGGGGAGGGAAAGGAAAGAGGAAAGGAAAGAAAAGGGGAAGGGAAAGGAAAGAGGAAAGGAAATGAAAGGGGAAAGAAAAGGGGACAGGAAAGGGGAAAGAAAAGGGGGAGGGAAAGGAAAGAGGAAAGAAAAGAAAAGGGGAAGGGAAAGGAAAGGGGAAAGGAAAGGGGAAAGAAAAGGGGAAGGGAAAGGAAAGGAAAGGAAGAAAGAAAAGTGAAAAAGGAAAAGGGTGAGAGTGAAAAAGGAAGAGTGTGAGTGGAAAAGGGGGTGAAAAACAGAGTGAAAAAAAGAAAAAAGAGTTGGAGTGGAAAAGAAAGGACATTCGGGAGGGGCGGTGCTGCCTAAGGTGCTTCCGCGCCCAGGAGCGAAGGAGCCGTTTGATGCCCCGGCGGGAGCGCAGCTCCCGGTGGCGGAAAACGGAGCGGTGGCTGTCAGTCCGAGACTACAACTCCCGGCAGGCCCTGCGGCCGTAAAGCGCGGCGTCTGACGCAACGGCCGACGCGCCGTAGGAGTGGCTGGCGGGCCGAGGCGGCCGCGCGCCGGGGGAGCGGGCTGGGTGCGGGGGGCTCGCGGCGCCTCTCCCGCGCGGGACGGAGCCGCGGCAGCGACGCTGGAGGGGCGAAGCCTCCGGCCGGCCGCCCGCACGGAGCCGAGCGGCGCGGAAGGGGCGTCCGCCCGGTGCCTCGGCCTCGCTCAGCGGTCCCGGTGGCGGGGGCTCGGCTCGGGCGGGGCGCGCTGCCGCCCGCCGATGGCGGAGCGCCAGGCGCTGCTTTGCTGCCGCGGGCCGGGAGCTGCAGGAGCCGCCCCGGGCGAGCGGCGCCGGGCGCTGCCGCGGTCACTGTGCGGCGGCTGGCGGAGGCGCGGGAGCCGCCGAGCTGCAGCCGTGTCCCTCGGGCTGCTGCCGCTGCTGCGGGCGGGGGCGGACGAGCGGCTGGAATGACACGGCTGCTGAGTGCCTCAGTGCTCGTGGCTCTTTCTTCCACGCAAACAGATGGAGCGGCATCGCTGAGCAGTAAAACACAGCGATGGCCCGGAGAATGGCGAGCGCAAGGAGCGCCGGGCTGGATCCTTCTGCTGGCACAGGTGCGATCCGCAAACTCAGCCCCTGGTGCCCCTACCCTCCCGACCCCCAGGGGAAATGCTCTCCAGCCTCGAGCTGCTGCAAGGCAAAACGTGTGATTTGACACTAGGGTCCGGAAAAGGTTTCCGTTTAGATTAGCAAATGCCTCAGTTGTTCTTGGTTACATCCTAGGATCGGTTTTAGGCAGTGACTTTATACCGCTTGTCGGATTTTCTTGTGCAATGGTAAGAAAACAGGCAGGTCTGATCCTGGTTTCGCTTTTTTTCTACTTCATGTTCCATGAGATGCTTTTATCCAAGCAATTGGTTTAAAGTTCTAGTGTAGGCATTTATGGTTCACTTTCTTTTTTCTTTGCAGCACCCATGACTATTTTTTTTCTCTAAATCGGCAGTAAATATAGCTGAGTAAAATTCCCTTGGTTTTCTTCCTTCTTTTTTAACTGACATGTTTTTATTAATAATCCTATTTGAATATGCAGAAAAAGTGGGTATGTCCTGTAATATATCCCAGCTTTTCTTGTTTACAGGGTACTCAGAAAATCTGTCTCCCTTAGAGTCCCACAAAACCATTCTCAGTGCAATCTCTATTAAGTATGGATTGACAAATAAGCCATCAGTTTAGATATTTGCCTGTGTACCTTTTCCTGTAATTCAGAGCTTGCATTCTGTGGTTTTTATGATAAACCTATCAAACATGTAAAAATGGTTTTGCAAGTCTTAATCGTTGAAGGCAGCAAGAAGTGGTTTTAAAGCCTGTTCTTGACCAGACAAAGGGGAAAAGTGTGGATTTGATGCTGAGCTTGTTATTTCTCATTTGACTTGCCTTGAATTATTTAGGAAGACAGAGAACTAGAAAAAGAGAGAAATAGAATTGGTTCTTGAGCCCTCCTAAAATGCTCCCCGTGATTCTGTGTGGAGCCAAAGTGAAGGGTGATGGAACAGAGCCCTGTGCTTTGGGAGGAAATCAATTTCAACCTGATCTCCACCCTGAGTCTCACTAATTTCTGTTTTTAAAATGCAAACTAAGTTTAGGAAGTGTTGGAAGTCAGTATTTTGGGGAAGAAATGGCAGTTGCACCAACCGTTCCGTTTCCCAGAGGCTCTGGGAACGATTCATTTTGTAAGCGCTGTAACTGCAATCGGTTGGTGGTTCGGGGTTGGAATGTGCACTTGCCCTCCTCTAAAGCACTCGTTCCTTTGCATTTCAGTGCCAGGAGTCTGGAGAAACTGGAGAAGAGCCCAAGAGACATTTTTCATCCTGAGATACAAAAGGTAGGAAGGGACTTTTTTTTGTTTGGTTCTTTTTCTTTATTATTTTCTGGAAACAGAAGTAATTAAGTATAGATACCACTGGTTTGTCTCTTCTAGCAGCAGATAATAATAGTAGTAACTATAATGTGATACTGCTTAAACTGTCTCTTTATCCATTGAACTGGCCATTTCAAATCCAAACTTCGAAACACAAATAAAACCATCATCCTTGTAGAATCTTTAATAGGAGGGGGCTAAAGATGCTGGTTTTGCTGACAGGATTTATTGGTTCTGGAAGAGCAAGAGGTGAGTACAAGCCTGACTACTTCTAGCTCACAGACCCGTCCGGTGAATACAGCTTTGTATTTTAATGGGCTTACGATGACTTGGAAATCAATTGCTCATTACAGTCAAAAGAATTAATGTTTTTTTTGAACATGACAGCAAAAATAGCTTAAAGCACCAACTTAATAATAATAGATCACCAATTTAAGGAAATAATTTTATGCTATACTATCAAAATGTAAAGGTAAATGATTATGTATTAGGAGGTGGTATGAGATGTACGTTCTAATGTGTAGAATGTATACAAAGATACACACATACTTGAAAGTCCTTAGAGGAAACAAATTTTTACGTCTTCTGTTTGACTGTTTACCAAATAATAGTTGGTTTTATGTCCCAGGGATCGGTGAATTTTAAATTTGGAGTCCTCTGTGCTAAGGATGGTCAGCTTACAGATGATGAAATGTTCAGTCATGGTGAGTTTTTCACCTTGTCCTTAATTGTTTTGTTCACCTAAATAAAAAAAAAAAAAAAAGGCAAGATAAAAAAAAAAGGTATGTTTTTTATTTGTTACCCTGTTCTGTCCGTTTCCTCAGTATTTGCTGGAGCTCTGCTTACCCAAGCTTTGGGTAAAACAAGCTTTGGGTTCCTTCTGTCCCACTGGGTGTTGCCCAGTTTGGCTGCATCTGGTGAAATTCACCCTGAGCCCTTACAGAACCAGCTCAAACCACGTGAGAGCCATTCGCAGCTCTCTCAGGACACCCGGAGGAGGATGGGTGACGTTTCTGAGCATCTGGCCAAGTGTACTTCTGTCAAAACTCGGCCTGTGTAATTTCTGGGGAAAACCCTTCTGTATCCTGGAGGGTTCCTCAAACTCTGTTGAGGATCCAGGTAGCAGTTGCTCACCTGGATGGTTCCAGCTCCTCAAGTTAACACTTGTACTCTTGCCCTGTAGTTTAGATCTATTGTAGTTTTGGTATTTTGCACGATTTTACGTCTTTGGAAAATAACGTGCGTTTCACTCTTTGGAACCTCTCGGATCATTCCTTGGTGCAGCCCCACCTAATGGGACACTTGGCTGCTGTGCTGAAGGGCTTGGTTACTAGGATTGTAAATCCCGGAGAGTTTGTAAGTCTTCTGTCCCCAGGGAGGTGTCACGCTTTGTTCACTCTGTTTGTCAGGTGCTGCTTCTCGTCGGAAGTATTAACTTCAAACTGCCCTGTTCTTTTTGTAACTTTTTTTCCTGGTTCTCTCCGTAGGGCAGGGAAGGACTCTCGTATCCCGGTCGTCAGACTCAGCGCTGCCCGAGAAGATACAGAGACTGTAAAAATCATAAGGAGCAAATAGGACTGCAGAGGAAACAAACTGGAGAGAACAAAAGGTGATATTGTTCTCCTTAGCCTGGATTAGAAACATCCCCTGTGCTTTGATGCCGGTGGCTGCCAGGGGCTCGTTAGGTCTTTTTAGGCAGCTGTAGGTGTTCACTTGTAGGTTTTCTGTCTGGACGAGTCAATTCAGACTTTGCTAAGCTTATATTGGAAAATTACTCTCTAGTTCAGTCCAGCATGACATTTTTGAATGTTGTAAAAAAACCATGTTACTTTGAATTTGCTAATGATGAGAAGCTTTAGGGAAAAATAAGATTTCAGGGTTGGGGGTTATGAGGAGAATTTTGTGGGGATGTTAGACTGAAATAAAGCACACCTTAGGCTGGACTGGCACACTGGCAGATCCCCTATCAAACATGAGTGCTTAGATTAGCCTGGGTGCTGCCCATTGTTTCTGTAGGAATAAATGTTTCCTGGTCTTCAGAAGTAAGCTGCTTTGAAAACCTGGAAGCTGCAGTACAGTGACAATCCACGTGCTTGGGATTCAAAGGAGATTTCAGAAGGGTGATGGGCTTTTGTCTTTTCCTACAAGTCCATGTAATCCTACGGAGGAGTTTTTAATTGCGTGCTGCCGAGTCATCCATCAGAGCCCTGTTGTACCGATGATCATGCAAATACAAAACAAAAAATCAGAGCCTGTCCCAGCCCCTTAGAGCCCAGCCCATTATTTCCTCAGGCTGCCCTCTGTGTGCCATTGATACTCAGCACGGGAGCGAGCTGAGGGTTGCTGCAGCTGTTGGGAACAAACTCCTTCTCGTCACACAGCAACAGAACTGGGACGACGCCTGGGCCAGCGCCTCTCTGCTCTCGTCTCCCCAATCTCCAGCAGAGCAGCTCCGGCCCATCCGGGTGTGTGGGACCCAGTTCCCGATGGTCTGAACGCGCTGAGCAGCGCTCGGCTGCTGGGGGGTTCAGGGAAGGCAGAGTGTGCATTATCATCCTCCTGAACCTACAGACAAACCAAGGGAGAAGCCATAGGGTGGCAATCAGTCGCATACATGCTGAATAAAACTCGCCGGTGTTTGTAAGGATTGTTTCTGCTTGTTCTTTGTTGTGCTTCTGTGCTTATAAAGCGTCCCTTGAAAATGAGTTCAATTCATCACTTGAAACTTTGTTTGCAGACCCTCACTGAGCAGAATTTGTTGCAGACTCGGTGCAGGCTGTGCTGCCCTCCTGGGAGTGTGAGGAGCTCCAGCGTGCTACTTTGTGCTTTAGGACACTCTGAAGGATTTATTCCTTTTGGGATACATGATGAGAATTCCCAAGAGAGGGAGTTATAAGGTATGACACTGGGAAAAAGCCTGTGTCCTTGGAACATTGTTGTTGTCATCAAAAGTTAATTTTTTCTTAGCCGGTAGTCAGCTTTTTGCTTTATTTTTGTGGTACTGTTTAAAAAATTGCTTCAAAATAACTGCAGTGGCTGGCCACCAGGACCTTGTTCAGATTTGCCTAATTGCTTGTAGCTAAAACGTTTCCATATTGTTTATCATTCTCCTTAAGAATCTGCTGCCCAGCCAACTAAGAACTGAATATCTGTCTGTCTAGGACATGGGGAGAGGATTTAGGTCATGTCTTTGTTTCCAGAAAAAAGTTCCAGTGTAGTTTCTAACTAGAGGAAAAGGGGGGGGTGAAGACTCGGGGCTCTGATGCCGTTGGGGGCACCCCGAGGTGCCCAGGAGAGGGAGCCCCACTGCGGTGCAGGAGCAGGTGGGGGGCGGGCGAGGGGCGGGGGTCACGCTGGGTGCCGTCCCCCAGAGGGACCCAAAGCTGCCCCCAAATGCGCAGGGAAATTGCATTCCAATGTCTTGGGACAGAGGCTCATGGGAAGTTTTCTCAGCTATCCAAGGCACGGAGCCCTGGAGCCAAGTCAGCCTGAGCTGCTGCGTGCTTGCTGTGAGCCTTGAGGTGAGCGCGCATCATTGCGGGCTTGGGATCGATTGAAATGCGCTAAGGAAACCAGCTCTGGCGAGGGAGGCAGGGAGGGAAATGCTCTCTTAACATGTGCCAATGCTTCTGTCAAACTCATCAGGGCAGGACAGCGCTCAGACTGAAAGTGTGAGAAGATGTGGAGTGAGACACAGAATCTGACAGGAGCACCGGACTCACAAGTGCACGAATTTTGCTTTTGGCTTGGATTTAAACTCAGAAGTTGTAAGGAATTTGGGAAGGAGAAGGGACATTTCAGAAGGAGAAGAAGGAGAAGATGTTACAGTCCTGGCAAAACCTTTTGTTCTGGCTAATAAAAGAAGTTAGTTTAAAAAATAAAAAAGAAAAAAAAGTGGGTTTTTTTCCTTCACTGTGATATTTGTTGGTGGTATATGGTGTGTTGTTTTAATTCTTGGTATTATTAACTCTGTGTAAATAGTTTTTTGAGTGAAGCTCACTTTCTGCACGGGTTGGTTTGTATTTGAGGTAGGATTAATTTCAAGAGGTTTCTTTCCTAGACTTCTGACAGGTATTCCTGGGATTTTGGTTTTGTTTACTGTATGTATCAACAGAGAGATTTGGTAGGGCCAGCTGGGCTGCTGGAGTTTTGGGTGTTAATTTATTAGATGGCTTTTGTTCAATGCAGTTTTGAATTGTTGAAAGGGGTTTTAATGTAGTGGTTTTAAGGCGGTTTTTAAGAATTGTTTGTATTGTTTCACGTTGTTTGTAGTTGGTGTATGATCAGGGATATGGTGGAACTTCTTGAACGTTCTGGTTTTAGCGTTCCTAAGTTCCGATTTCTTTCTGCTTTGATTTTTTTTTTTTAGTTTTATTTTTGGAGACAGGGGCATTTATATGGTGGGTTTTTATACGCAATATGTCTTTTAATTTGGGTAGTGATATTTTTTAGTATTTTAATAGTTTTGATTTTTTATTTTCATGATTTTTTTTAATTTTTAAAAATAATTTTTATAGATTATTGGTTATTATTTGTGAGTTAGCATAAAGGTAGAACTTTGGGGGCTTTTTTAGTAATGTTTAGGGTCAGTTGTAGGGTTTTGAGTTTAGTGAGTTGGTTTGTTTTTTTTAATGGATGTTTGGTTTTACTAGCAGTTCTGTCATTTTCCATGTGTATCTGAGTTGTTTGGGGTTTTGAGCCATTGGTTTAGGAGGACGTTTATGATTAGAATGTACAGAGGTTTTGGGCTAGTTATAGTGGGATTTCAAGTTTCTTTACAGTTAGGTTGGTTTGAGTTTTTCTTAGGGTTAAATGTCGTGGGGTCTTTGTTCTGTTAGTCCTAGAAATAGGTTTTGTTTGGATATGCTGCGATGGATGAGCGTGGGCTGCGCACCGGTGCTGACGAAGGCGCAGGATTTTTGTGGTTCTGATGCGTTGGGTTAATGAATTGATACGGTCTAATATATAGATGAAAATAGAAATAAATATAAAAATAAATATAAAATGATAGTGGTAAACATAAATATAGAAAACAAATAGATAAATATATAAAACTATAATATATAGTATATTATTGTAACATACCATAATATATATAAATGATAGTCTATTTTATATATATATCCAAAGATATATAAATATAGATTGTAAATCTAAAAATATTTAAATATAGTTAAAATAAATTGGGGATTTTTTGATTTTATTTGGTTATAGGCTGGGGTTTTTTATAAATAATAAAAATAATATAAAAATAGAAATACAAATATACAAATATATATTATATATACACCAATATCTATAAATATTTATTATAAATAAATAAAAGAAATATACAATATAAAAATGATATATCTATTTTTATATTATTTATATTATTTAAAAAAAAAACCCTCCTCTGTGCAGTCTGTCACAGTTGCCCACAGTCCGTCGTGCTGCTTACGGAAGTGCCAAAAGCCAAAACCTTGAGGCACAGACCTTAATGTGACTCTATAAATGGCTTTAACAATCCCCTCCTTTCTTGTTTTCATTTTGAGGCAATCCTGATTGCCTTTGGTTTTCTCCAGCCAGAGTTAATCCAAAATCTGTCTCTTCAGGCCCCTTTCTGGCCTTGCCTAGAGCACAGCACACTTTTTCCCCCTTGAATGTTTCTCCTGGCTGGTGAGGCCATGAAAGGAGTGGGAGATGATGGGAGAGGAGCTCAGTGCAGGCAATTGCAGAGTTCCTCGCTCTCCCCTGTGCAATAAGGAGGGGAGCATTGCCCAGCAGGCAGACGATGGAACGAGTGGAGATGCCTTGTGAGGAAGGCAGAAGGAATTAATGTCTGCAGGAGCCCAGGGAGCGCTGGGGCTGTAACTGGGAGATGCACAGCAGACATTCTCCCCAAAGGCAGGGCAGGGGCGGTTTCTCCTGTTTCTGGGCAATGCCGGGGTGGCTGTCACTGCTGCTGCTACTGGAACTCTCAGCCCAGGGCTCAGGCCAGCGCCAGCAATCATCTCTGCCAGCTCATGGGCATTGCTGGATGTCTCCTGTGCTGCTCAGTGATGCTCAGCAGCCTCAGTTCTGCTCAAAATCATTTCAGTGGGAGCTATGAGGCACAAAAATGCTGAGACCGATTTCACAGAGCCACCTGTCCCTCGTGAGTGCAGGGTGCAATCCCAGCAGAGCAGGGGCAGCTCTCCCTGGCTGTGCTTTCTCTCAGCACCTGAATGACCCTCAGTGTTTGGCAGGAAAGGGGCTCCAGTAAACTGCCTCCTTTCTCCTCCTCCTGGAGTCCCAGCTGCAGAAAGAACTGAGCAGTGGGGTGCAATCCTTGTTTGAAATGGCTGAGAATGAATCTCGATCCCAGCCTCAGAACTGAGCCCCGGTCGTTGCGTTTGCCTTCTCCTGGGTGCGCTGCAGTCGCTGCCGTGCCCCAGGGCAGGGATTTGTGTGCCAGCCTTAGCAGGCTGAAGTGCTGGAGATCTCTCGGTGGGCAGGAAATGGAATGGGCTGCCTTGGCCGCACCTGCTCCTGCCAGCTGGATCCAATATCCATGGGGGACTTTGCAGGCACCGCGTGCGTCAGTCCCGCTCCTTAGGACAGGCTCCCAGCTCTGCCCTGGCACTGATCCGGGAGCTCTGGGACACCAAAGGTTTGGAGCGGCCCCTGAGCCTCGGCAATGCCTGCAGGGCCGGAGGCTTCCCTGGGCCAGGGCAGGGAATCCCTGCTTGTTCCCAGGCGGGAATGCCCGGGCTGGAGCAGCTGGGAGGCGTGGCCCATGGAAAGGGACGCGAGCTAAAGGCCGAGAGCTCAGGTGAAAGCAGCGGCTGCCAAGGGAGCTGAGCCAGAGGCAGCCCGGGCAGGGCAGAGGGTGGGAATCCTGAAAGGTGAACGTGCCCAGACCGGCAAAGGGCAGAAAGCAAAAGTCCAAGCCAGCAAAAAACATAAACCGTGGAGATAAAAAGACTCTTGGATTTGCCTTTGATTAATGAAATAAATACTGCTGGAACAACAGATATAAAAGCAGTGGGAAGGATCATACCAACAGGTGGGGTTTTGCTCAGCTCTGCTTCACTTTGATTCCACTACAAAAGATCAAGACTTCTCAGGAAGATGGCAATGAACACATGGGTTGATCCAAGAGCAGTGAGAAGTGGGAATGAGGCACTTTTAGCCCCAGGAATGGCTCTTCCCTTGTCACTAAGAGAGCTTCAGCAGCAATTCCCGCTTTGGTGACATTTTCCAACAGCGTGGATTTTCTACAGGGGCAGACTTGGAAAAGAGCAGCTCCACGTTGAGATCATGTTGAGAGCTGCTCATGAGTGTCACAGCTGCAGCTCCCCAGAAGCTGAACTGTTCACTGCAGAAAGAAGGAGAGGCAATTTGTTTTGCCATTATCAGTGTGCTAACAATGTGTGCCATGCAAAGGTCACGAGCAGAGATGGCAGCAGGCTTTGCTCTGAGAAGCATAACAGGTTGGATTTAGGGCATCCTAATGAGATTAGAGTGAGACAAAACCTCAGCTGATAGGAGCAGAGGAGCACGTGGATCCATCCAAGGATTTCTGTCATGGAAAGCTAAATAGGCAAAGATCTGCCATCAGGTTTAATTGATGGCTGTCATCTTTCCGCTTTTGAGACCTAGTCAGTGGCATGGTATTGGCCAGAGTTTTAAACAGAAAATGGCATCAGGTGTTATGAATCTTAGCTAGGTGTGATTGCGTAAAGAAGGAAAGGAGAACAGCGTTGTTTATCTTTGTTTGAAGCCTGCAGCCATTGTGGCTGTTTTGCACAGTGCACGTTGGTAGCGGTCGGTGTGCGAGAGTCTGTAAAATGAATATGAAAGCTTCTGGCCATGCCTTGATCCCGCCCAAGGAGCACAGAGCGAGTTCTCCCCTCAGGAGCAGCCCTGTCGGCCGGCAGGGCCGGCTCCTCCCGGGCACTCCCATCCGCCTCCTCCTCCTGGCGGAGCCCGAGCAGAGAGCCCGCGTCCCCGAGTCCCCGGGCGGGATGCGAGTCCCGGGCTCGGGCCCGTCCCTCTGCTCCCGCTCAGTGCAAGGGGCTCGGTGCCGGCTGCTGCCGAGCCCCGGCCGCTGGGGCTCCGCTTCCTCTGCCAAAGCTGCCGCTGTCCCTGAGAGAGGCGGGGCAGCTGCCATGGCCCGGGAGCGCGGCCATCCTTGGGGAGCTGCTCCTTCCCGGCGGCGGCAGCTGGGAGCTGCCTCAGCCTGAGCTCAGGAGCCGGGCAGGAGCGCCCGGATCGTCACCCGCTGCTGCCCGCTCCGGCCCGGGCACCGGGCACCCCTTCGGTTCCCCCGGGCCGAGCGGATCCGGGGCTGCTCCCCGCGCCGCGGCAGCGCCCGGAGCCACGAGCGGCATCGCTCCGTGAGCCGGAGGCGGCGCAACGAACCCGGCTGGGGATAATGGGATATCACAGTGCTGGGATAACGCGGTATTGCAGATGGGCTGCATTTTATGGCATCCTATCAGGGCAGGCTTCCTACCTTCTAATGCCACGGGTGGGTTTTTTGCTAGCCTGAAGCAGTTCTCACAGGAGAATCAAATGGGTGAGAGGTCCATTCCCTGTCACCATCTGTGGGGATGTCCGCAGTCAATTCCATGACTCTTTGAACTGAGACTAATAAATTGGACATTTTTCTGGTTTCAGAATCGGAGTCTTAAGTCCTGTGGGTTGTTTTTTTGTTTGTTTTTTTTTTTTTTTGTGGTGGTGAAGGTGAGGAGGGCTCAGGGACAAAGTCCTCCGCTGCTGGCACTTGGACCCAGTCCCACCTGGCCAGGCCGAGGGCTGTGAAGCCGGGACTTGAGCCCTGTGTTTTGGGGGTGCAGAACAAGGCTCACCCAGGCCCCGAGCACAGAGGCCGAGTCCTGCATTTTGGGGCCCGGGGCCAGAGCCCAAATGCTGCGTGCGAGTGCTCGGAAGGCGGAGCCCCGGCCCGGCGCTGTCCGGGCCCGGCCCCGGCCTGACGGGGGCGGCTTCGGGGCTGAGAGAAGCGCTCAGGCGCTCCCTCGTGGCGCTCGGCAGCGGAGGCCGAGCTCCGGCCGAGGCTCTTCCCGGAGCCGGAACACTCGTGGGGCCTCTCCCCGGTGCCGATAGGCGGGGGATGAGGAGCCGGGAGCGCGGCGTTGCGGGGCCCGTGGAGCCGCGTTCGGGGGCTCGGGCCCAGCCCCCGCCGCGGTCTCGGGTGCCGGAGGCCCCGGGGCCGTTGCCGGGCGGGCGGGGAGGTGCCGGGGGCAGGAGGCGGGGCGGGAGCCGCGGTGTCCCCGGGCCCGGGCGGGTCCCGGCCGGGGCTCGGCGAGCCCGGGCCCGACGGAGCGGGACGGGAAGGCGGGGCCGGCGGTTGCCGCTCCCTGCCCGCCACTCCCGCCCGCAGCGCCGGGACACGGAAGGTGACACCGGGACGGGGCTCTGGGGGCTCAGGAGAGCCACGCTCCTCCCGCCCCATACCGATCCCAGTCCCGATGGCGACGGGGGAGAGGCGGCACCGCCCGGGACCCCCGTCAGAGCCAGGCAGCGCTCGGCCCCCGCAGCCCAGGCCGCGATCACGCCCCCGCCGCAGCGCCCCGGGCTCCGAGCGGTCCCCGGCGGGAGCAGCCGTCGGGCGGGGCTCGCACAGCGCCGAGCGAGGCTCCCGAGCGATGGCCCCGGGACCGGGGGGGACAGGGGGGCGGGGCCGGAACAGGTGCGAGGGGCGGGGCCACGGAGCGCGGGCACGGGGCGCTGCGATGGTGCCACCGCCACCGTGGCCGGGGGTGGGGGGCAGAGCGCCGCTGGGGTGTGCCGGGCGGTGCCGCCTGTCCCCCGTCGGGCGGATGGAAGCGGCATCGGGCCCGGGACCGGTTTGGGGCCCGGGATGGCCGCGGGGCGCTGCCGGGTGCGGGATCGCGGCCGTTCCCCGGTGCGGAGCCGCCGTGTGGGGCCGGAACCCCGCAGGGCGCCCTCTGGCGGACACGGAGCGCGGTGCGAGCGTGGCGCCCCCGCCTGGCGGGGGACAGCGGTGCGGGGGGCGGGGCCTGAAAACAGGGGGCGGGGACAGGGGCGGGTCCGGGCGGTACAAAGGGCGGTACCAGGGACGGGGCCGGTTCAGGTGTGCACGGCGGGCGGGGCCGGCTCAGGTGTGCACGGCGGGCGTGGTTCAGGTGTGCGGGGCCCCAGAGCGGCTGCGCGGGGCGGGGCCGAGGTGTTTTAGACCCCGGAAATCGCCTCGACCGCCATTTGCTCACTCAGAGCACGGTGCGGACGGGAGCTCCCTGTGCGGGCTCCGCAGGTAAGGCGCGGAGGCTTCGGCCTCCCTTTCTGTCCCTCTCTTTACCCCTCCTTCCTTCTCCGCGAATTCCCTTTCTTTCTCCGACTTCCCTCTCGCCCTAAAACGCTCCTTTCCTCTCCTCCCAAACCCGACTCCCCCCACTCGTTAATGTCGTGTCCCTTCCCCGCTACTCCCTTCTATTCCTCCTCTTTCCACCGTCCCTCTTCTCCCCACTCGGCCTTTCCCTTCCTCTCCCGCTTCCCTCCTCACTCCGACCCCTCTCCCTCCCCGTCCTCACCACCCCCATCTCTCCTGTCTCCCCGTCCTCCGCTCTCCTTCTTTTCTCGCAGCCGCGGGGCTCGGGGTGCCGGGCAATAATAAAGCCCTGAGGGCCGGAGCCCGGCGCCCCCGCCCTCGCTGGGGTCCCCACACGGGGCCGGAGCCGCTCTGCGGGTCCCCCCATTGCAGTCCAACACACCGCCCGACACCGCCGGGGCTCCGGCTTTCCCAACATCACACTGGGGGGGTCCTGGGGTGGGGGGCCCGAGTTACGGGAGCCCCCTCATTAGGAGGGGGTCCCAGGGGGGAGGGGGGTTAGGAGGGGCCCCCTCATTAGGAGGGGGTCCCAGGGGGGAGGGGGGGTTAGGAGGGGCCCCCTCATTAGGAGGGGGTCCCAGGGGGGAGGGGGGTTAGGAGGGGCCCCCTCCGGAGGAGGGGGTCCCCGGGGGGGGGTCGGGGAGGGCCCCCTCCGGAGGAGGGGGTCCGGGGGAGGGGGCGGGGCCTGGGGGGTAATTCCCCCTCCAGGCCCCGCCCCCTTCCCTGGACACCCCCCCTCCTCCGGACGGGGTCCCGCCCCGGCCCCCTCCCGGGGACCCCCTCCTCCGGACCGGGGCCCGGGGGGGAGGGGAGGGTGGGGTGGGGTGGGGGGGGAAGCAAGAGGGGGCACGTCACTCTGCAGCGTGAACACACGTTAAAAAAAAAAACACTCGCCAGCCACACCACAGTCCCCTGGTGTCCTCCCCCCGCCCGCCCCACCCTCCCCCTCCCCCCCGGGCCCCGGTCCGGAGGAGGGGGTCCCCGGGAGGGGGCCGGGGCGGGACCCCGTCCGGAGGAGGGGGGTGTCCAGGGAAGGGGGCGGGGCCTGGAGGGGGAATTACCCCCCAGGCCCCGCCCCCTCCCCCGGACCCCCTCCTCCGGAGGGGGCCCTCCCCGACCCCCCCCCCGGGGACCCCCTCCTCCGGAGGGGGCCCCTCCTAACCCCCCCGCCCCCGGGACCCCCTCCTAATGAGGGGGCCCCTCCTAACCCCCCCTCCCCCCTGGGACCCCCTCCTAATGAGGGGGCCCCTCCTAACCCCCCCTCCCCCCTGGGACCCCCTCCTAATGAGGGGGCTCCCGTAACTCGGGCCCCCCACCCCAGGACCCCCCCAGTGTGATGTTCGGAAAGCCGGAGCCCCGGCGGTGTCGGGCGGTGTGTTGGACTGCAATGGGGGGACCCGCAGAGCGGCTCCGGCCCCGTGTGGGGACCCCAGCGAGGGCGGGGGCGCCGGGCTCCGGCCCTCAGGGCTTTATTATTGCCCGGCACCCCGAGGCCCCGCGGCTGCGAGAAAAGAAGGAGAGCGGAGAACGAGAACACGGGAACGGAGAAGGTGGGGAGAGATCAGGGTGTGCAGGATAGCAGGGGACGGGGCTAGGGGGAAAGGCAGGGTGGAGGAAGGAGCGGGATTGAGGGCGGGTGGGGAGCGACTGGTGGGGGGGAAGTGGAGCAGGGAGAGGGGAGCAGGGGGGAGTCCGGCTGGGGAGGGAAGGAAGAGGATGGGAAAGTAGGGTAGGGTAGGTAGGGTAGAGAACGAGAGGGGCGGCCGTAGGGGGGGAGGGAGGGGAGGGCTAGGGGGGAGAGGGAGGGGGGGGGTTTGGGGGGGGGAGGGTGTAGGGGGTGGGGGAGGGGTGGAAGGGAGGGTAGAAAAGAGAAGTATACTGAAATACAACAAAACAGAAACGCAGGAGAAACGCAGAGAAAAAGAGATATAGGGCCCCGGCCGGCAGCAACCTCCCTCACCCAACGCCGAGGAGCAAATGGCTCCGCCGTGCCCTCCCCGCGCCTTAAATCCCCCAAGGCCCCGCCCCGCGCAGCCGCACTGGGGTCCCTCGCACCTGTGCAGGCCCCGCCCCTCGCACCTGTGCCGGCCCCGCCCCCGGGGCCCCGCCTCTCCCCCCGCCCATAAATCCCGGCCGATCGGCGCCCGTCCCGTTTTCTGCGGGGGATGCTCATCTCGGAATGCGGCGGGAGCGTCGGTCGGAGCGCTGTGCGGAGCTCCGGATCGGGAGCTGCTGCTGGTGCTGCGCGGGGTCCAAGTCACTCAGCTAGGACCTGGGGATTCGTATCCTGGCCTTACCAGTATTTCCTAGGTTGAGCCGCTTCTTCCTCGGTAGGTAGGGTAGGGGTGCCGGGGCCGGAGGATCGAGAGGGGATTGGGGCTAGGATCGGGACCACCATCGCTGCGGGCAAGAAGAGCCGCTCCGGGACAGGCACTGCCGCTCCGGCTGCGGCCAGCGCGGGGCTGGGTCCCGCCGAGGCTCCAGGCACGCTCCGGCTGCGGCAGCAGGGAGCCGGTGCTGTGCCGCTGCCGTGCTCGCCAGGAGAACGACGCTTCCGCGGAGCAGCCTCTGGATCGCGGCTGGCAGCGGGAAGGACACGGAGACCGCCCGTACCGGCCCCGGGACCCCATGGGCATCGCCGCTCGCTCAGCGCCGCCGCCCCCCTCCGGCCCGGTAATCCTGGGGGGGACACCGAGTCCCCCCGGCCCGGTAATGCCACGAGCGCCGCGCTCCCCTACGAACCACAGCTCCTGCAGCCCCTGCTCCGTGCCCTGCACCCCCGGGGGCTGCAGCGCCCCAGCCAGGAGCAGCCGCTGAGGCCGAGGCGTTGCTGGTCCCGCTCCCATTGTGCCTGGGGTGGGACTGGAGCCCCAGGGAAACACTAGGAAAAACCCCGTGGGTTAAAAAAACAGTGGAAACTATTTGTTCTTTATTTCCAGAGCTGTGAGAATCATCAAGTCAAATGCTGAGAAGTGACTGGCCCACCTGCGCATCAAACACGAGAATTTTGACCTTCTCAGCACCCTGCTTCAAACACCTGAGCCAATCCCAGGGCTGTTCCAAAGGGCCTGTGGTGGGATGGGAATGACTGCTGCCACTAAGAGAACTCCTCTACAAATGCAGCTTCTTCCCTTCTGCTAATGCTGCTTTACACAGCAGCCCCTGTAATGGCTGTAGGGCAGACCTAGCTGGCACTCAACATGTCAGCACCAAGCTCTTCCCCATAACCCTGATTTTTCTGCTCTTTCCAGGATTTACTCAGCAGCTGTAAACGTGCTCACACAATGTCTCTTTGTTTCCCCAGGAAGAAGCGAACAAGACAAGTCCAGAGGGTTACCTTGCTCCGTGGCCAAAGCTCTTCTGGAGAGTGGCGCAGAAGAGATGAATGCAGGTGACAATAGCCGAGTTTAGCCGATAATAGCTGAATTTAGTCGAAGACCCGACTCGAGCCGAGTGTCTCCGGAGCGAGACGAGTTCTGCCGAGCGCAGCATCCCGGGCAGGGCGAGGCGCCGGGCCGGGCTCGGGGTGCAGCCGGGGCTCTGGGAGGCTTCCCCGCCTGTCCCTCTCTCTAGCCCGCCTTCCTTCTCCCCGTATTCGCCTTCTCTCGCTCCTTTTCCCCCATTCCCTCTCCCCCCCACAAACCCGGCTCCTTCCAGTCCTGTCCCTAGCCCGCTACTCTCTTCTGTTCTCTCTCTCTCTCTCTCTTCTCTATCCCCCCTCTCTGTACTTCCCTCCCCCGGGCTTTCCCTTCCCGTCCCGCTTTCCTGCGCAGCCCGAGCTCCCTCGCCGCCCTTTCTCATGCGCTGCTCTCGCTCCTCTCTTCCCGTGCCCCCTTTCCTTCTTTGCCCCGCAGCCGCGGGGCTCGGGCTGCCGGAGAATAAAGCCCCGAGGGCCGGAGCCCGGCGCCCCTGGGCCCTTGCAGGAGTCCCCGCGCGGGGCCGGAGGCTCTCGGCGGATCCCCCCGTGCCGCTCAAGCAGCCCGGCCGACAGCGCCGGAGCTGCGGCTTTGCCGGCATCGCGCTGAGAGCGGCCCCCGCCCTGTGCCGGGCCGTCCCCGCCGTCTGTGCCGCTCCCTCTCTCGCTGCCCCCGGCCCGTGACAGCGAGGCTGGGCAGGAACCTCAACCCTTCTGGGGGCTGCCCCCGCTTTCTTGTTGCAGCAGAATCCCTTGCTGGGGCCATGCACGTGTGGGAAGGGCTTGGGGGAAGCGCTGCGCTGCTGTCTAGGGCAGGCGGACTCGTTCTGAGCCTTCTTTGGGGGTCAGGAAAAGGGGGGGGGGGTGAAGACTCGGGGCTCTGATGCCGTTGGGGGCACCCCGAGGTGCCCAGGAGAGGGAGCCCCACTGCGGTGCAGGAGCAGGTGGGGGGCGGGCGAGGGGCAGGGGGGTCACGCTGGGTGCTGTCCCCCAGAGGGACCCAAAGCTGCCACCAAATGCACAGGGAGGGGTGAGTGGGTGTAGGATGCTAAAACCTGGCAAGGTATTCGGTTTTCTAGGTATTGCTAAAGAATAGGAATTGGTCTCTAAATTCAACTGGGGAGAAACCCTCTCTAAGCACTCATTTGTTTACAGGAATGTAGGAAGCTCCGACTGGAGATGGGTAGTAGTTCTGAAGATATTGCCGTAACGTTTTTATCTAGGAATAGACCGAGCTGTGCCCTGAAACCATCAGAACAGCTGCAGGGGCTGAAGGCGATAGAAGGGGCTCTCTGGCGCCTTTTGCCTCCGTTCTCTGCCAGTCCCCAAATCGTGTCGCAGTCCCGGAAGAGGCGCTTGTCGTCCAGAGAGCCAAAACGAAGACGTGTAAAATCCCAGCCCTGCCTTGTGTTTCATGTGGGTTTTTTACTTCGTGTTTATCTCGTTGCAGAGAGCAAGGAAAGAAGAAACGTGACCGGTTCCCACTATTGCTGTGTGAAGGCTTTTTTTAACCGCTGGTGTATTTATATTCTCTTTTTCCACTCCAAGCTTGACTTTTCCCCTCGTTTTTCGAGCTCTGCTGCATTGGATGTCCCAAGGGAGGGCGGGGTTCCTCAGCAGGGCTCTTAGGAGGTGGCGCTGATTCTGCTTTTTCTGAAGGCGTCTCAAAGCGTGCTACCAGAATGACAGTTTTGTGCACTGGAAAGCTTTCCCTCGATGCCATCAGCGCACGGGCGTGTCTGAATTGTGGAAGCAGACGGACTAAGAACAGCCAGCACCCGGAGCAGATTTCTGTTGGCTCTGTGTCTGTGAGAAGCGGGCTGTGTGCTGGACGGGGAGAGGCGCTGTTGGAGAGTGGCATCAGCACCAGGTGTGAGCTGTGAGGATGATGGGGGGCTCGGAGCAGCCCCAGCTATGAGCTGTGAGGATGATGGGGGGCTCGGAGCAGCCCCAGCTATGAGCTGTGAGGATGATGGGGGGCTCGGAGCAGTGCCAGGTGTGAGCTGTGAGGATGATGAAGGGCTGGCTCCTGCCGGGGGGAGGCTGTTTTAGGTTGTGCAGGATTCAATGCATTTAAACCAGCATGGCTGCAGCTCCACCCTGCTGAAATAAATGTTCCAACTCCAGTAAGTTCCCTTTGAATGAAAATGAGCAGTTACAATAAACTCCCTACTTCCAAAAGCAAAAATTTCCTCCAATTTCTTTTCAAACAGCAAATCTTTCTCCCCCCCAGCTGAGCACAAACAAACATCTGGAACTGCTGTGCTTTAGGTTTTGTTTATGCATATTTATTTAAGAGATGGCCAGAGGGTTAGAAGCTGCCAAATAATTCTACTCTTAGTAGCTTACATTAACTAATTTCCGTGGGATTGGGGACTCATTTGCCGAGTTTCGGATCCAAGCAGAGCTTTTGTGGTTGAGCTGTGGCTCCTGGAAGGAACAGCCAATAAATGGAAAAGCCAGGCATGCATCCCTAATTCATCTTCATCCCTGAGTGTCACTGCACTGGGTTGAGCTGTGACATTTAACCCTGCATGAATGATGCTGAGCAAGAGCTGGCAAACTGCTCAAGCCACTGCTGGTCCCAGAGTCCCCTCTGGGGGCAAGATGTGACCTCATCAGGGCTTTTCTTTTTGGTGAGTAATTCTACACATTTTTTATCTTTTACTTGAGTATTTATAGGGACAATTCCTATCACTGTCACTGACAAAAATCTGTTTACTTAGTCAGATCCTTAAAACTATTCATTTCTAAAAGGATGGGCTTCCAAACCTGCATTTGAGCAGCAAAGGAGACAGGATTCATGGAAATACTGCAAGTCCACAGCTGCTTGTGGGGTTAAACCTTGCAGTGTAACAAGCACTTGGATGCACTGCTTCCCATATGCTGGGAACATAAATATTTTTGATCTAGAAGCTTCAAGTAGTAATGACCACTGGATCTTCATCTTGGGGGGAAAATAGGTCAGTATTGGGGAAAACCATAGATGGCAGTAGATCTGATGTGTGAAAAACATGTCTAAGTTATTTGCTACAAAGACAAAAAGAAAAATTGTCTCATGTAAATTGATTAGTTGTGTTTGCATAACTCCTCACAGATCTATGTACATCTATGGACAGACCACAAACATACACCTGGCACCTAAATAATGGCAGTTCCACAGGGACCACCCAGGTGGTGTGTTTAAAAGAAAAATAATTGCTACACACATGAATTATCTTCCTACAGCAATAACAACATATTTAGATATTACCTGCCCTTGTGGTACAAAATAACATTAATTTTAAGACTGACCAGTTGGGCTTTTCAATCTGAAATTCACTTTGACACACAAATTGTGCAAAATTGACCTACAGGTACAGAAAGAGTTCCATCAAGGGAAACAAGAGCATTTCAAGTTTCCTGCATGCATTTAGATGGTGGATTTTTAATTATTGATTGATTTTATTTCCCAATTTGGCCTAAGCCAAGAATTCCATCCCCAAGCTGCAGTGCTGAACCATGAGGAAAAGAGGAGAGTGTAGTTTCCTTTCAGTAGCCTGCTGTTATCAACTTATTCAGGAGGAGATGAGCTTCCCACAGCATTGATGAGCAGGAATTTTCATTTTAAATGAATTCAACAATTATGAGAAAGTAACCAATCTGATATAACTATCCAACATATTGCCATGGGTTCACAGTTCACTGCAACTGTACCTGCAAAGCATTAATTCTGTATCTAACCCTGCTTGGTTAAGCATCAGGTACAGACTCTTGCATTTTCAACCACAGTTTGCAAACTGGCTGTTTTCTGTTAAAAAATAACCTTAATGTTATTTTTTTCAGTCTTCAACATGGCTTCTCTGGGTATATTGAGAGTGAAAATTGTTGAGTCTCTAATGGGTTGTGATAGATGATACTGAAAGGGGAAGAAATATGAAAGGAAAACAATACCATTGTTTCCTTAATAGATTCCTATTCTTTACAGCATGCACGAAGTTTCTAAGCTTGCATTTTTAATGTGCACTTATCTTTTATGCAGAACAATACTAGAAGAGATTTACAGTAATTTTCAAGGTAAAAGAAGGAAATCAAAACTGGGGCACTAGCTAGTTCTGTGCATTTTTCAAAGTTAAGCCTTTAAAGAAGTTAGAAGGGGAAAAAGAGCTTGTTCACTACAGAGTCACAGTAAGTCAAGCAGAAAATTATAATCTGAAGAAAAATAGCTTTTAAAGAAAGCACAGGCTTGCAGCATTTTCTTACAATTACTGAAAGACCTTTGCATCTTGCAGCAGTTCAACACCACTGAACAGCAAGTGTGGGCTTGGTATAAACACATAAATCAAAAGCTGATTCCTTATTCTAAGCCTAAAGTTTCAGGGGGAAAAAAAATCTAATCAGAAGAACACAGCTACTGTTTTATAACAGGCAGAGCCATGGTCTTAACTCCAGATGTTTTTCCTCATAAAATGGCAGAGTCCAGAGAACATCTTAAGGAAACAATGAATTCACAGATAAGAGATAAAGCTTTCCACAGACAAAGTCACCAGATTTTGAATAAAATTTTCCCCCATAATGTCTTTGTCACAGAGGATGACAAATGCCACAGCACCTTGCGTAGTTCTGATGGAGCTTTACACCATCTGTGTAAAGCCCTAAGCCTCTGGATCCCTGTAAACTGCTCAAATTTCACATAAATATTTTCACCTCACCTTTAAGTCTTTGTGCCAAAAAAGTAACCACTGGTATAAGCCAAGGGTGTTGTTTCCTTGACTTGGTTCCCCTACAACAAGCTCTGCTTCCTCAGCCTTTATCTCCTTGCACTCTTTATGGAATGACCATGTCTTTCCTTAATTACTGCTCCTCTAAACCATAACAGTCTGCCTTGGTAAGTCTTTCCAACCTTCCTGATGATCCTCTCATGGCTTTCCTCCAAATCCCATTTGGGTTATCTGGTCTTTCTGTGCAAAAATTGTTTTTGTGGAGGTGTCATTTAAAGCAATTAGGAGGTAAGTTCTCAATTGTTCCTTGGATAAGCACTAACAGCTTTTCACATTCCATATTTGGGGGAAAAGTCTACCAAAAATCTCAACCTGGAAATATTTTAGACTGAGCGTGGGTGAAATACACAGGGAGAGCACTACATTAAGAGGTTGTACCAGTTCCCTGCTGATGCAGTTTTAGCCTCTTGCCCACCCCAAGTCTACTGCAAAGCCAGCCAAAGACAATGGAAGCAAAGCTGCTAACCCTATTAAAATATTTTAGGCTACAGTTGCATTTTAAAAAGTATTATGACAAAATTAAAGCTGCTTTAATTTAAATAAAGCAGCTACATGCCTGGCTATTGTGTTGTTAAGTATTGACTTGACCACAAGAGAATTCCTGAAAAGGGTTTTAAGAATGAAGAGAGAAAAATCATTTCCCAAAAAGGGAGGGAAAAAAAAAAGTCTTGAAACATGGCAAAGGGGAAGTATTATGGGACCCTTATTTTGAACTTTTCTCACCCCAGGAAATTCAGAAATGCCTGCAACTACAGCACCCAAAGCCAAAATTAACAGATAATCTAATGTATTTAAAATATTCTGCTTAACTGATGACTGTCATTTAGTCAACACCAACATGGTTTGTTCTTTTCTTTTTTAAGGTATCCTTTGCTTTTATAAATAAATTTGTTTTCCTTCTTTTGCTTGAATCTTGAAAACTTGAACTACAGACAAGTGAGAAATGATATTGTTATCTGTGTAGGTGCTGAGAGTGGACAGAGGGAAGAGCCTTGGTACAGATGTTTGTGTAGTCAACTGTGCCATTTCTTACTAGGTCAAGCCCATGGCACATTTTTATTTTGCTTATTTCCCTGCAGCAGCCTACGCCAGACAGAAAACTGCAAGTGGAAATCATGGTTCTTCATTACAGAGCTGACAGAAAAAGCTGCTAATTAAACTCAAACACAGTGTTAATAATCCATATACGACTGTGAGACAAATGTCCAGTTCCTGGGTCCAGCTTGCCATCAGTATTTTCAGACAGAAGCTATTTGTTCTTACTTCTTGTGCTGAAGCTGACTACCCCCTCTCCCCTGAAATTCCCTAGGTGCCAGAGGAAAAGCATTAAGGATTTTTCCTATCTACAGCCACTGCACCAGCTCAAGGGAAGATTTTGACTTTTAGCATCCAGAAAAAGCACAGCTTTCACTGGCTGTATAGGCAGGCAAAAATATCAATTTAAAATGTACTGTTAAGAAGGAAGGGGCTGCAGAGTCCATGTGGCATCTCCCAAGACTGAGCAGTAGGATCAGTGCTATTCATAGAACCAATAATAAAAGCTGGAAAAGACCTCTAGGACTGAGCCCAATCATTAACCCAGCACTGCCAGGTCCACCACAAAACCATGGAGACAGAGGATTTATTCCCTGCCAAGGCATGGCTGGATTCCCTGTTAAGGGGATCTTTAAGCATCAATTAGCAGAATTTCTGTGTGGCAATGGGTTTCATACCACGTGAAGGCATTAAAAGAAAGCAGGACATGTTTCCATAAGATGTCTGTGAAACTCACTTAGTAAACAAGAGGCAGGGGCCAGAAGGCTCCAAGAGGAGAGGCAGAGCAGCACAAGGAATGTGTGGTTACCACAAAAATACACTGTCTTAAACAAATCCCAGAATGAGGACCTTCCTGATCCTGAAAAGCACAAATTCTGAGTGGTTATTTTTAACCAGATAAAAGCACATGTATCTGAGGGACTGCCAGCTGCTGGCTCAGCATTTGTTCCACCCCGCTGCTGGCAGCAGCGGCACAGCCATGATAAGGCAAAGCAAACTCAGATATCATTCCCCAATTCACCATTCAATAACTTAATAGAATTACTGAAGGGGGAGAGGAGTTTGTGGTCACTACCAGCCCCTGAGATGTTACTGAGCATGTCTCATTTCCTTTTGAGCTCATCAAACTGGCATGATCCGGCAATTTGTATGTTAAATGTCTCTCAACCATTCCCAGCTCATTTCCCCCCCTTTATTCTTCAGTGCTTAGTACACATCTATCAAAGGGGGCCAGTAAATAATACCTCAGGCAGCGTTTTTACTGTAATTTCTTAAGTTTTCTAGCAGTCCACAGTTATCTGGCCATACAAAGGAATTATTTTCTCTCCACCAATTAGCAGAGCAGGAGTTCAAAAGCCTCCATGACTGCTTTAACACAGAGAATTCCTTAATCCATAAAAATTAATGGCGATTATGTTAAAGAGACTTAGATATTTAAATCCTTCTCCACATTAGTCACTCTCTTTTATGTGCAGGTAACTGCAGCTGAAGTCCTCAGGAGCCCTGTGTGTGGCAGAACAAAGTAATCTCTCCAAATGAGAAACGTGAGGTTTTGCCAGTTCTCCCCTGACAGCAGAAGGTGGCAGCCTCTGAGGTCTGACTTTGCCCCCACTGAACCTCTCATGACTTGTGTTAAAGTCTTAATTAGCTCCAAAAGTCCTAAATGGAGCCATTTGTTATTGCTGAGGTTGGTTGTCCCCGTTACAAATAACTTCACTGTGCAATTGAGTAGAACCAAGTGCCAAGAGAGAGATTCTAAATTTAAATTTTTCCTTAAATCTGAAACTTAACTTCACCATCTTCTACCAGTTCCAAAGCATCCAAACAGAAACTTTACACTGCTCTTTTTATGGCTGCACAGTCTTCACATGCACCTACTAATTGTAGTTACATTTAAAGGTTTTGAACTCATTTTCTCTCAACATCATCACTTTAAATAGACATATCCCCAAAAAGAGAGGGGATTTTTAGAACAGAGTAATTATCTCCATGATAAAAAGTTGCAGTTCAAAGATTTGCTAGAGGGTATTTACTGACTGTACCTGTCAAAGACAAAAGTTACAGAAGGGGGATTTTTATTTTCCACTCTCCCTTCACTTCTTTTCTCCCTGGCCTCTGAGTGCATCTCCCAAATATTTTTTTTCCTTTCAAACCCAGAGGCTCTTTGTGAAAGCAACAAAGGAGCAGATTTCCCATATTTAGGATGATGAGGAACTACCTTTACTCAGGTTGGTTCATGCCCAAATTCACAGCTCAGTTTGGGGCTGGGGTTAACTTTGAGCTGCTCAGATGCTGCCAGCAGGAACCACAGCCTCAGAGGCAACATCCACATTTCCACCCTGCCTTCCATGGGCTGCTCTCCCCCTTGTGCCTGTGGGTGCAGAGAGAAACCTTTTTCTCTCTCCTTGTGCCCTTCTGAGGGGAAAAGCCACCAGCTGCTGCTGCAGCCAGGAGCTGGGCCAGTGAGAATGTGCACGTTAATATAATGATTTATTATTTATAATTTTTTATTGATAATATATAAATATATAAAATATATTATTATTATTATTATTTATGATGATTTCTTTTTCATAGAATCATTTAGGTAGGAGGAGACCCCTAATTAGTGATAGGAAAAGGGGGAATGTTCTTAAAATGAAAGAGAGAACACTTGGGTATATAAACCTCAAAGAGCTCTAACAGAAGCACACACTGAGGGCTCACAGAACAATTTGGGCTGGGAGGAACATTAAATATCATCTCATTCCAATCCCTGCCATGGACAGGGACCCTTTCCACCCAACTAGTTTGCTCCATCCAACCTGGCCTTCCAGGGATGGGGCATCCACAGCATCTCTGGGCACCCTCACAGTAAAGAGCTTCTTCCAGACATCTGATCTTAATCTCTCCTCTTTTAGCTTTAAACCATCAGCAGGTTCATCTCATCGCCAGCTCAGCAGTGTTTCCTTGTATTCATTAATTACCTGCAGTGGCTTTTTGGGGAGAAGATCAACCTACAGAAAACCTATTCTTCTTACACCTACTGACCATGTGATTTCCCTGGCCGGAATTAAAGAACACCATCTCACACTCACAGCCCTCATTCCACACATCCTATTTCACTTCCAGTGCTGCCCCATAGCACCTCAGGAGAGATGCTTGGAGCGTCCCACCTCAAAACCCGTATCACCTTCATGTAAAACCTGAACACAGGCACTTTTTTCCTCTCCTCTTGGAGGGATTTGTAGGAACAAGGCAGAGGGCAAGCCTGGGGAGGAAAGAAGGAAGGAGCTGCCCCGTCCGAGCTGCAGCCCCCCAGGGCTGGCTCCTGCATCCCCCGTTACCACTAGAGGTCAGCCGGAGCCCGGAGCATCCTCTGCGCACCGCGGGATGGAGGGAGGGAGGGATGGAGGGACGGCTCTGACCTCTCGGGCTGCTCTCTTCCAAAATTAGCTGTGAAAGCCAGCCTTCAAAACAGCTTAATTCAAGTTGCTGCCTTCCAAGGAAAAGTGTTGCAGAAGCAGGAAAAGAAACGCAGCGAGGTGAAGACAGCAAGTGAAGCCTTTGGTATCTCAGAGGGATTTTCTGCTGCAGCTTTACAGCAGAAATTCAGGTACCTGAATGTGCTATTTGGGTAGAATTTCATCACAAACACACAGCACCCTTTCCAGCAGATTGAACTAATCCTTCCATAAAAATCTGGGCTGAAACCCTTTGCGCTCGAGACCTACTCTAAATAAATATTGAAAATTATTTCATAAAATCACAGAGCATTTGGGTAGGAAGGGACCTTAAAAATCATCCGGTTCCAACCCTCTGCCATGGGCAGGGACACCTCCCAGCAGACCAGGCTGCTCAAAGCCCTGCAAAAGTCATCCCTGCTTGGAAAACTGGAACTACACTCCCACACTGGAGTTTCACTCCCTTGCAGCAATCCAGAGCAGCCCATTGCTCTGTCAGTCGTCAATAATACATCAGTGATGTTTTTAAAACAATATAAGAAAGCAGATTTTAGCCTCTGACATGCCATTGAAATGGACATTACACAGAAATGGACATTACCAGCACACAGGACTGGTGGGAAAGTTCACTGAAACATTTTCAGAGCGTTTTCAGCAAGCTAAGTTGTTTTTTTTTTCCTATTCATTTTATGCTTACAAATTGATGTTCCTTTGGTGAAACAATATGATATAATTTTGGAGATACTGCATTCTTCCTACACAGTTCAATAAATTCTTATTACATTTTATATTGTTTCCCAACTTTTTGGCAAGGATTATGCTAGAAACTACTAAGTTGTATGAAGAATAGCTTTTTCTTTTTTTTACTGGATTTTTGCTGGAAGCTTTGCAGACAAATTTACGCAGCCTGCTGAGAACAACATCTAATTCTTGTGAAAACTAGAAACGAACTAAAAATCAGTAGCCCTTTGGATAAAGACAGCTTTCAGCCTCAAGCTGCCATTTAGTTTCCAAAGGAAAAAAGAAGAAGAAGGGGGAAAAAGAAGAAGAGGGGGGAAAAAAGAAGAAGGGGGGAAAAAAGAAGAAGAAGGGGGAAAAAAGAAGAAGAAGGGGGAAAAAAGAAGAAGGGGGGAAAAAGAAGAAGAAGGGGGAAAAAAGAAGAAGAAGAAGGGGGGAAAAAAGAAGGAAATCAAATAGCCTACTATACCTATCACACAGACAGCTTTCTGGCTTTTTCAGAATTAGTTTAATGACCAGAAAACAGCAAAAATTCAGACAATAGTGAGACTGGAATGGTTTGAACATCTGATATGGGGTCATCTGCATTTCTCAATTTCATGCCAGAAAACCAAAGGCTAAAATGTGAATTCTTAAAGAGAAACAAATCAGAAAAGCCAAAAATAAAAGCAGGTTTTTAGCTCTGGTGATCACAGAGAGTGTGAGGGGGAGTTCATGGAGCAGAGCCTGGTTTCTGGAAAGCAAGTGGCTTATTAGCAGTGCCTGCCTTGCAATTGCTAGAGAAGCAGAGAGCCACTCAGCTGTGTAAACCAGGAGTGAGAGAAAGAAAGAGCAGCAGGGCATGAGTCTCCATCTAATCAAGTGCTTTGCAGCCCCTTCAGATGTGCAGAAGCAGGAGAGTTGGGATTGGGGATTGACAGATGCTGGGGCTGCATTGATCCCAAATTCCAAACTCAGTAGCCAAAGAAAGAATGGCTTTAAATAAGGGTGACTCCAGGGCTGTGGGGGCTCAGGCAAAAATCTGTTAAAGCCATCTAATGAGCTGCATGGGCAATCCCTTCCTGGGCTGGCTCAGAGCGAGCCCATCACTCCCACCAGGGGAAGGCACTGGGCTCTCTGGTCCCATGCTTGTAGGACAGGGCAGAAGCAGAGGATCTGGTAGGACAAACTGCTTCCTCTGCCTTTTGTAAAGCAGAAGTCTCCGTTGTAGCTCATTAAGATCTGTAATATCCCTACAAGCTTGTGTACACCAGGCATTTCATGAATAGCAAGTTTCTGGCAGCTGACCAATCATCTGAATATTTCAAGGCTTGGCAATATTTCAGTCTCCACAGCAAAAGAGGTCATTTTCCTTCTATTCCCTGGAGTGGCAGCTTACAGTTCACTCAAATTCCTTCAAGTGACCTTTCCACTTATTTAAAATATTTCTTTTAAATAACTTGCCATTCTGTTCCAGCTTGTTGCAGCAGTTACAGCTGCGCTCCCCCAAACCTAGGATAAGGCTCTGATTTTATGTCATATCATTACTAAGTCCTCCCCTGGCAGATGCTGATTAGAAATGACCAATTAACAGTCCTCCAGCCTGTGGAACAAGCCTAATTAGCCAGACTGAGGAGTGCCCAGGAAACTAATGACTTTTCCCTATTTGCACAGCCCAGGATGCCCAGTCAGCACAGGCTCAGGGGGCTGCCAAAACCAAGTCCCTGCAGGGCAGGGTGGAAGCATGATGGTCAGTGAAAAGGGCCTTCAAGAGGAGAAGCTGTCCCAGTTTGGTGCAGCATCTCTCTTGGTAGGAGCATCCAGCATGGCTGCACTGGGCACCAAGGGAACGAGACCCTCTGGAAGGGAAAGCTCCCACCCCACAGAGCTGGGAAGGGAGGGATCAGCACTCGGGCTCAGTGATGCTGAAATACAAACAACTCCCAGATGAGAGGCCTGAGGCTTGCAGGAGGACAACAATAGGGTCAAGAAGAGGAAGTTTTGGGGCAAACATATTTTGGCTGAGTGTGAGGACCCCTACTATGTATGATTTGTTCTTCTTTTTCCTTTAGTTGCAAGTCCAGCTTGGCTACCAGGATCAGGCTGCTTTCCACTTGAATGACCTTGCAGTTTTGCAATAAGAAAGTCCTTTTTAGTTTCTATGAAACTGCAGGGTTGACCAAAATAATTTTTCTATTGTTAAAACTACTAAAATAGGAGTTTGAACTGGCTTTACTGACTCGCAAAATTATTTTTTTTCCACACACTAATAAGAGAAACTGTCACTTAAGACTGGAAATTCCCACAGTTGCTAAATAGAAAAAACAGGAGAATCTTTATAATGTCATGCTTTGTGCAAAAATATTTAACAATTAACTGTCTCGAATTTCTTGTGCATTTCTCTAAATATTGCAGTTGTTTTGTGAAGACCACTGTGAACACAGCTGTGCCAAGCCAACAAACAGTTGAGGCCATTGTTGGTATTTTGGCAAAACTCTCTTCCAGAAAAGCACGAAAGCCAGCTGGGTTGGAAATTGCAGATTCCAACTTTAAAGATTTGAGGGATGGAGTATGGAAAGATAAAGAGGGGTTATTCTGCCATATTTACCCACAGCAGTAACAGCCCTTAGAGACCCACTCACAGCAGGGGATGTATCCAGCCTACAGGGCAGATAGGCTCCATAAGGAAAGGGGGAAAAAAAAAGCCAGTGCTGTTGAGGAGACAGCCTAGCAGCACTGGAATGCAGGTTGGGAATACATTAAAACTCCCTCCTAAGTTTTAGACATTTCCATCACTGCCAATAAGTCCACTAATGGAGAGGGCTCATGTAGCCACGTTTCTCCTCACAGAGGAAAGCAAGGCACAATTCTTCCCAAGAATATTTCTGGGTTTCACATTCTCTGAACATCAGAGAAAGAAAAACAATTCTTATTTGCTGTGCCTGTGTTGTGCCAAAGTAGAATGCAAGGTGGAGATTGTTTACCTGCAGAGGTGGGGTTTTGTGTGAGTGTCGGGACTGTGGGCTGAGAGTCACGAGATTCTGGGCAGGTGAGCAGAGCTGAGTGCTAGGCAGAGTCAGTTTAGATGTAGTGTAATATAGTATGGAATAATATAGTGTAATCAAGTAATTAATTAGCCTTCTGATAAGATGGAGTCAGGTGCATCATTCTCTCCCCCTCGTCGGGAGCCAAAATATCACTATGGGCTCAGCCAGTGAGAAAGATCTGGCATGGAGGGTATTGTGCCACCTCATTCTGCTTTGTTCTCTGCAAATGGGCCATGGGTTTCACTGGTTGTGTCCTGTAGCTCTGAGTAGACTCAAAATATCCTCTGTGGGTAGAGAGATCCAAACCAGACTGACCAGCCCAGCCAAAATTCCCTATCTGGAGTTTACCTCACGTGTTGGCCCATAGCTGTGTCATCACATTCACAGTTCAAGCTGTTTAAAGGACCTTGAGGAGCACAATTCAGAGCACTCTGCATCTTGTGGGCACCTAAAACCACCCACTGAGGTTGTGGTGCCACCAGGGGTCCCACAGACTGGGTCACCAGCAGGTGTGTGTGGTGACAGGACAGAAACACAACAGCACCACAGGATCTGTAGCCTGTGTGATGCCTTGGCTGGAAATAATGCCAGGAAAGGCTGGCTGGCACACTGCAGTAATTCTGATGGTATTCCTGTCACCAGTGTCAATGGAGAGAGCACAGATTCCTCTGTCCCACCCAACAGCAGCAGCTTGCAATGAAACAAAGGCTTTAAAATGTTTAGTTTGGATAGGTGTTATTTCCCTCCTAGAGCCATGCTCCCAGGTGTCCCTGTGCTGACTGAAGATTCTGTTCCTGCTGCAGGATTCCTTGGGATGCTCCTGATGGCTTCTCCTTCCCCACCCCAGCTGCCAACAGGAATCACCAAGCACAGCTGGCTGCCCCAGAGCACCCAGGTGACACTGGGCTGCCACAGAAGCCCGCAGTGACTCTGTAACCCCAGTGTGGGTGACACACACATCACACAGGGAGCCAGGGGGTTGCAGGCAGTGCCAGCAGGACTTGTGGCTGGCTGAGATTTTACAGCCTCTCTCATCACAGAAAATGCACCTCACCAGCTAGACCTAATAAAAGCCAGTCCTCACAAGCAAGGCAGCAGGAATGCCAGCATTCGAAGTGGTAGGGAGTGCACACTCTCTTTTTTTGGTGGTGGAGGCCAAGCAAACATGATACAGTTTGTGTTTAGGGAAGCATATACTCTGCTGTGATGTTTGATCTGGCAAGAAACCACAGTTCCTTCCTGCAAGCTGGCAAAACACTAAACACAGGGAGTGCCATGCACAGACAGTCTCAATTAAGCTATCTTTTCTGAGCTATAAAACAGCACTGGGCACATAAAACAACAGAAAACACATTTGTTTCCTCTCCATCTGCGCAAGATGTGCAGTGATTCAGTTTTACTCAATTGGCAACACCAGAGGAAGAAAAAATTATGCATTTAATCTTTGTTTAGGACTACCTTACCGCGTACTGGCTACTGGTTGTTTCTAAACCTTTAAAGGTGCCTTTAGAGGAATTTAAATCTGGAGCTGAAGTCCATTAACCACAGTCTGTACTAAATTAAATAGGGCACAATTGCAGCAAGCTACTAAGCAATTAGAAAACATTAAAAAACCTTGCACAAACCCAGAAAAAATACCAAACTATGCTAACCAATCACAACCCCACTGCTTTAGTTCCTAGTCATGAAATTCAGTTAGGCAACACATTTTTAGAGCAGAAGTAATATCTCCTTAATAACCTTTAAAAACCTGGCATTTTCTTAGAATGCCATGTGTATAAATCAAGCAATAGGTTAATTAAAATTATAGTAGATCACGATAAGTTATTTGGCAACACTTACGTGGCCCTGATGAAGCTGATTGCAGCCATGGATTACACACATGAAAAATCTCAGGCTGCTGCAAGACTGAGAGAAATGCAGACTATTTCACAGCAAAAATCTTATTTTGCATTTGGGTTCCCTAAATCACCAGCTCCACCAGCCCAGGTAAGAATCTAAATTCTGTTGGATAAGCAAGGAGTGCAGGAAAGTTGGGCTGGGAGACCTAACACATCAATAGTCCCTTTGTGGCCAGCTCCCTCTTTCCACTGTGCCATGCTTTACTGTCACTATAAAGCAAAGAGAAACCCTTGGATTGTAAAATAATCTACTAAGAACAAATTTAGGTCTCTCTGGGTTTTTTTTTCTTCCCCATAACTACAGTCTACATGATTAGTACCACTCAACCATAAGAGGAAAATAATCATATTCAAATTTGGCCTTTGATCAGCAGCCTTTCTCCTCCACACGAGGAAAGTTCAGTCTGGGTTTGGCTGGTGCCTCTAAGATAAACAGAAAATTACCCTGCAGTTTTGCTGGCAAGTTGGTGAGGAAAGAAGCCAATACTCAGCTAAAATTAAATAGGGTTGCTTCAACATTTAGCCTCCTCTGGATTTGAAGCTTTGTAACTGGGGATTCCAAATCTCTGATTTCACACATGAAGGAAACTCCCCAGCCTGACCATTCATGAGACCCTCTTGTGTTTTCAGGAATCTCTTCCTTAAAAAGAGACAACTTTGGCTGCATCTGTGCTAATGTGTGCCTGAGGACTTGCCCAGTGTGGGTATCACATGCACAGCATAAACCCCCTGGATCTCTCCAGCCTGGCCTAGGTGCAGCTGCAGTGAGGCCATGAGATACACGTGGAACCCACAGAAGTTGTTGCAAAGCTGTCCTTGAGCTGTCCCACCCTGCAGCACTCATAGATATACATTAGACATCCTCTCTGTGTTACAGGCAATGTGCATGTCCATCACAGAAGCCATGTGAGCCCTCTGTGAACTGTTTTTATGGCTAATCATGCCAACTAATTGCAGGACATTGCACACAGATTGTCTTCTTGTTTATGGCAGGATTAGCTCTCCATCCCCTTAGACCATAATCCAGTGCTCAGAGCTCCTCTCACAGACCCTTTGGAGTGCTGCTGCCCTCAGATTAGTAAATTCTAGGTGACCTATGGTAGTATCTAAATGACTCATGCAGCATGAAATACTGACCTTGGCCAAAAACTGAGATAGACATATTCGGTTTTAAAAACTATCAGAAGCTGCTTGGACACAGCAGGATACAATTTCCCTAACTACTAACCTGAAAAACAGATTACCTGGGCAAATGGCTGTTAATAATCTCAGGGAAGCTTTTTGCTGATAATAACTTAGCTAAATTAAGACAATTTGGCAGTGGAAGGGGAAATAATCAGCACAGAAAGAGCAAAAAGCACAAGTCTGAGGTGTCACAGCTGAGATGGCCATGACACAGAGTGTCATCATACAATTCCAGAAGGCTTCAACCCACAGAGAGTAACACCACATCACTTCAGAAAGCTTCAAGCATCTGCCCTTCTTGTCCTTCAGCCCAGCCTTTTGTCCCTCCTGTTGATGCACTGCACCTGTGTGCCCTCTGCTCCCTTTGGTGCTTGCTCAGTGCCCCTGGGCACTCCTTACCTTCAATGCTGCTCACAGCTGCAGTCCATCAGCCACTCCCAATCACCACAAACTCTGTGCCTACACCAAAGTTCAGTCAGAGCATCTGAGCAATATCTATATCTTAAAACAGCTGACAGAAATAAAACAGCAAGTAATTGTAACACACAGCTGACAAAGTCCAACAGATGTCGTCAAGACCAGATAAAACCATCTAGATTATAATCCACATGAAACCTACTGTGTCTCTTACTAAACCATAAAATGGATCCATCTGCCCGGGGGAAAAAAAAATCTATAGTGCAGTTATAATATTCCTTCCTTTTGTCTGATTTACCTAATATGAAAAGGAGAAGAAAAAACCCCAAAACTCTATTTTACACTTGAGACTGTAATGTGGACATGGTAACGAAAGCCACTTTTGCATTTAGGGTAGAATTGATCAGAACAGAAACACAAAGCTTGGTGAAAGGCCCTTGTCACAAAATGCAGAACATTAATTACTGTCACAGAAATACACAGCAGTTAAACAAATCCAACAGTCAGGATTTACATGCATGCCTAAAAGACAAGTCTCAAAGCAGTATTTTGAATTATACATTAATTTATCTATTATAAAGTAACAGTTTTAGAAACACAAACCTTTCTGCATTCCTCTTCCCCACAAATGACCCAGGAACAAATCAAGTCACTTCTGACTTACATGTCTGGTAGCCACAGCAGCCAAGGGTGGAAGAGGTGATTTGGCTTCCCAGTATTCCCAGCTGGTCAGTGGTGGCACACGGCACAGTTGAGGTGGCCACGACACACGGAGTTCCATAAAATTCCAGAAGGTTTGAGCCCACACAGAGTAAGATCCTGCCACTTCAGAAAGATGCAAGCATCTGCTCATCTCATTCTTCAGGCCAGCCTTTTATGCCCTCCTATTGATGCACTGCACCTGTGTGCCCTCTGCTCCCTTTGGTGCTTGGTCAGTGCCCCTGGGCACTCCTTACCTTCAATGCTGCTCACAGCTGCAGCCCCACTGGGGATGATGCTCCCAGTTACCACCACCTCTGTACCTACCCAAGCCATGTTTAAAATAACATGTTTTAGCAAGGATAACACAAGAGTGAACACTTTTTTGCTTGATAAACAGCCCCACATTCCCCTTGGATACACAAAGTTCTTGTGATACGATGTGTTGATGATACCTGGCTTTATCAATCACTAAAAGTTTTGCAGAACTTTTAATTCAAGAAAGGTATTTCTTGCCCCATTGGACAGATGGTCTGGGAAGGGCAGGATGAAGAATAAATGAATTCATCCTGACTGAATTCATGACCACTTATCACTAATGACAACCTGGCCTGGCCAAACCTGGCCTCAGTCCTCAATTTCTCTGGAGTTTGGCAGAAGGGGAGCCATGGTATTCAATTTAGATGCTCATGGCAGACAGCCTCAGTGTGCCCCTCAATTCCATTTCATTATTTGCAGTTGAGACAGGCCAAATCCTCCATTCTCAAGCTAAGACTAACCATGTGTGCTGAGCAACACCCTGCTGTTTCCTTGCAAACCCATTTCTAAAGTTTCCCTTCCCAGACTAAGGGAGAAAAGAGGAGTCAAGCAGTTATATTTTTTTAAGGAGAAGCTGTTGAAATCTCCTCAATCCCAGGCTGTTTCCTCACAGCAAGGGCACACCAGCATAGAGGAAGTCAGCAGAACCCTGTCCTTGCATTCCTGATAACAAATGACATTTTTTTGGGGTGCCTGGTGGTAATTAACATTGAATTCCTTGCACAGAACCAGAATGACACAGACAAACACTGTTTTGTCCTCCTCTCTCAGTAACCCAAGTGTCTTCTCCTAGCACAGTACTTGAATTCATTGTGGTGGCCAATGCACTTTGAGCATTAATAATGACATTTCTACTCTCAGTCCCTCCATAATGGATAAATTGCCATTAGGAAGGGGAACAGAGAGGATATATGACTGTACCAGGGTGACATAAAAAGTCCACAGGGAGAAGTTAATTGTTAACACCTTAAACCCCAGACAGGCTTTCCCCTTTATGTACTGAAGGCACTCCATAAGCAAAAGGAAAGCATCTCTCCTTCTATACTGGATTTTATCAGCTGCTTAATATATCGATGTTAAAATGGAAAATAGGGAGCTGCTACTTTATTAATTCCTCATTTTACAGTGCCCAACCCTCAGCTGAATACAAATTAATTTTTTTTCTTTACTGTCCTTAGTTTTTATGGCCAGCATGCCTATTTGGCCACTCTTGGGATAAGGTCATTTCCATGAGCCCGTCCCCTCCCTCTCTCCCACCCTTCCCTCGCAGGTATTTTTATTACAGCATCCATCACAGCAGTATCTGGGCACAAAGTGTCACCTGGCTAATGGTGTGTGGCTTTCAGACACCATAACAGCTTAAAGACACCCATCAGCAGCACATCAGCCCTGTCACCCTGGCCATGCCGGGCATTTCAATCACAGCACCCAGGCCACCTGCACAGGCAGCTTGCTGCACAGGGGGAAGGAAATTTGTGCCAGTTCTCCTGATGCCAGTGCCTGAGAGCATCCCAGAGCACAGCAATCTCTTCACAAAGCACAAATAAATTACTAAAGCAAGTGGTTTTCCCAGTTTTGTCACTAAATGTGTTCAATGGGGCAAAATCTACTCTCACCTCGCCCCTCTGAAGGTGGGCAGGGGCAGCCAGCACACACAGCAGGGACAAAGCACCTGCATCTGCAGCATCCCTGTTTCAGCTCCTCTGCCCCTCCAGGATGGCTCAGGACCACTCCTGCTCTGCAAAACCAACCTGACTCCTCCAATAACACAAACCCAAAACTTAGGGTGCACTTCCATAATGCTCCCTGCCTTCCAAAGGCTGTAGCCCTGCCCTCCTCCCCCTTTCCAGCCAGGCAGTGATTTGGTATTCAGTGCCTTTGTCTCCTGCTCAAGTCAGCTCACATAATTGATAGTGGAGCAATTTCCAACTTAAACTCCAGCCATTAACATACAAAAAGCAGAACACATTTATTTGGAGTGCTTCGCTGTTGGAGGGAAGGAAACATTAGTCCAGGAAGACTTAACAAGAATGGAAGCAAGTAAATGGCTTTTAACTCAATCAAGGCATTTATGTCCTGATTTTTCCCTCCTTTTATAGAAGGATTCTAGCCCTGAAAAATAAAACATGGACATCCCTCACAGGAGGCCAAAAAGCCCTTTGAGTTTCATTATTTATTTCAGACTTCAGCTGGATGCAGATATATATGTGCTCTGAAACACTGAAGCATGGTAATCACAGCATAATCAGTATTCTCATCTGCATTAAGAGCTGATCTTGCATTCATCAGATCAAACCCAGTGCTCAATTCAGTGCTATAATATATTCCATTTCTCTTGATCCATCTGTCAGCACATTTCTGCTATGCAGAGAGTATGAATGGCTGCACAAGGCTCCAAATTGAGGAGCTGGATTTCTCCCTGATCCTCATGGGGAAGTGTGTGAAGCAAATTTTGGTTTGCTATTGGGCTTTTCTTTCCACCTGCCTTGGCAGAAGGTGTCTGTGTGATGCACAGGTACCTGCAGCCTGGCAGGTGCTCTCTGAATCTCTTAAGGATTTTTTTTTCCTTCCTGGCTTCTTATATTTGCAGCTCACAAATTGGGCACTACAGCTCAGTACCTCCCCTTTGCCCTTCTGTACAGCACCGTTATGAGTCTCTTCATAAGGGGAGGTTATCACTGTTATCAATCTCTCCCCATTCTCAGAGTATTTTTTTTTTAGTTGAAGTCACAATTTTTGAGTCTTTTGAGCATCATTAGGCTTTTGCCAATATGCTTGTTTTATGATTTACAGACTGTGAGGATCATTCTGCATTTACAGCATTGCCCTATTCCCTCTCCCCTCCTTTTTTTCCAGGGATTTAAGTGCAGAGCCAAGGCCTTTCACTGAGCTGTGGCTTTCCCTTGAGAGGTGCATATACTGCAGGATATCAGGATTTCCCTCCCTCTGCTCCCAAACTCCAGCTGTCCCAAGGTAGCAGGGCCTGATCTGGCACATGGGATGTGCAGATAAACCCCACCCTGTGCACAGCAACGCCCCTCACAGGGCTATCAGCATCCCCACCTGATAACCTCCTGTGCACACTGCTACCACTGGCATGCTTCAGGGGGAGCTGATAAAATTCCTCTCCATAACTCCATAGCAGCTCAGGAATTCCATATCTGCCCATCTCACTTACCACGCCCCTTCCACCCAGGGAACATCAGTTAGGATGCTGCTGGAGCAGAGCTGTGTGTGTACCAAGAGCAGCTGGAACCAGGCATTGGGTGAAAACAGAACCTCAGTTTTACCTGTGGAAGAACAACAGAATGAGCAACCCTTGGATTGTTTTCCACCAGCTGTAAAAATAATCTAGATCTACACAGAAAAGCAATGAGTTATTTTTCAAAATGCCTTAGAAATATCTTGAAGGGCATCAACACTTTTATTTTTTTACTTTTACTCTTTAAGAAGTTATTTTCAGCTGTCTAAAGGAGATCTCAGTTATTGCTCTCAAGTCACTTTACACAGTTCAGTTCATGTCAGCCTTTTTCAAGCCACTACAGTTCTTGGATAAAGAAAACTTTAAGGAAACAAGCATTTACTGAGTGCTCCAGAAGGAGGAATATATTTATCAAGCAAACATAAATCCAAGCTGGCAGAGCAAAGCCTGAAAACGAATCACATTCACTGTGAGTTTAAATTAAAGGGTTTTTCTCCTAAATTTACTGCTACTGCTACTGCTTTTAGTGTTATTTTTACTCTACTCAAGCCTTCCTGTAGATGATTCTACACATCTCACAAACATTCAGATGTCCTAACCAAGCTTGAAAAAGGCCAGCATAGAAAACCTCAGTTGCTAGAGCTTATCTTTGAGGAAGGTTAGAAGCAAAAAAGAGAGAGCATCCATGCAAAAAACCCTCATATGCTCCATCTTCCACCCCACAGCCAAAGAGCCTCCTTCCTCCTCAGTGGGTGTGAAAACAATAAGAGAGTCACACATTTCAAGACAGAATTCTGGATCTATATTTCTACAAGGCTTTACAGCTCTCTGTTTTCTTTATGCAGCTGATTTATCTTGAAATCCTGCTTTGATTTCCTGCCCCCATCCCCAAATATCCTGATAGTTTTCCAAGTAGTGACATAATTAAATGAGTTTTCCTGTCCAGGTGTTTTTACTGACCCATGCCCTTGGTTCCTGTCTAAACTCCCAAACCTGTTATGATTTAGTTCAGTTTAATTTAGACTGAACAACGTATCGTTGCTTGATCTAAAGTTAATTCCAATGGTGACAACTCAGTTGTTCTTCCCTGACCCTGACTCAATTCCCAGCCCAGGCTAGATAATATTCTATGATTAGGTGTCCCCTATGTGATTACAGCTTTCATAAATACTCTGCCTTGCATGAGGCTTGTTCTTTGAAAGTCTCACCATCTTAATGAACAGTTCTGTGGCTGGTATGCAACAGGAATGGAAAATTATTTGGCCTTTTTGCTGCTTCATTCTACCACTCCACCAGGAATTAAATGGAAGTAGAATTTTTGGGTTTATTGCTAACATATATATTGCATGCATATCTTTTACCATAGGAAACAAACAGTAGGATAAGCACAGCACCAACTTTCCAGGAAAGATTTCTATGATATATTTCAGCTCCATGCTGTTTCTGAAGTTGCCTGTCCGAGTGTTTGATGGAATTAATGTGAACACTCATCCTACAGATTTGACTGTTGTGGTGGAGTGACTTTGAGGTCACAGCAAATGAAGTCTGGGATTGTGAGTTCTCTGTGTAGTCTAATACCTGAAGTTACACTAAATTAGTCTTCTCTTTTTAATGTCATCTCTCTCTTTCATAGCATATATGAGAACATTATGGGTCTTTGGAGCTCTGCCTTTGACAACTTCAGACCATGTTTGCCTGTGGGTGCATAATCTAATCTAAGGTCTGGTAACAAGATGCAAATAGATAGATATTCTCTTTACAGGTGTTTTTTCCACAGGAAAAGAAACAGAGCAAACAAAGCTGTACTGGGTAGAATATTTTAATGTAATGTGCATTTATGAAGTCCCTTTGGAATCCAGTCTATATTACAATCACAGAGAGATGGATCAGCACACAGCATCTCATCTCTTAGAGTTACTAAAAATGGGGGATGAAAGAGAAAAGGAGGAGAGAGGATGGCTGATGGGGGCTCTGTGTGGTGGTGAGATGGGCATTTGTGTCAGAGCAGCAGCGGTTTCCTTTGGTAATTTTATTTGTGCTGTTCACTTAGAAAGTACTCGCTGAGTGCTCCCTCATGGCTTTGCTGTGCAGTTTGCATTTGCCACTCTCTCAGCATCCAGCTGCCAGGCATATGTGGCAAGCAGCACAAAAGCTGCTCAAATGTACTTCAGAAGTGGAATTGTGCTACCCAAACTCGCTCCCAGCTGTGCTCTAAGTCTGCAGTGACTGACCCTGAGAGGTGCTGCCTGTGCTCAGACCAACACACTGCCCCACTCACTGCCTTTATTAACATCTGCAATGCTGCCAAAAGTTCTGAAATAGGCACCTTTTTTCATTGTTTGGCACATGGATGAAGGATAATGGCATGCACTGCCATAGGTTGGTAAGAAAGCACAGGTTGATTTTAACCTTCACTCTGTCATCATTAGAATAAGAAAGAATCTTCAAGCCTTGCCTTTCTTTTGGGGAAAAAAATGTGTCTTTCACTCTCTGCATTACCCAGCCTGAAGAAATTTATATCACAGAATTGTTAGGACTTGGAATCATCTAGCCCAGCCCTCCTCCCAAGGAAGGGTCACCTAGAGAATATGATATGAAATTTGGTGTATGATATCAATCCAAATGAAAGCAAGGGATCTCACAACTTGAACATTTTAGCAGGCCAAGGTAACATTCTTCCTTATTAATGGATGAAGGGGCTTTGAGGTGGGCACAAATGTAAATTAAGCCTTAGCCTCAATTTCTCAAGGCTTTGCTGGAAAATCCCTGGGCATTTCAGCATCACAGGCTTCTCAGGAACGTTTGAAGATATTTGAAAGGCAGCTGATATTTCCAGCAGCAATACTGAAGAGAAATGTCATGGGGTTTTTCTGTTCTTCAAATAATTTCAGCTCCACTTTGGAGGAGAAGACCTATGGGGCAGACTTGGCTATGGTTTGGTGGTGTTACTTTCTGAGCAACTGAATTTCCAGCTGAGTGTCATTGTTGCTATTCCAGTCAGTTTTGAGTCAAAGATAAGCTGGAGTTCACTATAGGTATCAAAATTCTTAGATCTCTAATATGAAATAAAACAGAACTAACAAAAAGGCTGAAAGGAAGGAAAGGTTTTCATAATTTTTTTTACTTTTTGTTTTATGAGCTATATCTTTCTTTTCTGCAATATTATGTTTTCCATATTTGCCAATTTAAAAAAAGGAGCTTTTACTTTAAAACTAAAGCAAAGGCTCTACCTTGGCTCTATGCAGGGTCAGCACCAAGGGGAGACAAGAAATCTCCCCAGACCCTCCTGAATTGAGGGCTGTGTGCATTGTTAGGGAAAAGCAAATTGCTGAAAGAGCTTTTCCCACTGAAATTCACAGTGGTGAGGGCCAAGCTGAGCAGAAATGACAGCTCAGCAGCTCCAAGCAGGGCACCAGGAGGAGTCCTTCAGGCATGGAAGATAAAAGAGCAGCTGCTCCAGCCCTGTGTAAGCTGTGAGCAATCCCTTTGCTCAGCCCCCTTTCCACTTCCCAAATCGTAGCTATGATGGAGAGGGGATGAAGAAGGGGGGGCAGAAGGGGGTGTTGGGGGAGGAAGGGTATTGTGATGGCACAAAACTATCTGTTTCCTGCTCCTGTTGCCCGAGGGTGCCCGGGGTCAGCTGGATGCTCAGCCAGCAGCCCTTGGGGTGCAATCCTGCCTGGGGAAGCAGCAGAAGCCCTGGTGCCTGAGGACAGAGCAGGCACTGCACTGCTCTCTCTGAATTAACCAATTGGCCTCCTTTCATGTTGGGTCAGTGAGTTGCAGTGCATTATGGCTTCAGAGGATGCAAACTAATTAAGGGTGAAAGAACCAGCACACATCTGTTGAAGTTGGGGTTCCTCCGAGGAGTGCTGGGAGAGCTGTGGGATCCCCCATTGCAGGGCCCCATCCCAGGAGCACTGAACCTTCCCTGCCCAAGCAATGCCATGAGCAGCCTCTGCACACTGTGTGTCAAGAACGGCCTCAGGATTCCCCTCTGCTTGGGAAAATAACACCAGGGCTTTGGCCACGTCACCAACTCCAGTCAAACATATTTAATACAACAACTGCAACATTTACACCTGATGTCTGCATGTTTGTACCCAGTCAGGCTCCAAAACCTTGTTGCCTTCACAGAAAAAAAGAGAAAGGACTTTCTAACCAAATTTCTCTGGTTAACCTGTGTTCTCACTAATGATGGTGCCACCTCACTCTGAAAACAGAATGAACACAGCTGGTGCATGCCCTAGGCTGTCAGGGCCAGTCATGTTTTGGTAGGAGCACACTTCTGCTTGTGTTAAGAATATTAACACATTAAGGCACATTAAGTTTTCTTCCCCCAGTTATCTCCCCATCTTGTTACAAGCCCTTGTGAGGCAAAGTATGAAGGTGAGTGTGGGGGAAAATTCAGGCTGGAATTCTCCCAGTTGGACAAAACAACATTAGACCTGTCCCTAAGACTCAGCTCTAATGTGCTGAAAGGTCAATACTCAAGGAGCACCTCAACTCCAGCATTAGAAGATGCTATTTTTAAATAATTTGCTTGTTTTATTTTGGGGTTTTTTTTTGTTTGTTTTGTTTGGTTTTTTTTTGCTTAGGACATCCCTGAATTTTCCAGGAGCAACTGCCCTGAAGCCAGTAGCCAGTGTCCTGTGCAAGCCTGGTAATGGTTATGAGATTCCAGGAGGCCATGGAATTTGGCTTATTTCTGCTTCTTATTTCCTACTGCTGGAGTTACAGCCTATTCCTGTCAAGAATATAGTCACAGCCACATTATCACAAAGTGGGAATGCAATTGCTTAACACACCCCAGTTTTTCACAGTGTGTCAAGTTAACAGTAATTTTTTATCCTGTCTCTGCCACACAGCACAGATGTTGTTGCTTCCAACATTGCCTTCGTTACTGGAGCACAGCTGAAGGGTAATTTTAGTCCCCTATTTTACACAGCCTCTTTCATGTGCTGCTGTTGCTGCTGCAGCCATCAGCCAGACAAGACACTTGACTAAGCAAACTGTCAATGTATTTCACACACCCACAGGAGATGCATAACATCCAAGTTTACGTGTGAGATGCCTCCAGTTTGTTTGATTTTATGCTGGGCTTGCTCTCCCTTATTAGTTTCCCTTTTGTTGCAGCTGGGAGATTTTTGACAGCATAACTTTTATTGTTATAATAGAAACTGAAACTTTTCCCAAAAATGGAAATATTTCACACAAATACCTCGTGCTTTATGACAGCCACAAATTTCTTTTTGATTTGTTCTCTTGCGATGCCAGAATTCAATGCCCCTCAGCAGCTTGCCTGTATTACCTGTAAAATAGAAGTGCAGGTGGGGATTATAAATCTCCAGCCTCTTTGCATACACACAGACACAGAAAAAAAGCTGGAAAAAGGCTAAAGAATCAACTGGTAAGTTCTGACATGGCATTTGGAACTCTGCTGGATATTCCTAAGGTCCTGTCCTTATGGAGAAAGGACTTTGCTGTGCCAGATAAATAGGAAGAAATGCACTTGCAGTGTGACTGGATCAGCACCTCAGCAGTAAAGACTTTCCCTACACTATCACCAAACCCAGTTAGCTTAAAAGATAGGAAAACCCAAACCACTCACAACTTCCTCCCTGAGTGCAAATCAACCATGAACTGGAATCTCTGGAAGTCACTTAACAGCCTGTAATTTGTATGAGAAACTCTCTATTTTAAGAGAATTTCTGCATCTGTTTCCCCAGCAGACCCTGCCAAAAGAAGACAGACTGGCAGAATTTCAGCATCTTGCCTTCTGCTTGAAACTTCTGTGAGCATGGGAACGTGGAAATGGAAGATAACTTTTAAAAACATGATCTGAAGGACATCTATCTCCAGGTCTTGTGCACCAAAATGATCTAGATATGAAACTGAAATAGGACAAACAAAGAAAAGGTTTTCCCTCACATTCCTAGACTGGGAATGTGGGAGTGCACAGCTTATTGCTTCCTGGCACTCACACTCCCAAATGTGACAATAATGCTGCAAGGATAATCAGTCCAATTTATGTTCCAAGTGTGAAATGTCCAAATCCTGCACAACAGGGGGGCTTTCATCATTTCATCTGCGTGCAATGAATGCAGAGAATAATTAGCAAAATGAATGAAAAGGCTTTGGACTCGATTTTAATCCACCTCTGTGCAATGGGAATAACACCCCAATTCATCAGGCATCAGATGCACATTAGTGAAACACAGTGGCAACTTAATTCAGCTGGGTTGGGCATCCCCCCAGGGAGGGCTGAAACAAGCAAGCCCATCATTTCTCCATATGTGGCTAGCTTCAATTAACCTTCCCAAAGCATAAATTGGTGCACGCCTTGAAGGAAAATGGGAAAGAGCAGCTACTTCATGGGCCTTCCTGTTGTATTTCGAGATGGTTTCCTCATCCTGAGCAAGTTGGAGCGGTGGGAATTTCGATGGAAGGGAATTCAAGCCCTGGAACAATGTATTCAGGGGACCTCTGCAATAGTCAGAACAGGATTTGCAGTATCTTTAGGGAATATTACTAAATTTCAACTTTCATTTATTCCTCTGGATTGTTCTACTCTTGCCCTTGTCACTTTGGATCAAGTGCTCCTTTGTGAGCTTGTTTTCTCATTTATTAAAGGCCAAGTGGTATTCTGTTTACTCAATTCCATGGGAAAACAGAGTGACAGCTTGCTGTGGGCTTTGGGAATCAATGCTGTGTCCTGAAGTCTCATTTCCTTGCAAACCCTCCTATTAAAGCAGTAAGTGGGAAGGGTGAGCCAATTTTCCTTTGCCCTAAACTTTCCCTAAAGGTTTGCTTAGTGTCTTTAGCTTAGAGAGAATCTAGAAGGAAAACACTCGTGTGCTCCAATTTTTGTTTTCTTGGTAAAATATCTAGGAACTTGGCAAGTGCAGAACCGAGGGGAGAAGTTAATTTAACTGATATCCTGCTCAGTTGGGATCCTCTTGCCTTTTGAGGTCTCAGTTTGCAATTCCAGCACTGTACAAATTGGCCATTACAGAAATTGCTTATTAGTTTTCCCAGGGTTTCAAGTTGCACCCCTGACTTCAGAATTCTCAGGGACACAGTGTAAGGAAACTGGGATGTGTGACTCCCAGGGCTGTCCTTGACTCCCTCCTCAGCTCTGAGACAAACCTCCTTGTCTGCCTGGGCCATGGCATGCAGAGCTGAGGATGCAGAGTGACTCCTGTCCCAGAATAGTTCAGGCACACCATGGATGTTCCAGGGAGGGAGAACTGTGCTTGAACAGCTATCCTCACTTGTCCTGCTTGTTCCTGAACAAAGGACATCTGTGACCCAGCAGCAGACACAATAAATGGATGTCACCGCTGAGGGAAAGCTGAGGAATTTTCCATGCCACTCACCAAAACCAGCCCTTGGAGCTGATTTTGAGGCTGAGGTTACTCCACTGGAATCAGTTTAGCCATAACTAATGTGAATGACAACATGGAAGCAGAGTCCATTACAAACCAGTCGCAGGGCAGAGACGTCCTCCCTCCATCACACTCCTTGCACAGCTCTGTCATCAGACAGACCTTCCTGCCCTCCCTCCTCTGATCCAGAGGGCACATCAGGCACAAATGGAGATATCAGACATCTCCAGAGCCACTGGCCAGGTCTGGTGTTTGCTGTGAAAGTGAGTCACAACCTTCCTTCCCACATCTGCATAAATCAGTCCTTCTGCACGGGCTGCTCCAGGGAAAAGAGAGCTGAGGGGTAAATCTAAGGGAAATGGAAATGCCTGCGCTCTTGCTCAGTGGCCAGGCATGCAGGGTGTTCCTCCTGGCCCCAGTGGTGACAGGCATTTCTGACACTTGGCGTTAATCTTGCTTTGATTCTGGCCACGTCACTGCAGCTTCTCCTTACACCTCCTCCAAGCTGTCATGCAGCCCATGGATGTGACAGGAGGTGCAAACTGCAGGTGCTCTGGCAAGCTCAGCTTTAAATAGTTTAATCCTGGCAAGTTTGTGCTGCTGAGGTTTTACAAAGGTTAAGCCCTTTGAACGTGGAGGTGATGAATGGCTGCTCAGTGTGGCAAGCACTCAGGACAGCAGGGGCTTCTAAATGCCTCTTCTTTTTCATATTTCACACAGAGAGCAAAGCCTTGAGTTCAGTGTGATGCTTGTGTGGTCTGTTTGTAAACATGCAGCAAGAGGGCGTGATATAGGGGATAACCACTCCATGGACCCCATATTCTCTCTTATGCAGCTGCCATTCTGTCAGCTCCTGGAAGCACAGCTTTCCTTTCCTTTCCCTTCCTTCCCCCTCTGCAGTCCCAGGGAAAGGGCTGGAAATGACTCAAGGACAAAGCAGGCTTCCCCTCTCAGTGTGAAAAGGAAAAGGCCCCTCTGAGACACCAGAAAACAGCAGGATTCCCAGGCTCTGGAGCTGCAGAGGGCAGGAGGGGAGCAGAACATTGGTTTCTCAGTGTCCTGTGCTCCTTCCAGGGCAGAAATCTCTGAGATTTACAGAGACCCATGTAGCATCTTAGAGACCCTATTATTAGCAAGCTCTGTTTAACCTCCCAGAGCATCCATCAAGCCAAAGCATCACAGTAACACTCCCCAGCTGTTATATTACATGGATAATTATAGTCTGCAGATGCTAATGCAAGGAACCCATGTCACTTATGATACATCATGCTACAGGATGAAAGGCTTGCTTTCCTTTTTTTTAATTTTTTTTTTTATTTAGGCTTCCAAGTGGCAAATTGTTTCTTTCTTTCCCCATTGTTTTTTATCCTGCAGAGGTAGGAGCACAGCCCCATTCAACAGTTTGAACTGGATTAATTTTTAAAGAGTGCTTGGAGGCTGCTTGAGGACAAGCAAACACTTTGCATGTGGCTGTTGCACGAGTGAGCAGTCAAAGGGGAAAGCACAACCATAACCTGGCCTCTCAGGGACACTGCACTGCTTCTGTGGATAAGGCAGCAGGCTCAGGCAGGGTCAGGCTGCAGCAGAAGCTCAGAAATATCTTGGTGGAAACCCTGGCCCATCCCCAGGCACCCCTCTTAATGTTATACTCTTGCTCCAGTCTCCTGCCTCTTTGCTCGACTATTTCCAAGGAAAGCTGCAAAGATCTGAAAACCTCCTTTGCCAATGGATGCATTTTCCTACCTATCATCTGATGGGTATGTGCAACCTCCTTTTTCCACTCATGTTACAGCCACAAGGGCAGTTGGTGCCCCATGATTGCAGTCTTGAACTCAGAGTGGCCTAAAATAATGTGGAGAGCACGGATTAGAGGGCCAGACACCCAACCAAATTTGAGACTGCTCAAAGGATTTACAAAAGTGTCTCCAAATCAGGGAGCACTCAGCCAGCTTTATTTTACAAGAGGAAAACCAGGGCACATTCCTTTGACCAAAAACCTTCCAAGCACTGAGGAAAGGAGGGGCAGGCAGGCACAGTTTAAGGATATGCTCCTTTGAGTCAGAGTTTTCAGAATGAACATTGTTAATTTTACATTCCCCCATTAATTTTTCACAAGGCTTTATTTGAAGCACAGGGCTATAATTTTGGTTCAGGGTTCTGGTGGCTTGAGGATCATTTTGTTTATAATATCACCAGAAAGCCCTGATGGAAGTATCCATCTGTAATTCATGCTGGTTTGCCACTTATTCTCCCTTTTCAGCACACATGAAGCTTCTGTAAAAGTCACAGAGGTAATTGCATTTTTGGATTTGTATTGTGTGATTAAATGTGAGTGTATGTGGAATTTTCCAGGGGGAAAAAACCCCACAATAAGACTACATTGTGAAGGAAAGAATTGCATATATGAGCGAGTTGAATGTACTTCTGATGCTGCCATTTCAAACAATCTCAGCTCCAGGTTGAACTAAATCAGTACTAAATATTTATTAATGCATTCACCATTTTTTCTTGCCTTTCTTTCTCTTACCCTGCATGGTAGCTGGCAATGTAGAGAGATATTGGTGCTGTACAGATGACAGAGCATAAAGGAAGCTTAGACCAGGTGAAAATAACATTAATTATAAGATAGCAGAGAGAAAAGATGCATGCAGGGAAGATTTACCACTTTCATTTTTATATTCTCCTTTCCTCTGAAAGGGAATGTTAAGGATCCAAATTGCCTTTAATTCTCTGCCCACAGAGCATCACCCATTATTTGCAGTCAATAAGTATAATTTTTTTTGCAGCAAGAGGAGCTTTACCAGTCACAGACAGCATAAGAAGCATTTAATGTAGTACACTCTTTAACTTTTTTTGTCCCCAGTTTTAACTGTCACGACACAAAAGCTAATTTCTGGTGTGGCATTTCCCAGCCAGCACAGGAGGTGCTGAGACAGCTTTAACAACTTCACCCCAACCTCTGCCTCTCTCCACACCACAGTTCTGGGTAATGCACGTACATGTCTGGTGGCTGAGGCTTTCACAACATCACATCTCTGATCTCTGGCTGCCAGTGTCATTCTCAGTTTGCTTTTATCCTTAATGACAATGAAGGAAGGAAGCAGGATGCAAACAAGAGAGCTGGATGGCTCTAGCTGTTTCTGCTGTGAAATGAGAAGAATAATTGCAGCTGGCTTAAAACAGCCTCCCCAGTGCCTTCTGTCTGCATTGGGGTAGGCATTGAAGCCACTTCTAAAATGAAAAAAATATTTAGGATGAGCCATTTTCCCTCTTAGGGTGTTGAGAGCCACACATATGGAAAAATTTATGTTGAAAATCTATAGTCTTAATAAGTGTGGGGTTTTAATTTTCTTTTATTGGGTAAAGACAGACAGAAGGGGATGGAAAGAGGAAGATGCATCAGATAGAAAGAAATACAGCTACAAAGAAATACAACTACTGCCTTCAGTTTGGAAGTTAATGAAATTCTGGACATTTTCGTATGGACATTTTGGTTTTCTTTTCCTCGTTAAAGAATGGAAATAGTAAGAGGCCCTGTAAGTACACAATGACCTCCATCCTTCAAATATAATTAAAATATTAATTAGCAGCTGCTGTATCTCAACCTTGTTGGCCCAAGATGTGTACATTAACTTGTACACAGGAGATAAAGGCACCTCTAATTGTACCTTTGCAATGGTTCCTCCCACTGCTCTGGGACTGAGGCATGCTAATGACTGCTCAGGGTCAGGAAAGACTCTCCCATTTTCCTCTCTAGGGTTCAAATCTCACCTGAACCAAACTCCAAGGATGCTTTGTACACAGATGTGAAAATCAAACATTTTTGTAAAGACACGGCATTGCTTGAGCTGAGCCGTACGTGCTCATATCTCGATGCTCTCAAGTGGCTTCCTGTCATTTACTGTTTCCAAATAAATTTGTCCTCATGCCTGTGTTTTGAATGCAGCCCTGGCCTCATCTGCAGCTCTTTGCTGTACTTTTCAAAGCTTGTGGCAACTCAAGAGGGTGTAATTTACTCCTGAAAGTGTCCTTTTCCTGTTAAACATCCTCCTTCCTTCCTCATTCCCAGCTAAAACAGAACGAGTAGAAAGAGATGCCGATGATCTGAGCCACACAGCAGGAAGGATACAAAGTGATTTATTGTTGTGGATCATTGAATCACAGAATACTTGGGGTTGGAAGAGACCTTTAAAGTTCTCCTAGTCCACCCCCCAAACAATGAGCATCTTCAACTAGAGACCAGGGTGCTCCAAGCCCAGCCTGACCTTGGACACTTCCAGTGATGGGGCATCCTCAGCCTCTCTGGGCAACCTGTGCCTCACCACAAAAACTTATTCCTTTTATCTAATGTACAACTTGATCTATCCTAGATCTAATGTCCATTCTGCATCTAATATCTATATCTCTCTCTAGCACCTGTATCTAATCTGTGTGGGTCCCTTCAGGCAGCTGTCTTGAAGCAACCACACTCTCCATGCTGCAGGTGAGTATTTCCCAAAAGCTGCCCTCCTGGAACCCTCACTGGCAGGCAGATTGTGCCTGTAGAGGGTGGGAGGCTCTCTGAAAATGTGACCAGAGCATGCACTCTGTTATATCTGAAATTCCCAGGCAGGAAAGGTATGCAGTGTTAGGGAAGCAGTGTGATAAATTTAGCAAGTGATAATGCAAACAGCATGGAAAAAATGTGTGCTGTGCAGGAGGGCACAGGCTCCTTTGCTAGCTGGGACATTACTGACCCCTTGGAAAGAGGGCTGTAATACAGTTAAATCTGATCCACAGGCTTGCATGTGTCCACAGTCCCACTGGAGTCAGGGAGACTGCAGAGTGTGCAGTTACAAGCTATAGAATTATTTATTTTTGTAAGAATTTGGAAGTTAGGGGGTAAAATGTCCTTGGCATCACCTCCCAAACAGATCAGCAATGTAAACAGCAGTTACTTTTCACTATTGTCAGTGATTAATCTGCCTAAGGAGAGCCCTTACTTTCTCTGGTTCACTTTGCTTTTTCTTTGTTGATATTTGACTGACTTGTCACTTTGCTTGAAACAGTAAAAACATCAATTTGCCAGAAGCCAGAGAACAGTCTCACTCCTTTTAATTTGCTCGTTTTCACTATCAATTAATTTAGAAGTCTAAAGATTTAGCCTTGTGGTGTGTTTTCCTGCAGCTGCATTCATATCCCTATCCATGAACCCAATGCAAGAGAGTTTCTCAGAAGGAGGACAGCTGAAATGTCACAGAGAGTTACTCAAATTGCTGAGCTGCAGGCATTACCAAGACACAATGACAGAAACTCTCAGGCTGAGGCCAACCCTGCCCTCAGCAATTTGTTCAAATTCCTTTCTTTGTTGCTTCCCTAATTTTTCTGAACTGTGGCTTTAGAAAAATCTTCATTGCATCCTTATATTTTATGGTAAGCCCCAACCAGGCTGTCAGTTCACAGCTCTAGGTTTCCTTCCCAGGTTACAAGAATTGCTTTCTTGCCATTGTTTTTTTTTTCCCCCATTTGATTTAGATTGATAAAGAGAGATATCATTTCCACTTTTAGCAAGCCATTGTTCAGATCTGAAGTGGGAAATATCCATCCAGGCAATTTGTATTTACAATACTTCTGCTTCTCCCTGGATTATTTTGTTCTTTGTGACAAAAAAGGCTGAGATGGGGAAGCAAATGGACGCAGTAAGTTAAGTCAACATGGAGAACCATCCCTAAAGCTTAAAATCCCAGGCAGTGTCATTGCTAAGGGCATTAATTATTTCAAAACTGTCTTGCTTTTTCACAATGTAATGTGAAATGTTACAGTGAAACCAGACACACCACAATCCTCAGCAGTTAATTCGAGGCTATGGATTAGCATCAGAAAGCAATTAGATGTTTGAATTCACACACATTGGGAGGGTCACAGCAAATCTACTGTAAAGAAAAGGAACCAAGTGAATTGAAGAAAAACTTCCCAGTCAGATTGCAGTAAATATGTAGTAAATCAGCTCCTGATAACTCAGGATGCATAGAGGAAAAAAAATAGTGAAGAATCCAGAGTTTAATGAGTTCCTACGCCCATCCTGGTGAAGGAAGGCATAGGAAAAGGAAAGGCTGGAAAATTAAAAGGGCAGAGGTAGGGATAATATTTTTTTCTGTCAAGCATTGTAAAGAAAAGAATATGCCAGTCATAATGATAGGGGAAAGGGATGAGAATTATGAGAAAGAGAAAAAAAAGGTTCTGTTATGCACTGAGCGGTGAATGCTGCTGCAGAGCTGAGCAGGGAGATGTTAATGGGCACAAAAGGCTGGGATGCCCACTTGGATGGGGAGGTGACAAATTGCCAACAACAGGAGACTTGTTCCTGTTCAATTGCATTTTAATAAGATGGAAGGGCTCAGTGCAAGCAGCGAGAGGCTCAGAACAGAAATTACCTTACAAAAAGATCATCTGCCTCAGTGCCTGTCACTGCTGAGCAGGAGGGAGACAATAGCAGGGGAGAGATCAGGATGCCCTCACTGCTTTTAACACACTGCTATGAATGCCTGGATCCTCGAGGATGTGGTTAAGGCAACAGACTGCCCGGTCTCTGCATCTGTTTTTGTCCCAGATTCCAGACAAAAGACACTGAGGTTGCCCAGAAACTGAGAGAGCAGCAGCAAATCCAGCAGCACTCAGGGCTGGAGGAACCAGAGTGGAGCTTTCCTCTGTCCAAAGGCAAAATGGAATTAATGAACTTGCCTGCTCTTTGTGGAGGTCCAGTCACAACTTTATATTGTCAGAGGCAGAAGTTCTTTAGCAATGGACCATAAAAATAAGCAGAAAAAAGAAGTGCAAAAGCTGTTCCCATCTTCCTTAACTCAACACCTCTTTGCCCAACCTCATTCTCTCCCTAAAGCACATACAGACTGGATGTGCTGATATTTCTAGCTTTCATCTGATATGAAGAGTTTGGCATTTCCTATAGTTTTGTATGACCAAACTGCTGAAGTGGAAGGAAGAAAAAAAGACTGGGAGGTGTATAATAGGAAAAAAAAAAAAAAAAAAAAAAAAGCCTGAAGGGAGAAAAGACTGAAAGATGTAAGACTTGTGTAACTTTTCCCCCTGTTGTACCCCTGGAACATACACATTAGTCAGTGGTGAGACACTGGCAGAGGTTGCCCAGAGAAGCTGTGGAAGCCCCATCCCTGGAAGTGTCCAAGACCAGGTTTATGGGGATTGGAGAAACCTGCTCTACTAGAAGGTGTCCCTGCCCATGGCAGGGGGTTTGGAATAAATTAACTTTTAAAGGTGCCTTCCAACCAAAACCATTCTCTGATTCTATAGTTGTGAAGGAACAGCCCATGTTCAGGACCTAGTCCTCAAACAAAGTTTTAGCAGATGACCACCTGCCTACAAAGGTCAAGTGTAAAACCTTAGCACTTCAATCAACACATTATTTATAACATTTCTGGGATAAGCTGGAGTCCACCTAATCAATGGGAATGAAATATCATTCTAGTGGTTCAAGTTCTAAGGGAATTTTTCTCTGGATTCTTCCAGTGTAATTTTTTTTTATTGCTGGCATAATTCCCTTTGAAATGACATTTCCATTTCTGCACTCACACCGAGTCAGCCATTCTGGGAAGGTTTCCTCCATGCAGCAGAACAATGTGGTGCTAATGGGATTACTCACAGCATAGAGTTAAGCATTCATAGAAATCTTTGAGAGTGGGGTGATAATTACCAGCTCTCATACCACAGCCCAAACAGTGAAACATAATAGTGTACACATTTCCCCCAAAGTTGTCTGAACTCCTCTTGGTCAGAGCATTGGTGACACAGGAATGGCTCTGCTGGAGCTTAAGCTCCATTCACTGACACTATTGTGTATAATTAAGGGAATTTTTTCTTTTTAACACAAGCACAGCACTGAGCATATCCAATGTGGAGATTTTCAAGTCAAAATGCATTTAAAAAATGAAAACTCTGCCCTGAATGCAATAAAGGTGTCTGTACATTTTCCCTTTCAAAGCTCTGTATAAAGATTTTAGTTCAAATGAGTATTCCAAGGCAAAGCAAAACATAGTAGTCACTACTATTACAAAAAAGAAAAAAACCCCCAAAATAACAACTTAAAAGGTTGTTTAAGTATGGAAATGAAAACATGTCAAGTTTCCACTTTAGGTTTCCTTCCTCCTCTCTCTGCTCTCTTCACCATCCTCCTTTAGATGGCAAAGGGAAGGAAGTGTGCAGGGATACATTTTTTCATCCTCTTTTATTTTTTTTTTTTGGACATATATATCCTCTACTGAGCTGGAACTCATTTTCAATATACTGGCTTTTTAAAACGCGCTTTTGAACATTTCTGTTGTCTTACATTCTCTGTAATTTTGTCCCATCTCACCATCTCAAAGCAAACTGTGCTCCCTTTCCCTTAATACTGGCTTTTATGTTCTTTCTGAGGAAAGCCACTGAAGTGAACTTTGTGTTGTGCAGATAAGAGAAGCAAGCTGTGGCACTCCTAAGGTTTTAACAATTATGAATAGTTTCATTCTGTGATGAGCTTTACACTTCCACATCCTCCCTCTTTTCAGTTCTGGACCAAGAGATGCCGTTGAAAAAGAAAACCTACAGAGATTCATGAATTCAGCTATAAATACCAGCAGTTAACAACTTATACATCAGCACTAGGTAAAACTGAGGGAATATTCACATTGCCTAATGTAACATGGAAACCAGGCACAATGTTCACCAGCACCTGCAAAATGTATTGGGAGAGAAGGGAAAACTGTAGTGACAAATTATGTAAATGGTCCATACAGGAGATATGTAAATGGATAAAGCCACATTATTCATGGTCTCCTAACTGACTCCCAAAGGAATCATTAATCATGTGTAAATTATGTAACTTTTCTTGCAGGCCCTTTTCTCCTCTATGTTCCTCTTCCCACTGTCTCATTAATTAACACTCTTCTCTCACTTTCTCCTTTGTTTCCTTCAAACTCTTTCCAGCTAAAAATAAATGAAAACTTCACACTAAGGTAAATCATGTGTCCATTTCCATCGATAGGAAGGGGACAAAGCCAGGAGAATACCTTTACATGCACTGAGAATTAATTATAGTAACCAAAACCAGTCACTTGGTCATTGACTGAGATCATCTGATCAATTGATGATCAGATGACCAATTGATCATCCCTTCTGAGAGGAGGGATGGGGGTTGAGGAGTTCTCACAGGACTGTGTGAAAATGGAATAAACAAAGCAATCCTTAATCCAGGGGCATACCAAGCATTCCTCCTGTTCCTAGGCAGAGCAGGGAGAACCACAGACACAAGGCTGGGACAGGAGTGGATCTGGGCAATGGGAAATTTTCCCTCTGGTGGGAGTGCAAGCCCAGCCCTCAGACCAGACCAATGGAGAAGGGGGCAGGCCCTCCATCTTTTGCAGGTGAGCTTCCTAAATGACCATCACAGCATGGTAAAAACACCCAAATAGCAAATTGTCCCACTAAACCCCAGAACTGAAGGAAAAAGCCTGCTGAGAAAGGCCTCCCAAGACTGTGGTTGTGCATGAGTTTTAGAAGGTGATATGTAAATGTCAGGAGCAATGACATTTTGGAGCTGTAAGAAGGGATGCATTCCCTCCAGTGGTGCTGATTGATTAGCCATTCCCTGTCACGTAGCTAATTGTTTGCCAGCTGCTAATCAATGAGATCCAAAATACCGTGTGTGCATAAGGCTTATTCCCAAAATTAAAAGGAAAAGGAAAAAAGCACAGAAAATTGTCAATATCTCTGTGGCATTCATCATCCAAGAGGTATCCCATATAAGGTAAATACTCAAATTGTATTGCTGCCTTTTGTGGAGGATGTGAGAATGACAGAAGTGATAGGCATGCTTTATATTAAATCCCTCAGTTTTTCCTTAACTAACAAACTCCTGAAGCTGCTCTCTGACAGACCCTGAGGAGGCAGTGAAAGGGTCAGCTCAGTGATGGCATGGCTCTGATGTAGCATTAAACAGGTTTCCACAAAAAGATCATCCACGTGACCACTGCCCCATGACTGAATGTTCTGTCAGACACTGGAGCCCATTTGCTCTGGTTGTGTTCTGAGCATCCAGAGTATCTGGGCACAGGCTGAAATATCTCTGACTGGGCTGGAAATGGCTTTCAGAGCAATTTCCAGCTGAAATTATCCAGACATTTATCCAGACATTCTCAGGGCTGTATCAGCCAAATGGCTATCTCCCAAAGCAGAATTAAAAGCCTGATACTGAACAGATTATGTTTGGGAGAGTCAGAAGGATATAGAGCATATTCTTCTGTAAGACTGGAATGCAGTTATGACTTCTGGGGCACAGTAAGAATAAATGATTGCATTTGCCAGGTATTTTGGAAAAACACTATTTTGCATGCAATCCAATGGGTGAGCGATATTCCAGCAAACACAACAATGCAAATTCCTACTGTCAGAGCAGATACAACAGTTTGGATTGTCATGCCCAAACAAAGAGTTGTCCTGCCTTCATCCACAGCCTGTTTGCACAGCATGAGGTCCCCTAACCTTTAACAAAAGTTGTTGAAATTAATAAAATTAATAACTAAGTGACCTAAATGTTTTCTCTCTTTTTATTGGCACATTTTTTTGGGGCTGGAGGGCATGACTTATTTGTCAGTGTTTAAAGCATAGGGTGGCACTAAGAAGAGAATGAAATGATCATCAGTGCCTACAATCTCCAGTTTCTCCTACCTCCCATTAGCAAGGAGGCAATGGTGGAACATTTGGAACAGCTCTGGAACCTCTGGCCCAGCTCTGCATCCAACATCTCTGTCCTGTGTCCTTCACTGGCCAAGGCACAGCTGAGTCAGAAGAAAATGCATTGAGCATTGTGTTTTGAAATGGACTAGAAACCTTCCTTCCTTCTTTTCCTTCCTTCCTTCCTTCCCTAGAAGCACCACATGTACAACTTTAAAGAGACAAAAAGGTAAACACAGCTTTTGATAACATATAGAAAGGAAAGCAAATATATCAAAATAAATAAAAGATGAAGAAATTCAGCCAACTGATGCAGTATTTAGATGTTTTGATGACACCCTTTGATGGCTCAGACAAGAGTAGGTGTATTTCATAGAAAAAGAGCAAAGCAAGCTCAGAGATTTATGCTTAACCACTAAAGGACAGCATTTAGAAAGCTGCAGCTGAGAAATGAGTCTTTTCTATCAAATTGCAGAAGGGGCTGAGTGGGAGGATTGAATGAAGGAAACAGAAAGTGGTGGTCAAAGGGGAAAAGAACAGGCTCTCACGCACAGAGGGAAATGGCAGTGGGGGAGGAAACAGGTTTGTTTTCTCTCTCTCTTTTTTTTTTTCTCAGAAAAGTACTTAGAAATATTAATATCTAAGAAAAACAGTAAAGGAAGAAGAGAGATATCATAATGTAACTGAAGTATAAGATATCAGATAGCTGCAGTTGCAGCTGGTGGAGATTATGTGTAACATATAACCTGTTGCCAACTCGTTTGATGAAACCAGTGCTCCCTTTATGCTACACTTGCAAATAAATGAGGTGGTGACCAGTTACCATTAATCTTCTGAAAATCACAAATGAAGGCCAACAGTTTTCTATCAACCTCGTCATGAGAATACAGTCGAGGGAAGATCAAAGCTCTGGGGTTACAGCAGGAATGCCTGATTTTGACAAAATCTCTCCAGAGATTTGGAGAATGAAGGATGAACAACAGGACTGGATTTAAGCACGTCCATCAGAGTACCTGGAATTGTTGGCACACCCAGGGCTCCTGAGAAGACACAGCCCCTTTTCCAAAACCTCCCATGCTCCTTCTCACCAAGTCCAGTGCAAGGGCTGCAATGGGCAATCCACAAAGATTCCAGAGCCTGCCCTTCCCTGCAGACAGGAAGGCTACAACAAAAACCCTCCATGTCCCTCTTGGCTTTGGTAATAACTTTGCTGCAAACTCTGCATTCCTTCACATCAGTGGCATTCATTTCCAAACCCTTTGTTGCTTGTAAACTGTACTCCCATGATACTGGGAAAAAATACACACAGAGGCACAGAAGCCTCTCTGTCCCATCATCACAACAATCACTGCAAACTCTCAAGCACTGTAAAACGAGGATGTGAGGACAACCTCTAAAATGGACAGTACAAGGGGTCACACAGAGCCTAAACTGAAAAACTGAAGTGTCCACCACCAAAATGATCCTTTTGGCTGACTTAGGGATGGTTTCTTTCCTCGCCTTTCCCATTTGTGATTCCCCACTTTTGATTCAGATTAAGTTTCTCTCCAGACGAGATGGGATATTATATTTAATAGGGGAAAAACATCCCACATCAGCACAGAGACACAAAAGCTGGAAGTGGCTCCCATTCCCACAGACGTCAAGTCCTGTGAGAGACTCATGGGTGCTGTCTGGCAGAGATGAGGGACAGCAGGCCAGTTTTCTGCTCTTGTTTGGCTGTTGCAGTGTATGGGAAACAGGGATTTGGGCACGCCTGGTAAGCAACTGAGTGAGTTGTTGGGGAGAAACACCAAGCTCATCAGCCAACTTTTCCCCCCTCCCCACTGGAACAGCTTACCAGACTTTGAAGTTTTTTAGCCAAGGAGTATTAGTGTGCTGTGACAGCTGGCAACACATTCCAGTGGGTAAGTGATGGACTGGCTCTGGAGAGAGTAAAATAAATTATGAAGTGGGTGAAATTTCAGCCCTCCAAATAACAGTCCAATGATTTCATTGGAATGGCTCTGTCTGGCAACATACTCAAACACATTCAGCTGGGCAGAGCACACAAACACTCCTATATGGAATAGCTGCCTGCATGGGAAGAGAGGGAGTTCTCCTTGGATAAAGGAGCCTGAGTTGGGAGACAGCAAGAGGGGATTTTCAGAATATGTTTGTGCCAGAGCCAGTCACATATGGGTCTGTGTGAATGTAAGAGCTGGAGCCAGAAACGAGCGTTAGACACTCTGCTCAAAGCCAACACTGTCAGGATTCTCCAGGTGATCTCTTTGCCCCAGAGAATGCCATCCACTGTCTGCCCTGTTAAAGCACCGGCATATCCTAAAGACTCCATTTCTACCTCAATGAGTGCAGTTTCCAGGGGCTGTTTAGCACCTGCAAACATGAACAGATAAGGCAAATAAGAACCCATGACTGAGAAGCAAAATGAAGTCAGGTACCTTCCTCCTACTTGGACCTAAACAGGTTTAGATGGTATCACCCTGCCAGGTCCCCCTCCAAACCCTAAAAAGGGTGCCTGACCTGTGGCTTTCAGCACAGAGGGAATGTTATGGAGTTAGATGGCTTATTTTGTACCAGGACATTACAGATGATGTACTTGGGCTGACTGACAGAAGTGGCGGGGCAGAGGAGAGGAGAGCAGCTTTCTGCGGACTGGAGGTTTCCTATTTTTAGCTGTAATTCATTCCACAAATTTGTACATTCTGAATGCATCATCGCCAAACAATAAGCAGCCTATTGTGTGAGTGTTTGTTGTTGTAGAGGATCCTATATTCTGCTTTTGTCAAATGTAGTCAGTGTAATTTAATTTGCTCAGGGAAGGATTGTGCAGCTTAGCTCTCCAGAATCTCTACATCTTTTTCAGCCTCTGAATGGAATCACTGAAATGCAAAAAAATCCCTATGAAGAGGTTTTCTTGGAAGTGTATTTGCTTCCATCTCTCAGCTACTCCCTTTTGAGCACAGCTTTGTGGCTCCGGTGTCAGCTGCCTGACAGAATAAACTGTGTGCTGGGAACATTTACTGCAAAACTCATTGCTCCTTGTGTTTGTCCTGCTATGGTTTAACCACCATTAGCCAAATCTAATGGATATATGGTCAGGTCAAAAAATCAGTTTCTTTCTATGGCTGAAAATTTAATGGGGAAGTTAAATTTTAGGGATAAACCACTCCTGCCTAATATGACATCATTCCATTTTCTCTCTTTTCACCACACACTGTCTGCTATCTCTGTCTTATTCCAGTGTAGTTAATTGCTGATAGGAAGCATTACTACTTCTTGTCTTAGGAATCCCTGTAAACACATTCTCCTGTTTGGGAATCTCTCTCTAGTACTTTTACCTCTGTATACTGAATAAATTAAAAATCAATTTAAATCAGAATTAGACTTCATGATAGCCCATTAAGCATCTCAAAAGTTATGTACTTTGACAAAATCCTAGAAGACTCTAAGAATGTAAAACTTTTTGTGCCATCAAATTTCCAAATTTTAAGTGTGGGAAACTGTTTTGATTATGTTTAATTTGTCCTCAAAACTGAAAGAGAAATTTACAGTGCTTGCAAAGAAATTTACAGTGTTGGGAAAAAAAAATATATATATATATAGCCACCTTTTGTTTTCTTTCAAATTTAAACAAGAGGACTGAATAGCCCACAAAGGAAGCTAGAACATTTCAAACTGACTTGCAATGACAGAATGATTTGGGCAGAGTTTTGTTTGCTGTTTCTTTTCAACATACATTCACTTTCTTTCCAAAATTTTCTGCTAAGCTATCAAAGAAAAAATTGTTCTTTTTTGTTGTCTGCCCTTAATGTTTTTATTTTGGTTTTGGAGGGGTTTTTTTTTGCATAGGATCATTTATGCTGCCAATTTTCTTTGTGTGTTTCAGTTTGTCCTCTGTTTTCTTGCTGTTAGACCTCTTGAATACCTGTCCAGTCAGGTATCACAAACTCACATGAGTGCTTTGATAGTAGTCAGAATCACTGAGAACAATACTTCTGTTCATTTAAACAGAACATATGATTATAATCTTTGGTATAGTTGCAAGGAGGAAAAAGAAAAGATCAGGATACTCTTGGACACTATCTGAGCCCAGCTGAAATCCTCAGGGGATTTTAGGGTTTAAAGTTACCAGGATGTAAATTTTCACTGAGCTCTGGCTGAGGAGGGACATCTGTATGCTCTGTTTCAAGTGAGCACATCACTAGGAATATTCTGAACTAGGAATATTTTATTGTTGATGTCCAGACACGTGAAATAACAACAGGACGGTCACATTTGTTCCCTTCCCCACCAGCTCCCTCCTCTGAGATGCCTCCCAGTTAAGCTCTCTTCATCACTCTGTTATTTTTAGCCTGATTTCCAAAGGAAACACTGCACATGAGACTGTGTTGTTTGTCTGTCTGTCTGCTTACCACTGCCTCCATAAAAATGCACCCTTGCCCAGTTTCAACCAAACTGGACAGCAGGACAGAAGCCTGTGGGATGTGAAGTAGCTGCCAGTTTCTCAAAACCTGGGGAGGCTGTAGCAGGAGCTGAGCAGCTGCCTGGATACAGAACGTACACACACCAGCACAGCACCACTCACCCTAATGCCAAAATTCTTTAGGGATATAGAGAAGGGATGGGCTATCCAGAGCCATCAGGAGCTGGAAGTTCTCCCCTGAGCTTCCAGAAGGAGTGTAAGAAAGGCATTTGCTAGCAAACAACTTTACAAAATGACACCTCTGTCTGGTGTCATTATTCCTTGACTCTGAAAAAAACCCATAAATATGACCCCTGGTTCTACTTTGCTGCTGATGGTAAATTAGGGAAAACGTAACAATGGAGACAAAAAAGCCCAAATTTCCAGCAAGCATCACCTGCTACAGTCACAGAGGGTACAGCCCAACCACTGGAAGAAGCAGTGGTTTGACTGGGTGGTCAGAAATGAAGTTGACAGGGTTATTAACCCCAGGTGATGACCACTGCTCGGAGTCAGGAATTGCCTTCCTCTCCACCAGCCCATAATTCTGGTGTACACCAGAACAGCTCAGTTTGAGCCATCCCCCAGCCTGAAATCAGGGCTCCCAGCCTGACCCAGCACAAGAAGCAACACCAGCACAAAAAACCATTTGCAGTGTCTACGGCTTAAATATTACCAAGCTGGGTAAAACATCTGTTTTGGCCAGCACCAACAGACCTGGGAGCACTGCCTGCTTTGGGGCTATTTGTTTATCTATTTATTTATGTTTTCTTTGTTTCTGTTGTTGTTTTTTTTTTTTACTAGCAGTCAAAAGCTTCCCATACAGAAGCATGAACTAAAACTATATTTAAGCCTTTAAAGCAAAGAGTGGCCGAGCACCTGCAGCTCTCATTAAGAACTGACTGATGTTCACTCCTTTGGAAGAGCAGCTTGGCACCACTGGAATCAAAGCACTGGGAGAAGAGCTCCACTGCTCCCTTCCCTTCCCAGCTAACCAAGGAGCCAGCAGAACACTAGGAGGGAGGGATGAGAGATACCCACTGTGTAATAGTTCACCAGGATCTTTGTTTTTCCTAAAACAGCCCTTTTTGAGTCACCAAGTGTCACCAAGCACTGAAACTGTGAGGTTCACTGACCCCTCTGCAAAATGTAGGGCTCTTTTCCCAAATATTTATCTTTTCAGCTGAAAATGTCTGTGCTTGATCTCTGACTGGAGTAATATTCTTGGAAGAAAAAGCAAAGTACTTTCAGCTGTTTAAAATAACTTCACAAATGATTTTATAAAAAAGCAGTCATACATAGTTGCATGTATTTTGCAAGGCCAAAAGGGAAAAAAAGAAAAAAGAATTAAGTTTGACAACTGGCTTGGGCAATGCTTTCATGTAGATCTAGTGCCTTTTTTGGACTTGAAATAAAACAAGGACCTGCCAGGGAAAACATGCAACCTGTGCATTCATAGGACAACAGGCTGGTTTGGGTTGGAAAGGACCTTAAAGACCCTCTTGTTCCAACTCCCTGCCATTGGCAGGGACACCTTCCACTAGACCAGGTTTCTCAGGGCCCATCCAACCTTCACATGAGGTGTATCTTTAAAAAGTGCACATGAGTAAAGAGCTAGTGGTGGCACAGACATCAAAAAAAGGATCTGTCACCACAGGTGCTCATCTCATGCCCTCTCTTAGATTTGAGACAAAATGGATTGATGGGGCAGTGCAGGAAATGAATTTACTAAACTTGAGTGAATTGTGTACAAACTGGGAAGATCCAGATTGAAAAATAGTTTTGAAGAAGGTTGTACACATGGTACAACCCTGAAATTACCGGATCAAATAGGAATTTGAAACAATTTTCTGCATTAAAGAAAGTAAGGTATGTTTACAAAAAAGAAGCTGGAAAATTTGGGAATACTTTCTCAGGCTTGACTTCATATTCCCCTTTTAAACTGAATGCCACTCAGTTTAGCAATGGATCTAAAGTTAGAAACAGGCTGTGCACAACCTGCCTGCCACACCTCCGGATGACCATCAGCTATCACACCCTGTGCAGCCTGCTCTCTGTGTTTCATATCACTTTAACAAAGGCACAGAAGCACATTATTTTTGAAGGTAAGGGTGGAGTGAGGAAGAGAACAAAAGAAGGAAACTTGAACAGGGATAGTGCATTAAAAAAAGAAAAACCACTCTAAAAAAGAGATGCTGTAATATGCTGGAAAGCAGTGATTGTCCTTAAAGTCCTTTCCTCCTCCCTCTGTATCTGGAATTTACACTGTGAAATTGCTACTGAAATCTCTGCAAGGAATTACTGAAATCTCCACATAAAATCTGTGTTCAAGGTCCTGGATCTTGTGCTCATTAAAAGTGCAGAGATGGGAAAAACTTCTGTTCCTTTAATTTATGCACTTGTGCCAAGAAGCTTTTGTGAAATACTCATAGGGGGACTTTTTCTATATTTTTTCTCTCCAGATATTAAAAAAAAATTGAAAAAATATCCTTGTTAATTGCATTTATGGCATTGTTCCTTTAACTGGAAGAGGGTATGTGAGATGACCCTGCCTGGTGGCAGCTCTGGCCCAACACTGCTGACAAGTGTGGTGTGAGGAGGTGGGCAAAGCAAACCTTTACTTTTTCATTGAAAGAACTGCTATAACTTGATTTTTTTTTTTTTTTTTTCTGCTCAAGGCCTGCTGCTTTCTCGGTGTCATACTGATGAAATGGAAAAACCCGAGAGCAGATTTTGTCCCGTGGTAGAGGTGGGGTAAAATTCCTGACTGCTATCAGAGGAAAGGTTGTTATTCTCATTAAATCATCCTCTCTGCAATATCATGCCGTGTTTGTGGGCTGCTGCAACTGCTTCTTTGGCAAATGTTCAAGTTAATATAAGCAATCATATTGTTCTAAGGTCATCCAGGAAACCAACAGCCTCCCTTTCCTGCTGACCCTCTCACCAGCTTCCTGCCATTCCTGCGCTCTTCCTAATGCACTGGCCTGATTTCAGCCTTGGGGAAGCGAGCTGCTCAGAAGCTCCTGCTGCAGAGAATCCCTAAGAAATACAAACTTTTCCTCAAGCTTCCCCCTTGAATGCAGCATGCTTCCTGACCACAGCCAAACTCCTCCAGTGCTCAGGGCCAGCAACTTCTTGCTTGACCCTGATGGGATAACAGCACTCTCAGGAATTTGCTCCCTAGGAACCTTTTTGCTACAGCCACAAGTGCACCTTTGTGTCCCTCTGAGTCCAGGGAAGAAGAGGGCTAAGCAGGTAGGAGGGAAACCTGCTGGCCAACAGCAGGGAAAGTGATCCATGCTTTTGTGATCTTCCATCACCTGCCCTTCCCATCTATCATGAGCCTCTGCACAGAAGAGTCAAGATTTTTTCAACTGAAAGAGGGTGGGGTTAGATCAGATATTAGGAAGAGATTCCTCCTTGTGAGGGTGGTGAGGCCCTGACACAGGATTCCCAGAGAAGATGTGGATGCCCCATCCTTGGAAGTGCTCAAGGTCAGGTTGGATGAGGCTCTGAGCAACCTGGGATAGTGGAAGGTGTCCCTGCCCATGGCAGAGGGGTTGGAACAAGATGATCCTTTTGGTCCTTTCCAACCCAAACCATTCTGTGATTCTGGAGACTGGTCAGTGACAGTTCCCTGGGACATTGTGTCTCACCTTTCCAAGACAAAGCAAAACCTGCTAAGAACGCCCCAAATCAGGGCGTTACAGAGGGGGTGCAGAGGGTGCCTGCCTTTCTAAGGGCTGCTGTGAAACAGAAGGGGGACAAAAGGGGCCAGGTGGTGATGACAGGGGCAGCAGGCACCCAGATCTGTCAGGGAAGTGTTTGTGGGGGCTGTGGGCAAACACTTGGAAAGGCACCGATGTTCACGCTGTGCCAGGGGCATGTCTGCAGGGACAGGATGACAAGGAGCCAAGCCCTCGGACTGGCAGCCTGCTCACCTTGTTGGGCTGTCCAAGCCACAGGTAATGGTGTTGATTAAACAAACACCCTGCTGGAGCAGCTGCAGGCATGTCGAGTGCCTGTGCGGGTGGGAGCAGCTCCAGAGGATAAACAGGGGAGAGGAGAGCCACTGGCATGTGAAGGGCTTGCTGGGAATGGGCCCACGGACATGAAACCACAGCCAGACAAAGGGAGGGGGGAATTTCCACAGAGCACTTGAAGATCTTATAAAATGTTCATTAAATTAGGTTTGCAGCCATTGTCAGCACTTGAATTATAAGGGCCAAATGCAATTGAAAAACTACCTTTTGCTTTCATGTGAAATGGTAACTGCACATCAAACGTTTTCATCTCCTCCAATGATAAATATGTGGAAATCTGTAGGACTATTTATATAAAAGCTTCCAAAAGATATGTTATCTCTGCAATTTACCCCCACTCCTTCCCCAAGGGATTTTTCTTTCATGTCTCCTTACAAGGTCTACATTTATTTACTGGTGAATATCACTTCAAATGAATTTAGTAGCAGGGATGTTTATAGAAATAGCACACTTTCAATGACTTGTGGAGAATACTTACAAAGTGAATGTTGTAAAACACAAGTGTGTTTACATTAGAAAACCAATAACAGACTGGTTAACAGGCAGTCAAGGCGTGGAAGAAAATAAGAGACCTGTTCATCAACTCCAAACCAGCCTACAGTCTTGAGTATCAAAATGCTCTTGTGGTGGTTCTACCTCTTTTGTGACAAACCTCTTCCCAAGTAAGCTTTAGACCAGGAATTTTCACTAATACTATTCAGGGGATCACTTGTACAATAATTTTAAGAGTAATTTGAAAATACATTATTCTGGATGATAGGAAATAAAGCAAACTTGTTCCAATAAGCAATTTGCAATAAATTATTCAATCACCTCTAATCAAAAGTGCACAGCATGAAGGCAAGTAGAGAAAAACATCCCTAAGCAGCACTTTATTTATTATAGTTTTGAAAGGAACCATGTGTGGCCAATGAATGAAATGAACTTTCCCAGAAACCCTGGTACATTTTGTTTTGTTTCGGAGAACCATAATTTAGACACCAATTTATTTGACAAGAAGCATTCACTTCCAGGTCAACCAGCTGCTTGACAGTTAAAAAAAGAAATTATGTGCTGATTCTGGGGCCAGATTCTCCTCTATCTACAACAGAATGACAGAACCAGAGAATGGTTTGGGTTAGACAGCACCTTAAAGATCATTTAGCACCAATCCCAGCTGTGGGCAGGGACACCTTCCACTAGACCAGGTTGCTCAGGGCCCCATCCAACCTGGTCCTGAATCAAGTACTAATCAGTACCAAGAATCAGTTTCACTTGAAATATGCCTAATTCTGCATGGATAGAACCACTTTACTTCCAGCTATAAAAAAATCTGGCAGCCAAACTGAGGCAAAATTAAATGCTCACTGTAAAGGAAAAGTTGCCATAAATACAAATAAACGTCCACAGCTTCTGGGCAAATTAGAAGTAAAATCTTTATGTTGAGAGGAAAAGATGTGGCTCTGCAATGAGCTGAGGAATTCTACTAAAGCCACCAAAATTGGAATATTTCCAGTATGGCACAGATGATCAGCATGGATGGATTCAATAGAGGACCCCTGCTCTGAGCATGTAGACAGACACAGCTGATTTATTTTCAAGCCAAGTAACACCTTCCTTCCTTTCTGCTCACCATAACATTGGCAAAGCTGGCTTTTGTTCCTTGCCCTCACTTCAATTCCTTCAGGCCAAAGGGAAATTAAAGTTTGACCAAGGAAGAGACAACAAGCAGGAGAAGGAGGTGCAGATCAGGAAGCGTGGTCTCAGGGAACCCAAATACCCAGGTCAGAGCCAGAATGCAGGTCAGAATTAAAAGAAGGGCATGGAAAATCCATGTTTTCATGCAAAAAAGGGGAAACGATCAGCACATCTCTCTCTCTAATTTATCAGACCTGAGGCACTACTACAGCATTGAAGGCAGCTCTGAGTGTCCCACGTGCATCAGGACTGTTTTACAGAAGCACCTGGTAAGCCACAGGGGTGTTGGTGTCAGGACAAGTCCAAGTGGGGGGAAATCCAGTCAGTCAAAACAAATAAACTGAAATGGTGATTTTTAAAGCACAACATACTCATGACTAAAAGGCACCATTCAGAAATACAGCAGCATTTCTTCCTTATTTTTTAATCATGGACAAGTAAATGAGCACCTTCTGATCCGTTTTAGCCAGCAGACAAACCATTCTGTAAAGGTTTAACAACATTTTCCAGTCTTCCCAGTACCTTGCCAATTTCAGCAAGGCCATGAAAGGAAAGAACCATCCAGCCATCATCCTGCTAGAAGTAGAGAGTTGCTTTTAATTATGGGAAAAAAAAGTCCCAGCACCTAGCCAAATGCCAGGCAAAAATTCCACTTCTAGAGCCTTGCAGAAATGGCAGAGACAGCTGAATAATGTCTAGGGGGAGGCCCTGGACTGGTGGTTTCACTGGTGCACAAACTTCCTCCCAGCTGTCATTCCAGTACACTACCCCAGGCCAAAGCAGGATAAATGGAACTGAAAAAGAGCCCCCTGGATCCATGACATTCCCTTTTCCAAACCTAAACCAGAGTCGTGTAGTATTCCAGCCCAGTTTCTAAGATGATGAATTACATTCTTCAGAACTTTGCTACATAATTATGGACACCTTTTAGGAAACTAGATATCCTTGCAAGTCTGGATTAAACTACTTGCAGAATGTTTACACAGAGTACAGTTATCTTCTCCTCTTGTTAAACACAAGTGAAGTAGACATTGCTAACATAAAAAACCTACTAATTTTCAAGGAATGTGTGAATCTTCAAGAGTTCTGAAGAGCCAAGAGAAATGCAGACATTTAAAAGAGTAGAATTAAGAAGTGTAAACAGCATTGCCAAAAGTATCCCTATTTTGTTGGCACAGTCCATGCAAATGAGAACACTGCATCCTTATTTCTTCCAGGCAAAAAACCCCTTCATGCTAGATGAAAGGAATTTCTAAATTATAGCTATAAGTTTTTAACAAGAGTTCACAAGGTTTCCTTCCTTAAGTACTGTTTAGATAAGGTGCTTTGAAACAGAAATTCACCCTTCCTCAGGTTCAAACAGGATCGTGGCTTCCTGTCATTCCAAACTTCTCTGCAGCTCTGTCAAACCACCACCGCTTGTTCCCAGCAGTGAGGATTCACCACCAACCATCACAGGAATGCCTCACACCTTCAGCTGTAGCATTTCCTTGGATGGGGAGGCAGGTAGGGTTGAAGAAAATAAGTGGGAAGAACATCCATGCAGGGCCATTTGGACAGCAAGTTGTGGTCTCTCTGACATTTTTTGCTGTGCCCATACGTTTGGCCAATTATCTGCTGGAAATTAATTGTCCCATGGTGTGATCATTTTACCCAAATTACCCCTACAGAGAGCCAGGAAAGAAAGCTGTGGAAAGGCCACTGAGTTGTCACATCCTGCCATGAGAAGAGCTGTAGGTTGTACATCCACCTCACCATCTCTCCCTGTTTCTGAATCGTAATTTTGCCTCACCCGACCAGGGAGAGAATGATGGAGCATCAAGGTCCAAATATAAAAGGTCCAAATATAAAAAGGTTCTCTCTTTAGGGTGAGAGGTGGAGGGATGAGGTTCGCTGGAAAGCTGCTCACATTTCATTCCAGTAATCCTGTCTGCTTCCAAGCAGATTTCAGAAAAATATCAGTGTTCTGCTGAATAGCTTTAATGGGATTACCTTTAAGGCTTCTCTAATAAGTGGTGTTATTAAGTTGTCTGGCTCGTATGGAGAATTATGCATAACCACTGGCACTCCCCCTTTTTCCCCGGTTTTGTTACAAATTGGAATTAGTGTCTACTTGGTGTTAGGTTTCGTGTTTTAAAGAGGATTGGGTTAGGGGAAAATCTTTTAGGTAAAGCCCTTTTTAAAATTTTGCCCATATTAAAAAAATCCTTCTTTCAGCCTATGAAATGTGTCCTAAAAGGGATTAGAGATGCTGTTCAGTACAAATCTGCCAGGAAGTCCAAATCAAGATTTTACAGATCAAACAACAATGCAAATGATTGCAAAGGCCTAAGATTTTGTAGGAAAAAATTGTCTCATCTTTCCAAAGCCAGTCTGAAAGCTCAGTGGGAATTACAAGAAGTAGGCAAAGCCTGAAATTATGTAATTCTTTCAACCCTTTCAAGGTGAGTAATTAAAAAAAATTATATTTAAATCACTCATTTTAAAAAAGCGAGTACACTTAAATAGCATTGACTGGAATGTTTTTAACTTGATGGAAAGTCTCTCTAAAGTGAATGAAAAAAGACTATTAAATTCAAGCAATTCTTAGTCCAATCCCTTGAACAAATGATAAAATAGGTGGTATCCTTAGACCAAAATAAACTAAGATAACACAAACAAAGAATTGTTAAAACACAAGAAAAATCACTCCCATGAAGACGACCTAAAGAAATGACATAAAACCCCAGAGCTACTGTATCCAGACAATTTATTGAAGGAAATCCCCCAGGGAATGACACTGAAAGGGCCTGTGCTCCTGTGGGACGTTCTGCAGCAGTAAAGGTGATCACCAGGAAGGTGTATGGGTACAGCTGTGTTGGTACTGTTGACACCTTAAACACCTGTTTCATTTTCCTGTGACAGGAGAGAAATAGAACTCCAGCACAGTGACTGCCAACAAGTCTTGGTGCAAGGAAATTTGTTTTCCCTCTTTTATGGCTTGATCCTCCTCAACCCCCTGTTGGCAGCAGAACCTCTTGTTGACTCTAAAAGTGTCTCTACTCTGAATAGTTTCCTGTGGCTGAAGAAGTCAGAGCTTCAGATCAAAAAAAGCTTTTTTATATTCAGTTTCAATCACTATACATATCACTATATATCTACATCTCTATCTATCTATATCTTTTTATTGCTGTAGAAAAAACAGGGAATGCTGATTTTTCTTTGGAGTTTCCATCTTGATATGTGGGACATCAAGATGAAACTTCAAGTGGGAGAATGCTAATGCAGCACAAGGAACCCGCGTGGGCTTTGTTTTTCACATGGGAAATAGCAGAGATGAGCTTCAGAGCTGCAGCAAAAGCAATTGAGCAATTGCCAAGATTTGTAGTCATGATCTCAGGATTTCACTCACTTGAGCAAATACCCTTGAAACTCCCATTATGGTTTGTGAATCAGCAGCTGCCTTACTTTCTTAGAGATATCATCACTACAAATAAAAGTGTTGAATCCCCAGGGAGATCAGAAGGTTCTGGTCTCTATTTTCAGGGACTTTTTATTTTCTGGGCTGTGTACAGGAGTCCAGCTCTATTTCTTGGAATCATAAAAAAGCGCCTTGGGATTTGCTTGACCAACCAGCCTCCTGTTTTCTCAATATACACCTCACCTTTCCTAACTACCTGGTAGGAGGAGGAGTTCAAAACAAAAGAAACCACACTCTGGCAGTCCCATAGCACTGCTCAGCATTTTCAGCTGTGAGGAATTTCTTTGCTTTAAGTGGAATTCCTCATGCAGAAAGGCGTTCTTCAGGATGTGGGGTGCCATAAAAATCTCACCCTTCCTATATCTGCTGCCATTTGAAACATCCTGTGCATTATAAGCTCAAAGAAGCCAGTAATAAAAGAAAATGTGCTCTGAAGCCCTATGATTCTGAGGCTTCAGGACACATTTAGGCTGCTTCACCTCTTCACACAGCATAAGGTGAAATCATTCTTTTTCCAGTTGCACTGGAAAATCTGTTCATGCCCAGGTTTTCTGTGTTTTTCTAGTGGCTCCCAACAGACATTACCAAACCAGCATCACTGCTGAATTTCCAGGCAAAGATATGAGGCCCTGAAGTAAAATGGGGGTGCTCAAGAGGAGTGCTTTTGTTGGGATGACTCCTTTCAAAACAGCATTATTGCTATATTTGACTGATCAAAGAACTTTTATACATGATTCATTTTTCACTGACTTCCAAATATGTATATTTCAACAAACAAATAGTAGAGAAGCCTGAAAAATAGAAACATAATGAGTAAAATTTTCATAAGCACCTAAGGAACCTAGGTCCTAAGGAGCTACACTCTGCTTTAATAAATGATTTATACATTGTGACTGCACTGAAAACCATCTTCAACAATTTTAGGCTTGTGATTCAAACAAATTTTCACCAGTTGACCTGTGTTTCTAAATGGATGGTAAAAGCACTGAATCATTTCTGAAAGCACTTCAACTTTTTCACTCAGTGATCTAAGTATATTTACAGACACAAAGTTTTATATATCTCTGATATTTATAAAGTGCCTTTGTTCCACACACTGCCATAGACAGAACATTCTAATTGTTCATTTTTGGAAGGCATGATGGGAGTCTCGGTGCAAGAAAAAGATTGCACTTACTCTCAGAGGTAAAGGGAGAACATTTTTATATTTGGCAATACTTTCTCCCAGGGGGAAGAAGCTGGTTATGATCAAGACAAGCTGGAGACAAACACTGTCTGTGACAGATGACGGTTAGCAGGACCATCCCAATATCTGATCGAGTTTAGGATGCTCTGATGACCTTTCCCATTCTTTTTTTTTTTTTTTTTTCTGTGAGAAGGGTGGAAAGTCAAAAGTATGAGTAATGGAAGTCTGAGTCTAGTCCTTTTTTAGACATGCTCAAAACTTCCCTCTCTGTCCCTCACAACCCGTTTACATTCCTAATCTTCATGTGGTGCCTATTAGCTGAGCATAAATATGGAATGTTAAGCCTCTGTCTATCCCAAGCTATCTGCAACCTCAAAGGATTCAGGAAAAATTAAACAAGAGAGTAAGTAGGCTTCCAGAAATAACAGAGCTTTAATAAACACATGAAGTATTTATAGAACATGTAAAGAACAAAGGAAATGCAGCATTTCCTCCCAGCCCATCAGTGTTTCATGAATACTATTCCCATTCCATGCCACTACTCTGAGGAAAGGCACCACAGATAACACACCTAATCAACTCCCCTGGACCAACCTGATTTTTGTCAAAAATACACATTCCAGTGATATATGCATTTCAAGATTTAATTCTTTTGTAAATAAAGTCATGCTTTTGAAAAAGGAATCTTATAGTAAGCCTTTGGGCTGCAGAGGTGATGGTTACTTGTACACCTGCAAGACCTGCAGTGGGGAAGCGATTGCATATCACATTTTTTGGTCATATAATGTAATTGAACATGCAGAGTGTCTGCTGCTACAGTGGCAAACACTGGGGTACTGTAAACTACAGGGGAAAAAAACCACATACATGACCCATGCCTCATTCAGAAATCTTGGGCCAAAGAGCATTTATGCAATTAATGGAGGGTAAAATATTGTGGGGACATTCTAGCTTCCAATCAATAGAGTGGTATCTGCCATGGTGTGTGTGTGTGTGATTGCTCAGACAATTTTAAAATGGGATATTACAACATAGCAGGCCCTTTAGAGAAAGTTTAGGTGTACAGCTGCAAGAAAAAAAAGATGGTTAGGAATCAGAGGCCTGACCTGATCGGCATCTCCACTGTCAAAAATTTAACAGTCTTGAAAATTATTCTGAGGGTTTTTTTTCAAGAAAAAAAATAGAAAACAAAGAAAAAGTCATGGCATCTACAAATGCTCACTCTCTTGATTGGACAAAATTAAAAAAAAAACAGGGCAGTAGAAAGTCTTGGACCCTCAGACTGAATTTCTCAAGCAGAGACTCTTGAATGAAGAGGCTGGAGCTAATGGGCTTCTCCCAGTGCTCTGTGCTGATCCATCTGCAATCCCACATATAATTGCTGTTCAAAGATTAAGCCTGACACTAGAGATTTCTTAGAATCCTCAATCTCAAAAAAAAAAAAAAAAGCCTAAAAAGGAAACAAAGGTAGAAGACTGAAGCCAAAAGCTGACCTGCACTGAAAAGTTTGAGCTTCTTTTTAAGGTATCTAAAAATGAGTATGGAAAAAATTACAACAAATAACTATTTGACTTTTTCATGCAAGTCAAAGATCATATACACACATACTATGAATCTCTCTTGCCTGTGCTAATGGAAATCTTTGGAGAACTTTAATTTAGCTGCTGTTAACAATCCTGCTACAATTGAGTCAAGTGCAAAGTGCTTTGTAAATAATAGAGCTGTTTATAACCTAAAGGGCAAACCCAAGTCCTGTTTAATTTCCTTACTGTTGGTCATAAACCAGTCATTTCAAGAATAGAAGTGTGATGTGCAAACATAGCAAAGCTCCCCCTTTTATCATCCTGTCAGAGCAAACCCATCCTCTTTTCCAGCTTCGCTACCATCTTTGGAAGTGAGAGAAAATTCCATCTCTAGCGATGCAGAGGCACTCCAGACAATCCAGAGCTCCCCGGGCTTAACAAGAAGAAGGCTCAGATTCTACAGCTGATTTGGGTTTGGGATGTTTTGGCCTTGAAGCCCCTGAGTGGTTTCTCATGACAGAACCTTTGCTAATTGCAAAGGTGTCAGTCACAGCAGCACTGCCGCCGGTGCCACCAGAGCTCTGCTGGCACCCGGGAGCAGGAGAACCCAAGGGACACAAGTCAACGCTTTCTTGACAAGGAGCTGGCTGAAAATAAGTGGTTTGCACACCTTCCCAGAGATCCAAGCCTAGCTGGGAATGATTCATGCCCATGGAAAGGGGCTAGGTTTGCTGGATGGATGCATGAGGCTGTTGCAATGAGCTCAGGAGCTGCACAGTGAAAATGTGCTCTTGAAAACAGAGATATGGGTGGAAAGGGTTTGGTACCAGTTTAACTCTGAGAGACCATGGAATATTCAGGATGTTTGATAGTATAATGTCACCTTTTTTGGGGTTTTTATAGACAGGCTTAGCACAAGTCTAGAAAACAAAGACTAAAGTAGAAAATAGAACAGGAGATGAGCCTTCTTTACTGGGAATGTATCCTGCAAACAAACTTCAGACAACTCATAGAAATCTTGTTAAAAAGACTAGTGAAAATTTTTTGGCCAGATTAGGGCTGTGGATGATCTCTGTATCTAAAATAAATCCATTTACATCATCTGGCTCTCTGGTTGTTAAGGGTTCTTAAAATACTTCACTCATTTGCCAATTTATAGGTCATCATTTTTGAGAGCCAAACTCGTAACTTTTTTTTAGCTCAAGGAACTGATTTTCTTTCTCACTGGAGACATTGCTGATCTACCTGGGATTAGATATGCAACCAGTGCTTTCTAGCAGTGTGAAGGAAAGCAAAATGTTAAAATAATGATGAAGGTTTGGTTAAAGATTACAAAGTTAATTTGAAATCCCTTTCATTCCCAAGGTAAACTTTCAGAAGTATTTCTGGAGGGAGGATCATCTTCTTACCCTTTTGTTATGATCTTCCTTTGCAGGAATACTTAAGCCTAAATGGACTGCATTAAGAACAGTTTTTCAGTTTTTCAAAATATTTTAACAGTTTGCCATATAGAGAAGCAGGCTGGAAAGAAAATTATCCGTAGGAGATAAAAAAATAAGTTTCAGGTCTTGTTTTCCATGCTTCCTGTGATTAAACTTTATCTAGGTACCCCATGTGATCCCCCTGCCAGGTTGGTTATGAGGGTTATTTAATCACTGATGGTACTGAAAAATAGAAAATATAGCAAGAAAGAAAAATGGCCTGTGAAAAGAAGATGGAATTATCTGCAGAAGTGTGTACTTCAAAGTTTACCTCAGCAGAAAAGGCTGTGGGTAATTTGTTATTAATAGGGCTTTTGCATGTAGTTCGTGCTTTTACAGTGACAGAAGGTATCCCCCTCTTTCTTGGAAATGTGTTTTCTTTCTAGAACTTCCAAACTGCCCGGACAACAGCACGTGTCAGGGTGGAAATTCATGGAATCACAGAATGGTTTGGGTTGGAAGGGACCTTAAAGGGAGACAACAAAGTGCAACAACTGCCCTTTCTCATTCCTAAGTCCCATATACACCCTTGTTCTCCAGGAGGAGGAACTATCAATGCAACAGGCTAAAGGACCTATTGTTGACTAGCACACAATGTTGATCTGAGTGCATGTATTGACACCTTTGGAGGCATTAAAAAAACCCCAAAGAAACCAGACCATAAAAAATTATGGATGAGAATTACATTTAGTACATCCAATATGTGATGCACTTCTTTCTGTGTAATGCTCTGCAGATGTCTGCTTATAATGCAGGTTAAAAACAAATTAGGAACATCGTGGCTGTTTACTCCTTGTGTGCAAGCTATTTGTAAATAATGAACAGTACAACTGTGCTGGGGAAAATCCTGACCCCTGCAAGCCTGGCTGCTGAGCCTCAGTAGAGGTTCATCACCCAGCTCCTGTTAATTCATGAAAGCAGCCTGAAATGTGTTTGAATAAAACCCTGGGCTCTGCAGAGACATTTATATCACCTCAGTGGATGTGAGAAGAATGACAGGAGCACTAATAGCAAACCCAAACAACATGCATCAGTGTTTGACAGCCCCCCTGTCAGCTCAGGTCACACATGCAGCAGGGTTCAGGCAGTATTTCAAAGCAATGGTGCCTGGGGGCCCTGGCTCCCTTCTGTCGAGACCCATTAGTGGCAGAGACTCCCAGACACAGAGCCCACGGCCACCAAAGGTGTAGTTGGTGGCCCCCTGTCACTGGCTGTGCTCAGACACTGCTCTGGGTCCTCTCCCAGGCAGGAACAGCAGCAGCTTGCTTTGTGCTGTGGGAAACTCTGGGCACAGAAGCACAGAATGGGTTGGAAGGAACCTTAAAAATCCTCTAGTTCCAAACTCCCTGCCATGGGAGTTCCTCCTCCATGCCACCTTCCTCTAGTCAGGTTGCTCCAACCTCTATGGACACTTCCACGGCCCCCACAGTAAAGATTTTCTTCTGAATATCTAATCTAAACCTCCTCTCTTTCAGTTTAAAGCCATTCCCCCCTGTCCTGTCAGCAGGATGCTGCCTGCCTTTTTAAAACATGCAGAGTTGTTGGTGGCTATTAAGCATCTATTCCAAGGCACAAAAGTCCCTTCAGGATGTCCAAAAGCAGAGTGATTAGAAGGAACAATCACATCCCAGAGTTTGCAGAAGGGCTGATGTCTTGAACTGAGAAAGAGCTGTGCTGGAGAAACTTAGAAATAGGGCTATAATAATGTTTTATACTGTACTTGTTTTTATGATCCCTGCATAACATATTGGAAGCAGCTGTGACATTTTTGAACACGGGGAAAATGTGATGGACCTATTTATTAAAGGGGGTTAAGAGCCCCAGGTGGTCTGGAGATTTAAAGACCAGGAAATACCAGAGACAAATGAGAAAACAGGGTGATCCAAGCCATACCAGTTGAAATAGATTTTGATGATAAAGCACAGTTATAGATCTTACAATCTGAGATGGATATGTCATGGCAGGGACAGCATTACTGAACGGTTTTAGGGATGATAATTACACAGTCCTCTTTCATGTGCCCTCACCACACAGATTCACCCAGTCCTACGCACTGCCGGAAAGCCTGCAATTTTTAAAAATTACAGAAATGCCCAGGATTTTTATACCCCACAGTTATAAAGTCATAATAATTCATGGATTTCATGTGAGAGTGTTTCCTAGCCTGAAATTGAACCCTGCAGTTTCTCAGCACATTCAGATCAGCACAAAAACATGGGGCCAGGTTCTGCCTTCGCAGAATGCATGGATGTTGATGCTTAATACAGAAAATCAAGCTTTCCTTTTTCTATCAATCATATTCAATGGGAAACACGCATAGCAGTGAGAGGTTTTAAAAATGTGTTTTAGTCCATCCTGCATCTGTAGCTCATCTTGTTCTGGAAGCTTATGGTCTTTGCCACATTACTGGACTTTATCCAGCCTGATAAGACAATTCTATCATTTAAATTTATTACTCAGAGAACTGTCTAGCAAGACAGCTGTGAATGCCTGCAGAGTATTTACAGATAATCTCCACATATTTGGGTTTTAACAAAGCTGAGCAAGAACCGCTGCAAACCCTGCAGATATTAGCTGTTTTCAGAGCTTGTTTTGCAGTGTCATGGCACTGCAGTGCTGAATTTTATGGTGTTTAGTCTCCACTGAGCTCAGTCAAGGGCTGTGGGTCAGCACCAAGAGAAGGACAAGTGTCTGGCCAAACTGAAGGCACGAGGAGTGCTGCCACTGACTTCAGTGGGACCATGATTCCACTGCAAATATCTTCCCTGCCTACACACTCTCAGTGATGCCTCATTCCCAGGCTGTAGCCTGCCTCGAGGGGAGATCTCCTTGTTTGTTTGCAAACAGGCTCAGAGCAGCATCACCTACACAAGTTTTCATTAAGTGGGTCAGCAGTGGGCCATCAGCACTCCCACGTGCACGGGGTACCAGTGCAAGGTGACGTTACTCATGGCTGGTTACTCATGTTCCTGCTCCCTGGAGACAGCAATTCCTGGTTTGCAGCTGGCAAATAAAGCCTTGGTACAGTGCAGTGAGCCTGCTCAAAAGGCAGGATATCCATTTGACCAGGAAAACACAGGTTTCACGTCCTAGTCAGGATGAGAAGCGGAGTACCTGAAATTGCGAGTGCCTGACTTGTGAAATCCTGGGAGAAAATGCTCATCTTGCAAACAAGGACAACCGCCCAAGAGTGGTGAGGGAACACTATAAGACCTATGTGCTTTTGCTAGTCAGACTTAGCTACCTTCTCTTTATATGAACACAAAAACACAGGTTCCTCAGTTTTTAGCCATTCAGTACTATGGAGATAAGAACAATGATATCTCTGGCAAGAAAAAAGAAAAACAAGGAAATTTCCCTAATTGCTTCATAGGCTTGTGTAGTATATACCTGCATCATACCTGCTGCAGAAAAATTTAGGTCAGAGCTACACGAAATATAATTTACAGATCCAAAGTTCTACCACCTAATCTTGGAGTAGGCAAGGCCAGTTGTGCTGACTGTGTTAGAGCTTTAAGCTAAATCTAAATGTTTCCCAAGAGACTAGAATGACATGTGGAAGGTTCAGTAATATTATTTATTATTTAACAATGTGTTTTCATTCTGGACATGGTTCCTTTGGGATGTGTACTCCTGGCTGGTTGCAGAGATTGCAGCTGGATGCTGCCACTTGGAAGTATCTGTGCACTTTGAGCCAGTAAAAACAGCCATCCAAAGAGTGTCCTGTATTATATTAGGAATGTAAGCCATGACTTAGGTTTCCAGGCCAACACAACCAAAAATACCATGTAACAGTTGCAGAGGAAAATGATGAACGCTCCCATTTGCTTAACTTTATTTGCCTTTAAGGGCTAGGAAGATAAACCGGATTAAAATAAAAAATAAGCAAAGGCACCAGGATGGTTTCTTCAAAATATGAAGCAGTACTTTCTATGAGTTTTTCTGTGTTTCAGAAGAGCTATGAGAAGTCAGGGCCCTTTGTCCACTCATAACTATTTGCATCAGCTGTTAACCAATTCATCTGCAGCTTCCAAATAAACTGCAGCTAAATATGGATCAAAAGCTTTTGTCTGCTTTGAAATGCCCATCCTGGGTGCTTGGTCTCTTACTGAATCTATCACTGGGAATCCTAATTATTTTTATGCCTTCTGGTTTACATCTGAAATTAAAGAACCACTCTGTATACCTCTAGAAAATGACAAGTTTATAGTGGAAAAATCTTGTGCTCCCTTACATCTGTGAATACCTACATCCTCAAAAGTAGTGGCAAACTGAAGGAAGACAATTTTACTTTGACCTTCAAGGTCTTGGATCCTGGCAGGTTTTTGCCTCAGATCCATTTGACTGTAAATACTTGCCCACTTGAACATCTCACAAGAAAATACATTTAAAGTAAACTTGCATTCTGGGGCCAGACAACCTAAAGATAGTCAGACTTTTATTTTATGACTGTCATTGGTAACTGTAGAAGATTCCTACAATAATAGGGTATTGTCCTCTCCTTATAATCTGATAATTTATGGTACAATTGCAATAGTCAGTAATGTGGTGTCTTTCTGTGCAGTTTAACACCTGACAAAACAGCTTCAAGAGCTGCTTTGGATCCAAATCCAATGTAAACACCACAGGCTGCCATTTAATGCTTAGAAACATTTACACCACAAACATTAACAATAAAGTTCTTTCACTCGCCTTTGGACATTGTTCAAAAAAAAAAAAACCAAAAAAACCCCAGGACCATTTTGGTGTTCCTGAAAGTGACAGAATTAAATGCAATTCAAGACACCCATTTATGATTGGCCTTTGTATTCAATGATTCTTTTTGAGGGGTCAGTTTTCATGATTATCATCTTCTTTTGGAGCAGCAGTTTGGAACATTGGCTTTTGATCATCTTTCTATAATATTTTTCTTTTAATTACCTCTCCCAGTTCCATTGTCACAAATATCTAGAAATCCATAACAAGTAGGTGAAAAATACAAAATCATTTGCATTGTAATCTTATTTTTCCCAGCTTTCTGCTTCTCTGTCACCAATTGATTGCCAATTCTCACAATATCTTGCAAATATTTTCCATTTTTAACTGTTGAACCAGAGTTCCTCCATGAATAGATCATTTCCTCTGCTCAAGCCTCTAAAATATAACTTGTACCAATGGGTAAGAGGAGGCCAAGATAGAATTCTCTTTGCTGACTGATAAAATACCACTCCCAAATAATCTTATTGATACAATGAATTATTATAAACCCAATCTTTGTTTCCCATAATTATTCTGTAATATTTGCTTTGAATTTCAGCCATTTCTCTCCCTAAACTGAGGTGCTGAGGAAAGGGATTCCCACAGGAGAGGGATTCAGGCATAGCCAGAGATGTCTAATCTAAAAGCCAAGCACATTAAGTATCTTCCAGCTCTGACTTTGACAAATTTTAAGCTATTTAGCAGTGGAACTCACTCAGCCTCTGAAATACCAACTCTTTTAGAAGTTCACCACCTGTCAGGCTACCTCTGAACAAAGGCCAGCATGGAAGCAGCATGGGTTAAAGCAGCTTCACCAACAGAAGAGCAAATAATAACCAGCAGGTTTTATTTCTATAAACACAGTCTAGTGCCAACTGGTGACTTCACGTCTATGGAAAAGTTTAAATATCCTTGTCTAAGCTAAGCCTTGGAGATTTTATTTGAAGTGATGTTTTCTAAAACATTCAGTGGGGCAACCGGAGCTGTGCCATGAGCAGGATAAAAAGTCCTGAGTAGAAGAAGCAAGAGGAGAATGCTGACCATCTTGAGCAAGGACAAGGCTGGTCTCTCTGAGCCTGAAGGGGGCTCTGGTGTCCCAGTCACCCATGTGGAGAGCCTGGCCTCCTGCCCAGGTGGAGGAGAGCTGGGGTCAGGAGTTTGGGGAGCTCCAGCTAAAATGCCTGAAATCCCTCACTTTGCATTGGTATTCTGACTCCAGGTGCCAGTTCAGAGCCTTTGATTCGTTCCCATAGTTTAATCTATCAGACCAACCCTGGCAGAGATGCTCTCAGCACTATCAATCTCCCACTGCAGCTTCCATGGAACTGAGGGGTCTGTTAGGCATCTGCCCAGCTCCCTGCCTGCCTACTTCACATAGTCTTGGAGAGCTCAGAATCACAGGAAAGGCAAAGCTGGAAGGAGCCACTGGAGATCATCTAGTCCAAGCTACCTGCTCAAGCAGGATCCCCTAGAGCACCCCTGTCCCTCAGGACTGTGTCCAGCTCCCCTTGGGATATGCCCAGAGAAGAAGACTCCAGTCTCTCCCTGGACAACCTGTTCCAGGGCTCGGTCACCTGCACAGCAAAGAAATTCTTTTTCTCCTATTCAGGTGGAACTTCCCATGCATCAGTTTCTGCCCCTTGCCTCTCATCCTGTTTCTCAGCAGCACCAAGAAGGTCCTGGCTCCAGCCTCTTGACCTCCTCCCTTCAGACACTTTTACACTTTGAAGACCCACAGCTCCAGGGCAGCCAGCAAAGCTCCCTTCCCCTCAGGCACTGCTGCCTTTCATGCAGGATTCCAAAATGTTTGAGTTTTGGTTTGGGTTGGAGCAGCACCAAAACGATCAGACTCGAGATCCCCCACAAAAGAGGATTGTGTTTCCTGGTCCCAGCCAAGATCAACAGCTGGGGGTCAGCTGTGGCTGCCCCGGACGTTTGCTGGTGGATTCACCCAGGCCAAGAGCTGATTCTGAGGAACAGCCCAAAGAAAGACAGGGCAGATCAGGAAGGAAAAGCTGCCAGGAATGGAGGTGCCTTTTTAACCTTTTCTTAAAGTAAATTACCCTTCCCAGTAAGAAAAACACATTGCTTAAGTGAAAGAGCTCCCTATCAGCTCCCGAGCCTGCTCTGCCAATGCAGCCAGAGTACAAAATTCAAGAGCTGCAGCTCCTTCCCACACAGCCTCCCCCAGAACCATCCTTCCACAAATCTGAATGCATTCAAACTAGGAATGCAATTCAGGCAAAATAAAATGTCTTGGTATCTGTTCCACTCTCAGTAAGAGAGGTTAATCCTCCTTTTCCCCAAACTATTTTATCCTCTAAGCTTCTTATCACCTTCTGCACCATCCACAATGTGAAGACACAGTTTTTGTCCATTTCTAAAGTTTGCCACTACCAATGCTGTCAGGAGATTGCATTATGACAGGGATGCAATTTTTTTTTCCAAATCCTAAGGTAGGAAGTACTAAAATAATATAGAAAAAGATGCTGTACAGTCGTAGCTACTGTCCTCATTTTTAGAAGAGTTTTATGGAATAATAAAGGAAGCACACTTAAAGACATCTATACTCAAACATTCTTGAGAGTTCTTTTCATCAGAAGAGAAAATTCAGTTCTCAGAAAACAGTTATGACTTTACTGCATACAAAGTGAATGTGAAATTCTTTTCTTGTAGCATTTTTTTTCTCATTAGACTATCTTCTCTTCAGCATCTAAGAAAGAAAACCCTTTTAAATTAAACAGAGCTATTGTTCTTAATGTGTGCCAAGGAAGGAAGGAAGCTTTTTGGGGCTTTAAAAATTTATTTTTAATAAAAGAAACCACAAAAGGGAGCCCTCAAATACTCAGAGTCATGCAAGACAGCACACGCCCGTCCACGATAGCCACGGATTCCTTACATGGATATGCACCAACAGAGCGAGACTCAATTATACAACAGCTTCTCCTGGCACTGAAGGAGTCAGCCAGACCTGCTTTTTAGAAACCTCCAGCTCACAGCCAGCTTAATGACATCTGCAGGATGGAAGAGGAAGAAATGTAGAGCAGTAGGGAAAAAGGTAGCAATAGGGGAAAAAGGTAGAGCTACATTCCAGCTTTAGGAGCAGCAGCAGCATCAGAACACCTTCCTTTCTCCAAACAATGAACACAAAGCATTTTTACTTTTGCAGTCCATTTTCAGTCACTGAAAATAGAATCTGAAAAAATCCCTGGTCTTGATTTTAGAATCAGAATTAAGATGCAAATGAGTGGAACAGTTCAAACTGAAGATACCAGTGTGACATGGAGAAATGTGCTGCACACACAGTGAATCCAGGTTAAGACTCACAACCTGGAGGCAGATCTGCATATGAAACCAAACAAAAGCCCTGGATGAAAACTCCTTCAGGGTTGGGTGTGGATCAAATTGCGGATGAGGACCTATGACCTGATTTCTAGGCCCATAACAAACGTCATTGTTTTTGTGACAAGGGTATTAGACCTTGTGTAATTTGCCTTCTCCACACCTTTCCCCCCCAAACACCTCTACTCTCCCTAAGGTAACCCACCAAGTAGTAGCCCCAGGTGCTTTATGCTCTGCTTCCACCTCTGTGCTGGCAAGCAAGACTCAGAGACATCCTTCTTGCTGGTGTGTACATTTGCTGCTGCCAGCATTGCTGGGAGACAGCTCTCCTGTGCTAAGGAACTCCATGCTGTCACTAACTTTAGTGGCACTAAGGATGTCAGCAGTTCGGTGGCATCCTTTCATATTCATGGTCTGCATCTGATGGAGAAGAAACCATCCCACCTTTGCAATCTGTCCCTGCCACCTGATCCTGGGCTGTGACAAATGCAAACATGATCTCTCTGGTTTGCTTATCACAGCAGACAGAGCAGCTGTCTCACATATTTAGGACTTGTTTGTGCTGTCTAAATTAATCTAAATCTAATTAAAAGTGCTTTGGGTTGAAAACAAAAGTTACCACAGAAATTAAAGCTGAGAGATGTAGTTACAATAGTCTGACAAAGTGAAAATACATTATCCCTATGATTTATACAAGAATTGGAGGACGTGGTGGACTATAGCACAAAATACTTGTCCAGTAGAACAAATATTTCTGCAAAAAGGAGGTCATGGCAGTTTCTCCAAATGATGGACCTCTGTAGATAACTTTCCAGCTTTACTCCTGCACTGTAGGAATTGCCTGACACAGATTGGATCAACATTGGAGGCAGGTTTCATGATAAGGCAGTTTTCAGAAGAAATTATCTTTGCTCAGCAAAGCAGCAGACAGGTCTGGGTCCTCCTGAAGCCAGAACAAACAACAAATCCAGCTCCCAGAGTCTGGGAAAATGAATTATCCCCTCTCCAAGGTGGAGCTGCTTCCATTGCACTGACAGCACATATTTTGTACAGCTAAAAGGCAATTTTAATGGGGAAAAAATGGGACATAAGCTCAGGAATTAACAGTGCAGCTACTATTTCTCTCTCCCCTGGCATGGAACCTGTCCTAACCTGGAAGGGGTGGGGGCTGACTCCTGCTCCTGGTGCCTGGGAGGAGCTCCCTTCCTGTCCCTAGGGAAAGCTGCCAGCTCTCTCTGCCCTGTCCCTCCTTGGGGGGCCCTGGACGGAGCCTGCAGGCTGCTCCTCCAAGGGCAGCTGCTGTGTGTGGCACTGCCTGTTGTGGCCTTGGCTGGGCTGCAAAAGCCTCTGAGCTTGGCTGGGGTGAGGCACTGAACCTGACACATCTGCAGAAACGTTTGTTATTTGCCATGGTGAAGCAGCTCTGTTGCTGACACACCAAAAACACACTTAATTTCTATTCCCTCTGTCTGCACCAGTGGCAGTGGCCCTGGACATCCACACAGACCTCCCCACACATCCCTACTGTCGTGGGTAGGAGTGACAGGCTCCTCCACCCAAGGCAAGGATCTTGGCCAGACTTTCTACATCATAGAAACCCTTTTTATTTTCTACTTGTACACACTAATTTTTTTTTTTTTTTTTGCATAAAGGTTTGAAGTCCTGGCCTCATTTCTTTTTCAAAGGAACACCTAACTGAGTGTATTTGAAGGATATTTTAGAGCTAGACAGGTAGAAACAAACTACATGTGAAAAATATAAGGTAGTGTAAATAAATGTGAAATACATAAATAAATACAGAATGCATTTGTACTTCACTGGTCTCAAAAGGGGAAAAAAACATCAAAACATCTCCCATGTCTGAATGACCCCATGTATGAAATGGCACTGTGTCTAATTTGGCTTTCATACATGAAAACATTTGGCATTTTCCATAGTAAACCATAATTTCTGAAGTCTTAAAGCTGCCAAGATCACAAAGTGAGAGTTCTTATTGGGTCTAACTTGGTATGAGTTAGCAGGATATTTGCTGTGAACATGTTTTCTGAGCTGCAGGTTGTATATGGCAGTGTTTGCCTTTCAAATGTCAACTTTGAGCTTCTGAAAAAAAGTTCATACTGCTGAGGTATTACAGTCAGCCCCTTATTAATCAGTTGGCAACGTTCCCTCTCCCCAAAAACAAGGATCCACTTCATTGCAGGAGTGCAGCCCTCAGATCAATACAACCAGGATGTGAGAAATGAGGGCTAAAGCCTTCCTCAAGGATTTGGATACAAGGATACACTGAACCACCTAGCAGAAGGGATTGATACAAAAGCATAACGAAAGGTTTCCTCATTTCTACTCAGGAATAACATAAATAATTGATGCCATTAGAGGGGTTCACAGTTGTCTTTAGCAGAGATCATTAGAGTGTGCTTTTTCAGTCTAGGAAAATGAGAAGTGAAGACCTAAACCTGGGAAATTAAAAATGCTGAGAGACTGAAAAATTGTGCATAAACGATTCTCTTTCCCTCCATCATGTGGCTGGGGTTTGCTTATTTGTTTTGACTAACAGGTAATATAAACCACAGAAATGTCAGACTTGCCTGCCCAGTTTTTCCATTCAGAAGATATGTTCTGCATTTCTGCCTTGTGCCGTGGAAGGCACATCCCAAAAAAACAGCACCAAGGAGGGAAAGCCACAGTGTAAAACCTGCCAGACCCCAGGCACTGCAAAGGGAAAATGTTGAACACAATGTGCTTCCTGCCAGTCCTAAATAAGTAACATTCTTTACACTGAGAAATTGTTAAGAAATAGAGAATTCTAACAGTAACAAAAAAAAAGTTAATTATCCATGCACAATTTTTGATAAAAATGCAGGTTTTTTTAAAAATAAAAATGAAACCTAAATGTGTTATGTCCAGTCCCAAAACTACAGCACATTTGTTGCTTTGATAATTTCCAGATTACTCTGTAAACTTTGAATTCTGCTTGACAGACTAATTGGCAGAAATCAAAGCTCAGCTGCAGACCAGGCCAAATTTGCTTTTGCTCTGAATCCTCAGATGTCCATTTTGCCTGTATTGAGATTACAATTGAGATTGCAGCTATTTGTTGTGAGGTTTTGGAACAAACAAAATCCAACCAGAAGCCATTTGGCTTCCAGGAATGTCATCATTTCTCCAGACTCATCACCCAGTACATGGATAAGAGGTGCCACATTAAAACACGTTAATGGGGATATCTAAACGTGATAGACAAGAAGATCTCTGAAAAAATGTCAATAATTTTTAAATAATGCAGTGAGAACACTCACATCGAAATCATTATGTTAACCAACAATTTTCACAAGGTCCTGCAGCTGGTTTTAATTCAGCAGAGAAGATTCACTGTGCAGTGTTCATATCTTAATAGAACACCAGGTTTGTTGCAGTTGAGTTTGGAATTGAGCCACAAAATCAGATTTTTTTCACCTTCTTAAACTCTGTCTCAGGGCAGCTGCAATTACATCACATTAACACCTTTAAGAGCACAGGTCAAAAATGCTCTGTCTTGGGAACCAGCTAGATGTGGAGCCCAGTCTAAAAAAAAATCTCCTGCTGGGGATTCAGTGGAGCCTGGATCATGTTCAGACCCATCTGAGCAGATGTGGGTGGAATCACCAGCACACTGAGAAATTAAGCAATGAATGGTCCTGTTTGCTCTGTGCTGCTCTGCTTGCCACTTGACAAAAGTGCATGTCTAGCCAAAGGGGCACTCTGAAAAGGAGAAAGCAGCTTTCATTCTGGCAATGAAATTCAGTAGTTTTAGATGGTTCGTGGGCAGAAGGACAGGTTTCTCCTGACTGAAAAATTACTTCAGACCTCTATCTTCCAAACTCCTGTCTTTCAGCTTCAAACTTATTCTATCATGACCATACTCTGGTTACAATAAGTACAATATAAGTAGGTTATCTGAAATTATCACTCCCTGCTGTAAGTTATCACACCCTGGATCTGTAAGGGGGTCTGCTACTCCTTAAATGTAGAGAAGCAGAACTATTGATTAATTTATTACACGTAAATTATCTGAAATGTCTATGCTATTTCTGCATCAGAAACTAATTTCAGGCTGCTCAGATGAGGGAAAAATCTGTTTGTTATTCACAAACCCCTGCTGCAGAGTGTAGGAAAATATTTTTTCAGTGCATAGTCTGTGCTCCAGATATTCTCCCTTGGTGCCACGTGGACACTGGGGTTGTGCAGTATTTTTGTGCTTCCTGGCTGAATGCAGAATAATAGTTCAACAAATAGTGAAAGGTACTGCTGCCAGCTATTTCTCTTCTAAAACTCCAATGGTGCAGGCATTCCTCACTACAGGCATGTGGTGGAGCTGAACCTCTCTGTGGGCTGAGATGAGGGATCAGGAATACCTGCTTTGGCAGTAAGTGACTAGATCTATGCTGTTAGGTGTACTTGCACTGTGAGGCAGAAATTGTAGCTGAGGAAAAGGTGTCAGGTAGTGTCAACTCATCCAGTTATTTTTACCCCATTAGTACCCTTCCTCTGTCCTAAACTGTTTTTAAGCCAATTCTTGATAGCAAGAGTCTTTTGTTTCTTCAACAAAGCAGAGGTTAGAGTGGCAGTATTTCTGTTTTCTGTCTGATCAGCACACATGCAAAGACCTGCTCAGTCTCTTTTCTCCTTACCTCTCCTCCAGGAGCAGGGGCACAGTCTGTGCCTGCTGACACTGCCTTTCAAATATAAGCTTTACTGCAGTACCCAGTTCAATGCACAAAATCAGGGAACCAGCACAGAATGGTTTGGGTTGAGAAGAACCTTTAAAGCTCACCCACTTCCAACCCCCCTGACCTCAATTTCTCCTCCCTGGAAGAGGAGCAAGTGAGAAGGAAATGCTTGAGAGGCAGAGCTCTGTGCATTGGGCCAGCTGAGAGGTTTTAGCTGGAGCTGTGTCACTACTGACACACATCTGCCTTTCCTCAAATCTTGGTGGACATCATGGAAAAGCTCCAAGAGGAAGGAGAGCCTGAGTGGAACAGAAAATGTGGCAGCCTTCACAGTAACCTCACAGCTTGCCATGTGAGGAGATAGGGATGAGAAATGACATTCCTAAGGGATGGATGGGAGTCTTGGATCTGGCTACTGCAATGTGCAGAGCAGAGCTCAAGGGCTCAGCACAGACATGATGTGAGGAAAGCTTGCCCAGAGCACTGGTGGGAGCTGGAGGACAGCTCCAGATTAAGCACTTGCCAAAGTAGCAATTAACACACCACCATTAATTTCCCTGTTAGCTGGGCAGTGTCACTGGTGGAGGTGTTTGTGTTCCACGGGCCCTGAGCTGCACTTGGCTGTGTCTGGAGCAAGGGGCTGCCCCAAAGTGAAGGGCAGCACTTGTAACCCCACCCAGCCAGTGCCTGTGGGGCTGCACAGGCACTCTGACTGCCCACAGATGGTGCAAATCCCCTGCCACTCACCATGCCAGCTTCTCCATCTAAAAAAGGATGTGCATTAAGCCTTGGACCTTTTCCTCAGGCACATTTCAATCCACTGCCAAGGAGTTACCTGCAAGTCCTATGCACTATTATTTTTTAATTACTCTCAGGATAACCTGGGGCCCTGCCTTCTTTCTGACTTCTTTTAATGATTCCCCTTGCCTTGAAGTTTGTTATCTTCCAGCTGCCTTAAGTGTTTTGGCCTATTTCTGTTCCTTCCTGAATCTGCCATAAAACCAGCACAGCTCCAAGGCTCTCAGGTAGACCCAGCTTTACAGGGCAGCTGCCAAGTGGTATATCCTAAAAATTAACACAAATAAAATCCCCCAACACAACAAAACAAAACCCCCACTGCAGACCTCCTTTAGGAATCTGGTTGAACCTTGAAAAATGGGTGCAGTATCTTGTCTGATTTTCTGCTTCAGGCAAAACACTGCAGGACCTTCTGTGATGATCAGGATTGGTGCTGGAGTAAAACTCATTTTCATACGACAAATTGTGGTTAGTTTCTGCTCTGTATGTGCATGTAGGAGGTTATTTACAATTCTCCAGGCACACTGCTCACTGAATTATATTTTGAGATTGCTTAGTCCAGACACTCCTGCTGCTGCTATCCCTGTCCTCTGGAACTTCTGATAAAAGCAAAGACAATGTAAATTCACACGTGCTCAGTGATTAAATAGCCTGCCTAGGTTTTTCAATGTGCATTTTTGCCCTTTAGTACAAAAAGAAGAGGCTGAGATTTCCAAACCTCAGTTTGGAAACTGAATTTTTTAATTATACTTGTTATCAGATGAAAAGATTTAATGTGAGCCCATATCCTTTCATAAATTAGAGAGTTTCTCACTTTCTAAAGTTTCTCACCTTGTGACCTCAGAAAACACTTCAGTTTCTCTGACAGGAACTCTAAGTCATAACAGCATATTTCCACAGCACACCACCACTCTCACTACTGAACTCTCTCAATATTTCCTGGCCAGGAGGGATTAAGAAGCAGTGAAACAAAACTATTTTCACAGGTTTGGTTGTCTGGCACTCTATTTGCTTAAGCTGGCAATTTATGAGAAAGTGTCTCTCTCTCTCTCGCACCACCTCAAACAGTGTTACTCCCACCATCCCACACTATGAAAAATATGTGCATTTTTAGGGCAAGACAACTTCACCTATTTAAATCCTAAACACAAGTTGATATACACATCATAATGTAGCTAAATTAAAGCTAAGCCCTTTGTCCTGAGGCACCCCCTTTAAGCCCCTCAGGCTGTTGGAAACTCATCTATGATCATGAGGAATAATGTCACTCTTCCCAAGTTTTCTGACCCTGGAGGGTCCACAAACCTTGCTCTACATCAGGAAGACATCACTTGAGGAAGCAAGTGCTAACCTCTTGTGAGCTCTTACTCCAGCAGTGCTGTGGGTGAGAAGCATGGATGGAGAGGGGTGAAAGCTCTCAAGGACTTCCCATCCCACTCCGATGGGGCTGGTTGGTTTTATTTTTGTTTTGTTTCTGCAGGAACAGACTGCAAATATCCATGGATACAACATCAGAATGCCAGGAAACCCTAACAAAGATGACCGTTGTGTCTTGCTCTGAAAAAAACAGATGTTTATTAAAATGTCAGCCAAATGACTTACATGTCACTGACTCTGAGGGCAGCACAGCAATGAAAAAGCAATAATAATGAAAAATGGTCACTCATCACTATTGAAGGATAGCTGGCATCTTGCCAAAATGATCATTTCTGCTGCAGTCCAAGCAGTGTGGAGGTGGCTGGCATCTCTGTGGCTCAAGACTCCTATTTATTTCCAGTATTTAGATCCATAGGTCAAACCAGTTATTTGGAAATGGATACAGGCTACTTTATAGTTCTGACATTTCTGTTTCCCCAGTGGTTTGCATTAAAGGTTATTGACCTCTCTAGGGCTGAGTAAGCCCACAGAGAATGTGCTCTGGGAGACTTCAGCACTAAAAGCTGTAACAATTCTTCACTTTAATAACACTTATCAGATAATTCCAATTACTGCTTGCTTTTGGAGCTCCATACAGAGGGAGAAAGGGATTTACATTTACAGCTCAATTCCCAGCATGCTTTACAACACAGGCAACGTCTATTATTTATGACGTGTCCTTCCTTCTCTCCCTGCACGCTGATGGATTGATGCTATTTGATCAATCACAGATCTGCAGCCTGACACCATCAATTTCAACCACTCTGGCTTTGTCCAAATGTCACAGAAAGGGCTGGGAGCGCTCCCTGGCCCGTGAAGAATCAATGTTTAAGCCGTGGCTGTGTGATGATGTGTTTAGTAAACACAACTAAACAAGAACACACCAGACAACTCAGTCCCCTGGCTCCAAGAGCTGCAAGCACTCTGCTTCACGCATCATTTCTTGTGGATGAAATGCATGTATAAGGTCTGGAGGACAGATGGGGAGAGCATGGACAGAAGTAGCTTTCTCTGTGGAAACAAGAGAGGAGAAGCAGCAGGTAGGGAGCCCTGCTGCCACGACATCCTGTGGGAGGAGTGTACCCCTTGTGAGAGAGATGATATCAGTTATAAAAGACTTCAGACTTCCTAGATTTGAGCAGAAGTGGCTGGATTGCCAACGGTGTATTGCCTGTTCATTCCAGACAGCTTTTCTGAATGGCTCTCACGTTGCATTATGGATGCATTCGTAAGGATGCAAGGTGCACCTGTAAATTACCTGGAAATCAATACTCCTATTGAGAAAGTTAACACTCCTATTTTTTAACTGAGACAAAGGGAAAACAGTCTCCAAGTGGTTTTGAGAAGTTCCTAAGCACTGCTCCATTAATCTTGCCCTGGACACAGCAATTGGGAAGATCAGTGAATTAAGTGTGGCTTTTCACAGGCAATGAAGTTTATACTTGAGTACTTCACTCCCATGACTCAGTGATGTGAATTTAGTAAGAAACCTCAATAAACAAGAGTGCAACAAATATTATTTTATGCTTGGGAGGAGTAGATCAGTGGTTACTGAGAGATAAATATTTCCAGATGTGTTTATCAGTTGTTCACTCGAGTATTCAAGCATAAATAATTAACTAACTTTCTTTAAGTTACAGTTCTGACTTGTGCCAGGAATCCCCCTGGCAAACTATGGAAATTTAACAGTTTTGGAACGGTCACAGGAGATTGCATCTGCTCATGGTGAATGCCCAAATGGATACACAAAATTGTTTCAATTTTGCTTTTGTATTCTCATCAGTCAGCATCTAGCCTCAAGGGAAAGCCTTGCTGCACAGGGTTCATTCCTCCCTCCTGGAATACTGAGATGGATGCCGAGAAAGGCCATCTCCAGTGATTAACTGCAGAGAGGATTCACAGCTGTCATCTCATTCTAGGGTTAAATGCATCTCTTTAGTCTGCAATGAGGTTTCCAAGTGTCTTTGAAAGATGGACTGCAAGCTAAAACTTTCATCCTGGCCTTTCCTGCTCAGCCTTCTCTCAGTTTCCTTCTTGGATATCTGACTCTTCCCACGCGTGGTTGGCCGCACGTGGGCACGTACCTGCTCCAGGAGCAGGGAATTCTACATGTTCCTGACTTATAGACCATGTGAATTTAAAGCTTCTCTTTTTTAGTGTTGATTTAACCCCCTCATGCCAAAGTTTCTTGGTGAAACCACTGGTAACATAAATGCTGTATAAATCTGGGCCCCCAGTGTGGCTGCTCAAAGCTTCTGTGTTTTATTTGAATCATTAAGCTCCTAATATCCTTCATGGGTGTCAAGGCACTATTCCTGCAGCATGTGTTGTTTTCTTTTTGGAAAATCCCTCAGAAATCAATAGAAACTTTTTGAGTAGGATGGACAACACCTACTAGGCTAATTTTGATTTAATCTCTGCTCAGGGGACAGAACTGCTGCTCCTCCTTATCTCTGTTTGCCCTGAATTAAGCACATCTGATTCACTCCTAAGCTCCTTCTTCAGCTTTAGAATATGCATGAGTAAAACCAAAAAATTATTTTTTTAAATCCCATTTTATATTCACATAAATAAGCAAAAGCTTAACCATAGGGAATCATGCTGTGAAAAAAGTTGAATAAGAATTTCAACCTCCTCATTATTTTATGTGATTTAAAATCTAAGCACAACATGCTCCAAAAATTTCTTACAAAAGAGGAACACTTATTTATCTAAGTATTCAGATATATTTCATACCCAAAATGAAATTGCATTAGTCAGAATAGAGAATTACACCTACAAAACCTATATTTAAAAGGGAATTCATGGTGTTTAGACTAAAATTTGCTTTAAGGCTCAGTGGCAGTGATTCTGTTTCCAGATCTAAAAAAACACCTAACCCAAACTAACAAATTCATTTAATTTCTAAAAGCTGCGATTTGTAAGGGATGTACATGATAATGTCATTGGAGGAGGGAAACGAAGCTGCCTGGGTTCAGCAATTGCTCACTTCTGTGCTATGTTTTGATTCCTTTCAAATTTGTGCTTGACACCAAATATTCAAGACTGCAGATGTTTCTTTTAGGGGCTGGGGAGCAACTACAGCCTGATATTTATATAAATATTCAATTTTAAGAATAACTTTTAAAATAAAATACTTCCTTATAAGTCAAAGTTTCAAATTAGGGAACGCTTCAAACCCATAGATGCATACTTTCCATTTTAGCAACTTGATCTGTGCATTTCAGTTCAATTTGGAACAGCTTTCCTATTCCCCCAAATAATGCAAACTTGATTTTCAGACAGTTCCCTGGCCTTTCAGCTTGCTAAATGTTGCACTGTGCTCTCCTAACTGCTACGTGCAACACCATGCCAGCAAAAACAATAGCTGTATTTATGAAATACATTATTGCAGCTTCCAGCCCACAATTCAGAGACTTCATGGCTGGAATCTAAATTATGTGCCAGCATGCATGCAGTTGTTATTAATCCACAGCTGGAAATGTGAGCCAGCCCTTAGTATGATATATTCTTCTTTGTGAACTGGTGAACTACTTGTGCAGATAGAAATTACCTCAATAATTTACCAATTCCCTTCAGCAAATGAGCAGTGATGAATTGTTTCGTCTTAGAGCTTATCAAGGTTGCTTCAGGTGAGTTTTCACCAGTATGTGTGTATACTGGCCTCCCAATTTTTTTTTTTATTTTTTTTTTTGTTCTGTGTACTAATTAATCTCTCAGTGATGTGTTATCTTCCAAAACTGCCTGACACTTGCTAGCAAACAATTCTCAGCCTATCTTGGGGGTGACAACGTTTCATTCACTCACATGCAGGTCACACTGGTTTTCTTTCTTTGAAGATTGTGACTACACAAACCACCCTGTTCAGAAAGCCCTGGTTCCCCCAGGGAATGACAGCTTTCTGGCACCAGCCAGCACCATTCAAAAAGTGATTCTTGCTCATTTAAAGTGGTGCTGAATGAACTCCAATGGGCAAAAGGATCTTATGGGAATGAGAGGATGATTATGAAGCCCAAGCAATCCTCCACCATTATCTCCAAGCAATCCTTATCAACTCAAGATCTTACAGAAATACCATGGAAAAGTTTCAGCTGGAATCACAGAAGCACAAGGTTGGAAGAGACCTCCAAAACCATTGAGTCCAACCTGTTCCCTGACACCTCAACTAAACTATGTCATGGAAGGGACCTTGTGAGTGAATTTGGTCAACCCTCCCTCTCTCACCTCCATGTAAACACAAAATCCAAGCCCTTGGAAGGCTTCTGAGCTGATCCAGGGCCCCACACCCTTCCTCTTTGGCAGCCATCAAAGTGAAGCAGTCCCTCCCAGCCCCGTAATCTTACACAGCTTAGCGAACATGAGCATGGTGATTGCTCCAGTCTGCAAACCCATTTCAGTAGCAGCACCAACATCCTTTGATGTCACTAGAAGACCATCATTATACTCTGCACCACCAGGAGAACTGTCTAAGAAAAAGCCACTAAGTCCTGCCACCTCCCAGATCTACCACGGCCGCCAGTCACATCAAGAAAACCAAATTCCCTGAGCATTGCTAATGACTGCTTTCTTTTTCCATCTCCTTATCATTATTGTAGAAGTCTCCATAAGAAAGCCTCAAGCTTGGTGAAAGGCAAACTTAATTGGATGTGCCTGGCTCAATATTTCTATTTTTGATAGCTTAATTAGAGTGGGCAAAAGACAAGCCACTTTTATATTCAGATGGCTTTGCAGACTGCAGTGTTTCTTTTATTTATCAAAATCATATGTGTCTATTTTAAGCTCTTCATCCTAAAATATTATGTCCTGGAATCTGACAGAAGCTTCCTGAAGAAAATACAAAAATGGTAATTTGAGAATTTAGGTCATTTATAATCAAGGATTCAAAGCAAGATGCTGGAGACAGCTGAAACAATAGGAAAAGTACTGAGGAGCAGGGCAGGAAATAGTATTCCTGCTCAGATTTCAGTGGAGCCACACAATGGTACTTCTAAAAGGGTGTCCATAAAAAGGATTATGTGCAGGAAATTCAGCACCTCCATCTCCCTAAACCACCCTATACATGCAATATCCTCTTCTGCCAGTTAACAAAAAAATTTTCTGCCTAATTATGCATGAAGACAGCAACAGGTAGTTCTTACTCCAACCTTCCCTGATCTGAGGCAGAAAGGTGCCACTTCAACATGTTAATGAAATCTTCATCCCACTATATGAACACCAACTGCAGACCACAAGCAGATCCTGGCTTGGAAATTCCTGACAGTTTTTTTCAGCCAATTGCAATTAAAGAATTTACTGTGCTGCCTAATCCTTCAGTTTGTGGGTATTTGCCATTTTTGTCCAGGTAGGGCAAAAATGCACTGGGAGTGTGTCATGCCTGTTTCTCTCAACTGGGCCACCAAGTGTGATGGGCCACAAAAAAGTGTGTGTGGGGGGTATATTAAGAAAGAAAAGGAATTTGACCCCGAAATTAATTAGCATTGGGATGTCATGGGTAATTTTAAAATGGTTTATCCCAAAAGTGAGAAGTTAAAGAACCAACATGTGGGATTTTTTAAGGAGCCATATTTCCTCCAGATCAACAGAAAGCCAATAGGCTGTGAGGTTTCTTTCCTTGACATTCAATAATTACATTTAAAACCAAAACGCTGGCAAAAAAACCCCACATCTTCAACTTGTTTTACAAAACGATCTGAGATCATTTGCAACTTGGACCAAACCCCTGCAGGCTTTTACCAGGACAACACCAATAATGGCACTGGAGGCAGGCAGGGAGGGAAGGGGGTGCTGCAGGCAGCTCCCCGAGGGAGGGCACACAGCCAGCCCTGGCATCCCCTGGCAAAGCCCAGGAGCTCCCAGGCTTTCCAAGGCTGGCAGCAGGCAAGCCCCAAGCCCCCTGCATGCCTGCCAGAGGGACAGGGCCAGGGCAGAGAGGCTCTGGTGGTACCTGCAGAGGAGGAGCAGCGCTGAGCCTTTCAGCCCTAAAGGCCAACACAACCTCTGTTCCCCCTGCAAAGTACAGGGATGCCTCAAACACCAGCAGCAAAGGCTGCATCTTTCCTTTTTATCTCATGCACATGTGGTACCTCCAGCTGCTGCCTGAGGAACAAAGGATGAGGGAGGGTGGGTGATCTGGGGCTGTGTGTTTGCCTTGCTCTGTCAAATTAATTCATATTTAGATGCAACTGACACCTCTTCAGATCTGATTTTAAGTTACTTGCCCATGGAGTGAGCTAATTTAATAGGTAATTAACATGAGAGAACATGGACTCATTAATTTTTTATTTTGTGAAGTCCTCAGTCACTGATAAGCATTTTTGTATTTGACTGATGATTTTGAGACAGTAAAAAAAAAAAAATTGGTAATGTCTAATGCAAAAGCATAAATTTGAGACATTGGTAATAAAAAATACTACCCAGGCCTGGTTTTTAATACTTAGTTTGCCTTTGAAATATTTTGGGTGAAATTCTGTATCATCACACCCAGAGTGAGCCTGGAAAAGGATCAGGAATTTTTAAATGGCTGTAATAAAATGTGATAGTATTCTTGGATGGGAAACATTAGACAGATGGAAGGAATCCTACTAATGCCCAACAATGCATCAAGCAATGTAATTACATGCTGTAGCCAGGATCCAGTTACTAATGCTTTGCAAGGCACAAAGGTATATGGAATCAACTATTTTTACAGCTGTCATAAAACTCCATTCCTGCTAATATTCCTCTACCTCTCCTATATGTATTGCCATAAGCAAAAAATCTGGATGTTAGCAGAGAAAAATCAGGAATTACAGCAGGAGGACAAAGTCTGTTTTAAACCCACATCAGAACAGATAGCATTGTGCCAGCACAGGATGATATTTACAGAAATTCCATGATGTAACCCAGTAAAATCTGTTTACCAACTTAAAAACCAGTTCTTTGAAGTTTAGGGTTAATATAAGCCCATCTTAAAAGCTATGGGCAGTTTTTTTTCCTAGTAAATCAACATAATACCACCAGAAATCCCACAGTTGTCACCATAAACACATGTCACACAGTGCTGCCAGGTTGGTGCATCCCTGAGTTTGGAGCAAAGGCTGAATTCTCAAATCCTTTCCCAATTTCTCTTCTTACTGTGTACCACATAGAGCTAACCCACAGAGATATGCACCTCTCTCTGTAAATCTCCATATCTGTGCTGTGGGAGCAGACATAATTGGCATTTTCCACAGAGGCCGTACAGTGCCAAGGGTTGTACTCCACGGGCCCGGGACGGAGCCTGCAGTTGGCCACAGGAGTCCTGCTGACACATGGAGGGCCCCAAACCACTCAGAGAGACAGCATTTGTCAGCAATAACACTCCATGCACACAGCCAGGAAAACCAGAGCCAGATTCAGGGCCCATGGGCTGGAAAAAAAATAAATGATTGTGGAAAAACAACTCTTGCAAACAACACGGCCAAGTCCGGATTACAGATACGGATTTGCATCACAGCACATGTCACAGCTGAGACGGGCATGACAGGCACAGTATGACCATAGATTTTCAGAAGGCTTCAAATATTCACCCACAGAGTCACAACTTACCTCATAGACAGCTTCAGGCATCGGCCCATGCTGAGTAACACCACACCACTTCAGAAGGCCTCCAGGATCTGCTCCTTGCGTCCCCCAGCCCAGCCTTTGATCCCCTCCTGTTGATGCCCTGCACCTGTGTGCCCTCTGCTCCCTTTGGTGCTTGCTCAGTGCCCCTGGGCACTCCTTCCCTTCAATGCTGCTCACCTGTTCTGCACAGCTGTAGCCAATGAGGGGTGAGGCTTGGCCACAGCCCCACCCCAATTCCCACAAACTGTGTGCCTACCACTGCTCTGCCAAAATCCTGCCATCTTCCCATATCACTTTGCTCCTTGTGCTCTCAGGATTTTTCTTTTCAATACCCTTTTACCACACTTCTTTTGGCCTTTAGGAAGCCCTTCAGTCATCAAGAATTCAAAAGTTTTGTGACTTTGAACAAAGCAAAAATTTGGCCCTGGAACATTTGCACACAAAAGGATCTGTCCTACAGCATTATGGATTAAAAGTTTTCTTATAACTCCCATCTACTGTCCAAACCAAGATGCATCATCTTATTTGCCACCTACTATCTTTCTGGAATCCAGTATTGTAACCATGAACACACATGGGGAAAGGCCTAAGCTCCAGTGTTACCCCAATTACTTGTGGTTATTAATCATAGATTAGCTTTTGAGCTTCAGCATTGCCCAGAGCTACAAACAAGTTGTCCTGGTTTGAAAGAGTTTAAAGAGGTGGGAACTCTGAAATGGGTAACCTCCCCTTGATTCCAACCAATCCCTTTCTACCAATAAGGAACAAGTGAATGGATATATGCAATAAAATATCATTGAAAAAAACCAAAACCCAAAACAAACAAACAAAACAAACAAACAAAAAACCCACCAAAAAACCCCCAGCAACAGCAACAAACTGACCTGGGAATAAGAAAACATTGAAAACTAAAAATACCCCATAGGCAAATGCAGTGATCCTCAGGAGTTTTTGACACATATTAAATTGTTAAAAAAATAACAAAAGATTGACCAAAACATTGTTTCCAATTTTTGGAATTATGTCAGATGCAAAGAGCACTGAACTCAAAGCTTCTTTTTAACCAAAGGGCTCTGAATTAGAGTATAAGTAAAAACCTGCTTTGACTTCAGTTTCATGTTCTTTTGTACATTTAAGCTAATCAACAACCACAATTCTTTGATAATGACAGTTAGGAATGACTGATTTTTAGGAAACATCTGTGTCCCTTCCTAAACATACCACAGTAAAAGAGCTACTTTTCAACTTGGTCTAACTGGACAATTGTTTGAGAAAATTCAGCGATACAGGCCCAACATTGAATTCCCTTAACACGAGAGGCCTACAAATAAGCAAAGGCCTCAGACTTGACAAGTTCCACTGGGTTTTATGGGGGGACCAATCATCACTGATGACCTGTACTAAGACCTAGGCCTACTCAACCCATCCATCTGCTGATGGACCTGTTCCCATTTCTGCTCTTCCCACTACAGCCGTGCCTGACATGGACAGAGTCCCTGCCAGCGCCCACAAGGACACCTTCCCTAAGGGAGGGGAATGGAGCCCGCAGAGATTCCTGATTGTGACACCAGAGGGACTGGAGTGACATCACCACCCAGGCCTGAGGTACATAGGTTGTGGTGCATCAACACACCTTGCAGTTGAGGAGTGGATCGCTGAGAAGGAGCTTGCCCAAGGCTACTGAGCCAGTTTTGGTGCCTCTGAGGCAGTTCACAGGCGTCTCCCTTCACTCAAGGAAACATCGGTACATTTTGTCAGGAGGATAAAGGCCTGCAGTGCTGCGGCACACATACAACAGGCATTCCTCCATAGCCACCATGGTGCAGCAGAGAGCTGCTGAGAAGCGTCCTCCTGGGAAGGAGCGAGGTGAGAGCCAAGTCTCCCTCCCCACAGCTGCCCATGGCTGGCAGAGGGGCAGCAGCCAAGAGCAGCAGAAAGGGGAAGCAGGAGCTCTGCAGAATCAGCCCAGAGTGGAGGCCCTCCTCTGACGGGCCAGGCTGGGCTGTGGCCTCTGGCACTTCCAGGCCCTTAAGGCAACCCAGCAGGGCCTTGGGGACAATGCTGCAGGGACATTTCCCGAGTCCTGGGAGGTGCTCACACCACCTCCCCTCTCTCTCTCTCTCTCCCCAATGCACTCTGTGTCACCGGGCAGAGGCAGACACAAAGAGAAGCGGCCACCTCTCCATACAGCCCAGGCTGGAGCAGCCCCACCGCCGCTCATGGAGACAGCGGGCCCAAGACTCGGGCAGCCAGATGGGAGAACCCATCCGGCTCAACCGTGTGCCCCTGCTGCGTGCTGCGATCAGCCGCCCCAGCCCCAGCACCAGCACTAAGGAGGTGCCAAGGCTGTCCCGGGCCATGGGGCTGTCCCGGGCCATGGGGCTGGTCAGCAGCAGCAGCCGCGGCCGCAGCTTCCCCTTCCAAAAGCGGGCCCTGAAGCGCGGCCGCCCACAGGGAGCCAGAGAGCCGCAGGCACCCGAGAGCCCGCTGGCAAAGCGCCGCAGGATGGAGCATGTGGCAGCCCAGAGCGCTGGGACCAGCTGCCAGGTGGCAGTGCAGCTGTTCCAGGACACTCCGCCACCCAGGAGCCGAGCAGTTCTGGACATGCCACCCTGGATCTTGCCCCGCTCCCAGGCGGGGCCGATTCGTACCAGGCAGATCTGGCAGCAGCAGCGGCGAGAGAAGAAGCCCTACAGTCGGCCCGAAATCCAGAGCAGGACCAGACAAGCACCAACCCCCGGTGCTCACCCCCGTCACCCCTAAAAATAAAGTTTTCTGTTTGTTTCAACTGGGAGATTCCACATTCCTTTTTCCAGTCATCTGCAGCTGATGTCCACACAGGGCCCTCAGCTCAGTGGGACACTCCAGCACGTGTGTGCCCTCAAACACCCAACCCGTCCCACGGCAACACCCAGTGTCATGATGTCCCATGGCCTGGAGATACCGGCCCTGCTTCTGCCAGGGGAAAAACAGAACACTGCAAAAGGGCCAAGGAGATTTTGCAAGCATTCCTGGCTCAGGCGGCCTCAAGCGGGAGGGCACAGCTCTACCTGCTGCAGGTGCCCAGGAGGGAAAATCATGGATGCATCAGGATTATTCTTCTCCCAACACAGCCCAGGCACATTTCAATCTACCATTGCTGCCACTGAGGTTGCACCTACCAGCCTGGAGAGTAACTGGGCTAGTACAGCTCATGCTGAGAAGGCAAAACTAAGCCCAGCCCCTCCTCAGTAAAAATACACAGCATCTGAAAAAATATAGGCAGCACCCTCCTGTCCTCTGCAAATGGGACAAAAAGTTTAAAAAGTATAAAAAAATTAAACCAGTTTTGGAGAAGATACAGGTCAGACTGCGTGAGGCTGGAAAAGACTGTACAAGTTCTCAGAGGAAAATTAGTAGGAAATTCCTTCTTTCTGCTATTAAAATCTCAGGCTGTTGCCATCAGACACTCAAGCCACAAGAAAAGTGCTTCAGCACCAGCATCCAACTGAGCACCTGCTTGATCCACCTCAGTGGAAAGACATCACTTTGCAAGCAGAATTCCTCCTCTGAGTTACACACAACATATTTTTTCCAACTGGAAGTGCTACTGGGTTTTGTTACCCAGCATTTAATATTAAATTGTGTAAGTATTTGAAATGAAAAGGGAATGAAAACTCACAGTATTTAAAGAAAATTGGCTGCAAAACTCCAATATTTGCACCATTCTAAAAAGGGAACCAAGGTACTACAAGTCCTAAATGACTCATCACTAGAGCTCTCTCAAACAAGGAATAAAGCCTAAGAGGTAAATGAACAGATAGATTTGAATTTTATTGGGCATTAATACAGCTTGACAAAGGATTAGGTTGTTTGCAAGACACCTTTACTTTGATTCAGAGATTAGTTTGGGTTTTCCTTCAAATTCCAGAGAGCTGGCAACAGATCTCTGGGTGGTGTCCACAGGCCAGGGCAGTCAGGGCAAGGCAAGGGCCAACAGCTCATGGGAAGCAGCAGAAAAAGCACCATGGAATGGGCTGAAGGTGGGATGGGAACAGGATGGAGGGACCTCTGCTCCCACCTGAGCTGGCCTGTGGGTGGAACTGTGATGAATAAACACCCACTTGAACCCAAAGGGAATTCTGCACTCCTATCTGGGCTCCCCAGCATAAGAACATGGACCCACTGGAGTGACTCCAGAGAAGGGTCACAGCAATGATCCAAGGGCTGGATCTTCTGCTATGGAGATGGGCTGAGAGACCTGGGCTTGTTCAGCCTGGAGAAGAGAAGGCTCCAGGGAGACATCAAAGCGCCTCTCAGTGCCTAAAGGGCACCAACGTTCTCAAACCCTGCCATGGTTACCCACTCCAGTCCTGGAATGTTCCACTGCCTCAGAAACTTGACATGGCTGCTTGTCACAGCACATGTCACAGCTGAGACAGCCACAACACACAGAGTTCCACCACACAATTTCAGAAGGTTTGAAGCATTTTCCAATCCACAGGAACACCTTTCCTCATCAGAAGGCTTCTGGTGTCTGCCCACACAGAGTAACACCACAGCACTTCAGAAGGCTGCAAGGATCTGCCCTTCTTGTCCTTCAGCCCAGCCTTTGATCCCCTCCTGTTGATGCCCTGCACCTGTGTGCCCTCTGCTCCCTTTGGTGCTTGCTCAGTGCCCCTGGGCACTCCTTCCCTTCAATGCTGCTCACCTGTAGCCAATTAGGGATGATGCTCCCAATTAGCACCACCCGTGCATCTCCAGATTGGCTGTGCACAAACAGCCAGGGCTGGGGTTGCTCATCTCTGGAAATGAAGTGTGGAGCTGCCATTTTAACTGGCTGTACCTCCATAAGTGAATGAAAGCTCACCACAGCTGCAACTGTTTAGCAAAGTGCATGGAATTAGAACTGCTTGAGTTTTCTCATATTTTTAACCTATCACATACATATAAATGAGTTATAAAGAATATTTTCTCCTGCAGTTCTCTTTAACTTATAATTTAATTTCATTAATTGACTTAACAAAAGATCTGCTTCAGATATGGGGAAGCCAAGGAAGATATTAGAAGCTAGAGGCTCTGCAGTCTTCACTGCACATGGTAGCATTATTTTCTGGAAGATTTCACATTCTTACTTTAATAATTTTCCCATTAAGTTCAATCTTGCTACAGTTAAGTTATAAATTGATACTTGCCAGAGTCACAGTTACTGCACATCTGAGGTATATAATGATTCATTAATTTAACAAATAATCAAATACCATATGTATTATTAGCTTTTAATAATTACTGTAGCCTTTCCACAACGCTCTCATAGCTCCATTCAAATGGATATTAACAACACTAATGACTGTTGTTAAAGAGGCCATGGAACTTGCTCAGGTAGTTTTTCTTGGCCACGCTAAAGAAAAGCTCAGGTTCAGAGGTGAACAGGAGTCATTATGACCTTTATTATTTAAAATGTATTCTCATTGGCATTGTCTGCCAGTTTATTTACACAACAGTTTTTCCTGATTCATGTTTTGCCTCCCTGGATTGTTGGAGTCCTTGCTTTGAGCAACTTAGAACGTACAATGGATGTGATTGTCTTAGTGATGAGATACTGAGAGGAAATATCTGAGTCCTTCAGGTTCCTCCTTGCAGTGAGCTCCAGCAATACTTTATTTAATCATTTTCTAATTGAATATATGCAGCATTTGTTCCCTTTCAAGAGGAGGGAGGATGTCAGCTAATTATATGCTTCATACCAGGATGGGAGTGATTAGGTAATTATATATCTCCAATAGCAGAATCTTCTAGAGGAGCTGTTTCTTGTGGAGGGACTTTATCTGTTTTCCCTTTCTTTTCACAGGATTTGCTCAGTAGAAATATATCCCTGGGCTTTTCTTTACCAGGATATTGCCACTGGAAAGTTGTATTCTACAGATATCAAGGAGAAATTAAATACAAACAGAAACACTAGGGAAGTATTATAGCAGAAGATCACATATGATGATAAAGCAGTAGCACTTTTGCATATAGAGTACAAAGCACACCCCACACTAATGCAAACACCAAGCACAGCAATTTCCATTATCCTTCAGGCATATTCATCACAGATTTATTTTTTTTTTTTTGGCCCTAGAATTAGCTTGGAGAGTAACAAAAATCAGAGGTTTTAAGTCGATTTCATTTGCTGAGATTAAAGCAGAAAGATTAAATGAACAGCAAACAGTGCCAAAAGTTTGGATATCAACACTGTCATTCTTGCAAACTTTTCCAGAGCTATAAATCTTCCACATTTTGCTCAAGGATTTTTTTTTTTATTTTTTTTTAGTGACTTGATGAAAGGCAGCAGCACTTTATGGATATTATAAGTGGTGCAAAATGATTGGTAGCCTTGGGAATTCTCATTGGAATGACACTTAAAATCTATGAAATTTAATTAAAAATACATATATCATAATTGCTGTGCCTAGTTCTCCTCAGCACTCTGCTATCCCATCTAAACCATCCCATTTTCCATTTTTCCTGCACAATGGCTCTGAGCTGGCTGGCATGAACTTTTGTGACTCTATCAAAAGTAGCTGGTGCAATGTCAGAGCTTTTTCCCCTCTGCTAAACCAAGGCACAAGCAATTTAGCACCATACACGTGGGAGTTCATAATCCCTGACACGGGACACTGTAACCATGAAGCCACTGACCAGAAGCCCCATCAGGGACGCTCAGCTTGTATAATCCCAAAGATAGAAGAACCTTTAAGGCTTTAAACCATTTTCCTAGCAGTCCAGACAGTCCTCTCAAAGCATATTTGAAGATGATGTATTTTTTTATCTGGTACTTATGCAGCTCACATTCCCTGCCCATGGCGGGGGGGGTTGTGGAACTGGAGGATGTTTAAGGTCTCTTCCAACCCAAAACGTTCCATGGTTCTGTTATAGAACCCTACAAATAAAAACATTTGCAGAAAAGGTTTGTGGTTTTCCACAAGTTTGTATCTCCATGATGAGGATGAGCTTGTTTTGGAGAAAGCAGGTGATGCACAGTAGAGAGTGTAATGTTGAGCAGCACTGGTAAAACAAAGCTGAAAACCTTGCCTGGATTTTGGTTTCCATGCCATAAATCTCACGTCTTCCCTTGTTCTCCACCCAGACAGCATCCTAGTGACAGCAAATGTCATCCCTTTTATTTGTTTGCTGTGAAATCTCCTGCTCTTGTCAGAACCACTGATAATCCTCACGGATGGAACAAGCCCTTGGTTGCAAAAGAAGTGGAAATATCACATTGATATCCTCTTTTCCACACCGGCAGGGTGAGAACTTGGCCATTCCTTGGCATCTGGATGGGATGCTCTCTGCAGCACCTCCTCCTCCCCTCCTTAACTTTCCTCTCTGTAAAACAAGAGCCACAATTACTGCCCTCCTCTGTGGTTTGATGCAGTTACTGCCACTCTCAGAACCTCTTTAAAGCTGAAAGTACATTCTAATTTAGCTCAATTTAAAAAGGTTTCTTTTTTTTAAATAAGAGAACCTTTACTTTTTGTTTTTTTAAGCAGCCCTTTCAAATTCATATTTTATGAGTTCCTTTAGCTTAAATTGGCAGAGCAATTGTCTCTCTTAGAAAGTCTTGAAGTAGCAAAGATATTAGTTAGGCATTACAAACTAACTAATTAGGCCTTCAATTATCATTAAAATTGTTTTTTTAACAGCTATCTGCTGATATGAAAACCTTTTGATCCTATAATAGGGCTTGAAGTATCACAGTGCTCAAAACAAAGATTAGGTTACTCTTACATTAAATGTCTCTATTTATATAGAAACTATTTCTGTCTAAACATTACAAAGGAGATTGTATTATCACAAGCAATTATTTCAGAAATAATTAAAAGGCTTTTTTCCTCTTCAAAATGAAATTTGAGCTCAGCTACAATCAAAACACTTCCCAGTTTTGTTTTTGTTACATCAGCAAAACCTTAAGAAGTCACATTTAAGAACACAATCTGTAGAATACCTTGATATACTTAATGTATTTAAAAAGAAGGTTATTTTCTCAAGGAAAAAAGCTCTAGGAGACATCCTTTCTAAACACCTTAACAAGGAGGAGGTCTCCTACTCTAAAAAGATTCTGATGATAATTTATTACCTTTTTTTTAAATAATAAAAAAAAATTAAAATCCCAACACCCAACTGGCTGCCTTAATTACAGTGTGCAGCAGCATCTCCTCAAATTAAAGGTTATAGTCAAACACTCTCTGCAAGACAATGTTAAACCAAATGGAAAGATATAAAAATACATGCCAGGGTTTATGCAGTAGAGAGCTGGAGGCAACAGGCCTTGTTTTATGGTGAATTAAAAAAAAAAGGCATCGTTCTCATTAACACTCATTGTGTCTGAATGGAGCCAGCAATTGCCCTGGGGTCTATATAATTAGCTTTAACACCTGCTTTAATAAAAGAAGGATACAGGAGGATGTGAACTATCATTTTCTGCAGGTCCTGAGTACTCAAGGAACCTCTGCTAGATTCCTTCTGCTGGGAAGAAAGACACTTCTGTTCCCCTAACTGAAATAATAACAACAACAACAACAACAACAACAACAACATCATTAGCAACTAGGTTTGGTTCAGTAATGACATTTCTGTCTGTCAAAAAGCTGGTGGTGAGGAATGAAGAAGCACCACCAAGGAGGTAGAGAGGCACCTTATCAGTTCTGGGGAGGCATCACCACAAACCCTGTCCCCTAGGTGAGGTTACAGAGCATCTCAGGAGAAGGTTTTCATTCACAGGGCATGGGGACAACAGGAGGACAAAAGTAGAAAGGAATTAAAAAGACAGAAAAGAGAAGGAGCATTTCCTGCACCCTTCTTCCTACATATTGCAGTCATGCTGTGTGCAAAAAATATATTTTAATTCTTCTTGAGAGACCCCCAAGAAGCAGCACAGGCATCCAGCATCCATCAGATGCCTTTGCCTGCAGCACTAGATGTATTTTTAAGGGATTTTTTATATCACCTACAGATCTGGTGTGACTCTGCTTAACTTGTGAAATCTGATCACAGCAGTAGGTGATATGACTTTAGGCAGAGCTGTGCCTCTAAGGAAGAGAGGAATGACTGTAGTGCAGTAAATAACAGCACCAGAAGCTCTGTACAACATGACTTTCAGGCTGATTAAAGCTGCCTTAGATGCCAAATTTGTGTGATCTTCTACCAGGCTTGTTAACTGTTCAGAAGCTGCTATTGATGGAGGTTTTAAGACAGAGGAATGTAAGTCCTGACCCATGGAGAGGGAGATTACACAGCAGCTACTTCATCTCCTGTAGTCAGCTCCAGACAGTTTGCTGTGAGTAAATAAACATCATTATCCACTCTTATGGAGGAACAAAGGCATTATTTCTGTTCTTATTAATCAGCTCAGCACAGTTCACCATAACATTTTCCTACAAATAGAGATTACCTTTCTGTTCCTCACCCCTGATGGCTCCAGCTGCACCAACCTAAAGTTGACTTCAATGAAGCTACTCTAGATGTAAAGGAAATATGGTTATACCTGAGGATTATAAACCTGGTGGGTTTTCTGGGCAATTTGAGATGAAAGAATCACAGCATGGTGTGGGTTGGAAAGGACCAAGCCCCCTGCAATGAGAGGAGAATCCTCAATTAGCTCAGGTTGCTCAGGGCCCCATCTAACAAAGCCTTGAATGTTTCCAGGGATGAGGCCTCCACCACCTCTCTGGGCAACCTGTTTCACCATCCTCATCCTGAAAACCTCTCCCTTACATATGTATGACCTCCCCTTGTAGCTTTTTTCCTGGACAAGGCATCAGGATTTATGATCCCTGCCTGTTGGACACACCAGATTCCAGGCCTATGTGTTTTTTATGACCATGAACCCGACTCCCCTCAGTTGGACCAAAAATACTCCAAAAATACAAATTAATCTGTTCTGTGAAAGCACACATGCCTCATTTGGTTTATTCTGAGCAGAATCTCTGAAATGTTACACCTCAGCAGATAAGACGCCCGTGCTCAGGTTTTAGATCCATAGGGTGCTTGGAATGATTAAATCAAGGGAAAAATATGCCAGAGGAGGAAATGAGCTTCCTCCCCCATGCTCCTTGGTGCCATCTCACCTGCTTTTAAGCCTCACCGCTGCTCCCCACAAAGCCAAGTCATGTCTGTGCCTCTTCCCATGTCCCTGATGGATGGCAGCCAGAGGAAAGCCAGGAAGCCGAGCAACAAGAGACTGGAATATGCTTGCTCATACTTCCGAGTGTTTTTGATGAATAAAACAAGACAAAAGCAGGTAAAACCCTACACTTTAAAAAACCTGGCACATGGCAGATTTACAAGATGATATAGGGAAAAGACTGGAGAATTAAAGCTGGGTGAAGATTAAAATTTTGCGTATAAAGACTTCAGGCTCAACACCCAAAAGCCACCCTGACCCAGAGATCTAAAGGGGAGAACGTGCACCAAATCAGCTGAAAAATGCTGCCTGCTCATCTCAAGGTCCCCATTTTTATGCCTGCCTTTTATTTCTGTAAGTTTTACTTAAAAAAGCTGAAGTAACAAAATCACAAAAGGAAACGCTTCAGTGATTTCCAACTTCGCAGAAAATTAAAATTGGAGCTGACTCTGAGTCTTCTTTCCACAGAAGAGTTTCAATTTAGATGAATTGCTGCTATTTTCATATATATAGCAATGTATAATAAAAATGTATATATTATGTATATAATTATATATGTAATTGCTATAAAAAACAGCAGTACCCTCATCTTTGCTCGTCTCAAATGCCTCCTCAGGGGAGTTAAAAAAGAAGCAGTTTCTAGTTTGGATGTAAAGATAGAGGGAAGGAAGGCAGGCAGAGCTTTGCTCACTGCATTTTGCAGGCAGTGATGTGGAAGGGAGGATGGATGAGCCCTGTGGAGCGTGCCAGTGACTGCACAGGCTGCTCACAGAGCTAATGGGGAACGTGTTCAGAAACCAGCTTGCACCACAACAAAGAAATTAATCACAAATTGTTGGCACGAGCCTGAAAACAATTTCTCTGGGTCTGTAATGACTGCAGCTGTATTGGGCTCCGAGTCTCAACAGCATTTATAGTCATCAAAATACTGTACTATAAACATCATTTCACGGGGCCAAACTTCCACTGGATGTAAGGATTTTGAAAAGAGAGTGTATATATAGATATGTTTTAAATCTGTATTGCAATTTGCCAGCACAATCTCCAGTGTCTTGTGGTTATGAAAGTCTGCAAAGCTAGTGGAGGAAAAACAGCATAAAAATGGGATGGGGCAAATGCTCAAGGTTTTTCCCTGTCACCATGCCTCAGGATTGAGATACAGCACAAGTTTAGCACAGTGCCACAGCTGGGACTAACTCATGGCTACAGCCAAAGCATATTTAATCTCTTAGACATAAACATCTTTTATTTTCCTTAAACCCAGCTTGAGCGCAGGACTGGTCCAAGAGCAAAAAAAGAATAGTGGCAAGAAAGCCTGCAATCAGTTTTTGATCTGTCCCCTAGGATGAAAGAGGAATATGTGAGTCATTTTCTTGTACAATGGAGAAGCCTGGATCCCTCTGCATCTGCTTAAAGCCAAGGACTGGCCAAACCGTATTCTGCTGTGATTTGTCACAGATTAAATGCAATCATAAATGTTTCTGGAAGTATTTTTTCATGGGTTTTGAACTGGGCAATAAAACACTGTTCTTTCAGTGGAATTTCAGCCACAGAACTCTTATACTAATGCCTACTGTTAAAGTGATCAATAAGTGATAAATGACTGACATTCTGGTCCTTTGCACTGAACAATGGAATGCTGAAGGACAGTGACAGTTGTTCTCGTGGGATTTATTTTATTGTTTTCTGCCTCTTTGCAGACTCATGCTTTGAGTCTTTTTTCACTAATGTTTCATAAGCTGTTATTGAAGCAATAAAAACAGAGATAGGGAAAGCATTTGGGAGTTGTGCCTGCATTTTCATACATGATATTGCATTGTTCTTTCTGAGATGCTGCAGTCTGCTGGGAGGAAAGGGACTCAGGGTTGCTTTCTTTCATTTTATTTAACTAATTTTTAAAAGCAATATGGAAATTCTTGCTGTGTGAAGTAGCTTTCCGCTTTTAGTCAGCCGTTCACCCACTGCCAGATGAAATAGTAACAGTGAGTGAAGCAGTATTTATTCCATCATGCTCGGTTTGGATTACTTTAAACTAAACCAATTCTCACTACACAGTAAACTTCAGTTTGAACAGTTATTTGGGGATTAAAGAGGTTATGGAAAATGAGCAGAGATGTTGTTCTGTACCTGGTGCTGGAGGGGGAATCCTGCCAAGAAGGTGGAGATGGGCTCTGTGCTGATGGCAGCCCTGGGCTGAGACACGCTGGGTCTCTCCACTTGGCGCTGCCTCCGAGGATGCTGTGCTGGCTCTAACCACCTCCTCCTGCCCGCATGAATGTGCCCTGTAGGAGCCAGCACAGGTCAGGAAAAGCCAGCGCTGCCCTGGGGCCAGTAATCCTGCTGCTCTGTGTGGATGTGTGAGCTCGGCATTCCCACGCACATCCCGCAGCGCTGATGGCAGAGGGAGTGTACCTGGAGACTCCCTGATTAATCTCAACTAACAGAGGATGAGCTGTGTGTCATAACCTGGCTGCATTTCATGTTTGGAGAGAGATTCAAGCTCTTTGAATAGCCCTCAGCTCGTTCCCAGGGGAGCCAAGCCTGCTGGCAGCCGGCATTCCGGGCGGTGGCTGGAGTTATCCCCATAGGAAAGCTCCAGCCCTGGATGCAGCGACCACACCGCAGCCCCAGCAGAGCTGCACACAACCAGCTACTGCTGCCCTTAATTGCACAACAGACCCCGACTGCAAACGTCCCCAGAAGGGAAGAAACACACTCAAATAGCCTTATGTAATTCCAAACTAATAGATGCCTGGATTAGAGTCCTCCTCCTCCTAAGGGAGGGGTCACCACGCTGTGCGAGCCTGCTTTCCACCCTGGGGCTACGGCAGCGCCCTGATATCCAAAGTCCTCCCACCAGCTGTTCCCAAGCAGGGGACAGCCCAGACTACATTAGGAGGAGGATGAAGACATTCTGTCCCTAACTTGATCATCAGATCACACCTTAACGTCGCAGGGCCTCTTGTGTAGCAACCTCTTGGGCAGAAGAGCAATGCTCTCTTCTCCCAAGGTAAAACTCCCATGCCTCACATCCCGTACTGTATCCAGCCCAAGGACACCTTTCTAGTTTGGCTCTTGCACTGACAGCCCCTCCTCTGATGTGCCAAAAATGACACACCCCTGTGTTGCTTTGATTTTTTAAGATTTTCTAAGTCTTTTGATGTTTACATTCTTGTAGCAAATTTTCTCATACACTTTCTGTAAATAACTTATTGTTTTGCATGCTTTTATAGAAGAGAAATTTGATAGACTGTTGGTTTGTCCAGTGTCATTGGAGAGGTGGCACTGTCACCCTCCAATCCACTGTCACTTTTAGAAAACTATAAATGTTAGAGTCAGAAAATAAACTTCCCTTTTCTTCACCTTGAGAGCAGCGGTGTGTGCGCTCGTGTTGTTTCGTGTCCTATATTGACACAACCCTGGTGTGTTTTTGAAGGCTTTGATTCCGAGTGTCACCTCTCACTTGATCCTGAAGGGCAGCTCTCTGGTTAGCCAGTGCTGCCCACCGTGGAGCTGGCTGCTCAGACAGGCATTCCATGCTTCCCCCTGGGATGTAACAAACACACATGTACAGACCAAGCCTCTTTTCCACATCCCTCCTCTGTCTGTCCATCTCCACGCTCAGCACTGCCCCACCCCCTGATAATTAGGATGCCTAAATGAGAACAGAGCAGATTTAACTGAGACTGGCTTTTCCATGTGAGGCACGGTGCCCACAGCCTAGCGGTGCTGCCAGAGTGGGAAAACTGGAGGAGCCAAGGAATACTCGGACCCTGGCGTTACCTAAGTTGTGGAAACCTGTTTTGTTCCTGAAGGAGTAGATTAGGAGTGTGGGGAATATCAAGTTTAAAGCAGCTCGACACTACTTGGCACCTTCTAGTCACTGTCCATGTGATCTGTGAAAATCCCAGAGTTAAATGAAAACAGATTGAAAAGGCAAACACAGTCATTATTTCTGCAGGGAAAGCGCTTTATCCTGGGGGTACGGCTTGACAACCTGGGAGCTTAGGAAACACAGAGGGAGTACATCTGCTGCAGTAATTTTCTTTTTCACCTGGTTCCTGCTGTGCTGCACAGCCGAGCAGTACCATGGAAATATGCTCCTGCCCCTGTGCTCCCCTTTGTGCCCACTGTTAATCTGGAAAACACTCATTTTTGAGAGTGTGCATTCCCCATTACCAGCATCTGATGGCTTTGGCTAAGAGCTGGAGAGGTGGTGAATCAGTATTCAAGTTTGTTCATGTTAATAAGGGAAGAATAATTTTGATGTTCTTGGGATCGTCTTGTCTCCATGCAAAAAGATCAACCAACTTCCCTACACGGATCTGGGGCACAGAAATGCTCCTTCTAGTTCGCTGCAAAACAGGTTTGCAGCAGAGGCAAGGAAATCCTTATGCTTCAAATAGTATCTTCACTTTCTGCATTGTAAAATGCTCATATGAACTGCTCCACATTCACTGCAGACCAAATTCCTTTGGACATATAGAGACCAGGTATCAATCTACTCACAGCTTAAAACTTGTGTTCAGTAGCTGATTGTCCAGTGGTCTTACTCTTAAAGAACAAATATTATTTATAAATTACAGTGCACTTATTCAACCTCAGCCACTTATTCCTGGTTTAGTTAGCACTGATTGACACAGGAAATATTAATGATAAAAACACTGTCTCTGAGTTGGGAAATCCCAGAACCGCAAACAGCTTGAGAACATTCAGAGGAAATAAATCATTGAAAATTTACCCTGTTGTTGTACTTTTGTATTCACATATTGGTCATTGCTAATGACAGATTGCAGGGCTGGATGAATTTCTGGTGTGTCCTGAAATGGCTGTTCTTAAATCCATCATCCCATCCTGGCAAAGAGGAAAGACTTACCCTTTTTAGAAAATAGGCTGCATGTAAATGAGCCAGCAGCGTGAGCCAAAAAGCACTTTAGTATCAATTTAGGCACAGATTTTGCTACCTTTCCTCAGGTGAAGGGAACCACACTCTTCAAATACTGCTATGGAAGTGGATTGGAACTGCTGAAGTCTCGACCCCATGTAAATAGGAATGTCTGTGAATAATTGTTCATTAATTTCACATGTTATAAAAAGTAATTAGCAAAAGCATTTCAAAACCAACTCCATCCAGTGCTCTTGTGGGAAGCCTCAGCACAAGCAGAGCGAATTAACCATGGTGTTACCAGGGCCAACACTGCAACAGAGTCAGAGCAAATGCGCTTCTGCCTCGCTCTGGGTCTGCAGTGAACAGCTCTGGCAGCCAAATGAGGACTCTTGATTATGCACCCTCTAATCATCTCAAGATTTGCTTTAGCAGTGAAGATTTTAGGCGTGGCAAAGAGTGAGCTGCATTTTGAAGGCTTCAGAGATGACATGAACCTTTCCTCCCTGCTTTTTTCTCATGCAACTAAACCTTGTACATCAGTGGTCCACGTGCTTTTTGCTCCTGCTCCTGTAGGGAGAAGTCCAGATGGAAGGGAGAGTATGCAACTCCTCAGCTTCTGAAAAGCTTCTCTGCTTTGAGCACTGTGCCTGTAGAAGGCTCTTGTCTCTCCACACCATGAATACCATCAAATGACAGCCTTCAGAAGCAGGCATCCCCATTAATTCGTCAGCAGGCTGACAGCCAACCAGGGCACAGGGGAGATGTGAAATGTTAGCACAGACAGAAACATTCAGCCTGCTTTATCTCCCCTTCAATTCAGAGTGTTACATTAGCAGAAAACTGGCACCAGGACACAAAGGCTTGGATGCATGCTCAGTACTGCCTCTCACAGAGCTCTCACCTGTCAACAAGGTTCCTGGCTAAGCCTGGTTTTTTTCTATTTATATTTTTTTTCTGAAAGCTCTGATTGCAGTAGGAAAAATGAGCGCAAGTCCAGCGAGAGCTTGGCAGGCTGTCCCCCTGTGCCACGCTGCTCAGCACGGGCCAGATGCAGTGAGGTGATCCCTGGTCCCCAGCCCAAGCAGGCAGGAATCTGCTGGCAGAGCAGCCTCCAGAGTGGAGCTGACTCCTCTCCCACAGCTCCAGCAGCCAGCCAGGAGCTGGAGCTGGCAGCACCCAGCTGCATGGACAGCCTCCAGCGAGCTGCACTGCAAATGCACAAAAAGCAACTAAAAAAAGCAACAGGAAAAAAAAAAAAAAGAAAAAAAGCAGGAGATGAGTTAATGCCAGACAACAGGTTATTCAAGGCAGCAGAATTGCCTAGTGCTGGGAGAGGCCCAGGGGCTTTTCCTGACGTTGTTTTGAGCCTGTTCAGTGACTGACAGAGCAAATGCATCCTCATCTCAGTATTTCTCCTGTGTTTTCTGTGTAGCGCTTTGGGATTTACTGGCGAATAGTAACACCTTTTGTGAGAGCAACAGAACTATCAACAACACTATGATTAAAGCTGGAGCAAGACTGGAGGGCTTTATTCTTGGGGAAAACACAATGTGAACCAGATAGCCAGCATAATGGAAAATGACAGAATAAATCATAATAAAGGTACACTCTGTCATTTATGGATAAAGTTTTGAGTTTTAAAGTCTCTCTCTGAGATTGCCTAATGTTCACCAAGACATAAACACACAATAGCTCTGCTCACAGCCTTAACTCTAAGAGGAGAGAATTTTATTACTTATCTTAATATTTCAAAACAACTTTTCCACTAAGAGATGCAGGCTTAAAAGTTGTTACATTAAAAAAGTTATTGGGGGAAATAAAAAACCAAAACCAACAACCAGACCCCAATGCCTTATTCTGTCCTGGCAAGCAGCAAATTACATTGTAATTCTAAAGGTCAATCTGTTTATATTATCTACATACACATTTGGACTCTTTTGCCAATAGGATATGGAGTCCCATACCCTGTTTCTGTGACTCTTTGTAGCACAAGATGATTAGGATTTAGATCAAGGCCAAACTCTCATTGCTGTCTCCCCAAGGGCCTCCAACTGAAAGGCTTTAGTTTGCTTTGCCAAACAATCTCAGCTTTCTTGTGGAAAATACATGTAATACACAAGCCAAATTGTAGCAGGGATCTCACAGAGGAGGTGAAGCATTATTTAATGGGACTGTGTATATTCCACAGAATAAGAGATTTAAAATATAAAATAGGTGTTGAGTAATTTTATTTAAATATTATTACAGTGCTTATCTGAAGAAAATGTCTGTCTCTGGGACATAATAAAACTTATTCAAAGATTAATTAAGTGAAAATTCTTTGCTTCAATAAAAATAGCCACTGAATTAAAGCATCTCATACTTTGTGTTTCAGACTGAAAACTTAACAAAAGAGGGTCAAAAATTGCTGTGAGAAACAACAGAAATCCACAGAAAACAAGTCAGCAGACAATGACAATTTTGCCATTCACCTAATCTCAGGAACCAGTCGAGCTGTGTGAACCAGAATACCTGGGGGAGAAACCTGAAGCATCATTTGCAGAAGGCACAGCCAAACTCCTCCTGCACACTCAAAAAGCCTCTGCAGAGAAATCATGGTGGCTCTACGATCTGAAGAAGTGAGACAAGATCACAAAGGGTATTATTATTGCAAGGACCAGAAAACTTCTCTCCCCTACCTTTTCTAGTAACACATTCAAGAAAAATGAGTAGCCACCCTCAGTAAGAGAGCTTTTGCTTAAGCTGAAAACACTGTAGAGAAACACTCATCAAGGCAATAATTAACAAAACCCATTTGAACTTGTCAAGAACTTACAGCAACTGAAATAGTTAATTTATTGGCCCTTGTGGTATTTACAGTACATAATGGTCACTTTAAAGAGAAGGACATGCAGCAAATCTCTCCTGCATATGCTCAAAGCCACAGGAATTAATGCCAGGGTCTGAGGTTGGCTAGCCTGGGCTGCTTGCTGGAAACACACATCACGCTTCACTTAGTACTACATGAAAGTTAATCAAGTTTAATAACCTTTTCCTGAAATGTCCCAGGAAATGAGGTAGAAAAATTAAAACAGTTAGATGTCTGCTGAAAAGCAAATATATTTATTATGCACTTTAATATACACAGGGATTTTCGCTTAATATAATACAAGGAATAAAATAAAAATTTTACAATGTGAAATTCATTCAATGTACATTAAAGGCTATTTACAACCCACTCCAGGAAAAAACAGTCTATCTGCAAACCAAGTTAACTGAGGAGTTCAGATGGGGAATATTAAGCATAACAGACATTTGCATAGCAGAGTAACTGAGGAGGGAAAACACCTTTTTAGTTTTAAAGAAATGGTAATGTTTTCAATACTGATCACAGAGAAGACAAAAATGCATCAATTGTGCCTCGGTATCTCTTAATGCATTTCTCTCCAGATGAGTTTTTCCACATGCACACAGTATTGATATCCATGTCCACAAAACAGTCTTTTTCCCCAGCTCTCCCATCAAGAATTTTGGATGTCTTGTGGAGATGACCTTGGAAGGACCAGCGAAATGGGATGAAGAGAAACAGGATTGCTGTTTTATTCAGTTTTTTTGGGTGGTGAGAACTGCTGCCCTGGCAGAAGGAGCTGTGCTGAGTCACAGCTGCACCTCTCTGCTCACCTCCACTCCATTTACAGATGGGAAGGGCAGGGCAGAGGGAACAATGGGGGAACAGCAAATTTGCTTGGCACACAAACCCCTCACAAATGGTGATGCTAAAAATCACACTCAACAGCAATGTGGAATTACACAGACCATCTGAGAAAATAGATGATTTAAAGCAATTCATGCCCTGTTCCAAAGGGATATTCAAATGTGGCAGAATTGTCATTCTGAAAACATTTTTGACAGGTCTACTTTCTGCTGATTTGGAGAGAGGGTTTCCCCAGTGACTGTTTCAAATGTAAATATTATTCACACAAAACCCACCAGACTATCTGTAAGTTGTGGCCCCTTGTGAAATTGGCCATATTTTTACGTCCTCTGTCCACAAGGTGCAACTAATAACAACACAATAAAATTAAATAAATATAATCCCAATGACAGTCAAGGTCAGTAGAAAAAATGTTGGCATTCAGGGATCCCTTTCCACAGAACAAAACATACATCTAATCACTAAGGAAAGTCGTATTCTTGCACAGTATTGCAAATGTGCTGCTCTTGAGGTTTGGAACAAGTTTGCTGAGACCATTTTGGTACTTCCTCTTTTCTAAACCACTAACCCTCTTATGGCCATTCTGCCAGACTTCTGTTATGTTTATTTTATAATTGTCCCACGGGGACAAGAAATTCAATACATGAAACATTCAGAATAATCCATATTGCCGTGTGTCAGCTTCTAACATCTAATTTTACTATATGCTGAATGCCTGACTATAAAAGATGCTTTTTTGACATTTAGGGAAAAGCAAATAAGAATGGAGGTGCAAGATTTAAAAGCAAAAAAGTATTCTGATGACAGTTGATCATAATGACCAGACATGGAGCCCTTCAGTGCCTCAGAATATGCACTACATCTACATCCAGGGGCCATTCATCAAAGTTTAAGGATCTAATTATTCATCTATGAAAAATAACCTCAGCTCTCCATCATCTTATTTCTGGAATGATCAGAATTAGAGTATGAAAAAGATGAAACCCAAGCCTTTAGAAGAAACACTTGCATACAAAAATAGGCTTATTTTCTAAAGAGCAAGGCTGTGTAATGCTGAATATAGTAGAATATAGCTTGCATTTGTAGGAGAATAGAACCCACTTGTTTTGTTTTATCACTTGCAGAACTGTGCAAGTAAGATGTGCACATTCAAAGGGAAAACTCACACTGCTCACTTTCACACCAGTGCCCTTGACTTTGCTCTCTTTCACACCAGTAAAACACCTCTGCTGTAAGAGCAGGAAACCAGCTTTCCCCTATCCATGGATGGGCTCTCCTGACTGCTGATTCACCGTGCTCCAGGTACAGAGACACGCTGGCTCTACCTAATCCCCGTGAAGCAGTAACCACATTCATGCAAGTTTGTGCTTTAAGGAGTTATTGTCTCAGGACAGGGCTAACTCAGCCACCTCTGTACTCCCCAGGCAACGCTGTCGCTGTGCTTTTCCACTGCACTCCTGCTGGGTATCCTCTCAGCCTCGCTCACAAAGGGTCTCTATTTTCCATGGTTTGCTTTACTGACATTCCCAAAAATAGTCCTTTACCTTGGAAAAGAGAAAGAGCTGTTTCTAATGTGTAGAGATATACAAGAAAGCAGGATCAGACCTTTTAGCACCTCAGACATACCCACATTAGTTACCTCATCACCGTAGCAATAACAAAGCCTATTGAAGACCAAGTGTCCAAAATTTGCCTATTGCATTCAGTGGTCCCAGTCTGCCATCCAGATTTGGTGCTATAGTACCAGAGAGTAGATTTTTGCCTCTTAAAAATCCCAAAGACACTGCAGGTGGTTGCAGTCCGACTTCTTTGCCACCACTGAACAGCAATTACACAGACAGAACACACAAGTACAGTATTTATAAAATACTGTTACAAGACTTGTAATTCTGGAGGGAACCTTTTGAAGTACACGGGGAACTGACAATACATGACAACAATGCAAATGTGACAAACTCGTTGCTTGTTTTCGTTAGCCACAGAAAAATAAATACAAAAAAAGCACTGCCTTTTCCATAACACAGTTCACTGTGGCACATGCACCTCTACCAAGCGATCTGGAATAGGAAATCGGAATTCCTGGTTCTTACCATTTTCAGCTGTGGTCAGGGAAATACAGCATATATCTTTCTGCAATTAAAAAAAGTGCTCATTCTGTGTATTAAATACAAAGTACACAAAATAAAATTTCGAAGCACAGAGGGTTATACTGAGAAGGCAGCCTGAAAATGTAGGCACGTTACAGTAATTAAGGTAACTGAACTGTAGGAATCACATTCTTGAATTTCTAGGTGGACTAAACAAGCACTGTTTGCTTTCATCCCAGCCAGCTGATAAATCATCGGGAGCAGAAGCGCTTCTGTTCACAGCATCATGGAATTGGCCTGGAAGTACAAAATAAAAACACTGAGCTTTGAAATAGTCTGTAACACAAACAGCACTGTCAGAAATGGAGATGTATCAATCCCCCCTAATTAAAGTCAAAAGCACACAATAACAACCTGATGAGGAAAAGTGCTTCCTGCCTAACCCCAGTCCTGTGATTGATTCCCTGTGCCCTCTGCCAACCCAAGCTCCTACAGAGTCCCCGCAACAGGAGAGCTTCCTGGAAAGGCTGGGAAGCAGCAGCCAGGAAAGAAAAGCCATTCCTGTGGTGCTCCCATGGAGTATTTCTGATGTGATTTCCCACAGGTGACTCATTTATCCACCAGTCAGGGAAATTACCCATTTTTCTGCTTGAGATTCAGCAAAAGAGGAGGTAAATTACAGCCTGTGCCAAGCAATTCATAATCCACACAGAATTGTTCTAAACTCCCATCTTTAAAGTGACGCCCTGGAAAGTGTCACGAGAAAAGCAAAAGGAACCATTTGGTTATCCACACCTCATTTTTTAGCCATCTGCAAAACCAAGAACTTCACTGAGAGAAACCCTGAATTTTCAGTAACACACCATTTGTTCCAGACAAAGCAAAGCCAAATTTTAGTATTATATGTGGAATGTTCAGATTTCTTTATATGCTGATTATATTTTAAAATAAAGGAAGATGGAAAAATTCACCCAAACCAGTTTTTTGATGACAGGTCAGGTCAGATGAATACATTCTACATCAGAACCATGCAATGGATTTACAATAAAAGTATAACATGAAAGCAAGCAGTGAACATCAGGTGGAGGCACGTAAGAGTTAGGAAATACAATCCTTAATTACACGTTTTAAAGCTTTACAGAAGCAGGAAAAATTACAAATAAATTCTAATCCTGTTTGGGCAAGATGTACTACTGTGGGAATCTGAAGTCCTTGTAACTTTTATGAAGACTTAAGGACTTTTCTCTCCCACCTGATGATTCCTCTCTATGACTGTTCCTGCTGTCCTGCCTCACAGCTCATCTGACCCTTTGGTAAAATTTGCATTTTACAAATGTGCAGGCTCTAGTGCAGGTGTTTCTGAAACACTGTATTGTTCCAAACATTTTAATTGAACCAAAATGCCAGCCCAACAGGGTCCTGCACAATATTCTATAGCTCTGCAATTCTCCAGGGACCTCAGCCACGTCTACAGATATATTCCATTAAAATCAATTATTTCCAGGACATTTTGGGAAAATGCCTGTTTACGTGTTTTTGACAGCTGAAGACCTTCCATGTGTGGATTCTGCACCACCTGCAACTGTCCTAGAAACACTCTGTCTCTGATGACCTGCAGCAGAACTGAGTCAGAACTGGCAAGAACATTCTTGTTCTAAGGAGCAGCAGCCTGAGCTGTCCAAAATGCCGCATTCATGCACAAAAAAAGGTTTTCAAAAATAAGTGAGCAAGCAATAAGAGGTGGGCAAGCCTCTTATTCTGCTTCTCTGAAATTCCAATAGAAAACATTAACACATTCCAAATGCCCTAAAAATCATACACCTCAACAGGAAGAGAGAGAAAAATAGAACTATTTTAGCTGACTCACTGACAATTTATGTCTGAAAAGGAGACTTATAATTACTTTTTCAGCTTAAAATTCAGTATTGGAGAGGAGATGAGATATCTAAATGACCCCCACTGATTAAGAACAACAGAATGGTCAGAAAAGTGGTACTATAACATAGATTATATTCTTGCACTAAGAAAAGCCACCACTTTTATGGGAGGATTACCTTTACAGTAACAGAAATATAAAATCAGAACTTTAGAATATTATTTTATACTTATGCTTCACCCTTGAAATCCACATTCAGAGAAATGGTTGCCTATTACTTATAAGAACCTTCAGAAACTGAGGAGCATTTTTGTAAATAATGAAATAAAGACTGTATCTGAAAATATGAAGAACTGAAATTCTCATCTGTCCTTACATATGAAAATCAAATTCCAAATCGTTGCCACGTGAAACTCACTTATCAAAGACAGTGGGGCACAATTTGAGCAACTGAATTCAACAGACAACATGACAGTGATCCAATTCCTCTATGGCTGGTGCTTTTAAATGACAGCAAAGGAAATACTTGACAGGTAAAGATTTTAACATCCATCACGTAAGCAATTATGATGGTAAATGATAATAAAATGTAATCTTAGCACATTTTAAATGAAATGCAGGCATTTGGTTCCTTTGTGACTAGGTAAGTTACCTTTTACAATGGTGTTTCCTTCTTGTAGTTGAAGCTTGGGTCGCTACCTTCAATCTGAAGTTTTAAGGCTTGCTTAAGGCTGAGTTCTGTCTCTGCGGGGGGATAGCCTTCCAACACATCCTGATGCCCTCTGTCCTGCACTGTTCGTGGGACAGAAACCCTGCCAAGAAAAACCTGATTGCTCTGAAGATGGTAATTTGGATTTGTCATAATGCCGTTTCTCTTCTTCTGCTCCCCACTCTGTTGGTGAATCAGGAACTGCTGCTGAGATCGACCAACTTCTTGCTGAGCCGGAGGGACCAAAATCTTGCACTGTGGCTCTGGAGGCATTGATTTCAGTGGCATGCTTGTGCCAGATTTGGCAATAGGTACTCGTTTATCAAACTGAGTCATTTCATACTCTAGCACTTTGGGTTGGGAGGAACTACTCTGCTTTATTTTTTTTCCAGCTGACCCAGACTTGCTGGAGTTGTCTGTTTTGCCCCCTTTGTTCGCTTTAGTTGATTTCAAGCTAGGTTTCACTTGGCTCCATTCAAACTCGCTGCTGGGTGAATTGTGATTTTGACTCAGGGAATGAGTTGTGGAAGAAGGGGAGACAATGGACTGCCTGCTTCTGCTGCGTGGCAGGGAATGCTGCTGGATTTGCTCCGTGAAGGACAGGCTGTGGAAACTATCGATGGGCACCGTCTGAGCGGTGGCCGTCGAGGACGTGGTGCGGAGAGAGGAATTTTTGGAGCTTTTCAGGGAATTATTTGATAAAGATGACTTCTGACGGTCAACAGTAGAATCGGGAGACTCCGAAGGAGAACTGAAGGCGTGTGCAGGCCCATTGGATAATCCCCGCATCCCAGGCTGCACGTCTCCTCCAGTACTCCCCTGAACTATTTGACTTCATGGTTAAGGACTGCATTTTAGAGGAGACTGATTGTAAGGGCTTCTGCTCCATTGTGTGGACTGGAGATGGAGTACAACCATTCAGAGTCGATGCACCATATTTTTCCAGTAATTTGATAATCTGGGAGTGTCCATTTTTGGCTGCAACCCGCATAGCAGTGCGCCCAAATTGGTCAGCGTGATTGGGATCAGCACCATGCTCCAGTAATATCTGGACAACATCAATGTGCCCCTCTTGGGCTGCAATGCAGAGTCCAGTAGCACCTTGATTACAAGTGTGGTCGACCAGAGCCCCATGCTCGATGAGAAGCTGCACGACCTTCACGTGGCCTTGCCATGCAGCAGACTGCAAAGCAGATCTCTTCTCGTTGTCTGCAGCATTCACGTCAGCATGGTACGTTATCAGCACCTGCACCATCTCCACATGGCCCTGCCAGCAGGAAACATGGAGTGCTGTTCTTCCTTCAGCATCGCTGGCTTCGACGTTTGCACCATTTTCTAAAAAATACTCAGCCATTGTAAGCTGGTTTTCTAATGCTAGGATATAAAGTGTCGGCCGGCCATCAGCATCTTTGTAGTTCACATCTGCTCCATGGCTGAGCAGTAGCTCGACTATATCTCTGTGACCTTCTAAGGCAGCAACCCGGAGAGCGTTTCTCCCATCATAGCCTCTCTGATCAATGTTGGATTTATTTTCCAGTAACATCTGCACACAATCATAGTGACCTTCCTGCGCAGCTAATATGAAAGGTATCCGTCCATCATTATCAATTTCATTTGTTCTAGCACCTTGTTCTATAAGAGCTTCACAGATCAACCTGTGACCTTCAAAAGCTGCCATGTGCAAAGGTGTCCAGCCTGCATCATCTCTGTGATTTTCATCTAGCCCCCTGTCCAGCAGAGTCCGTACTACCTCAACATTGCCCTGCGCAGATGCTATGCTCAGGACTGTTCTACCTTCACTGTCGATGCTGTCAACAGCTGCACCCCAAAACAAGAGAGTATTCACCACTGAGGCGTGGCCCATGGAGGCTGCTGCCAGAAGCGGCGTCCGGCCGTTGTTGTCTGTGTGATCAACATCAGCTCCTCCTTCCAGGAGCAGATCAACCACATCCACGTGTCCCTCATAGGCGGCCACCAGCAGTGGAGTCATGCCATCCTTGTCGCAGTGGTCGACTTCAGCCCCGCGGTCGATGAGGAGGCTGACCACCGAGGCGTGGCCCTTGCTGGCCGGCACGCAGAGCGCGGCCACGGACAGCGCCGTCCTCCCGTCCACGTCCTCATGGTTCACCTCCGCGCCGTGGTCCAGCAGGTGCTCCACGATCTCCTTGTGCCCCATGTACGCAGCCGCGATCAGAGCCGTCCTGCCCTCGTTGTCGGCTTTATTCACTTCGGCCCCGTGCTGGAGCAGGTTCAGCACGATGTCCTCATGCCCTCCCCACGCCGCCGCCCTCAGCGCCGTCCGGCTGTCAGCGTCGGCACAGTCCACCTTGACCCCGGCGTAGAGGAGCGCGGACACCACCTCTGTGTGCCCTCCCCAGGCGGCCGAGCGCAGCGCCGTCCAGCCGTCGTGGTCTGTGTGGTTGACGTTGGCCCCGCAGCCAATGAGGCAGTTGACCACCTTGGTGTGGCCCTGCCGGGAAGCCAAGGTCAGCGCCGTCTGCCCGTGGGCGTCTTCGATCTCCAGGTCAGCCCCCCTGGACACCAGCAGGTTGACCACGTCGAGGTTGCCGCTGTAGGCCGCGTTGGCCAGCAGCGTTCTCCCGTTGGAATCGCACTGGTTCACGGACGCGCCGTTGTCCAGCAAGGTGCGGATGGAGTCCTCCCTCTCCAGGGCCTGACGGACGATGCAAGACGTGCGGTCGTCTTCGCTGTTGACGTGAGCACCGGCCTTTACCAGCAGCTGTAGCACCTCTTGCTCTTTAGGAATTAAGGTTGACAGGGAGTCTTTGACAGGTGTGCCATTCCAGATCATCCACAAAGCCAGCTCTGAAGTTTCCAACTGCAAATTAGAATTAATGAGATGCAATGCAAACTCTTGAGCTTCTAAGGGCGTTAAATCCTTTGCTCGGCAGGTGTAACTCATGGCCAGCATTCTGTGTCCCTCTGCGGCATTACACAAGTATTTCTGTGTGCAGTGCTTTACATCCAGCAACCACTCTGCAAAACTGTAATGAAACAAGATTTTTGTATTTCCAAGGCCATCAATAAGCACTTTGGACAGGACATCCAATTTGCGTTGAAAGTCCTCCATTGTCATCGTCATGTTTTTGGTCCACACCGCGTGATACAATTCTGGGGTGGTCAAGGGCCTGCAGGCTGCAAGAATTACATTAAGGATGGGCTGGACCTTTGCAAACTGTTTTCTCACAAAAAGTCTCTGACAGAGCCAAAGGTAGAGGCCATTTAATGTTCCTGGAATATCACGGATCTCCCGCAACATGATAAAATTCTCCACAACTCCATCTAGGACACGCTCCAGATACAAAAAGCAACCGCTGCTTTTGATGTGAAGCTGATTCAGCATTTCTGCTGTTTCCTTTGTGAGGTGTTGCCTCAGGGCTTCTTCCTGGTCCAAACGATGCAGAATATATTGCTGCACATCTTTCACAATGTAAGCCTTTCGGAGGTCATCCAGACTTATTTTTCGAAAACCTGTTGAGAGGAGAGAAAGTTGTAATTATTTCTGATCCAGCTCTGCTTAACTCAATGTTCAAAGAAGAGTAAATAAAAGCCAAGACATTTTTGGGTGGGGAACAACCACAATAAAATATTTTCCCCTGTAAACACAGTGAATATAAATTAATTATAATAGCAGAAAAGTTTGATAATTAGATGCACTGTTATTGTCATCTATTATAAAAAAAAATAGGTGCTATTAACGAAAATAATATTGAAAACCACTCTGAATTAGGCATTGTGTGTCTGCCTTGGACAATACTAAACACCTAAGCAAAACCATCAAAACTGCAACTGAAATAAGATTATTAAGTATTATTATATTATTAAAGGAGTAATCCCTTCTCCAGTGTGGTTAACAATGGAATTCTAAGTAATTTTCAGCTATTTAGCTTAAGACAATTATTATGTATATTTAATTACAGAAGAGGGTATTCACACCTGCTGCATATGCATGATAAAATGCATATAAATTACTAACTTGACCACCACAGTCTCTTTTAAAAGCTTTTATGATACAGGAGAGACAATCAAAAATAGTTTTACACATCTTTAGACTCTGCACACTGAAATTACCTACTTTTTCCAAGTGAGGACTGAGTTCTAGATAAACACCCCGGTTCTCAGGTAGGTGACTCATTGTATAAAGACATAGGTTCGCTCGTAGTCATATCTCTGTTTTTCCAGCCTCTTTACTCTTCGAGGAAAAAGGGACATTATTTCATGCACACAGAATGTGTCTGTCCCCTCCCCACTCAAGGAAAGGGACACCGTTCCCAGCAGCACGCGCAGGGAAGTTCCCTGCGCTGCCTTAGGACTCTCGGGAATGGGGCCGAGCCCAGGCAGAGCTGTGTGGATACAGGGCTGCCTCTGCCATCTCAAACATTTGCTCTGGTAGGGCCAAGGTAAGCACTTGATGAGGACCTGCCCTCCTTCATTAATGACACACCGCGTGTTCGAACGCTGCCCTTGCGGAAGTTACGGGAAAACCACAGAGGTCACGGAGGCAGCGGCTCCAGTGACCGCGTTTCAGGCCAGAACTGCACCTCACCTCTCCAGGGACAGCTTGTCATCCCTTCCTTACAGCCAGCTCAGCTAGTCAGGCACAAAACCAACTGCTCTTCAAACCAAAGCTAAGTTACTAATCTCTAAATTATACTGAAGGAAAAGAAACCATAGATCGATGTGTTCCATTCAATTCTAGCCCCATCTCCACAGAAAAAAAATCGTTTTAAGAGAGCCTCTGTAGGATGCTGCTTGTGGATCTATGTTTTTATTGTATTTAAACGCTCTGTGGATCACACTGCTCAGTCTCTGACAGCAAATTCAGGCTGGTAACAGAGCTGTGGTTTTTGCTGCCCAGTGGCTTCAGCAGAGGTTCTGAACGTCCCGTTAAGGTCACCCTGTTAATTGTTTAGTCTACATGTGCACTGTACAAACACCACAGATGAGAACAGAGAGGCCAACTATGGAAGTGTTACTAAAATATATCTGCCTCCCTTAGTAATTATGGAAGCACTACAAACAGGACTGAACCAATAGAATACCTAAAACAAAATCATGCTTCTCCATGAAATTAAATCACTGGAGAGGACACTTTTGCACAGTCAGTTCAGAGGATAAGACTACACAAGTGAGATTGACTACTTGAAGATTTTATAAACAAAAGGCCAGAAACAAGAAAGATTATTTTCTCCATTCCAGAGGCTTCTTTTTTTTTTTTTTTGGCTCTAAAAGGAAACACAGAAACAGCTTTATCCACCATAACGTGCCACAAATTCAAGTAATGTCCTTACCTGACTTGTAGGATGGCATAATTCATTGCTTTACTATGTATTTTAATAAAATATTCTCTATGTAACTTTGTGAAGCCCTTAATTCTTGCACATAACCCAAATAAAAAACTTTGCTGAGTAAGAGCAGACAGTGCCCTGTGATTGTGCAGATCCCACGCTCCCACTTGAAGCGAAAGGCTGTTTCTAGGTCACGATCCTTTGGAAGACACAGAAGTGAAAAAGTAACACCAAAGCCATTGCTTGGTGCACAGTCACATGCATCCAAGGAGCTGTAATTAGGGACAAGTGTCCCTCTGCCTGGCTCATGTGTGCAGAGGGAACAGCTCTGTTTTGCTCAATCTGGAGCAAACACAGCCATCCTGCTCATTCACCTTCCCCTGAACTGCCCTGCTTCGCCTCACACAGATCTGTCCCCGTCTCTTGGCTCAACAAGAACAGGCAGGGAGATCTGCAAAATCATTCTCTATGTCTTTAGACCTAAGTGACCCTGCTCACAAAATCCCCAACATCTCACATTAATCCCATGCCCACATCCTGCCTCCCAATATATACCTGCAAACGTAAGCTATTTTTATTTTTCCATGGTTTGTTTTTTGAGCAGTGGATTTCATTTCCCTGCAATGAGAAAACCCCCGATGGACTGGCACAACAGCAATCCTGAGATTTCAGCTGATGTTCAGTGTTGCCTGACTAATGATTACACATCACCTCCCCTGACTCCCAGCCTTCCCAGGAAAACTTGCAGTGATAACTGTTTAAGCGCCTCTGTCTCAGTCTCTGTATCTCTGCTTCAAAAACAAAACACTCATGCCTATGCAAGCATTCTTTGAAAGAAAATTTTCATTTTGCTTCCCAAAATGGGTGGGAAAGTAAACAAAAAAACCCCTAAGCCCTCCAAACAAAAAAAGTAAAAAAGGAATGGTTTGTATGTTTGGCATTTGTTTTTTCCCTTTAAATGATGTATCAGTACCCAGAGAAGCTGTGGATGCTCCATCCCTGGAAGTGTTCAAGGCCAGGTTGGATGGGGCTTTGAATAACCTGGAAGGTGTCCTTGCCCATGGTAAGGGGTTGGAGTGAGATGATCTTTAAGGCCTCTTCCAACATAAAACATTCCAAGATGATCTGATTACTTTATTCCATACTAGAGCTAAAAATATTACCCTGATCTGTTCTTTACCTGAGATACACCAAATATCTAAGCACTTCAGACAGGCAAATAAATTTCAGAAGGCTTCAGAGCAGTTTTAAACTATTTGATTGGCTACATGTTAATGGAAGCCAAAAATTGCTTTTTTTCCCTTTTTCTGCAGTATTTCCCTACATTCTTTGTTAATGAGATCCTATATATTGTATCTGAAATTAAGCTTGGACAGCAAGAAGCACACTACACTCATACAGACCTTCACACATCCCAGGGATAAAACACCCTTTAAGGGCTGGGATTAACAAACTGCCATTGTAGCAGACTTTTGGACATGAAACAGGATATTAATTTTAACCACTGCATCAGGCCATACCATAATAAGCAAATAATTCAAAAGAAGCCTTATAGATAGAACTGAATTTTTTAAAGTCTGAATTTTTTGTTGCTAGCTTGAAGAAGGAAAACAAAGCTATGTTTTTTTCTCCCCAAATATCTGCTTAAATGAAGTCATTTTACATTTCCAAACAAAGCTCCTGCAAACTTGCTTTTCAACCCTGCTCCATACAATAAGTCACTTTCATGGACAAGAAGTACCAAAATACTAAGAGAAAGCTCATTTTGTTTCAGATGCATTCCCATGAACTACTTAAGCTCAGCAAAACAGAAGTTACAGTAGACAGAACTTGCAGTCCCATGACCATGCTTCTTGCATTGTTAAAATTTTTCTTACAACACATCACTTTCAACCCAATGGGAGCTCCAATATGGATTGTTCTAATTTATTACATTTCTGGCAGTTCTGTAAACAAATCTGTTCCAAATGTATTCCTTGGCAAGACCTAGGGCCATTCAAAAGGGGGAAAAATTATCTTGGTTATAAATACTTTTATAGCATGTCAACCTTTTCATACTTTAATAGGAAAAAAGCTATTAACTAGCAAGTTTCAATACTTAAAAATATCCTTCCACTTTCATATCTTTAAATGGATTTACATAAGCACGTAACTGAAGTTTAAAATGCATTTTGATGTATTTAACTGAATTGTAAGCTTTAGAGAAATCCAAATTATTACAAACATGGCAGTAATTTGGCATTAATAATTTATGCTGCTGATCTAAACCCGTACTGAATTAGGTACTTCTGTGGCCATTTAGGCACACCTGCTCAAAGAGAATAACTTATCCAGCAGAGTAAAGGGCACCTGGAGACTCAGGCAGCACACTTAGCTTTCAGTGCATTTGCAGTATATTGTGCATTACAAATTTCTCTGCCTCTTCTGCAGGTGCTACGAGACACTGAGGCTGAAATCTGCTGCTCTCACTGGTCCGTGTCACTGCACAGAAGTTTACTGAATTAGATCTACAGGTAATAGTCCATTTAAAACAATTTAGTCTTCCCTCTTTAATTACAAGGCAATTAAACTCCAAGTTCACACACAACTTTTTACAAGGAAATATGAAATTCCCTAGTACAATGCTTTCAAAGTGGTAATGAAAAGAAAGGACACGGTAATTAAAAGCTCCCTATATTTTCCCAAGCATTCTAAAGAATTTTTCTTCCCAAACCCCAAACTTAAACAAGAAATAAACCTTTTCAAAGCTTCAATATTATAAAAGTAAATTTTACAACCACATAAATATATAGTTTATCTTTTACAGTAAGAATCCAACTCCCATAAAGACTTCAAAGAAACATGAAATCACCCAAATAAATTCCCACCTACAATGAAAAATTAGAGGACAACTTAGATTTTTTTATTTTGGAAGCAATCTCTCCTGAAGTAGTCTCATGCCATTTATTTTCTGGAATGGCAGAAAGGTTCAGCTTCAAATCTGACAACTGATTTGCTTTGGGGATTCAGCAACAGAATTACCTTAGTAGCTCTAATCACCAGACAGAGAGGTTTCTGAGAGAAGCTGCACTGTGATTTTTTACTGCATTTCTCTAAAATTTTCACAATTTTGCCAATTTTAAATTTTTTTTTTTTTGGAAAGGCTGTAAGGAAAACAACCCTCTGCATCTATTCAGACATTTAAACAGCAGAAACATGAGAAAAAACATGTTCCTGAGATTTCCCATCAAGAACAAATTCAGATAAATACCAACTCCTAAAAGTTCCTGTCTGTCTCGAACTGAATGACAAATAAAAGGATGAGTGAAAAATGGATGACATTGTCAGTTCCTGCCTATGGACAAGTGAGTGAATGGACCTTAAAAGCTGCCTCTGAGGTTAAACTGAACCCCTTCACCGCTACTTTCAGTTTTTTATTGAATTTTCCAGTATCTTTCTGGTATTTGCCATTAACTTCATGAGAACTATGGTTCCCTGAGATGTGACCCTGCATAGGTTGTGCTGCCTCATGCATGACAAGGAATTCTTCAGAAGAATGTCAGTGTTGAACTGAGTGGTATAATCAAGCCACATGCCACAGATACTTGATTTATGTGTCTAGCAAAAAAAAGAAGAAATTAGGTAAATGCCTATTAAAAAAAGAAGCCTTTTAAAACCATTTGTACATATGCACTTTTTCCTATTTACCTTTATGCTGTTAATGAGAAATTATCTGCTGTTCACTCCAACTTATTTTTGTCAAATTGCCTGATTTTAAAATGCCTCAAATTCTCCAACTACTGTGAGGGATTTTCAAAACAGGTTTTGAAAAGCATGACTCCTATGCTTTCAAGTTTTAGTCTCATTGTAGAAAAAGCATTAGAATTAGCTCATTAGCTAAAAATGAAAAAAAAAAGTAATTTTTTGTGGCACATTTTATGCTCTGTGCCACTTTCATGTTGGAAAGGCTGTGTTGATGTAGCTGCTTGAGTGCCCACACTTGGAGCCAAATGTTAACAAATGATGATGTGGGAGACAACGTGGATAACTATGGGTGCAAGACAAAATTGTTAAATTTAGGGGAAAAGCCATTAGGAAAAGCAAGCAGGCAGCATGTGGCAGTTGGTGACAGAGCATATGAAGAGAAGGCAGTTATCTGTCCCTCTCCTTTTTTAACTCATTTGGCATTTGCTCACTGTGGAGGGTGACCGCAGACTCAGCCAGGCATCATCTCACATTTGGTTCTTATTTTTGAGGTTGTCTCTGTAGCCACAAGAGGCAAAACCTTTTTTTCTTCCTTTTTTTTTTTTTTTTTTTAAATTAATGAAAGCTGAGAATCTGAGCAAAGGGGAAAAATCCCTAGCACATTGTGCTACTACAGAATCTGGGAATACAGAAGGGCCCAGAGCACAAGCTGCAGCAGATGCAGGCACGGCTATTCGGTTTTCATAAATAAGTTGCCACCAGAAGTGAAAGAACAAAGAGGACCAGAACAAACACCCCTCCTCCTTTTCTCATTCTTAAGAGTGCTAGATTATTCACCACTGGCAGCCTCAGGATGTCAGTGGGTAAGAAAGACTGGACTCTCTCTTCCATGTCATCACTATTTTTGGCTCAGGAGCTGCTTGCACAACTCCCATCTGTACTGCACACCCAAAAAAGAGCATCATCAGGATAAGGCCACTGCAGCAAGCCTGCTTCCAGTTATTGAGAACACTTTGCTGACATGAGAGCTAAACCTATTTGTCAGGCAGATTCAGAAGAATTTTTCACTGAATGAAAATTCTATGTGAAAACAGATACAAACTCACTGCAAACAAATTAATACTGGTCAATGTATATTTCACACCACACTCCAAAACTTCTTTAACAGAAAAAACTACAGATGTGACACATTTTCTTAGTAAATTCTGAAAGGATCCCAATCTCTCTCACCAAATTACAGTGCAACTGATTTTTATTTGGTCCAAATACTTATTGTTGATCCCCACTTCTGCCTGCCCACCAACTAAATAGAAATAGCTTTAAAAACTGGCTCAGCTAAAAGTAAACGTTCAAATACCACAAAGGAGGAGAAGAGTGTGCCCCAGTAGAAGAGTGAATGTCAGTCAATCCTTTGCAGGCCAGAACCCAAAAAGAAATCCACGTTATTTGCAGTTTTACAACACCAAGTTGCACAGTTTCTGAAGTTAACAGAAGCTTCAGCCACGCTCCTCATATATCCTTGCTACACCTTCTGCAAACCTGAATATTGGCTGGTAACAGGAAAACCCTCCAACAGTGAATTAAATGGGCAGCCAACACATTGGCTGTAATGTCACATTTTCCTTTCATACTGGCAAAACCACAATTGCCTCCAAGCAGACCCTAAAATTTCTTCTCAATTTATATCCAATTCTTTCTTTGCTGTACCTTTTCCACAGTGAAGATGGGATTATAGTATCACACACCAATTTCCTTTATGCTATTCATCAAGTCATACTCTGTGGAAATGAAAAATTAACTCACTGGAATTAAATTTATTTTAAAGGCATATCCATTAGTTCTGCTGATTTTTCCTGTCAGGAATTCCATCTGGAAATATATTTAAAAGACAACAGCAATTTTTTAGGGCTAGTCAGAAACACTGTACAATTCAATGGAAAGGAAACAGGACTGTTGTGAGAAAGTCTTGCCTGGTTTTTTGGCAATAACAACATATCTAATCAGCCAAACTCCAAAACTAGTCCCATAGGAATGCCTGAAGGAACCCTGTGAAGCCACCTCAAAGTTTCTTTTATTTGTCACATACTCCCAAATACCAGTCTTCATGTCTGCCTCTGATTAATCCAGTACTTCATTCCAAAGTGCAATTATCCCATTGACCTTCTGCCACTGTGGCAACGAGCAAGCCTATGGGTCTAAGTTCTATAATCACATTTTTTGTCCTAATTGTGTCCTTAATACACACAGGCTTTATACATAGGCCTGGAATCCAGTCCAGATATTGCCTTTTATTAAATTTCAGAGAACTTCCAGTAACAATGTCATTACAGTGAAGAAATGTTCTCATGACACAGTACAGCCTGGACGAAGAAGCTGTAAAATTTTTTTTTACTGTGCAACCTTTGCCAAAAGCACAGTCCAAGAATTCACATCTACATTGTTCCTCTCTCCAATTTCACCTTCAGAGATTATTACCCACTTTCTGCAAACATGGGGAGAGATTGTAATGGCAGATGAAAGGAAAAGTTTCTGAGGTTGTAAGGAATGGGTGTATGCAGCTGAAATACTTCTGCAGTTACACATCACCTATGCTGTTTGAAGCTTCCTAAAATGAGCAAAGCAAGAGGAATTCAAGACACTGAAGAGAACATGGATGCTTTGCAAAGATAAAATTTAACTCTAAAATGTTTGGATTTAAGCTTTCCATAGTCCTTGGGAAACAGGGATGTCGCCACCATATTTTCTGAAAAATACCTTCACCAGGATTTCTCTCCTGGGAAGCTGAGAAGCGTCAGAGAAAAAGGGAAACAATATTATCTCATTTGCTTCTCCTGTGTTTTGCTGCTTTGGAATGTGGTTGGAGATTGTTTATCTAACCTGTGAATTGTTGTGACTTAATGACCAATCATGGTCAGGCTGTGTTGGGACTCTGAAGAGTCACGAGTTTTTCATCAGCATCTTGTTAAGCCTTCTGTCTGTTTCTTTTCTCTATTCCTTAGTATAGTTTAGTATAGCATTCTTTAATATAATATAATACCATAAAATAATAAATTAGCCTTCTAAGAACATGGAGTCAAATTCATCACTTCCTTCCTGCCACGGGGGACCCTGAAAATACCACAGAGGGATGTGTGTTTTTTACAATTACTATTTTTGCTATTGGCATTTTTTTTAGAACTAAGCATGCAGCAGCGCTTTCCACCATCCCCAGGGCTGGTAAATACAACATCCTAGGTACAGGTCCCAAACAATTCCTGTGCTCTGTGCTCACCTGTAAACATTTTTGTAACAGCTTTACTCTGCTTGCGGGCAGAACACAGGAGGAGCAGCCAGGGAGGGAAGAACTCGAAGTGGCTGGCCAAAATCTCTGCTATTGTCCCAGACAAACTTGTGGAAGTCTGTTCACCCTCAGAAACGTTACAGCCCTCATCCACCGAGTCCACCAGCATGAAGAGGCTCTGCTGAGGGGGCTTCATTCCCAAGAGAGGCAGCAGAATGCACCTGGAAGGAACACAGCACAAAATCGGTGTTTTAAATGCACTTAACAATACATTGACTGTCACACAGGGCATCCAGGGTAAAGCTATGATCAACTTCAACTGAAAAGTTACTTTTGGAAAATTGCTACCATGCAAAATATTGAGGTAGACTAAACTAAAAGAAATACTTTGAACAGGTAGTGATGTAGTTCTTTCTTAGGCACTATTATTTTTCATGAACTTCTAATTTATAACAGTGCTTTAAAATTATGTAATAGTGTTCAATTAGAAGACTTGGAAAAACATTGCTTCACTAAGAAGCTACTTGGCCTAAAGCCTAAGAACTTCACTACTGTTGTCTCTGCCAAAGCTGTTGCTACTGCTTATCAGAAACTAATAGCGAACAATAGCTGGTCATGAAAGAAAAATCTGAAAGACACATAAAATATCAAAGCTCAAAGAGTTCAAGTCAGAATGAATAACACTATTACAAAGAACAGAATTTCTGCCATACCTTCACAAATAAAATGCAAATTAGTAGCAGACTGAGGCGTTTGGTAGTGACTTTGATGTATTAGCTTTTATTTATATTGAAGTTGCCAAGCTCCTGTTACTGGGAAAGGATTATCTGCATCCTTGGGATGCAGCTCTAACAACACATCTGATTGTGTGGCTAAAAATTTCAAATTTGCATCTACTGTTGCTCTCTTTACCAGGTGGTTCTTAAAAATGTACCTCACTACATTTACATGTATCTTTAAATAGCACTACATAACCATCATGCATCTATTCAGTATTTCCACACTACACTACTGTTTTTTTGGGAAACTTCATAGTGATTTAGGCCTGTAAGTCTCACTGACTAAATTATCTTTAAATACACTTGGCAAGTAAACTTTGACTTTATAGTATAAGGATTTGGAAAATGAAATGAGGTGAGAAAAATACATATCTGACAGTTTACTCTCTTTTAAATTTGCTGTTTGCACATGCCCAGAAGGCATACCCATCATAAGTATTTTTTGTTTTACTCAAGACCATAATAACCTTTTTTCATTTGTTTTACTGAACAAATTTACCTTCAGAAGACTTTGGTCAACACATTATCACCTACCAAGCATTCAAATGGGAATACAGGAAAACCCTGCCTGTTAATGCAAGAATTTAACCCACTTCAGAAATTATTCATAAGCCTTGTTAGGGGGAGGTTTGTTATTTTCTGGTTTTCTGACAGAGAAAAAAGCAAAATGGAAACAGTGGTGCACTTTTCACGTCTGACAGTAACAACAGAATTTAGCAGAACCGACTAGAGGGGAAATTTCCCAGAGGTATAAAAAGGAAGTACAGAATACCTGTGATCTAAAAATATTCAGTATTACATGGATCTTAAAACATGGCCTCCCCTCCTTTTCTTTTTCAGAAGCACAAGACTTCTGGAACTCTTTGGTAGTTCCCCAGCTAGGTACTCCTTCAGAGGATGCCTGACTTCCAGCTGAAATCACTGCCCACTAGGCTGGGAAGTTAAGCAGCTACCAATTTACAGAACAGGAAATTAAAGTAGCCATGAGGTTGAAATTACTTTCCCAAGTGATGCCAATCCCACAAGGAAAGGAGGCAGTTGGAAATGACCACATTTTCCACCCCTTCCCCCACCAAAATGCTGCCTTGCCCCCTCAGCTATTTGTGTCAAGGCATTTTTCCTGCAACATTTCTTTCCCTATCAAAACTAATTTTCTTCTCACATAGTTCTCTGTATGAAATTACTTTTTGAGAATGAATGTTACTATGAGATATGAAGAAATGGTAATGGTTATTTTAAATTAAAAATCTCACTTAAAATCCGTGTGACCCTAACAAAATGCCTACGAAATACCTTAGGAGCATCCAAGAACATTCTTGTGTCAGTTTTTACCTGTTGGGAACACCACCAAGAAAAGCAAACAGTCTTGTCTGGGAAAGATTCCCAAATCACTCTGCCTCCAAACAGGGCTGGAAGCAGATGTCCAAGGAATAATGTAAGCACTGGGCAAGCACTAGGAGACCAAATTTTACCATTATTCTCAGCCACCACTGCTTCCAGGGACTTTCTGAGATTCAGCCTTTGCATTTAACATCCCTTAACTGACCACACTTCCTTCCACAGGTCTGTCCAAGTCTTGTAGGAACTGGTTTAAAGCTCTGCCACTCACAACAGCAAGGCTGTCTGCAGCTTAGATGCACACTGCATGAAATAACCCTCCCTTTTGTGGTTTAAAAACCAACATGTCCTTGTTCCATTTGACATTCTTCAACTTCTCACTGGAAGGGGCAGTCAGCAATAATGTCATATTCCCACTATCTATGCCATTTGTGCCACAGCCTCTCTGAGCTATTGTTTGCCAGGCAGACAAGTCCTAGCATATTGAAGCTGCTCCACAAAATGCTATTCCACAGCCCCTTGTCTCCCTGTGCTCTGCTTCCTTCCACTTCACCAAACTTCTACTTCTGAATCTTAACATAATTTAAATTCCACTAGGAAAAATATATGCACATAAGAAATGAGGCACAGTGACTTCTCCCAGCTTAGAGCAATATTAATAAAAGTGTGGCATTAACAAGATATTGATCAGGCTTTCTCTTTAAGTGCCCTTTGAAACTGTTTGACAAAATTCTGTTCTTCTGAGACACTTTACATCACAAGTTCAGAGCGGATGCCAAGGAACATAGCAGCGAAACTTTTTGGGAAGCGCTGTGCTCATGTGCCAGAAGCCCCATTATGTGACAGCCAGGGGATCAGCCCCAGACAGCACAGGGCTAGGAAAGGCAGGTCCTGCCTGAGCAACCTGATCTCCTTCTAGGACAGGGTGACCTGCTCAGGGGATGAGGGCAAGGCTGTGCATGTCATTTACCCAGACTTCAGCAAAGCCTCTGCCAGCGTCACCCTCATCACCCTCCTGGCCAAACTGGCTGCATGGTGGAGTCTAAGGAGAGGTGGGCAAGGGAGTTAAACCCAGCTGGGGGCAGGTCACAGGTGGCATTGCCTGGGCTCAGTTTTGGGGCCGGCTCTGTTTCTTTATCGCTGATCTGGACAGGGGCACCAAGTGAACCCTCCCCAAGTCAGTCTCTTGTCCCGAGACATGGTTTAGTGGTGGACTGGGCAGTACGGGGTCAGTGGTCTCAGAGGTCTCTTCTACACCATCCTATGAGTCTGTGTTTGCCTCCATAACAGGACTTAGTAATTCCACTCCCCTACCATTTCTTGATTACACAGGAAAATAACATAAATCAACACGGAATTAACAAGGTCTTTAAGAGCACTTCCCTCAAGGGTGATTCATCTACAGATTGTTGTAACAGATTGCTTAATTGCAGAGTGCCTCTCAAAAGATTGGAAGTTGATTTTCTTTACCTTCTGAAAGGGTAACAGCTTTATCTTTACAACTTTTATATTTAATATATTTATAAAAGTGGTGATCATTAAAAAAGCCCCAAGTTAACCTGGATATTTGTAAAAACACAAAATCTCCAGAGAAAACAGCACGATTAGGTATTTTAAAAGATGGAGTTCATTTTAATGGCCATCTAATGACTTACTTATGCAGAGCAATGATGTTTTACATGCTCTGCAGCAAACAAGAATTCCTCAGAACAATGAGCCATCCCATAGAATTCTTCAGGATTGCTACTGAGTTGACTCAACCCATGCAAACATGATTTTCCACACATGGAAGGAATATATACAAACCATGCTGAAGTTCTGCTTATGGCTGGCCTTGAGATTTTGATTGGATCCACAAAAACACAAAGACACAACAGAACAGAGCAGAAAGACAGCGGCGCTGTCCACAAAAGCTGAAAGGAGTCACAGAGGAGTGCACATACTTGTTTAAAAAGAGAAAAAAAAGAATAAAGCAAACACATTGCCAAGTGGCAATTAATGAGTGGCTCTAGGGGCAAAAGAAATCATAATGTGTTCCTCATACTTGACTGTCTCTGGTGTATAAAAAAGCTATGCCCCACTTAAATTGGGAATGCAGCATCCTAGAAGGGCTCCTGTTTCTCTACCCAGCTGTCAGCATTCTCTACTGACAAACACACAGAACAAGGGCACAAAAATCATCTCCTAAGCAGGCCAGAAGACACAGGGCCAGAAAAAAAAAAAAAACAAAGAAAAACACAACCACTACCCCTGATTTGTCAGACTCCAAGTGCTGCTACTTTTAGCAAAGCATGACATGCTTCAAATTTTATGACAGAAATGACATACTTGGAAATCTGCTGTACTACTACTACTACTGAGCTCTTACTTCTCCTTTTCTAAACAGTGTAACAATGCTCTAACAAAGTGCTTCTTGGGACACCTCCCAAGGGATTATATCTTAATATTTCCAATTTGTAGTCTCCAGAAGAACCATCCCAGAGGTCTGCATCAGGAATTTACAAACTATTCTTTCCAAAGAAAGTTCATAAAGAAGCAGACAACATCGTTACTCCACACAGCCTCCTCCTGCTTTTCCCCACGTTTCTACACCAGATTCCTTGAAGAAATTCACCAGCTATTTGTCATATTCCTGAACCCTGCATATTGATCAGGAATATGCCTCTGTAGATATTGGATCGATGTCTTTGTGATTATGCATTTATATATAAAGAGTTTAACAATACTTGGTGTATAAGAAAATAATTCTCCAAGCACTCATCTCAATCTTCAGAAAAGCTAACAAGCATCTTCCTTCTTATAAGTGGTTTACAACATATCACAGCCCTTCACAATGTGATTTTTAAGAAATTTACTTCCATTTATGTTGTATTGGCAAAAACTGAAAATAAAGTGCACAGTGAGACTGTAAATAAGCCAACTATATTTAGATAATGTTGTGGCAATTTTTGCCAGCAACATAAGAAGCAGTGGGATTTTTGCCTGAAAATCACACACTGAGACCTAGCAAAAATCCTAACCACTGAGGGCAAAGCTGATGCTGCTGCCTCTAAATGAGATGCAGCAGAAGCCAGGGAAAGGGGAAGGAATTATGTTGTACAGACACTACAGAGGGGAGCTCAGGCCACTGCAGGACACCTAAGGACAGAGGTACCCAAGGGCAGGAATCTATACAATAGAGTTTTCACTACTTCCACTGCTCATGGAGTAAACCTAAGAGCTTCTAAATGCCTAAGAATAGAAAACAAAATGCTAAACTCCAAGTATTTTGTAAGCATCCCTACTTGAAAAATTCTCACAAGTGACAGCAAACACCAGAGCTTGCTTCTCCCATGCTTACAGACACATGTTCATTTGTATATTGTAATAATCCAGGGGTTGGTTAGCAGGGAGCATAATCCATTAAAGCTGTCTGCACCCACCACCCCCAGTTCTCAATTTGCATTTAAAAGCATGGAGCCAGAGAAGATAAAGCTGTTAAAGACTGTTAGAAGCTTCAGCAAAGACAGACTTACACCAATAGCTGCATTTTTCTCTTTTGTTTTCCAAACTGCATTTGGGGCACAGGTCGCAATAAAAAAAAGAAAAGGTGAATTTAACTTCTAATAAAATTGACAACTCCTGCTGTTCAGCTGATGAAATATTACCCTCATTCCAAGTACTTTTAGCAGCTGTATTCACATAGAAAGAAAAACCAGAGCATCCTTACAAATTGCTTGTAGCACTGTTTGTAGAAGAGTGAGTTTTATTTTGTCCTGTGACAAGGCATTTACATCTTATGGATGACTTACAGTAAACAGGTTATTTACCTGCCTTATAATGCATTCTGGCTAATGATGAAAAGGGAAATTAATGATCAAATCAATAGCTGCTTTCTATATATCACTGCCCCAATTCTTGGCACTATATGCATGTGGAATACAGGCCTTTCCTTCTTACTAATTGCCCAGCTGCTCATACTGGTAATAACATCCAGAAAAACAGACACACAGGACCCTTAACTAACTGGGAATACTTATGAAATACGAGGGCTGTGAAGCACAGAACAATTCCACACTTTAAAAAGCCGAAAAAATAGAACCCTTAAGGCAAAAGTGAAGTGACCCAGCTGGATGTGGGCACACCTGTGTACACACTGACAGATCTGATCTGGTTATCGAGGTACTAGTTCTGGACTTTCTCAACAAGATAAAGAGCACTGCAGCTGATTATCACTTTCTGACTAAGTGTAATACTGGAATCAAGGCACACTCTTGGGCTACAGTGTAATACAGATTATTGTTTCTAGTAAATTATTTATTTGCAGGCTGCACAGGAAGACAAACTGGCTCTAACAATTTCACCCAACCATGGTTAATCCTATGAAGGAAGGGGCAGAAAGCAGAAAAACCAAACAAAACCCACCCTGAGAATCACCTATTGGGAAAGCTCTAGGTGAAGTACACAGATGTAAATCGAGGGTCTGGCCTTTTCAGAAGTGGTGAATTAGAAACAGCAGGCAAGTCTTGTGCAACTCAATACCTGATTTTGCAATGTCTTGTAGCAACCTGGATTTTATCTGCAATTGTAAGGCAGACTTGCAGCCCCAGCAGGAGAGCACAAAAGCCACCTCTAGGGCATCAGGGCAGACAAAAGCAGAGCTGATGGTGGAACCAGCGCCACTGGTCCCACAGAAACAGGCCATGCTGGACCCTGGGTATTGATTAGAGCCCTCCTACAGTCTCACACAAACACAGAGGTGATTTTGGGCTACAAAGCACAGCCAGCAGATCTACTTGTGGATTTACTTGAGACCTCAGAAAATAGAAGCCTTAAGAGCAAATATTTTGGTGTAATAGTGGACTGCCCAGAGCAGTTTGCAAACAACTTGGCTATTATAAAGGACAGACAACTGTGGCTGAAAACCATTCACAACTGCTACCAGGAGCAAACTGACTGTATTTTAAATGAAATATACTTGCCATATGTCCTAACATATAAAATAAATTCTAAATTACACCGAGTCTGACATACAAAAATCTGTGTCCCCAAAGGCAAAGAGAGGAACAGCACACAAGACAATGAAAAGATTTTCCCCAAACATGTAATTAAAAAAAAAAAAAAGGCACTGTATTCAAAACAAACTGTCACAGTTCTGTTTTATAGTGATAGAGAGGTCACCTAGTCCACTGCCACGCCTTCAGCAGCATCAGCTCTACATCTGCCATCCCTGAGATACAAGCCTAGGCACTCCTGAAGATTTCCACAAATCAATACTATCTCCCTAAACAATCCATTCCAGTGCTTCAATATTCTTGAAACTGAGAAGTTTTTTCCTTCCCTTCCTGTGTCTAACCTTTACCTGCTTTCCTGCAATTCAAACCTTGTACTTCCTGCCCTGTAACTTCTGCCCCACAGATAACACCAGGGTGATTACAAGGAAGCCAGCAGTACCCAAAATTTACAATCATATCTCTCCAGTCACTTGACAGAATTAAGGAACAGATTGAAAAAAAAAAAAAAAGCCACAAGAAAAAGCTGGTATGAAACCAACTTGATTTGCTGTGTCAGTTTGAAAGTGGAGTACTGATAATTAAGTACAGTTACTAACCTCTTATTCCATGTGGCCAAATATAGTTCTACCTTGCACATGGGCTGTTTGCACCAGTCCCATGCAAGTCTGCAGACAAGATGGCATTTATGGTTATCTCTTATCCACCAGTCCTGTGACTCTTCCAAACAGACATTAGATTAAATTTATCAAAACCAAACCATGTCATACCATGTTAGTTGCTTTTCACCTCTTTGTTATCTCCCAGCTGTCTGCAAATAGTTTGTCTGATAATTTCTTCTGGCATTTCTCATCTCCACTGACACACTTCTAATTCCCCACGCCTTTTATGTCCTTAAATCAAGGCACTAAATACACAATTTTTTTCTTTCAACTCTGAATTTTCAGCAATCCTGATAAAGATAACCTCTCCTTTGCAGACAATCAGTAAGTTTGAGAACATCTCACCTATTCTATGTTGGATATCTGTTTGAGGTTTTTGGCCTGGGCTGGTTTTCTTTAACCTTACCTATTTCTTGCTACTTTTAATTATGTTAGCTGACTGCAAAATTACTGTTTTTAAAGAAAGGGCAATACATAGGAGCATTGAAATTTTATCTTTCCTACTGTTATCAGTTTTTTCTCCCCAAGGAATAGCAGGCTAACACTTGCTGGATATTGTCTTTTTTCTGCTAACATAAATGGAGTTACTTCTTGTAAAACACACCTCACAGGAAACATGACCAATGCACCTTGAACTTGCAGTCTTGCTCTCATTTTTACATTACTCTTTCACTTTCACATTTAGTGGCTGCTCTATTTTCTTCCTGCCTCCTTCCTGCTGGAGTTTAACATGTGAGTGAGGAGGAGCTCAGTTTCACTGAACCAGACATTTAATACAGTGCTTTGGGACCTCAGTGCTCTTCCCAGTTCCTTTCTTTCATTACACTTGTCTTCATCAGATCTTACTCACAAACCCTCTGAGATGGTGAACATCTCCATCCTTTTTAGTTTGCCTTTCTTCTTCCTGCGCTTCTAAGCAAAGAAACATAGAATCATTTAGGATTCTACGAAAACACCTTTGAGTCCAACCATTAACCCAACATATGCATTTAAGATCATTTCCTAGTCCCTGTATCCAAAAGATTTCACTTCCCCAGCTGCTTTTTCCCAATCTGACTGAAGCTAATCTATGTCTCCCCACTAACTATTCTCTCTTTCCTGACATCAGAAGCATGGTCACTGGCAGACTCCTGTTTGTATCACGCCTTCCCAGCTGATGTTTATCTCCTATTTGTTATTCAGATTTTTAACTCCACCAGAGACAGACATTATCATCCAAATTCTATGCCATGGGTGACACCACTTGTTATCTTAAAGCAGCTTTGCTTACTTGAGCTTGCTGTTTTGGTGGGGTAAAGCACTTGGAATCTTACAGAAGTTTTGAGGTGAGGGAATCTCTTTGAGTTACCACAAACCCAATCTGGACAAAGCAGGTAAACTCTCAGACACACAAGGTGGTCTGACAGGTAGTTTGATTTACAGTCCATGGAAGAACAGACTGACCAACAAACCTTCAAATAGAAACCCCACATGTAGGACTACCACCACATGTGATATTTGTATTTTAATCAGACTTCCCAGTGGCTTTCTTTACTTTAGTCTAGAACTACAAGCAAGCATATTATGTGCAAAACAAGCTACTTTTTTTAAACACATACCTGTTATACAAGTTATCCTGACAGATCTTTTAGAGCACTGAACTCAATCTTGACTGTACACTAAAATTTCCAGTTCTGCTTGTTCACCCCTTACCTTTTTTCCATTAGTATGAAGACACCTAAGGCATTTGATTACTCCCTGACTTATCTTCTTGCCTGTCCCATGACCTACATGACTAAGCCTATTTCCCCTCCTCCTCCATCCCCAGTTTTTGAGCTGTTGTCTATGTTGCTGTTATTTAGATTTATTCCTGGAATTTGTCATCCACCAGGTTTTGCTTTAAAGCTCTTTATGGAGGGTCAAAAATCAGTGTTTTTCTTTCTATTAAGCATCAATTAAGTTCTCAATGTTATTTTTTCCTGCAAATCCATCTCTTTTTTTAAAAAAAAGTAGGAGGTGCCAAAGAATGTACACTTTAGATGAAATGCATGAGATGAAAGCATCAAATCAGACTCACTGAAAACTATCATTAGTAGAAATGAGAGAATTGCCTATACTTCACATTATTTTGCATACATGTAAAGTTAAGATAACAACTTACTTTGCAAATATTCAAAAGCCTGTTGTTGAAATGCAACATGTAAAAGTGGGGCACCACAATAATAAAATGACCAAGTTTATATATGCAACAGAATGTATCAAAATTACAAGGTTAGTTTTAAATCATTTATGAAATCAAAGTTACAATGAGGGAAATATATATGTACACACACACACATACATTCAGTCTTTTCAGCTTTCCTTATTAACTACCTGATTCCCTAGTTGTAGCAAAACTAATATTTCTTTGTTCAACAAGAATGTAACTTCTATAAGCTGTGTTATCTGAACACGTTACTACGCAACGGAGTTGAAATTCTTGTAGCTTTACAGGCATTTGAATTTGTAGGTATTATTCTACATTTTGGAGATAGACAAAAATCCCTTTCTTTTTTCTGTTTCTATTTATGCAGTGCATAAACACAACTGAAGGAACAGATATTTCTTTCCAGGTATATGATTGTATTTGCTGGCATGAGAGAAATGCTAAGCACAAAAAGAAACAGAAAAACTCCCAGATGAGGCAGGTAGAAAACTGCACTGAATAAATTCAATTGTGTGCCTGTTGTCAGGCTATATGCTTCTTTACTATGTTCTATTATTCCATGACCATAAAAGAGAATACAGTAGATTAATACACACAATAAAAGAGCCACTACCATTACTGCAGTTCAGTCTGATAATCCCCAAATTATTTTTGTCATATGCATTCCAAAGGGAAAAAAGGCCCAACATTACAGATTGGGAAGGAGGAAGACGAGGAGCTGCAGTGGCTGTTTCAACACTAAACTGCTCCTTCAGAACAGGGGGCTCTTGATCTGCCAGCCTGGAAGAACCAGGCTAATCAACAACTGACATTTGAAAATCTTGATCCTTCCCTAATCAAGCAGCTCCACACCTGCCTGCCTCAAGTCTCGCACGCCATCACAGAGCACCTCACACTTCCACTGCTGAACTGATTGCAGGATTACACTGTCCAACCTCATTCTGAGAAAATCCTCTGCACAAATACCAGATGAAAAGCTGTTGAGAATTTACCTGCCTAAGTCAAGCACACTTAAGACAGCTTTCCTGTTTGTTACCACATATCTTTATCCATCTTATTTTCCATCTTAGTAAAACGGACTATCCCAATGTTTATTGCACTTAGTTGAAGAGGCAACAGATGGAGCAGCTTTCCTGTGTCCCATTCAAAATTATTCTCCCATACTCCCCAAAGCACAATTCACAGCATATGTTCCTCATGCATCACTCTGGGGCCTTATCAGCTACCTTGTGGTTTGGGTTTTTTCATCCCAGCCCCCAGCAGATACAGTTTTTCTGTTTTGCCTGTAAAGCTCCAATTGATGCTTTCTGTATTGTCACCATAATTTACTCTCAAGAAACACTGTTAGGTTAGCACTGTGTAACCCTGATTCTATAATCTTACTGCACTGTTGTATTTAGCTTTGGAACTGATTTTGTAGCCTAATATTTATTAGCCTTAGCTACAATACAAGTGATAGAAACTACAACTTCCACTTCCTCCCTCCAATTATTCATACACAAATTGTTTACTGTGGATGAAAAGCACCATTTAAAATTAAAGAAGGTATTAACAAAAAAAGCATAGAAACACAGAATGATTTGGTGTTGTGCTGTCGACTGCTGAAGTTTCCATCTGTTAGACTTTGATCATTTAGGGTAATCCAAAATCCTACAGGACACAATTTCTCTTACCATGGATCAGCTTCACTTTACCTACATACTGAACTTTTTTTTCTAATGTCCTGCTGAATTCTACTCCAGGAAAGTGTAGAGAAAGGATAGACAGCCTAGTGTATCGTGCTCACTATCGCTGGAGGAGAGCTGATGTAGTTAAACCAAGACTTGTTAATTAACTGCTCTAAGATGGAGATCATGCTGTAATCCCATTCTGAACAGATTTTCCTCCTGAGGTTCATTCCTACCTGCCTGCTACTGTCATCTTTACACTGCTGGTATTTTCCTTTCCTTAACTTCTGAACAGTGCTCTATTTCTTCCAGGACAACTCCATGATGCTGCAAATAACCTAAAATAAGGTGCTGCCAGGGCCCCTTCCTTCTCTCATGTTCTAAGATATCACAGATCTGCAGCACACAACTTGCATCTTGTGCAAGGTGCCTACCACCTTCCCTTCTCCACATAAGCACTACCAGCTCTTATTAGGACATGACAAAGAAAAAAACCCAAGGAAGAGACACTGCTGGTGGTCTGTGGACTCAAAGTCCACTCATCACATATGATCCTTTATTCCATCCTTCCTCTCACTCCCATCAATTTAAACAGCAGCAACCACAACTGAGCCCAAAAGTCTGATGGTCTCCTACCTGCCTGCATGGTCCTCACTCTGTGTGAAGTTATCTGCAAATGTGACAGAGAGAGGAATTTGATAGCAATTGTTTTGCCCCTTTTATTTCTTCATTACGTATGTTTCCCCAATTGCCTTCTTTTCATGATCTCATTTTCAGTTCTATTTTCATGCTATTTTCTCACATTTTGATGTCAACAAGCAGACCAGGAACCTACCCACCTCCTTCTTTCTGGCACCTCCTCTGCAATACTTTGAACACCTCTGTACAACTCAACCCTTGGGTCAATGTAATTAGTTTCTTGCCTCTTTGGCCTGGTTATTTCTTTTTCAGCAGTCATTCTTCAATCACAAAATGTAAAGACATTAACTATTGGAGAGACTCCTGCTCCTGGACAAAGACAGAAGATCTCTCACCACTCCCAGTGCATTGTACACACCATCACAGACAAGAAACTGAAACCTCTTCAAGTCGTGGCTTTCAGGAGGCAGTATTTCAATACTACCTTCTCCCAGTATATAAGACACACTACATCCTTTCTACTTCACAATCCACCAAATCCTTTTCATTTTTTCATTGAAAAAGAAGACAGGAAAAGAAACCTAAACCCTTGCACAAGCTATGAACATGTGCACAGAAAACTGAAGGGAAGGGAAATAATTAACAAGTAAGAATGGCTATGAAGGTCCATCTAACTAAACAGCTTATAGGAAAACCTGTAAGGTTTAAGTCTGAGCCACATTGATTAAAGCCAAAATGTTAATGCCTATAGAAGTAGAAGACAAAAAGGTCTATGTAAGTTGTCATTATTAAAATGCCTCGGGGAAACTTTCTTATGGTAATTTAATCTGAAAAGGTTAAAACCTTAAACGGTATTATGTTCAGTCTGTAGGCTGTGCTTCCATACAATGAAAGAGGAACATACAGCTTGCTCCTGCAGAAACACTGACTGCTGCTATGTGACCCGTTAACTCCACAGATTTAAGGGAAAAGCCTAAAGAGAAACATGCCACAAAGTGCTTAAGCTTCAGGCAATGCTCAACGCTTCTAATGGGCTGGAGAACACCAGAACACAGAGCTTCCTATGAAACCCAGCACCAGCTAAAAGCCCAAAGACCCGGTTACACATAAACACTCAGAAGTTCCAGCACAGTCAAGATGCTCTCACAAAAGCAAATTTACCTTCTGCAACTCCACTGGAAAGACAGGCTGAGCTGGCAGATTCTTTTTAACCCTCTTGTGGCACGCTCTTACAGAAACAGTTTCTCATCTCACCCATAAATTGCTATGATTTTCAGTTGGTATCATCATTGTTGAGTATTAAATAAACCACAGATAAACAAAACAACATGATTCTAACTGTAATGAGATAGTTTTTAACTGAGAACTCCTACTAAAAGGAGAATTCAATCTTCAACCAGATCAAGATCTTCTGGGCTAGGGTCCAACTAGCTTCAGGATTCTAGTCAAGCATAAGTGAAAGATGCGGGAATGGACAAAAATCTGGCAAAGTACAGAAGTAGAATGTTGCCTATTTACACATCTAAAACATTGGTAAGAAAAATTCCCTTTAGAAACCAAAGCCTTTTATTTAGGTAAGGGATTTTTAATGCCACATTCTTAGGTGTGACCTCTGAGGACACACTAACAAAATGAATTATTGTATTTCAGGCTGAGATGAAAGAGAAAAAAGCTGTATTTAAAGATGTAAAAGGCTGTCCCAAAAAGGAAAGAAAGGGTGTTCTCCAGAAACATGGAGAATAAATTCTAAGTAGTAAAAAACTTGGATTATAGCAAGAAGAAATCAATGCAGGCTAACATATGGATTTTTTTTTTTTTCCTAGAAGAACTGTGAAGCATAAGAGCAGATGCAGGCAGCATCTTCAGCTTTTCCTGTCTGGTGAAGGAGATGCTGGACTTGATCTTTCTGAGCTCCCCTTCCAACCTTCTCAATTGTCAATTGCACATTTGAACTTTACATGTGGCAAATGTATAACAAACACACTGGAGGTTTAACTTACTTCTTAAGGAATCTTGCAAATTAATGTATTATGCATTCAGATCCTTCTTTGCATGAGGATCTGCAATGACCCTGTAAGGTTTAAGGTTTAACACAGGATGCAGTTAGTGCTTGCCTTTGTTTCTACCATTTACAGCTCTACAAAATTAAGAGAGTCTAACAAAATCTATATACTCACACCCTTCTTGCAACCACTGGAGAGCTACAGCTCCCAAGATTGTACTGAAGCTCTGGAAGCACAGGGAAAGGCTCTGCAGCAGCCCTTTCCAGAAGGAAGTAGATTAGAAAAAAAGAAGTAGATCACTCCCAGACAGTCTGAGACCTGCGTGACAAAAACTGAGTCATTTATCACCTATGAAAGATTAATACTGAATTACTCATGTCCTCTAGAGTAAATTGATAGAAATCCCAGCAGCTTTTGGGTTTCCAGTAGCCAAAGCTCAGGTATCTTTAACTGTCTCCAATGTGCTGCCTCTCATCTTTTCACAGCAGTCTTGGAACTGGGGTGCTGCAAACTGCAGTAGAAGCACATACCTTGGTTAATTCATAGCAAGGGAAACTCCCAAGTTTGTAGGGTTGTACCCTACAAAGTCAGGATACTCCTAATTCATCTCAAATTGACTCCAAAATGCACTCAGGTTTTTGCAATTAAGAATAGGCTACTCCAAACCAACAAAAAGCTCACTAGTTAATTGCTCAATAAAGCCTACACAACCCATTATAATTTTAATTATATTACTGACTTCAAAGATGGTACAAAGAGATCTAAAAATGAGCAGCTTCTTCACACTTCATCTGTCATCGTTTACAACTCAATGTCTGAATCTTTTCCTTCATTTAAGTAGGAAAAATGCACTTCAGTACAGCAGATTGAAAGTCCCTGGACAAAAGTCACAGAAGGTTTACTGAACAAACCACTGTTTTTCTACATTGTCAGACAAAGAATCCAGAACTTGGAATAAAACTTGTTACTCCCATATAATTTAGATAGGAGTAAAAACTCTATCACCTACAATTTGCAACTTTCTGATGACACACGACTTTTGAGGGAAGGAGGAAGATAAATAACTTAGTAGCATGAAAAGGCAATACAGGTGAAGGGCTGGGGGAAGGAAATACTTGTTAGCTCTGGCTGACACTCAGAGGTTTTTCCTCTGAATTCTGCCCTTTATGAGGTTTCCATTACATTGCCAAAGACAAAACACCAGAGGCTCAACCCTTTGGAGTTCTCCAAGCAGGCAGAAGGAACTTTACATAGATAACAGCAATTGGCACAGGCCCTGCTGCACTTTAACGCTGTCCAAGGGAGTGACTCACACAACTCATGCAAGGCTTTCAAATTTAATCAACATAAACCCCTGCTTCAAACTTGCAGTCAGCAGAGAACCTTACATGACCTCTCACACCCCTTTCTTACACTCGAGTCTACAGGTATTTGCATATTCTAGAGAACTATAAAACTATCAATCACTTAACATTATTGGTCACGTTAAATCATAAGGCAAACCTGATGCTCACGAAGAGATGAGGAGTTAGAAACAGAAGAAAAGCTCTGATAGTCTGGGAATCTGCAAAAGGAACCATTGCACTGAATTTAGCACCAGCATGCATAGAATCTGGTGTCCTTTCTGAAAAAAAAAAAATATATATATATACTTAAGCTCTGGGATACAGCTTCCCTACATTCACTTTTGGTAAAGAGCATGTAAGATCAGCTTGAGAGAACTTCTGTGAAGCTCTTAAAGAGTAATAGATTTGTTCAGCAGCTCTTTCTGATTTGGTTTTGTGGCTTTATTTCTTTTAAATTTCTAGGTTTTTTGGGGTCTCTACTGATCAGGGGCATCTACTTGCCTGGGAATGCAACTTTAGCAATGCAGTAAGTGGAAATCTGAATTCACGGCTTCATTCTTTTCCCTGATAAAAATCACTTAGACCCTCTCACATTAAAGTAGTTGTATGAGAAATACTTTAGTAATTACATGTTAGGATACCTCACAAGGAAAAACCACTTGGACACCACTGACCCAAATTCAGTATGTGAGAAATAAGGATGTGAAAAGTCTGACAAGATTTGAAATTCCCTGAAAAGACACCCAGAAGCTGGAAAGAAACTTCACCTGTGAGTGAGAACAAAGCAGCTCCACCTCCACCAACCTGCTGGGAGATGTGGAAATTTACCATTTTTTGGTGATTTATTAATTGCAGCAACACACTCAAGCAAAATTCCAAGTTTGGTTTAAGTTTGTACCAGACCAACACACACTGAAGGTGAGTTTGGTGGGAGTTTAAAAACGTGATGTTATTTAATACCTTCCACCTCTAAATTCTCTGGTCTTGGGTATCTCTCAAACTCAAGAGCAATGGCTGGAAAAAAGAATCAGCTCTGCAGGGTAAACTATGCCCACACTTCTAGTGACAGACACTCTCTGGGCTGTGAATGAAGCAAGCTCTGCCTCCCATCAATAATCCCAACTGCATCACAGCACATGGGAATGGTGTGCCTTTCCCTACTGCCTGAAGGTGTTCAATGGCATCTCCTCTGTCTGGAAAACATAAACCAGGAACACAAGGGAAATGCCTTTCTGCAGCCTGGTTTACACAAAGCTCAGCATTATCCACAGCTTGTATCAGAGTTGCTCTATGCCCTCATGGCCTTGGATAAATGGTATCTGCCTGTATTCCTACCAAATCACTGGAAGCACAAACTTGCTGCAGCAAAACCAAAACAACCCTAGAGACAGCATTACAAAATTTGGGTTATTCAGAATTTAACTTTTCTGTATCAACAGGGAAGAAGAGCTTAATGGTCCTTTTGAATTAAATTCTTTGTTTATCACACCATTTCTTAACTTCTGGTGTCTGTAACATCTTTTCCTTCCCTTCTGCTTTACTTTCACTGAAAATCTGACTGTGAGGGTTCAGCACTCTCCCTCACATTTTAAGCTGCTTTCTGCTCCAGCACTGAGTGCCTGATAAGAAAAGTGCTGCAAGTAGCTGTTCTTTCTCTCAGCTGTCAGTGCAGCAACAAACTCAAAATGCTAAATACATTTGTATAATTCAGCCTTTCTGGTTCTTTGAAAGATTTACCCCTGAAAAAATTTTTAGGGCATTTAAATCTTATAAATTCATAAGAAGTTTTTAAGAGGAGATGTTTAAACAGTGTGAGAAACGTCTTAACTCTGAGGGTCACTCCTTGCATATGTATCACTAAGACCATCAGGACTGCTGAAAATCTATTTAAGAAACATCCTTCAGGAAAACATGTCACCATTTTAGCTAACAAACTTTACATTGTTTATAAACTAGCATGTTACCAGACTTTAAGAAGCTTTTCTTTCTCAGTATTTCCAGGACAATCAGCACAAAAATAGAGTGGTATCATCTTGTTTAGCACTTATGAAGAGAAGTCTTTCCATTTTAGGCCATGAATACATGGCTGGGTCTGGAGCAGCTGTAAAAAGCAGAGCAAAAATTTGACAGTGCCTTTAAAGAAAAATCTTTCTCCTCTTCTACTGAATAAACTAAAACAAGGCAAGAATCGATGAAGCACTTTGTGTTTCTTCAGTGCCTTTACACAATGAGGGATGCAATCATCTGACAGGAAAGTCTTCCTAGAACTCCTTTCACACCACAACAACCTCCACTTAACATAAACTCTGAACACACCGGAGCCCAGGATGGAAGTGCTCAGCGGCAAGTCTTAGAAACCACAGAACATCCTAAATTACAGTTTTGTTAAAACATTCCCTGCACGGTTCATACACTACCAAAAGTTCAATCAAACAAACGATCGAGGTGTCTGATGGTGGGAAGGGGGTGGCCAAGTGCCTCTTGTTTGTGGACAGATTGTATCACCCAGCAGAACAAGCTCCTGGTGCCGCTGTCAGCAGCCACCTCCTGGTCCCCTGCTGAAAACAGTGCTGAAAACTTATATTCCCTGCACAGCACCTTGTCTCCAACACCTCATCTCCCTTAAATCTGAAACAGGAGAACCAGGACCAGCCACCACGGCTGCTTTTGAGAGCAGCAGATCAGGATAAGTGGGAGCAAGGGAATACATGAAGGGTGAAAAGAAAAAAATCTCCTTGACTGAAGCTGCTGTACTACCCCATAAGTATTTCTAGGGTAATAACAGGAATTCACAATCAGTGCTGCACAATTTGAGAAGGAAGTGACCATTGCTGGATCTTGTGCTTATTTTATTTTTTTTGTACAAATCCAAGAACCATGTATATTGAGCTCCTCAAACCAGCCCATCATTTATACACCCTATGTTTATAAAAATCAGTCTAAACAAATATCTCTTGTATTTTATATTTCTAGGTTGCATTTTCGTCTAAAGATATTTACCTAGCTCCTGTTCTGTGCAGTCAGCAATCACTTTCACAAGAGGAAGGATTCCAGCTCTTACTGAGAACTTGGCTGTACTAAATTAGTCAGATTTCCCTGTAATAGACTTTTAAACATAAACAGGCTCTTACACACCAGATTATTCCACTTTCATGATTTTAAAAGACTGCCTAAAGCTAGATGGCCAGTCTGCTATTCCATTTATAGGCACTTAATTGCACCCAGTTTTTATTCATTAGAATTTAAGAGGGCTTAATACCTCTGAAATTAGGACCCTAATAGCTGTTAGAAGTTGCATATTCACTTAGCAGCAAACAAAAAATCCAGAACTAGTCTCGGTTTAGACTATCTGTTTTAAGACACTATGCTGAGAACAATGTAGACATGCATCCTGTTTATTCAGCAGGCAAGGACATAACAGCCTTCAGAACTAGAAGGCTCTTTTACACCACCATGACAATGAGAGCAAGCACCACAGTTCAACCTCAGTACTTGCCTCCACAATCCTAGTAGGCAGGAGAGAAAAAAAAATAGAGGAATTTTATACTGGAAACATGCAATAAACCCTCTAGTACCACAAAAAAGTTACACCACTATACAGTACCAAAAAAAAAAATTCAGTTTAACCAATATTCCAGACAACTTTTATGCTGGCAGCACATTCAACTGATGCTCTGTTGATGAAGACAAGCCTTACCCTTCATGAATTTTCCTTCACTGTGACCCAAAGGAATAAAGACCAATAGACACAGGCTGACACAGGCTGTGCTCAAGACTGTACATTGTTCTAAGTAGATCTATGGATATACACTTATATATACAAGTGATGTATCCTTTTATATATCCTTATCCTCACAGAAACAGAATTATCAGTGACATACTCAGGAGACTATGGTTTGTTAGGGAACACCAGTAAAAAAGTCTGTTTCTTTTCCATTCAGCTTAGACAGCTGACAAACCTCTTAAGGGGCAGGGTGATCAATTTCTTGATCAATTCCTGATCCCATCAACACTTTGAAGTACTTACAGAAGAAGCAGCAATAAAGATTTGACACAATCTGTGCATATTGTGAGAAGAAACATAAGGAGTTAATTGACATTTTCCTACCACATATTTTTAGACAAACATAAAACCGATGTGCTGGATCAGACCCAGAGATCCATTAGCTCAGTTTCCTCTTAGACAGAGCATGTTATTGGAAGTTTTTCCAAGGGTCCTGTAAGGTCTGTTCCAGGTCTGTGAAGGACAACTGCCCTACCTTTATGGCACACAGAGACCACGGACTAGGTATTTTCCACTCTGAAGTCAATTACTTTCAAGTCTTTCCAAAACATCCAGTTACATCTGAGGGTACTAACATACAAATGTAAATAAATTCACTATTAATAATAAACTTTGTTTTAAAGGTAAATATTTATTTATGTCAGCTATAAGGACAAAGTTAGATTTTTCCATGGTAAGTCTGCACGCTCTGACAGAGATAACAAGCCATGAAACAAACATGTTTTAAACTATCTGCATCTTAGGCTCACTGGAAGGAAGACCTAAACAGCAGAGTTTTCTTGTTTGTTTTATTTTGGGTTTGTTTTCAATAGGACTGTTTTGTTGTTTTTTTTTTTTTTTTTAATTTGTTTTTACCTTTTAAACGCTTCAGCAGGGTTCCTCTCGCATTCCCCGGGCTGCAAGAGACTTTGAATAGCAGGATCTCTTAGTTTGTCCTCGTATCCCTGGATCAGTCCACTGCGGCATATCTGTGTGACTAAACCTCGAATAAAGCCTCCAACACAGAGCGTGTCAGAGTCCTGGGCCCTGCAGAAATGGAAGGCCAGGGCCTGGCGATGCAAGCCTCGCTGCAGGTTTGCAGGTGAGCTTGGCCACAGTAACTCAGTGCACAGGGCTGTCTTCCCGCTGCCGGGCCCTCCTACCAACAACACACCCCAGGCAGGTCCTTTCCCGGAGACAACACCGCTGTTATTCCCAGGATTGGCTACGAGAGATGGTTTGTTGGCAGCGCTGCCGCCGCAGCTCGCTTTCTCCTGGAGGCAGTGCTGAAGCTTGTGGAAAACCCACTCCCTACAGTAAAACTGCTTTCCCTGCAGCAAGCTGGTTTGAGCCATTTTATAAAGCTTCTTCTCCTGGATGTGTCATAAGCCACAGCACATCTTCAGCATCTCAGGAGCGGGGAGATGCCTCCGGCACGGGACGATCCTGCGCGCAGAACTTGGCAGAGGTGACGGCGACCGGGCACCCTTGCTCAGGGTAAAACTCAGCAGCCTCTCCTCCGCAGGGCGGGTGTCACTCCATCTGTGCGCTGTGCCGGGATCAGCACGGCACCATCACAGCTCAGCTGACATCGATCGTGCAGCGGCGGCTGGGACCAGCCCTCGGCGAGACTCCTGGTGTGGCTCACGAGTTCGCGCAGCTCCATGGCTGCATCTGCGGCTCAGGCAGTTGTGCGTGTTCCCAGCGTACCGGGGAGACAGTACAGCTGGAAAAGCTGAGGGAAAGCCAACTTTGCAGTGTATACTAAACGCCTTTCAACTCTAGGCATTAATCTCTCTGGATATACATACAGAAAAAGCTGTCCATAATAAAATGTTCCTTCTGGGAATTTCATAAAAAAAAGCGATTTCCCTTCAGAGTACTATCTACACACCACAAATGTGGCAAGTACCACTGACTAAAGCAGCCAGTCTGGCCGGCGAGCTTTGCAGACTTCATACATCTGGGAGAGTGTCCGAGAAGTGCTTCACATTACGGTTTCTTATGCAGCACAGGCGACAGAGGGGAAAAAAATGTTTACAGCTTCTTATTTCAATACATTCGTAGTGTCTTCTTCAGGAACTTGATTCTTACTGAACCTGTTCTCAGGTATCTCAATCGCAAGATGTCAGAAGAGACAACATCTTCCCCTAGAGCTCTGAAATAAAGGAGACAGCACTTTTAACCCTACATGCAAGTCATAATTCAGTCAGCTGCAAACGCAGACAACAAAGACCAAAGTCAAGGGCTCGTATTCCTTATTCTTCCTAATACTGTTGAATTAATCAAGAGAGCCGTTTTAAAGAAAATTTTTCGTTACGAGGCTTGATCAGCCACATGCAAAAAAAAATCCCCAACAACAAACAATGAGCAGATATGACAGTGGCCTCAAAACCACAGCAAGTCTTGCATCTTCTCCCGAGGAGAACCGAATATATCCTTCCATCCTAGAAACATTCCTCCCAGCGAGGCTTCACCAGCGAATCCTCTCCTCACCCCGTGTTCCTGCTGCCGGCTGCGGGCGTTTTCGGGAGTTTGTGCAGCAGCAGGGCAGCGCTGCTCCCCGCACGCTTCTTTGTTCGCGGCAGCAGCGGCGCCCGGCAGCCCCGGGGTCACGCCGTGGCACCCCGCGCCGCCGCCCCGTGCCCCGCCGGCACCGCGCACCCCAGCCACCGCCCGAGCCGGCCCGGGCTCAGCCCTGCCCTGCCCGCCCGGGCAGCCACGGCTCGGAGCCGCCCGGCAGCGCGACCCCCTCCCTCCGGGGAACCCCGAGCAGCTGGGGAGCGCCCCAGCCCTGCCTCAGCTCCGACCCCGTGCCCGCCGCCCTCCGCCGCGCACACACCCGGCTCCGCACGGGCACCCGCTCCGCGCCCGGCGGGGACCCCCCAGCCCTGGGGCCGGTGTCAGCCCCGCCCGGGCAGGGGCCTCCTCCCGCCGCTCGCTCACCTCCGTGGCCGCCTCGGCGCGGCGGCTGCTCCAGACGGCTCCTCTCGCCGCTGCCCGCGCCCCTCCTCTTCCTCCGCCCGGCCCCTGGGCTCCCGCCCCCGGGCGCCGCCGTGCCAGGGCCGCGGCCACCCCGCTCCGCCACTGCCTCAGCCCGCCCGGTGCTCTCCCTGCTCGGCGCCTCCCTCGCTCCCCGCTCCGCCCGCCCCGGCCCCGCCTCGGCCCGCCCCCCTTCCCCTCCGGCGGCGGGGACATCTGGGGCGGAGGGAGACGGGCGGTGCCCCTGCCGCCGCCCCGGGCTTTGTCCCGGCCCCGAGGCCGCCCCCGTCCCGCCCGCTCCCGCGGCGCCTCCCGGCGCGGCCCTGCAGGGGGCGGCCGCGCCTCCCGCCGCGGGCCCGGGGCGCCGGCCCGGCCCGGCCCCGCTCCGCGGCCGCGGGACTCGGGCGGAAAAGGTCCTGGCTGGAGGCGAGCACCCCTCGCCGCGGGGCTGGCACGGGCCCTTGGCTGAGTCGGCTCTCCGAGCCAAGCACGGACCTCAGAGTGCTCAAATTTTCTCACTGCCTTTTTGTGCTCGTGCCCCGGACTGGCCCGTTTCAGACAGAACTCCCATTAATTACCCTGACAGCCTCCCCAGATCGTAGCAGCAATTCTGAACCTTTTCCACCTTCCCAACCATGCTTCGGGGTTTACACACATGCAAAAATCATGTTTCCAAGGCTCTGGCAGCTCCAAAGGGGCATCCCACGTCCTGCCATGTTAAAATGACCCTTGAGCTTTACAGCTGGGGAATCCCAACCAACCCTTGGAACCTTAATATGGAAAAAACCAGGGCAGGGCTTCCTCCAGGACAACTTTGATATGGAAGAAAACAGGGTGGATCTGGCTCCTTTACGGGGCCCTTGTGAAGCCCCTTCCACCCATGACAGCAAAGCAATCGCTCTCTTCCTTTATTTTGTCTGTAATAGAGCAAGGGAAAGATTTTCATTAAAATTTGCTCTCCTTGCAGCTGGCTGCACTAGTTATGATAAAGCACTTTTCCATCAAGGATCAGGGTCTATATGGTTGTTAAATAATGCCTTCATTAGAGCATGGCTCTGGTTTTGTACACCAGGTAATTATGGCATTGTGGAGTACACACTGAATATATCCATAGGATACAACGGAGTGATTGATTTAGGGCCCTTCAAGGAGCATCCCGGGGTTCTTTGCAGGAGCAAAATGAAAAATTAAATAAATTCAGTTGGTGTACTGAAGAGCTTAGAAAAACAAGTCTGTCTGCTTTTGAAAACCAGTAGAACAAGTTTGAAGAACCTTTGGAAGCAGTGAATTACAAATTCGCAGAGTAGTGGGGAGTGGGGGAGAAACAGAAATAAGATTAGCAGTAAGAAAATGCTGTGTGGTTGTTTTGTTTTGGGGTTTTTTAAGTTTTCTGACTTGGTTGGGTTTTTTTAACCCTACACTTTAGGCAAATAATCTTCTCTAGGCTTGGTTTTTTTTTTTTTTTTCTTCCTAGCTGCACCACCCTTCCATTTCGAAAGGTTGTGGAAACTCAAGACTTCCAAAACTAATGCTAATACAAGTTCAAGAGACTTTGAACTGTAAAATATTTTCTTTTTTCTTTCTTTTTTTTTTCTTTTAACAATAAAGGAATAGAGACAGATAATGGTTGGAGTGATGGTATTCCAGCTCTAGTCTGCTGAGCAGGCTAGAGAAAAAACAGAATTTGATAGAGAGAAAAAAAGGTTAAAACCCCACAAGAAATAATTGCAGATTCAACACGTTAAGGAGGAGATCTTGGCACAAGCATTAGATTGGTGACCCAAGGAGGAAAAAAAAAGAAATTGGACAATGATGAGATGCAGGGGAAAGTTCAACTTCTGCCTTTCTGATGACCAAGACACAAGTGAGAACCGAATTTAGATGAAAAGGCGCTGTCAGATTTCACAACATCCGGTGTGAATATTGTGAAGCAGGTGGAATAACAGCATGGTTTGCTAAAATCAGATATTTAGCATGATGGAGTTATAGATAATAACTGTGAAAATAGTTAACCTTTTATGCTAATACATAAATCCCAAACCAGATGACAATAATTTGATTTTAGCGTGGTACAGAGGACATGAAATAATTGACCCCCTAAAACTGACTGGTGGGCACTGTATCTCAGGTAAGTTTCCCTTCAGGATATCACTCCTACAGCTGACATCAGGAGTATGAAATACTTGCTGGAATTACAAATGGAAGAAGGAGAGGGGAAGGGAGAGAGGAACAGAAGTTAGGAAAAAAAAAAGTGGCAGGCCTAAAGTATAATTAGGCAAAATCTTGCAAAGTCCAAAGTGTGACCTTCCAAAAACTTTCTGTGTACAAGCTAAAGGTGAATGGCCTTGCACTGACCCTCCCCTCAAATTACTACTAGGAAGCAACAGCATATACACTTTCAAGTGGTAAATCCTTTTTTTTTTTAGAAAAAAGAAAAAAAATCTTAAAAATAAGTTCAAAGGGTTAAAAACCCAAGATTGTCATGAAGAGGAGCAGCCACAATCTTTCATCTGTACACAAGAAACTAAGACCCTGAAGTCAACCTTCAAAAGCAAGGGAGGCATTTTGTTATTAAGATTATTTGTGTAGTACCTCCTATACCTAAGGTGACAGCTCAGATGACATCATCCTGGTGAATTATTATAGCTGAGGGTCAGATTATTTCTGATACAATTGTGCAATGTTGTAGTTAATGAGACAGTATCAGGATAAGAACCAAACCTTATTTTTGTGGTTTTGTATAACTCAGTTTGACACAGATAGCAAACAAGCCATGATCTAATTCGCTGCAACCTTGCAGACTACAGGGCTGACAGATAAGGCCTAAAACAAGATGAAACAGAGCAAAATTTCCTATCTGGGGAAAAAAAAAAAAAACAACAAAAAAAACAACTCAAAAACACTCTATACTTTTTGTTTCAGTGGTCTGAAGCTCTGGGAACCTTCCTGGTTGATCTGAGCCACATGGAGGCACCTGATTTTAAATGATGCGATGTTTGTGTTGTGCATGATTTTAGGTATGGTTTTGTATTTAGCCAGTTAAGGCTAACAAAAGAAGAAACTTTGAGTCAAAAGATTGAACAAAAAGTTGTAACATTAAGAAGTCTGCAGTAACAGTGGAAAAACCTGAGGGGCTGGGTTAAGCAAAAGTCTTTTATGATTTGCCACATCTTTTGCAAAGTATTCGGAAAGGCTGCTACGTGCTGTTCAGTTATTTCACCAGTTTCAGTATGATGTTCCCTGGGTGTGAAAGCAGGCAGTCCTGATGGACGGGAGAACATGACGGGTCCCACCCGAAGCCATCAGGATCTGACCCATCCCGTGCGCGCACAAACCTTGGCTGGCTCTGCGTGTAGCTGGGAGCGCTGCTCCCTCCGCGGTGCTTGGGGCCTGACTCACCCGTGCGGGTCCCTGGGTGGTCGGGCTGCACGCAGGTCCCAGCCAGCTCGGAGCCAGGGCTGCACGTCCTCCCCAGCTCCTCCTGTCTTGGGGAGAGCTTTGGGCAGGCCGTGATTCACATCCAGAAAGAAATGTTTTGCAAGGGTGGGCCTGAGGCGTGATTATCTGCTTAGGCACGGAGTAGTCATTTTAACTGCTTTTGTAACTTTGGAGTTACTTATTTTCATGCATCATTGTCTTTTAATTCAGATGCTTTCATTCTCTGACAGGTAAAATTAGTGAGGTTGATGGTAAATAAAGATAGTGCATACTTAGGATAACATAGGAATATAAACATAAAAAATTATAATTTCCCAAGCAAATAGTGAAAATCTTATCACGTGAAGTATTCAGGCAAAAGCATTCCTCTGATACTGATGTTTCAGGTCTTAGTCCTAAATTCTGTCTAGGCTGAGATGCACGGGGGACTGTCAGTATCATTCATATAAGATGCCTCTACAAAATCACCTGGAAGCTCCGTTCCTGAGTGGCCCATGTCCAGTCTGGCAGCCACAGCCAGTCTCTGATCCATCCATCCATCCATCCATCCATCCATCCATCCATCCATCCATCCATCCATCCATCCATCCATCCATCCATCCATCCATCCATCCATCCATCCATCCCTGGTCATCCAATGCCCCAGGTCAGAATCCCTCAGCTCCTAAATGGGATGGATGTCAAAGGCCTCAGAAAGGGCTGGTTAGCTCTTACTCACAATTATTTGATCCTTCCGAGTCAGCTGGTCACTTAGTCACTACTCTGGAATGGAATCCAAGAGGATGTGCTTCCTGAGCTCCTCAGGAGCTGAGTGAGGCTGACCATCTTGTTCCTTCTCGTCTTTTTTAAAAAGGAACAGAATGCAGGTTGGTTTTGTTTGGCTTTTTTTTTTTCCCTACTTATCAGGGACTTGCACTCACAATTTCGATTTTCAATAGATGAAGGTAATAGTGTTCTTTTACATAAGAATATAGCCAGGAAGCATAATAGTTCCTTTCAGCTCTTTCCTCACCCTTCCTCATTACCAGGTAATTTGGGTAGGAGTACTATCTATCCCATCTATTGAAACTGGAGCTCTGTGAACAAAGGATGCAAGAATGACTAAGTTGAAGCAAAATTAAACAAAAGATCTGGGATAGGATCATGTGGTGGCTGGAACAGTTGGCCGGGAGAGGAGGGAGCTGAATTCGCATTTTCCCTGAAAAGGAAATAGTTCCAGTTTCCAGGCTGACAGCATTCATTTCTAGGTCATTACAGAACTGCCACCACAACATAATCTAGTTGCATTTTGTTTGAGAAATGGCTATTGTGCTTTGGGTTAGAAAAGGCAATTCTCTGTCCCTTGATACACAGGGGCCGGGGTCTGTCCTGTAGCCACAGAAAAGAGAAAGCAGGAGGTTTGCACCCAAATATCCTCATCCTCTGTACAAATACATGTGTGCATTGAATACCCAGCAGTGTGGATGTTCATTCTGCAGCTTAATAACAGAATTAAGATACACTCCAAAGACCTGCTGTCCATGGCTGGAAAGGATAATTTGGATCACATGTAGTTATAACTGTGCTTACATCTACTACTGCTGTGTGTTACTATCATCCTGTTGGTACCATTGCTCCTCACTGCTACTCTGTCAAGGAAAACATTCTGCCAGGCGACTGTTCAAAATAGGGGATCAGTTTAAATGCTCTGAATTCCTTCAGGAGTAGCTTTTTTTCTTGCTCTGTGCTGACATGAGAGCACCGTCCTCCCAATTGCACACTAAATTTAGTCAATAGGCTTGGAGGCACTTTTTGTGCCTCTTGAGCAAAACTCAGGCATTGGCTTTAAAGATTTGCTGCAACATCTTTTTTGTATGTATGTGTAATATTTATACACACACAAATATGCATCTTCACAGAGGAAGATAGGAATCTTCTGATTAATAATTGATGCTCAACCTCTGATACTTACTGGGCAAGGGTTTAGCTGGGTGTCTGCAAAATGCATCCCAATTTTTAGCCAGCTACACAAAAACCCAAAAAATCCCAAACAACTGCTTTTAGTATCCAAGCAATACAAGTTGGTGTAGTGCTCTGGAGTGCTGTGGCCTGCCCAGCCTGTGTCATTCTTATTTTAAATACTTCTGTGTGTACAGGAACATGAATCTGCCTCAGCTTCTTCCTACCTTGAAGTAACATGTTACCCAATATTTGTGCAATATGAATTGTGGTATAACATCACCATTCCATTTAATAACAGTTGACAATGCACAAGGCCAGCCAAAATTAACACCAAAGCAATTGATATTCTTGAAAACAGGTGCTGCAGTTGATAAGTTGTCCTGTTGGATGAAAATATAATTGTCTGTTCCTTGGGAAGGGAAGAATTTAGATGCTGTTAAGTGATGGCATGAAAATGTCTGTGGAGTAGAAAGAAAAAAAATCCATAGCAGTAAGTCAAAAGAGAAAACTAAATCATGAAAGTGACTTTTTATGTGAGTTGGTCCAGAAGTATATTCAGTACCATTCTCAGACCAGGAATGAATGAAATTGTTACATTCTTGGGCAACTGATTCACATGTGAATATGCAGAATAACTACAATCAGAAAAGACATTATGCTGGCACAGGATTCTGTATAAACCTAGTGAAACCTAACAAAATATTTGCTTTATGTGACACATGGATAAGCTGTGAACTTTGGGAAATTTTGTGTACAAATAACATAAGGAAATATATATATATATGTATATTTCTCACATAATCTCAGTGTTTTTATCAGTTTGTGTTACAGGCAGTGTTTGAACACTTGCCCTGACCTGCTCTGTGATCTTGAGCAACTCATGTCACCTTACCTGCTTCTATTTCTCCATCAGTACAATAAAAACAGTAAATCTTTCCTATCTCCTTTCTTTTGCCTGGTCAAATAGCAAGCTAAAGTAAGGTTTGCCAAAATATTTTGTACCACTTCAGTAACACAAGATAGGCATAAACTTGCTCCAACCAGCTAAGTTTGACTGATGTTATTGAATCAACATAAACTCTTCAGGCTATACCAGGAGTAATAAATAACCAAAATACTTTTTGCTGTATAAGCTCTTACAAACTTCTGCCCTAAGCCTGTAGTAGCTCAAAAGCTTTTATGCAAGAAGGCACACTGTGATACTATAATGAGTCATTTTAACACATTTTCTCTCCATCTAGTTCACCCTGGCTCGAGAGTTTCGTGCTATTTGTGAATTTGTGCATTTTAGGCACTCCACTGCAGTCCTTAGGCAGGCAGGCAGGCTGCCCAGGTCACTTAGCTCTGACTGCTGTCCTTCTTCTCAGTTTGTGGGGGCTCTGTAAATCAGCACCTCAGAAGTGAGAAAATGGCAGGATTTCATTTTGCCCATCCTTTTAAACAAACCTCACCCACCCAGCCTGTTTCCTGTGAAGCCAGGGCAGCATTCTGCCTTCCCTCCCCTTACCTGTATGGGAGCTACACCTATCAAATGCAAATCTGGGGTTATCTATATAACCTCAGCTTCCAGACTCATCAGCACTTTGGAAGATAATATGGAATGCAATCATGCCCATCTTTGTTCCTTAGCATAAAGTGTGCTCAAAATAGCAAATACAGATCTTCCTTTCTTATGAGGAGGCTGAAGGAACAGGGAGCACCTGCAGGAGCTCAGTGGGAGCATTGGAGGAGCCAGGAGCAGAAGGAGCAAGTTCAGAGCTGTCCTGGTGGCCCTTGCTGGCAAAATTCCTCATAGGACAGCTGTGGCCTTTGCCCCTGCAAAACTGTTTCAGCATCTTCCACTGCTCCACCAAGGTCCAGTTGAATAGTCATAATATTCAAAATCATTTTTGTACTCACAAAGTTAGTAAATACAAGTAATCAGCATAATCCTAAAAAATATTGCAATATAAACTATATTTTTTCCCAGGCTGAGGCTACTAAACCCTTGTAGACACTCAGAAAATAAAATTATTCATGACAAATTGTAATCAACAGGGGTAAATATGAAAGATTTTTAATCTGTTTCACTGCATCTATGAAACCACTTGATTAGTCCCCTTCTAACACATTTCTAAACACAGATGAGACACAGTGAGATGAAGAATTTTTAGAGCATATTTTGGATAAGCTTGCTTAGATTAATTGCAGATCTTCTGAATCTAGAAGAGGCAGCTAAAATATATCCTTAGAAATGTCCCATTAGACTTTGAAAATAGAATGAGAAAGACAAATTAATGTTGATTGAAAAACAGCATGTGCATTTTGTGTGGAAGTGAGTTTAGTTTGGTCATTAGTGTCATTTGATAAGCAGAATTTCATTCCCTTCCCCTAAATAAGGAACTCGCTCTGTTTTTCATCATCCAGACTGTTTATTCTAATGGATTTTAGGAATCCAAAAAAATCCCTTTTAAAGGGAATGAAAAGGAAAGAATCAAATTATGTTTCCTCATGCAACACAACAAAATAACTCAAAACTTTTGACACATACTTGCATCAAAGCAACCAACTTTTCCACTTGCTATTTTCCCACATGAAAAAAAAAATCAGAGGTTTTTGAAGTAGAATTGAATTTGTTATGTCATAGTGGGAAAACCAGCGATTTCTGCACTTACCAAACACATAAGCCTTATGATATACTGACACTTCAGAAGGTAAAGGTAACTCAGGAGAGATTCAGAAAGTACATTAAGTTGATTCAGGGCAGATACTAAGTTTGGATATTTGTTGGCAGTTCCTATGAAATGTCATAAACCAGAATAGTAGTAGTAATATCAATAACAGGAACAGCTTCCACAAATTCCCTATTTTTTGGTAATGGACAAAAATCTCCCCTGAACTGACAGATGCAGACTTTTCCAAAGGAGTCTGGATTTCAGTAGCATTGGGTTTGGCCCAGTCAGTGTCAGGGAACCTGGGAAACAAACACGATGACAGCTTTGGAAGAGCTCTTCATCAGCCCTGAGTGTGGTGGTGCATTCCTGAGCATCTTCCACTGGCTGATCTCCTACCACTCAGCTTGCATTCCCCAGCACCCTTCTCTGCCTCTTCCCTGTGGCATTAGCACGCTGTAGAAATCCAAACTGAAGTCAAAATCTAGGACACAAGATCAAAGGGTTTGGGTTCTGGCTGTTTCCATGTGTGTGTGTGTCATCTTCATAAAATCCTTTTGACGTTCTTACAACACAGACAATTGAAATGGAACCTGGGAGAGGAGGTAAAGGCCTGGCTGAGGCAGCAGAGAGTTTATGAGATTGTTTTATGGAGTACACTGCCCAAAAGGATATTTAGATGTAGAGCAGCACACATCTTATTTTAGCTTTCTCTTGGAAACAAGTCTCATAACAAAAGGTCTAAAAAATACAAATGAAGTTGAGGTTAAAAGAGTAAAAAGCATGAATTTGTCCTCGGGGGAAAAAACCAAACAAAACTGGTCTATTGTTGACATGCAGTATTCAACTAAACAAATTTACCAGTTAGACCCATTCACAGATTTATTAATTTAGGTTGGCAAAGGCCTTTAAGATCATTGAGCCCAATCATTATTCACTTCCTCATAGGTGAGATCCTGAACCTGCAAGAAGACTGGAAAAAAAACCCAAAGTCCATTTTGCTGCATAATCATAAGCAGCAGGAAAAAAGCCAAAGATTAACTGTCAGCAAGGCTCTACTCAGTCTTGGCAAAAACCACTCCAGTACTTTAGTGCTGAATATTCTCGGAAACATTCAGGGTGGCACATAGGACCTTGAAGCTGAGGATTTAGCAGAGGGAAAAAAAATAATAGAAGGATTTAAATGGATTAAGGGGGTAATGGGACCCAGGCAGAAGGAGGTGGAGATAACTTTAGCTGTCTTGTAAATGAGAAGAGGGAGAGATGATAAATAGAGTTCTGAAACCTCCACAGATTAAATTATCAGGGTGGGAGTCAGGTGTGAATTGCTGGAGAAGTGCTGGGACTAAAGGGATTTTTGTATTTGCTGGTGCAGGTTAAGTTTCCCTTCAGGTGACACAGTCAGTGGTGGAAATGCTTGAAGCTGTGTCTCACACATTATCCACGGCCTGGGGAATAATTCTCAGTGTGAGAAGGAGCCTTCAGTGTCTCACTAGAGACTCGGTGAAGTGAGACAGAAGGGCAGCACAAAAATCAACCTTGACAAACGTAGGAAAAAGTCATTAGTCACCATGGCAAAGACAATCTTACTGTAAAGGAGAGGATTGAAAGTAGTCTGAAAATAACTGAGCAAGCTGCCTGTACAGCAGATAGACATGCACTAGAAATCAGTGTGTATCCATGACATCAACAGCTTTTCCATCTCGTTGCCGAGAGCCTCATTTTAGAATACTTTTGCAACTGTTTTCAGATTAATCTGTGTTTCTCAAGGGGTAAGAATCCATTTGGTGCCTGGGGCTTCAGTATCATATCTGCTGTGTTTTTCTGCAGTTTTTAGCAGCTATTTATTCTCTTCCCCTTTCACCACTAATCACTATTACTCTTACAGTAAATCAAACCAAACTGATTCAAGCCACATTTATCAGAAGTTCTGTCAGGTTTTGTCAAAAAATAGAAAATAAACTCAAAGATTTTCTAATTAACAATGATAAATTATGGCCCTATATGAAGCCACTATATTAACTGTCCATGTTAAGACATTCATTAATGCCATTGCCAACATAGGAAAACAATAATTTCCCTCCTTTGACAAGTGTTCCAGATCTCACATATCCCTGGAAGTCAAGTAGGTGCCTTTAAGGGAAGTCAATATCTAAATGTCTGTTTCCAAGGAAGTTTAGACTTGTCTGTGTTTTCTCTTGCACTATATTCACAGCATTAAATTCAGTGGAATAAGATTAAGTATTTTACTACTAATTCAGCATCTTATTGCTGGAGGTAATAGCATTCGTGTGGATCAACAGCTTTATAATCCTATTGGCATAAACCAAAGTTAGATGTGAGCAGTACACAAGGGTGGTGGGGACTGCAGCAGTGGTCCAAGCAAGGCTCCATCCTCCCATCAATATCTTCTTTCACCAATTTCACTCTTTCACTTTCTCCTTGTTCTCCCATAAATGCAGGCTTGTTACATTCTTCAGTGCTTTGCCTTCCCACCGGAGAGTTACCACCACTAAATCCCCCAGCAGCTCATTAAGGAGCTTCTTCCAAAACTTCCATGAGACCCAGCCATGCCACAAGAAGTGCTTCCCTCCCAGTGGAATCAGATGCTGTTTAATCTGGCAATGTAATTACACCATGGCACTAGGTGTTTCTTGAACGCCATGGCTTAGGCGGATTCATCAGATGCGCGGGAGGTGGGCGGTTGGTGTTAATGAGGCAAAATTTGTTTGCACTCTACGTACAGACAGTTCTGAAACTGCCAGCCAAAGCAGAAAGAAAGGATTTGCCTTGGTGCTGTTAATGAGAAGTAGATTAGTAGATGCTGTGCAGTTGAAACAAAACAAAACTAAACCAGCTACCACTTAAAGGCAAGCAGAGGAGTGCAGAAACTGTGTTCATTTTTAATAAATACAGCATCGCTGGCTGCTGACTGACAGCTTCAGTGTTATCTCACTATAAATGTATAATAATTAGTTGGGTAATTTGGCTTTCTGAGAAACATTATTAACTCTATTAGAATTACAATCAACTCAGGAAATCAGATTCCTAAATACTCTGAATCCAATGCCTGCTTTTATGCACAGCTTTTGGGAGGGAGCAGGGACGACGAGCACAAGCAGAGTTAGGAAAATGCAACACAAGTGTTTCAGAAACCCAGACTTTTCCTCAGCTTCTGGCTGAACAGGAAGTGTTTCCAGCTCCAGAACGGGACAAAACCCCAGGATAAACGCATTCCCTGCCCGGGAAGCAGCATGAAGTGGGAGCTGGCCCCAGGTGCTGCAAGGAGAGAGCAGCAGCAGGAGCCCTTGTGGGCACGGAGTCAGAGCAGTGTGTGTGTCTGTAATTACATTCATGTTCTGATTATAGAGCCAGATGACTCCAACACATGTTGCTGCTGTTCCTGGGAGCATAGAAAATTTGGACCACACCACTTGCCACAAAAATATGTAGTGGCTGTCATCACACTGGTTTGTAAGCGAGGCACATTGTCACCTCTAGGAGAACCTGCTTCATTAATAATAACATCAATGTCACATTTCCATTTAATCCTAATGACTTCATAATTATTAATTACTGTCACTACAGAAGCAAAATCCCAGGGAAGGTGGAATCTCAGTCATATCATTCTTCACAGTTGCCAGGTATTTTTGGATTACTTCATCCAGGAAGAAAAAAAAGATGATTTAGTCATTACTGTTGAGAAACAGTCATCCTTAATATAGAAAAACTGAAAGAGTCTTCTACCACCCTTAAAAAAATAGAATTATAAACAACAATTCCTTTAAAAATGTTATGACATTTTTATGACATCCAATTCAGTTTGTTCAAATCACACCTTGAAGTTGTCAATGTGTTGAGCACACACATCAAATAATGTTGTTCAACTTTGGACTTAATCCTGCTGAATTAATAATGAAGCATGATCCTCATTGTCAGTGATTTGCAAATTTATATTCTATTACTAATAGCATCTATGCTAATTTAAATCTGCATTCTCCTATTTAAGCTTTTGGTACTTCAAATATTTCATTTAAATTAGTGAAATGAAACCAATTTTTTGTTTTAATCAAATTGGTTTTTTAGATTATTTGAACTGTGCTCATTGCAATTAGGAAAGGTCTCATTTAGCAAGTCAAGGGAGAAAAACCCAAATTGTCTTCCACATAGTATAATTTTTTAGAGTTAGTTTTTCAAAATTATGGGATACTTTGAGAGGAAGGATTTCTGATGCATTTTAAATGTGTCAATATTTATCCATTGTTGGCTTTGCTCTCTTTGCTGCATTAAACAGATCCTATATTTAGAGGAGAAGGTGAAGCAGATTGACTCCCTGTGTTTTTCCCCACACTGAAGAAATGAGCCAGATTACAGAGGACAAAGATAAAAGTGGATGAAAAATGGATTAAGTTGCACATATTGTGCTCAGTGAGGGAGCCTGATAATATATAAACGCCATAAATGCTATTTTTTAATAAAGGTTCCATATTCAAATTGGTTTTCTCAGACCTCTTTATGGAGGTGGCTTTGAATGGCAGCATTAGCCTGAGGTAACCTTCACCTAAGTCTCAAACTTCCATTGATGTATTTCAGATGTACCTTTGTGCCACAGGAAGGCGTGTAAATACAGACATGTAGCACATGCTTATCTACCCCACAGATGCCTGTCTGCCTCTGAGAACCCAAGTTATGCAAGGAAGAATATCATGGATTACTTGGCCACCTATTAAAAATTTGATCCTTAGAGCTGAATTGCTTTCCTTTAGGCATTCAGTGTGTGCAACCATTCAGATTCATACATAATAAATATGTTCATATGGAAAACCCACTAGAAGTCTTCATTGATATGTAGACCTCTTTAAAGCATCACTTAATATCAAATTTGTTTTGTCACGGTCTATTTATAACACAAATGGGCAAACTTTATAAACTGCTTGGTAAAGGAAAAAAAAAGATTACTCACCAGCAAGTCTTTGGATAAGGATAAGCACCCCTTCACATAGCCACATCAGCATTGTGAAATTGAGAAATGTTCCTGAAGCAGCACTCAGTGAACACCAACACACCTTGGTTAAATAGCTGCTGATAAATGCCTTTACCTGGGGAAAATGCTATGGGTATGCCCAGCAGGGCACACAGTGCAGCTTTGAAAACAAGGTCCTCTGCAAGAAACATGAGACTAGAAATGCTGTGACTGCTGCTGAGGGTCTGGAGAAGCGTTTTGAAGAGTTACAGGGACAGGAATATCTGGAAAGATGGGGTTTATGGCCATAAAACCACGAGCATGCCACACGTGTCCAGGCAAGAGCAGCGTACCAAGGCTACTGATGTACTGAGGCTCTTCAGAGTCAGAAAACTGGCAGGGGAGGAAAGTTAGGAAGCCTTGACAGGGAAGAGCGAAAGTCTGTACTCTAGGACATAAGTCATGGGACTCCAGGAATAGCAAAACTTTGCTCTAAAGGTGAAAACCCAGTGGTTAGTAATAAAAAACAAGGTCCCAGAATGGAAGGATTTAATTACAACACCAACTATACACTCTGTAAAGCGTTCTGGGATGTGGAAGACAGTATAGCAAAAAGGAGGGCAGTGTGAGCTTTAATTAAACACAGCACAGAGCTGGCCCTCTAGATCAATCATTATTTCTTGGAGGCAAGGACAAGTGCAGAGCCCTGCAAATGTGTGAAGAGAATTTTGGGTAACAGCCCTGCAGATTTCTCAGAGGAAAATGCTTTGACAGATGCCGAGTGGGACTGCTTCTCCTTATGCTGAACCCAAAGGCAACAAAAAAAAATTAAAATTAGTTCATGGCATCCAAGGAAAGTGTAAAAGAAATCTTGATGTGTAAGGCTTAGAGTCTATTTTTGCCCCAGGATGGGAGTGAGGTATTGGAAAGAAAACAGACTGATAATCTGATTCAGGTAAAATTGAAGGCATGACTTTGAGCAATTCAGAACAGCTTTCTTCCCATGCAAAGACTGATTCTCTGGGTCATCTTGCACACTTAGCCACAATTAAAACACTGGTCCAGCCCTTGATTTGGTGTAAACATGCCAATATCCATAAACATGAGCAGGAACATGCTTCCTGGACTCCAGCCAAGGATATTAGTCCTTTGGTGGGAAGTGGTGTGAAACACCAATCTGCCAGAGGATGCTGCTCACTGTCCTTATGCAAGAACCACATCTGAGCACAGTTCCTGGTGATCAACCAGCACTGGGGCTTTGCAAGCAAGCTGACAAAGCATTTCTTTTTAAGCTCTGAGACAGCAGGTTCTTGGCCATGACATCTGGAAATGCCTCTCATTTAAATGGTGGGAAAGGGAACACCAGGAAGGCTTTCTGCTTGCCAGTCAAGGCTTTGCACCTCCCTGTTTCTTGGAGTTATATTCCCAGTCAATGCTTCCCAGGAACCTTGTCCTAGCACAATGTAACAACACCACAACCAGGAGAAGCCAATAGGTGTGACTTGGGGACACCAAATATGACAGGAACAGGATTTGGGTAAGGAACCAGATGAAACTGAGACATGACAAAATAATTCTAGCAATGACAGCAGGGGACTGGATGGATCCTGTGAGATAACCATCCAGCTCTTAAATTCAGGATTTCTGAGAGGCTGTAGAAATGAGAATGACACTGAACTTCAGTGAATCTAACAGAATTAGGCCAAGAACGTGCAAGATTTCCAATCCACTGTGACAGGAACACAATCTTTGTACCTCCTCCTAGGTCTTGTGAAAGAGCAGCTCCACCTGTGAACACTTTCAGCATGAGCTCTCTCAGACAGTTCTCTCTGTCCCTCCAGCATGAAAGCTGCCTGCTGCTTTCTGAACAGCTCAGAGGGAATCAGAGGGATAAAACTGTTACTTATCCACACCAATATTTCAGTCAGGAAGGGCTACAAAAATGGGTACGTTTAGAATCTTGCCAGCTCTGCACAAATTTATGGTCATTCCTGAACATGAAGTACTCTGAGCATGCAAAGTGCTTAGACACATTCTTAAAGATTAACCTGTTTGTAGTAAAATGAACCTTTTGTTTCCCATTGACATGAGTCCCATCCCATGCAAGTAGCTGTGTCCAAGAAGAAAGAGAAAAATTACCTTTCTATCTGTAGGTAAGAAGGCATCTTTTATATTTAAGGTTTTCCATGTACCATCTGACATGGGATAGTGGTATGGCAGTATTTGTTCACAATTTCTCTATTGACTCATGTGTCTGGTTGGCTGCTCAGTGTTGATGGGCATATTTATTGGAAAGAAGGAATTATTGGACTGGACACAGATCTAAGTTTGGAAGATTTGGAAGACGCCTCATTTTCCAACAAAGCATTCTACAAGCCATTTAATGGTGGAAAAAAATACTTGGGAAACCAGTCAGCTACTTCTAGGACATGCTAAAGTCTTTTTACTGAGGGAAAAGACATTGAATCAAACATCTGGAAACAAATCACTCACCAGATTCCTGCAGCTTTGAAGCAAAATGCGTGGTCAGGATGGAAGGCAGGGGAGAAAAATGAAACCTCAGAATGAGTTTCCCTCTTGCAGTCATCAAAACCTCGTGCATTTAATTTGTCCCAGTTGCTTTGGGCTGCACCAGCAGTGAGAGGAAGGCAGGCTGTGGAATCCCCCACGACTGGAGACAGCCACAGATAGCATCACATCTCAGTTGCAATGCTAGATCTGCATTGCTGCTCACCTGATGGCACAGATATCCCTGCCACAAACATTTATTTTCCATTCTCTTGGATGAAGTATTCTCCTTCAAACCTGTTTCCCCTGTAGGGAGCAGAGCTGGAATGCAAAGCCATCACCTCTGGCTTTGAGCTGTAGCTGGGATGTGCTTGCTTGCTCTGAAGAAGCACAGACATACTTGTCTTTAGCAAATGTGGAGTTTAAATACTTTAATAAACACATTTCTTTTCAAGACAAGTGGCAAACATAGTTGCCAGTCCCAACATAAATAAAAAGCAAAATGTGCTTCCCAGTTTCACTGTAAATGAAGTAACTGAAGCTAAAACTGAAGGCACACAGAACTCTGTAATATCAAACCATCATCCATAGAAGACCAACAGAAATATTTAAAAGAGCATTAGTTCAGGAATGGCTTCATTTTCTCCATTTGGCAATGAAAATGCAAGATAACCCATCTACTATGAAATAATGTGTTCATGTGACTTACTGCCTTATCAGGGGGTCCTAAGATAAATATCCTTAGATCTTTACCTTTCCAAGATTTGAAGACCATATTTAAATCTCTTCATTAAGTTTCTCCCCCAGAGGAACTGAATCCCCTTGCTATGGTGCAGCATGTGAATTAAGCCTCTCTTACAACTATTAGATTTCATTAGACATGGCAGATTTTTTTTTCCCAAATAGTTGCCAAACTTTAATAAGTGTGTCATCTAATGACATTTTGTGAAATGCAATGGTGAAATGAGCTTTCTAAATCATTTTAAATCTGTCAGCTGCCATAAGCAAGGCTTTACTAGTGGGGCCATACCCAGCAGTTTTTAAGGTGCAAAGGATGGGTAAGGACTAATTTCTGCCAAGGAAAAGCTCCTTTCTTCCTAAGGAAAAACCCTAAGTGAGAGGAATTCATAGAAACAATTACACTTTTCTGCCTTTCTTCACTTTTTCTTGCCCTCAGAAACTTGTGACAAAAGAGTACTTCACAGCAATTTTTTTACATTTAACTGAACAATTTTTAAAACCTTTTCTTTCCATTTATTTTAATGTCTACAACCTTCATTTTTAATGGCCTGGGTTTTATGAGTTGACTTGCAGGGACAGGTGATTTAATGCTATTATATGGTACAAATCCCTTTTCCAGGATGAAAGGAATCCCCAGAGAATAATAGCAAATTCCCTTCCTTCTTTCCATTTGTCCTGTCTGTCCCTGCAACAAGATAAAGTTTCATTTTTCAAGTATCTCTGAGAATATGTATGAACACCAAAGAAATTAATTAATATTGGAACTGATAGATGCTTTAATAATTATGTATTTTCAGTATTGGAGTGCTTTCATAACTTCCTGTGGCATACTGGAAGGCCCACTGGAAAAGTAATTCAGAGAAAGCATTTTGGGATTCAAAAAACCTCCTAGAGAATGGATTTTCTTGTCTCTCTACAAAAGCAAGTCTTGAACCTGACTAAGGCACCTAAAGTTTGATTTTTAATCATCTTTCTGGCAATAAATTGTATTATATTCTGCAGGTGGTTCAATTAAAGTGGAGTAAGTACCTTATAGTCAGTTGTAGGAATGAGTCATTAGGCCTTATCCCTGCCTCAAACTTAGAGTAAATGGAGAAAAAGGATATTAAAGGTGAGAATTTGAAGAGTCACAAGAAAACAAAAATAAATCAGTTGGGCTTCTTCACTGACACATACATAATAGAAATTAATATAAGAAAAACTTAGATGTACTAGTCTGAATGGCTCATGTGAGAGAACCAAATGAAACATTTATTACAATATACTTCTCACTTTTGGTCAGTTAATTGTCAAACAAAGCATTCATATTTCTAAACTGGAATTTTAAATAAGTTCTTATTTTGCAAGTTTAAAATTTTGCTGTCAATAATAAATTAAGAGCCACAAAATGTTTCAAGCTGTGTTGTAGTAATTTGCAGGAGCACATCAAAAGCAATGAAGATATTTGAATGTTTCTTTTTAAGCAACACAACAAGGAAGCAAAAAAACCCCAACAACCCAACCCCCCCCCAAAAAAAACCAAACAAAACACACAAAAAATGTCAAAAAAAGATAAATGGTTTGCATTTTTGCATTCTGTTGAGCAACTGCCTGACAAATCCCATTCTCAATCCATTTTCAAATGATCCCTAGAAGGGTTAACTCATAGAAATTGTATCCTGTACGTGATGTAAACCAGATGCAGGTATATTACTGACTTGTTTCAAAAGAATTGGGGTTTTCATGTTATCTAACATTTCCTAAACATTAAATAGAATTTAAAAGATATGACTGAATCTAAAGTACAACTGGTAAAATTTCCTTTCCTTTTTAATTACCTGCCTGCTCTGGTGTTTCTGTGAGTCCCTTTAGATACTTTGTGCTCTTCCATTTTCAGAACTGCCTGGCTGAAAGATCAATAATCAAATAATTAGGCTCTTTTTAAGCAAATATTTGCTTTCTAGCAAAGTCACTGTCTTCAGAAGACAATGAACATCCCTTGCTGAAATTACTACCTTTTGATTAAAAAAAAATTGCTCATCCACCTCAAAAAAAAAAAAAAGGATTTCTGAAACACTCATGAAGAATTGTCACTGTAAGAATTATCATGGTTATTTTTCAAAAGTCTTGTTTGAAAGGTTGAAGAGGACAGATTATGTGTCACATGACATTGCTTCTGATCCTTTGGCTGCCTGAATCCATGCTGTGAAATCTTAGGAAAGCAGCAGAAGTGGCCACAATGAGATGTCAGAGGAGAGCAGGAGGTGTGAGGAGCTCCTTGCCTGGCCCTGCTGGGGCAGCAGCGAAGGGAGCACACGAACAGGAGGCTTTAAAACTCTTCTCTCAAGCCCTGGGGTGCCCTCTCAGGCCCTGGGAAGGACAAGGAGCCCTTGGGCTGCTGCAGCTCCTCGTGCTCAGAGGAGAGCCAGCCCTTCCCTGAATGCATGGAGTCACCTCTTTCCTGACAGGAATATTCCAGGCTGGAAGCGATGCCACCAGCTGAAGGCAGGCTGGTTTGGTAGGTCCTCCACATCCAGAGCATCTCAGTGCTCCTTCCTCCCAGTTTCCCCCAGCCTCTGGTCTCCCCTGTGTTCCTGCAGCATTTTGGTTTTTGTGTGTGTGTGTGTGTGTGTTTTTTGGGTGCAGAGGCAGCTTTTGGGTGCCTGGGTGCTGGTGGGAGGCAGAGCTGGCTCCATACCTGCACCTACATCACAGGAGTCCCCAGATTGCTTTGATTTGCTTTCCTCAGGCTGAAATTGGAAGCAGGGTTCTGTATGCTGGCAGGAAGGGAAGATCTCCCAGGGTAAGGGCTGGTGGCAAAGGCAAAGTGCAGTCATTCTATCCAAAACATGTGAGGAATGAGGTAATGTGGGCTATTCCTCCCACTCCCCACAGCATTTCTACAGAACTGCAGCCAGCTGAAGGCATTGATCTCAAGCTGCAGTCCTCTTGGAAGGTACTCCAAAGAGTGGGAAGTTCATTTACAGAAGAATTAAAGCCTGTTTCAAACCCCAGCACTTTCCAGCCCAAGCTCCTTTGGCAGCTTTTTCTTCCTAGAGTCACACAACCAAAACACTTCCCCCGATGGATGCAGAGGGAGACACTAGTTACATATTTTCTCATTTAGCTTTACCATCTACTGAAACACAGTCATTTACCACAGGCATGGGTGTACTAGGAAGCAAATAAAATTGTTGTCCACTGGTTCACCTCCTGAAGAACAAACCAAGCCAGGACTTGTTGTCTCATATATCAAGGGTTTTCTTACCATTATAGTGCAAGGAATCCATATCACCAGAGTTTCATACCTCCTCCATGTTTCTCACAGGCAGCTCCTCTAAGCACTGACTGCTCCTGGTCCGTGCAGCAGCCAACTGACTCCAGATCCCACCAATCCGCTCTTTTATAGCACTGCTCTTATTGGCTGCAGGTCTGGCCTGTTAGGTTCAGGCCTGCTCCTGATCTTTAGTAATTGGTCCAGCTGCAACTCTTTGGGGGGGATACAATTAAATTCTATACCACCTTCATACTGTATCCCCCTACAAGGACTGAAGTGTTATGACAGGGATACACAGGTTTCACATTCCACTTACTAGAAAATCCAGGTCAGTGACAAATGATCACTTGTCACCCTGCTTCACCATTTACAGCAAGCAATGGAGCAGCTTTCAAAGTCCTGTTTTAAGTACTGAGTGTCCCCTATGTGCCTCTTAGTCCATGTGACATGATTATAGAATCACAGAATGGTTTGGGTTGGAAGGGACCCTGAAGCCCATCCCATTCCAACCCCCTGCCATGGGCAGGGACACTTTCCACTATCTCAGGTTGCTCAGAGCCACATTCAACCTGGCCTTGGACACTTCCAGGGATGGGGCATCCACAGCTTCTCTGGGCAACCTGTGCCAGGGCCTCACCACCTTCATAGAGAATAATTTCTCCCCAACCCCTAATGAACTTTACCCTCTTCATTTTAAGGCCATTCCCTCATGTCCTGGTAAGAAGTCCCTGTCCCGCTCTCTTGTAGCCCCTTCAGGTACTGGAAGATGCCCTAAATCACCTCAAAACCTTCTCCTCTCCAGAGTGAAGAACCCCATCTCTCCCAGCCTCACACAGGAGGTCCTGCTGGCCCCAGTCACCTTCATGGTCTCCAGCAGAGCCATAATGTCAGAAAACTGCTTTTCATTTCTCTACCTCAGACAGGACCGACATTGTCAAGAGGGTTGAATGGGTGCTTGCACTCAAGCGTACACCCCCAAGCAGTACAGAGCACTGAGCAGCAGGACTGAGTGTGCAGCACCACAACCAGGCCTCTAAAGCTCCTTTTGATCACACACACACACCCTCTCTTGCTCCTGTACAACACTGAATCAGCTCCTCTGCATGAAAGAGTTCAGCCTCTATTTACAGAAACAACGTCCCAAAATTTTATGAGTTCCAGCTTTAATACTCGTGCTTTCAAAACCACAAAATATTTTAATTTCTAAATCTCTGTGGCTCCTTTTCAGAAAGTGTTCCTGATGATGTCCCATTGATAGTGTTTTGTGTTAGGAACATCTTGAAAGAAAACAGTATTTGCCATACACTTTCTGCATGCTTTTGTCTTTGTACTAATCAACCATCTGCACCCACAATCTAGATATTTTCTCTCTCAAATTCTTTTATCACATCTTATGGTTTAATCAGATGAGCAAATGATGACATTCACCTCTGAATCCTGCTTCTTTTCTGGGAGACCTAGGAAAGCATTATACCTACATAAGGTTTTAAATAATTCTTGGTTTGATTCACCAGTTCATGACATCCGTAGGTTATTACTTCATAAAGCAATTTATGGCAATAAGATGTTCTCCATTAAGCAAACACAAGTCAAAGGAAAACAAAACACACACAGAATGAAAAAGATCTTAAAGCTACATGTTTTCCAGACAGAAGATGGGAAGATCTCCAGTAGAATCTTGTTTTAATTCAAGCACTGGAGACTGCACAACTTGGGTTGCTATTTCTCCCTATTGTACAAAGTAAAGCCTTTAACTTGACCTTGGAAAAAAAACATCTCAAGAGGCTTTTGTCATGTAGAGCCCAAAAAAGCCCAAGATTTCCTATGCTGTGATTATTTTTCTCATTAGTCAGTCTTGCCTTTAAAAATAATCAACAAAGCCATAACTTTTCCTTTGATGCTTTGGAGTAAGAACCTAAGTAATGATATCAACAATAATTTGATCATGTACTAGTCAACATTAGTCTTTATGTGGTTTGAATTTGCCTTCAGCACGCTCCACGTTCCAGAGAGTCACTACAAGGAGCTCCAGAGTTCGAGCAATGTGTGGATTCCAGAAGGCTCTTCCTCATGCCAGTAAAAAAATGGATTTTTTTCCAAAGAAGCAAGTGGCAAATGGCTACTCCCTCAGAAGCCCTGTAAGGTTCCAAGTGGAAAAATTGGACTGTAGGATTTGTCACCTTGAACATCAGGGAAACTTTGTTCTGATAGGAGCTTGCTTAAAAGGTCTTTTTTAAGGAGCTACCCTAATTTAGGAAGTCAGGCATGAGATCCTCATAAAACCACCAGAAAATTAGCTGTAATGGTACTCTTTGAGCTGAAATTGTGATGGTGTAAGCAAAGCCATATTAAAACCATCCAGGGACAGTAACTTACACAGTCAGCATGTAGGACTCTGCTATCTAGATCACATTTAATTTTACCATATCTTCAGCCGTCCTACCTGGCATCCTTAACCTGTGAAGCCTTGCAAGCTGATTGTATGCAAATAGAAGAAATTAAAGAAATTCTGGGTGCTTCAGTTGGTTTGCCCCTTTAAGTCTGAAAGACCTCTCAGTATCACAGTGGGAGTGCATCAGGACCTGGAGCTGGCCTGTATTTATGGAATATCAGGTCTTGGATCCAAGCACAATGTACAACCAGTTCCCCAGCCAATTTCAACTTGTTTTTCCAAGTGCTATGGGTTTTTTTTTTTTGCTCTGTCCTGTGTGTCTGCTCTGGCCCATCCAGGAGACAATCCCAAGAAAAAAACCGAATTTCCACTGAGTTGCTCATCAGCCCCAAGTGTGTGGGAGCCCTAGAAAGGAGAGCAAAACACAAACTACACCTGTAACATGGATTTGGTGTTCCCAGCCTTTTTTGGGCCAGACAAGCACTTTCTCCATGACAGTCCCCCTGCATTCTTTTTTTGCCTCTTCACAATTATTCTGGACTCTTCTGATGGTTTTTTTCTAGAGAGTGGCTTGACCCATAGCGAAGGTGTCCTGTGATCTTGAAAGGTGCAAGGCAGTTCAAAATGGAAGAGATTACTTTATTTATTGTTATTTGTTTATTTATCACCAGTCTTTAAAAAGCCTCTTTGTGCTGCCGTGGTCTGTGTGGAGGCACTCCTTGCTTTTGGCAAAATGTGTAAGGAAACTCCCTTTCAAACTTGCCACAGGTCTAAAAATCCCTCTTAAAACTGTCAGTATTGAACTTTATTGCACAACAGAAATGCTCTCAGTCTCTGTCTGTTTACTGTATTGTAATTAAACTTCATGAAAGACACCAAAAAAAGGCAAATATGAACAGCTTAAATTCCAGTGGAATAAATGATGGATGTACTCACACAAAACCTCTAAACTTGTACATTTTCTTAAACAGATTCTTGCTGTCTCTATAATCTTTGGGGGTTTTTGCTTCTTGTTTTGGTAGTGGCTGTTTATGTAGCAACGCTAAGAGACACTTGATCATTCTCCTGATTTTAATTACTCCTGACATATTTTGTTTAAAATTCCACACTGCTGTTGTAAGACAGTTTTACTGTAGACACTGCTTAGTGATATTTCTCCCTGATGAAAACATCACAGTTAGGGGGCCCTTAAGGTCAAATATTTCCTGCTGCAGCTCTGGAAGTTCAGGAACTTCCCACCACATTTATTAGTGTTTTGTTTTCAGATAAACTTCCCACAGAAAAAAAAAATACAGGCCTTAAAAATTAACTCATGATATGTCATTAAACAAATCATAAGGGATATTTTCATGAGAAAAATTGGCAGTTTCATCTTATAATTTTCTTACTTGCCTAGTGGAAGGTGTATTCTTTTTTAGGTTAATTTATTTCCATAGCCCAGTTTCCTCTCTGGCTTCAGAGGACCACAGGATAAAATGGCCTGCAGCTGAAAAAGGCAATGTGAGTTATTGAATCCAGTATTATATTACAAATAATCCCATCATCGATCTTCCATCCCCTGGAACGTGGTGAGGTGTATTTGTGGGCAGATGCAAGAGAGCAAAAAGGGACAGTTTTGTCCCTTTGTTGGCCCTACAGTGTGAAATCTTTCAAGTTTCTCAGTGTTCTCAAAAGTCTTGAGGACACCTGGGACCATTAATTTAACTCAAGGTCCTCTGAGGATGCTTTGCTGGATTCATAATGCAGGAAAAACTTTTCTGTTAAAGGAGCTCATTGCTTCTGCTTTCTGAGGCAAATCTATTTTCATTTCACTGGAAATTCTGCAATAAATATATTATGTTTTATTGATATCTGCCATGGTCACTGAGATACAGCTTAGAGTGTGAGGTGAGGAACATTCTTTATTCTTCAGCTTGGAGGTAGAAGAAAATAATGGGGCAGAAGATGGGGAAAGGAAGGCTGAAGGCACACACACACATCTGGAGGAGAAGAAGGCTGGAGTGTGCTCTCTGCTTCCAATATGCTTTTTACATTAAAAAAAAAAAAAGAGCCTTTACTTAGAGGGATTCCTATTTTTGGATAGATAGACAGATAGATATGCTATCTAACAGATATTTCATTCTTCTAGCCTGTCACTGAGAATTATATTTGTTCCCCTGTACCTTCATCCCCTTGAAAGGCAAGTCCCTGAGCCCAGCCAGTCATTTAGGACCTGTCGAAAGCTGTTTGAAGTCCCTGTGTAAAGAGAAATGTCCAGGGGACATGCATTTCACTGAGGAGAGACAATTATCTTTGCATGGGAATGAAATCCTTTGGAGGCACTTCCCTGCATGGCTTTTTGTTTGCTGTGAGCTCGGGAAAGCGAGACGTCAGTGGGGACCTCAGTGCCATCTGATGGGCCACCTCTCTGGGGACCGATGGAATCTCAGCTGCACTTCCCCTGTAGAAGTTCTCGTTTTCCTTTCTTTTTATTTTCAATTTCCCTGCCTCTCAGAACATATTTCAAAGCGATTTCCTAGCAGCATGACATCTTTATGGAATGTACGGTGATCTTCAGCAGGTTCCTGCTACGCTCAGAAGAGGCTGACACATCTCAGCTGGATTTGCAACTTGCCTAGATAATGATATTCTGTATAAAAATATGTTTTCTCGTGGCTCATTTCTCTGTTCACGTTCGGGTAAGCAAGGTTATTTTCAGCTGAGGTTATGCAAAAATATTGTGATGAGAAATGCAATTTAGAAACAATGTCTTCACACTGGCAGCATTATCCATTAGAAGTCCACTCTGAATCTCATTTTTCTTGGGTACACTCAGATGATTTGAATAATTAAAAAAGCTGAGCGAAACTTGAACTTCTGCATACAAGAGGTCTGGAGGAAATTCAATCAATCCAATTTGGAATCAGAAACAAAGTTTTATGGTGAAAGTTGTAGTTCTGAATAGATACAGCAAAGCATCATTTGGATATTCATGGATCAATATTAGGATCATAGCTTTATGCAGAAACAAAAGAGTTTTTCATAGAATATTAACAATGATGATGATGATGGTAGCAATAATGATGATGATAGTAGAAATGAGTACAATATTAAGAGATTTCCATTTGCATGCAGGTGATTAATGAGTTGAAACTAATCAAAAAGTGCCTGAATTTCCACCAAGGCATCATGTCCATGTCTCTATTCCAAAGAGAACAGTCATCCACCTAGCTAACTTCAAACTTGCTAAAGTTAGAAAGTGACACTTGGGGTATTTCCTTACTTCATAAACTGCGGAGGCTACAGCAGCGGCAGCTATTACTGAAATCAGTTGAACTCTCTGCCGAAGGGGAGTGGAAAATTATGTGGAGTAAAGCAAACAAAGGAGAGAGTGCTGTGGAAGCAGCAGCCATCCCTGTTTATGGGATTCCCAGAAGAGCCCCGATGGGAGCAGGAGCGGAGCGCGGGCTGGACGGATCGCGGATCTCCATCCCGCCGCAATTCCCGACCCAGCTCCGGGACCCGCTGCACCTCACCTCATTGTGCTTCTGATAACGAGCTGCAGATATAATTAGAAGTGTAAGAGCAATGCAAGAGATTGTAGGTTTGTTTCACACCTTCTGGTAAATGGGAGAATAATTAGATCCAGGATACTGTGGCAGAGCATGCTGTGTGGCTGATTTCAAAGCGTGGCTTTAGAGGAAAGGGGGATTGTCTGAATGACTCTGGAAAATAGTATTCAATCCCCAGGCACTTGGAAACATAATTTCATTTTTATATGAGAAATTTTAGCAATAACTGTGTGGAATTTTTACCCATTTGGGGAATTATGCCATTTCTACTTGGAGGAGAAATATGAGTGCCGTGGTATGTTTAAAGGAAAAAGTAGTGGGCTGCAAAAAAATGTCAGTAGCTTTGGTCATTCTGATGTTATAAAAAGGCAAGTCTAATCAATGAATATTTGTTCATTTTTCAAAGTCAAGGCTCACACCAAGTATCTGTCTGAAAATATCTTGGAGACCAGTCCTTATGGACTCATCCTGATTTTGCTGTTGCATTTGACTGACTGTGCTTCACTACACAGCAGGGTCAAACAAATCTGCAGCCTAGAGACTTGTTACTTAAACCTACAGACTGGGAATGAGCTGCCATTTCTCCTGGGAGAAGGACAGTGGCAAGAGATATTTCACTTTTTTCTTTTTTTTGCACAGCTAGCGGCTGCTCATGATAGCTTTGGAGATCACTTTGTCTCCTTGGTCACAATAGGTCTGGCTGTGAAAATACCTGTGAAATTACTCCCTGAAATTGGGAGGTAATGGTTGCTTGTGCAGGGGGGTCCTGTGATGGAAAAAAAAAATAAATAAGAGGGGGAAAAAAAATGATGAAGGAAAAGGTTTGCTAAACCCAAGCATCCTTAGCTATGAACACCCTGCTGTAAAGTCAGGGTGACCTGTCCAGGGACTGTGACAATTCATAGAATTAGAATATCCAGTCCCCAGTCAGCTGAATTATACTGACAAAAGCTGCCTAGATACCAATATGCAATAATCCTTTTCAGGGTGGAGATCTAACCAGAAATGACATATTTCAAATGCTTATGGCATCATTATCTGTGTCCAGAAATAATCTCGGGGAAATAACACATGAATCTCTACCAGAGGCACTTAAAAGCAAGAAACTTGAAAAGCAATTTCACATTGCTAAATTCTACAGAAAAATGCTTTGCCATACCTTGTGCACTATGTGTGACCTGCACATATTGCATATGCAGCAAATAGATTGGTCACAAGCAAACCTCCTCCTGTTTCCTGCTACATCAATAAAAGAGATGGGAAGAACAGACAGGCAACTATAAACAAGCATTCTCTCAGGGAGTGTAAGAATGACTTATTTGATGGAAAACTACCCTAGGATCTATCATCTAATACAAATTATGACTCAAATGTGGTTTTTATTGCCTTGCTCAGGTCATACAGTCCCATTCCATTTTTACACGTTTTACTGGGTCTCTGAGTGTCCCTAGCAGAATCCGATTGCGTGGCACGATAAAATTAAGGACAACAAATCTGCTGTGCCTTATAGCATCTTATATATAGGATTGACAAACTCATCCACCTCAGAGATGAATAATTTATCATCATTTGTACTTTTCTGTGCTTTGCCACAGCATTCAGAAGGATCAGGAACCAGGCAGACATGTCAGGAAGCATTCATTGCTCTTGGTGCTGTACAGGAGCAGCCCCCAGCTGATGACAGAAAGTCTGTGCACAGCACTAGTCCTCTCTTTGCTCCCTGCAGCGCCTGAGATAATTCCCTCTGTGCCAGGAGGGATTTCTGATGGAGCCTGCAAGTGGCTAAGCCACACAGCAGGGTGATGGTCAGAAAGAGAGGGGGGAAAAAAGAGTCCCTCAGGGGAAAAGCTTCAAAGGGTAAAACTATTGACCCTCAACTGAGCATTGCACCTGCTTCTTGAACTCTCCTGCCACACTGGGAGTTTACTACAGTGTCACTGTAGGCACAGCCATGCCACCATGAGCTCATGAAATTTTTTGCACAGAGAAGCCTCAGAGCCCTTTCTGTGACCAGCCAGGGACAGATTTTACTCTGGTGCCTCTATTGATGGCAGTGAGACGTGGGAACTTGCAATAACCAAAAGTCCAGAAAAAGTACTCAAAAAATCATGTATTAACCCTTCTAGTCATGTCTTCAGCTCACATGCTCTTCCCACCTCTCATTTCCATGGGGTATCCTCAGTACAGCCCCTATCTCCAAGGAGGGGGTTAGCCAGCAGACTTACACAGTTTAAACCCTGCACTCAGCAATTCTTTAGGATCACTTTTACTGTGAAATATGAGCACAGGTTCCCTTGTATTTTTATGTTGCTGGCTTCTGTGGGAAAGTATAACATTTTATTGAGGAGATTAATGCCTCGGGACACTGTATATAAGAACTCAGGCTGACAGATATTTAAATATGTTAACAGAAAAATAGGTTCAAAAATACTGCCAAGCATAGGCTTTGTTCTATAATACCCCTGCATTGCATATATTATTTTTATTATGTTGGGCTGTTCCTGGCCTGAATTCCAGAAGAGTTCTCCTCAAGTTACATTAGCACTCTGTACCTCCATCTATACCTTTGCATCCATCGATCCTTTATGACCCTGATCGAAAGAGCAATCAGGAAACCAGTGATTTGATGAGATCACTCATCCCAGCCCAAAAATTCCTAACAGAGCTAAATATAGGACCACCATTCATACAAAAAAAAAAAAAGCCAAATGAGCAATATTTCCTGCTCTCCCTATCAATTATGTTATGCATTTCAGGATGCCTGCCATAAATATTTCATGTTGGCTCCTGATTTCTGATCCTAATCTCAACTGGCAGAACCAAAAAATAAATGCCCATAACTAAATATATATGATACATTTATAAAAGCATCTTTATCAAGGTTAAGGAACTGGTTGAATGTATTAGAAGATGCCTCACCATATCCCTTGAGTGAAGCTGATGTCATCTAATTTTAGTAGTTGGGCTTAAATTTGACACTCAGTGTCTTGGAAGAGGCTTTTTTTGTTTGTTTGTTTTCATTCACTAATGGCAATAGATAATTTGGGAATAGAGAGGCTGCCATGCAGAAGCAGCACATCAAACTGCAGCCAGATCCTTGAGAATGTGCAGAAAACATCTCATGAGTGTCTGGGAGACTCTTGTCTTAGTCATTCTGCTATTTAGAGATGGCCATAAACTTTGAAGTACTTGCATTTTTTACAATGCTGTCTGAAAAATACCCGGAAAATAACTCTGCTATCAAATATTCCAATATTTGTTTAACTTATGTTCCTATGAATCCACCTTGCCAGATTCAACTTTCCAATACATTTTTTAAAATGAAATCTGAATTCTCTGCTTTCCATTTTCATAAATTGTCATAACTTTGAATAATCACAGAAAAAAAAAGTAGTGTCTCATATGCTTCTTTACTTATGACTCCTTACTTCAAATATTTCTATGGTATCCAGTGTTGTAAAACCTCTTTAGAGAAACAGTCCTAATATTTTAAAGTCATTTAAAATGAGAGGTTTTTCCATCCCATTGACCATTCTTATTGCCCTTCTCTCAGCATCTTTCAGGTTTAATCTGCAATATCTTTTCTAAAACGACCTAATGAATATTCTATACAACTTTTGTAGCTGAAGCCATACTCTGAATCCTGATGCTGTTTTTCCCTGTGTACTTTGTCATCTGATCCACTGGTTAAATTAATTCCCTTTTGGATGGATATGGCTGTATGTAGGAAGAAAGGGATACTTCTGCATCATTAAGCACAGCTGCAGGGTTATTGCCAGGTCCCTTTCTTAAACCGAGCCTTTTGGACCTCAGCAAGCAAACAGTTCCCTCTGGCACTGAACTTTGTCACTTCTCATGTCATAACTTTCCATCAGCAGTGAGCAGCCTTTCCCTGCTGCTCACCTTCCTTTCACATGATTAGGAAGTATATTAAGCATTTAATCTAACACAGAGCCTTGGAGTACTTTTAAAAAGTAAAGCTAAACCACTCCTCAACTGCCCACTGTGCTTCCGAGTAATCAGAATGTTCTGACTTTAATGTGGCAAATGCTCCAGGACAAGAATTTTTTGTAAGCCTGTGCCTATAGTGTCAACCAGGGTTTGTTTTATGAATTACTTGATTTTTCCAGTTTGAATCTTCTGATAGAAAGTGAGCTGGCATTTTCCTTGCAAAGGCTATTGGTTTAACTCGCTTCTGCTACGATACCAGACAACTTCTGCTTATAACTAGCATTTTGACCAGATTTTCAAACATGCAGTTGTCAGGGTTACCCACACTAATGATTTGCTGACCCCTGAATTACTGTTTTAAATATCAGCTATCCACAAGTCCTCCAAACCCGAGGTTGTTTTTAATGAGAGATCACATATCTCTGCAAGCAGCTCACATTTTTATTTCTGAACTCCTTCAGGACTCATAAATGTATGACATCTGGGTATCCAGAGTGATAGCAGGAGACAGCTTGGGAAAATAAAAATGAGCCTTGTCTGTAAATCAGCCTGGCAAGGCGCCACCATGCCAGTAGCTCTTGGAAGGCTTTTGGAAACTTTGCAGTTTGAATTTTTCTTACCCCAGCATGTGCCAGGCCATCATAGCTGCTAAACCAGGCTTTATTCTATAATCTGATAATATGTGCATTATTGAAATCTAATTTTTAGGAATATTTGCTTGTGGAAACACAAGCCCCCTTGCAATGTTCATCTGAGTTGAACTTTCATCCTCTAAGTGTGCAGCCAGTTCCTAAGCCATGGACTATCCTTCCTGCCCACCATTAAACAGTTCACTGCAGGAAATCAAAACCAAGTTGATTTTTTCCCCTTTTAATTCCAGAGCACCCAAAGTGTTGCTATACAGCTGCATAAAACTTAAATTTGACCCTCAGCTGCCCTTCTTCTGTCACCACAGGGCCATAAGATTGAAGAACTTTCTTCTCAACTCAGCCACAGCATAGTGGAAACCAAAGAGTGAGCAAATGTGGGGATGCCTAAATAGGCTGTGCTTGCATTTTTAGGGATGGGTTCTCCATAACTCCCCTGGTAAGAGCAAACAGAATCCCAGGGCATCATTGCTTTCTGTTTGTCTTGTCTATGATGCCCTGGAGCTGCCTATAAAATGTTCAGTTTTAAAATTAAATGGTGCTTAAAGTGATGTGGAAAGACATGAGCCATAAAAGGATGGATGTGTTTGTAGAAGCAGAGTCATCTTTCCAGAGTATTTAATCATTTCTGTCCAGTGGCTCCCCAGTCTCCACTGCACTGGGCAGTTCTGCAAGAAAAAGCTGACAAAAATCTGTTTATTACTTTTGCACTGGAGCTGTGGCACCCAGCTGTAAAACCAAGGTGCAGGGAGCAAGATCAGAGCTGTCTGTGGAGTAAAGTGAGGGTGTTCCACATTTCACATCTCCTCAGGACTGCTCGTTTGTGCCACTGGAAGTAAGGAAGTATGAAAAGGTCCTGGCAATAGGAGCTTGTCCCCTGAGTTTACCCTGTAAAAATGAAACCAGGGACTTTATTTAATTGTTATTATATTTACTTAATAGAAATAATTAAATTGATTTAATAAAATAATAATTATTTGACATAGGAATTACTAATATTTAAGGAAATATTTGATTTTTGCTGAGCTGGAGGTACAAGCCTGAGTGATGGATGTGTGTGATTGTTGCTAGGGGTGTTTGCTTTTTGTTGCTGGAGTTGTTCAGTGCAGGCTGCAGTTGTTAGCAGTTAACAAGTCCATTAGAGGTGCCTTGGAGAGTGCAGTCGACAGACACTTCTGTGGGGTTATGAATGCATGCAGTGTCTGAACATGCTCCCTGGCTCCTACATAATAAACCTGAGGAAAAATAAAAGCTCTGTGTTGCTATAGTAACCTATATTGATATAAAAAAGTGGGGATGGTTTCCTTTGTGGGTGACAGATGCAGGATGCTGGTAGCTTAGCCTTTGTCACACTGCCTGGTTGTGCATGTGCCACGCTGTGCATTTCTGTCAGCAGCACTTCACATTTAAAATACAAATATTTTAGTGCAACATGGCTGGATTCTGCTTTCTTAGGGGTTTTGAGTTCACATAACTCAAAACACTGTTTAGGAAAAAAAAAAACCAAAATAAAACAAAGCACATTTTAGACTTACCCATGACAACTAAAGCTGGCATAAATATATGTTTATTTTTAAATCATGATACTGTGCAGCTCTGCAACATATGTTCATCTGCTTGGACACAGTAATAACCACCCAGGCATTGCAACTGTCCTTTAACTCCTCCCTAGCCAAAGAATCCATGAGGGGCTGGAAAGTTTCCTATGAGGTTGCAAAAATGAGAGGGACAGCAGGAGTGGGAGCTGCACCAGCTCCATCAAAATGCTAAATAAAAGCCCTGAAAAGGGGAGTTTAGTTTTCCACGAGAGGAAGGATGCTGTGGGCACAAGTCCTTGGGTACACTCACTGCTTGGAGAGATGTCTCAGAAGCCAGTGCTTCATTTCTTTGCTGTTCTTAGGTAACGTGCTCCATCCAATGCTTAGGACACCACTGAGCTCCCGGAAAAATAACCATTTTGAACTGCACCAATATATGAGTTTGGGGGTGGTTCTTTTTCCATGCAGAAGGAATAAGAAGAGAGTGATTTAACTTGCTGCTCTGGGAGCTTTATCTTCCTGGGACTTGTTGGCCCAGCGTTTTTCAGAAGCAGTGAGAAAGTGGAGTGTAATGCTAAAAATTGCTTTGACACTGCTCAGCAGTCACTGGGGCAAGCAACAACTGACCCTATATTGTGCAGGATACAAGTCTAACTCTGTTTAATTGTGGAAGAAGTGGAGGATAAAGGGAAAGGAAAACTCCAGAAAACTTGAAATGTGTGCGAGAGGAAGCCCAGCAATTCAAGCAGTAAAATTAGTGCCAAAAATGGTGTCAGAATAATCAGCTGGAATTAGTGGAGGTTGAAATGTTCAGTAATGTTAGAGATGACTTGCTTGTAGCTTCCAGTTATCCTCCAGCTCATGACAATGCCCCCCAGCTATATATTCTATATATATAATATATATTATATATAACAATATATTATATATGTAATACATTATATAATATATAATATATAACATATATCATATAATATATAATATATAATACATAACACATTATACATTTTATATTATATATATTATATACTATATATTATATATTTATTATATAATATATGCTATATACTATATAATATATTATATAATATATAACATAATATCGTATTATACTATATATAATATATATCTAATATATATTTTTTTTTTCTTTAAATATATGTATAATATATACAGTGACAGCATTGCTTCTTGCTGTCACAGCATCCTTGTTTCCAGGTAAGGATACTGAGCAGGATTCCCTTTACTGATATTAACCAAACAACAGAGGTGCTTGGCTTTTCCAAATTAACTTTATGGATAAGCTGTGCTGCTTCTGTATTCTTTGTGCTCTTGTTTTTGGTTTGGTTTTTTTTTGGTTTTTTTTTTTTTTTGTTTTTTTTTTGACAGTCAAAACTCAAGAAGAAAAATAGAGGAAAGGAGTTCAGAGAGAAAACCACAGTAGAAGGAAAAGGTAAATAAATAAGAGTCCTGCTTAATTTAAGGCCCTGACTTGGTGTTATCGTGACATAGCACACCCAGCATTCCGCATCTGAGAGCTTTTTTAGGGACCTTTTTGGGGCAGCTGCTGCAGTGGATATAACATGGAGCCAAAGCAAGGTTTCAAACATAAAACCTTGAAATCATTCTTTTTTGTGGCTTTGTTTTGAAGTTTTTTTGGATATTAACACAGTTTTTATACTTATATTGTTTTCTGGTTTGTTTTTCCAGCAACTAGCATGAGACACCTTCTTGTCACAGCAAAGACAACTTTCTTTTCTAAGGATAAAAAATAAAAGAAGAAAGAAATGTGTAAAACTGAATTACAATCAAAGAGCATCCTCTTTAACTAGCATGTTAGGTCACAATACAGATATTATTTTAAGTAATTAAAATTCCTGTCATTTCCAATGTCAGGTTCAATTAAACTCAGAGGAACACAGAAAGTACAAGTTTGTTATGCTATAGCATAGACATTTGCATTACAAATTTTGCTTTATAGTCAAGCACACATGACAAAAATTATTACTGTTGTTTATATATGCTATGAAAAACAGTAATCCTCTTTTTCAAACACTTTGGAATTGTTTCTCCCCTTAAAGGGACACAATGAAGTCTTAGTGCTCTGTATTTAAGAAAGCCCAGGCAAAAATAAGGCCCTGTTCTTATAAATTAATGAATGTTTAGCTTGGTGCACATGAGCATACCCATAGGGTCTGAAGAAACTACTCATGAATGTAAAAATAACCATGGGTAGATGAGTTTTATAGGACAGGTCCTTGCCATTAAGATAAATTAAGTAATAAAAAAAGGTTGGTCAAAGACGTTCCTGTTAAAATCTCCTCGATCCGAATAAAAGCAGCGGGAATGAAATTAAAAATAGATTATGTTTTTAAAGAAGAATAAAGAATTGACTGTTATACTCATGGAAATGTATGTGAGTGCACTTATATCTATATAGCTATCAATTTAATTCTAACCTAAGTCAAGTAAATGAGTATATAATTAAAAGTGTAACAATAAGAAAATTTCAGAATTAATATTGACTGTACATCCGCTATGAATACCCTAAAACTAGAGTAGAATTCATTCTCTCTGTATAGCTAAGAAGGCAATATATAGTTTGTCTTCCTAGGTGCTGAAGCAGCAGTCTGTTTTATATACCAATACAAAGAAAATTGATAGGAGGAGGGGGAAGCATTGCTTTTATATCACAATAATTTTCAATAATTGCTGTAATTTTCTGGCTGCCTTGCAAACGCCAATTGAAATCTGTACAGCACATGAAACATAATGGAAGATAATTGGAAATGCACTGCATATCATAATCATTGTTCAAGTTATAAAATTATATGGACAAGTCTATATTTCACTGTAGCATGTAATCTATCAAATGGCAGACAGGCTGCATAATGCAGGTGACTGCAATTCTTTTCAGGGAATTGTTAAATATCTGAATGGTTTTGTACAGCAGCCCCCCTCGCTGCTGCTGTGTCTGAAGGGTTTTGTGCATTGCAGAAAATTTGCTGAGCAGTTTGAATCCCAGGGAGCACAAGGTAGGTCTGAATGACCCTGATGAATAGGTTCATATGTGGCTTATTCCCAGCTCTTATATTAGAACTCTTACTTGAGCAAACTCCCAGAATAATCTTTTATTTCCTGAGCCAGGCAGTGAACTGTATCTCACTCATCACTTTAGTGGAGCCAGTGGTATTTCCCCTTTGCTTAAATGTCTTGCAGGTCTGAAAAAATGAAATTTTGCCATGCTCACTGTTTTCCATCAAATATAGAATACATACACACCAACATGTATCTATATCTCTATCTATCTATCTATCTATCTATCTATCTATCTATCTATCTATCTATCTATCTATCTATCTATACCTATATCATCTACATCTATATAATCTATATCTATATCTATCTATATCTATCTATATATATCCATATATACATCTCTATCTATCTATATCTATATCTATATATCATCTATCTATGTAATCTATATCTATATCAATATAATCTATATCTATATATTACCTATATCTATAATCTATATCTATATCATCTATATCATCAATATCATCTAAATCTATATAATCTCTATCTATATATCATCTATCTCTGTAATCTATATCTCTATCTCTATCTCTAATCTATATCATCGATATAATCTAAATCTATATAATCTATATAACCTATATAACCTATATAACCTATATAATCTATATAATCTATATCTATATAAAAATAGAAATACTGAATGGATTCTATATTGTCTATTCTTTACCGTAATCCTCTATTGTTAAGTGAAACTTGGTACATGGTAAAGGCAGCCACCTCCACATCATGGAAAGCCAAGGTGTGGATGTCCATCAGGAAGCTGCTGGTTTTGGCAATCACTGTTATTTTTGGTGCTCATATCAAAATTTAGATGACAGATGAGACAAAGTTCCCATATTCACAGGCAAAAATATCAAGCCTTGTCACACAAAATGTAATTCTTTGGGCTGCTCCTGAACATCAAGCTTGTAAGAAATGCTTGTCAGGTAGTTTAAAGTTACTGTACAGCAGTGGGTTTCTGAAAAATGAGGATTTTTAATACTCAAAAGAGCAGAATTTGCTGAGTCATTTTCTCTAAAAGGGGGAGGTTTTTTTTTCCAATTGCCATTTTTGGCAGCCTGTTTTTGCTACAGACATCACAATTACATGAAATAGAGTGCCAAAAGGAGACTGATGGGAGAATCTCAAGACAGAAAATAATTAGCTCAAAACAAGGCAAGAGTTCCCACACCAATAAAAATTGCTCATTCTGTTGGAATTACAGAAAACCATATCATTTTTTTTTTGTCATTGGTGAATCAATGGTGCTATTAATTGTTGTGCTGTTAATTGAACAATGTAATTGTGCAGTCACTGCTGCAGTTTCTTCCCATATAAATTAGTTTTAAAACAGTTTGCCTTGAGGTGCACTCACTGGTGCCACTTCATTTTGTCAGTTTCACATGGAAACCAAAATTTTGGCTGGCAGCTGGTGAAATTTGAAGCCTCCATAGTTTCATTAGTTTTTCAAAAAGATAAAGAAATGAAAAACATGTTTCCAGCAGTCCAAACTCTGCAAGAAATTAGAAAAATATATTACTGGGAGCTTTGCTTTTTCATGTTTTAGAAGTTAAAAAAAATGAGCTGGGCTATGAGTTGGACTCCATCCTAGAGGCCTTTTCCAACCTGAATGATTCCATGATTCAATGATCAGGCAAAGACAGGAGCATGCCCCTCCCAGTGTCCCCTCAGGTGTCCCCCCACATTTACTGCATTGATGTGTGTGGTTTCTGTGCTGCCAGATGCCCTGAACACCTCCTGACATGAAAGAGAGAGAGAGCAAGGCAATTCCCAAACTCCTGGGGTGGAGGAATTAATTTGGACTCGTTCCTTGAATTAATTTGAGTCATCCCTTGCTTGGGCATTTGTCTGTCCAGGAGCTGGGTCTTGCCTCTTCCACAGTCCCTGATGACAAAGCAGAAGCCATCTATTGATTTCAGCAGGGGCCAAAAGACACTGGTTCAGTTTCAAAATCCCTCTTTAATACAAGGATTGTCCCTGGCATCAAAGCAGAGGGAGTGGTGCCTGTGGAGCAGCCTTCTCCCATGGACTGGCAATGGATAAACCTGCCCAGAGCACTTGTTGGGTGAGATCTTACCCAGCCTGATGCTGTCAGGAATCCCTGATGCAGCAGCCAGCAGTTCATCCTGCTCACAAAGAAGCAGACATTGAGCAAAATAATTGGTGGAAAGGCTTGTTTTATCATAATCTTCTTTAAAAACCCAGAGGCACAGAGCTTGGGTAGGAGAGCCAGGGCTCTCTCAATGTGTTGGAACAGCCTCTTGAACAGCCACTGGTGTATACAGCCTTTGTGGAAGGTGCCAGGCTGGTAAAATTGAATCTATATGGCTTTATAAAATTCCTACAGGCTGAGCAATTCCTCCAGCTCTGGGCAGACAGGCATCTTCAGGGTGACAAAACTGCTCTGTGCCTGAGCTTTATTTCTCCCCTGGATATGTTCCTTATTAACATTTTCCATTCCTGCGTGGTTTTTTTTTTTTTTTTTTTTTAAATTTATTATGAAATTGTGGATACATGGAGGCACCTTTTCTGGACAGCAAATCCAAATGATAGCAGAATGTCACTACATGTGATGAAGCAGTGGCTTCACACAATTTTGCAGACAGCATTAAAATTTCAGTCATGTCCTGTGACTGAAAAAAAAAAAAGAGAAGAATTTAAACAGATCCAGAAATGAGCATGATTATAGACACAGGGGTCTTCTATGTTGGAAGCAATTTAAAATATTAATATTAATTACATCTGGAGAGGAGAAGAAATATAAACCAAAGGATGATATCAAAAAAGTGAGTCATGAACTCCTATTTTGCTTAATAGAAGACAAATTTTAGAAATTAATTTAGAAGAGATATGGGAAGTATTTCTTTATAGCATTTCACACTGTAACGTATCACTCCAATGTATGCAAATATCCTAGCTGAGTTAAGTGAATTATCTTTGATTTGATGCAGAATGAATGTTGTTTTTACATTAGCTGGGTTAAAAAAAATATTCTTCAAGTCACCAATCGCTATCTTTCACACACAGCAATTGTTTTCCAAAATAAAAAAAAAAAAGAAATACAAACAACAACAACAACAAAGAAAGCCCTAAAGCAAACATTAAAAACCCCAACAACCCCCTCCTAACTCCCTCCTTGAAAAGTTCTTCTATTTTTATGGCTTGGGATTACACTAAGTAGTTGATCTCCCACATGTCTTACACCAAGTGGAAGAGAGAAATTGGTGTATTCATTTTAGTGCCTTAACCTTGCAGTGAAACCTGCAAATTCTGGGGAACCACTTCTGACCAGGATGATGTGAATGGGATTTTTACCAGGGAAAGGGAGTAAGAACCAGCTGGGAACTGTGTGTAAAATGCAAAATCATCCCCATATATTGCCCTCTTGTTGGCAGCTGCCAGCCATGGTCACAGGGAAGGCCAGAGAAGGTGAATGGGGGGTGCTGAGAGGCATTTCCCTTTTTAGCCAGTTTAAGTGTTGGGTTAGAAAACACACTGGCATACCATTTGTAGGAAAACTAGTTCAACAACATCTTCAATAATAAAATAAGATTTTCTTTCACTTGATTTTAAAAATCAAATGCAGAAACTGAATGCATTCTGTAGCAACATCTCTGAGGAATGTCTTCATTGCTGCCTATAGGCCATGCAAAACTATGGGAGTGGAATACTCCTGCTAGTGCAACAGAATATATTTATGGCTAACAAACTGAATTTTTCCAAATTTGACTGTGCAGAAATGAGCATTTCCTACTGGGAAGCTTCAGATGATCATAGAAAGAGTTGCAAGAGAAGTGGCTAGAAGGGATTGTACCTTGGGGAGGCTTAAAACGGGCACAAACAGAAAAAAATAGGCAGTGAGAGAACAAGAGGCACAACCCTCCAGTGCTGGGGCATGGAGTCCACAAGATAAAAGTTCTGTTCTGCCTCACATTGCCTTGAATTATTCTTTGCAATGTGCTGAGCTTCTTTTTTATCAACTGCTTTCTCTGACAGGAATTTTTAACTACAGACCACTGGGGTTGTCAGGGGGTTTCTTCTTTTTCGAGGGCTATTACTGTCAAGCCCAACTCCATGTCATTTTGAAATTACCAACTTTTTCATCCCCCTGAATCCTCTCCTTATGCTTCCTTCTCTGACTCTCATTCATTTCTGCATCTTTTATGACCTCATTACTATTTATATTTCAAAGTATATTAAATCTAGATCCCACATGAGAAAAAATTAGAGAAGACATGTCACCCTTAAGTCTGTCTGTATGAAGAAATTCACAGAAACTAATACCACACAGAGATGGTTTGTTACTTAGGAATTAGTGCTCTGTCCTTACTGATTTCTTTGATGTTATTCATAGCCTTGTAAGGAGTCAGGGTTTTAAACAAAAACATAATTATGGTTTATTTTCACTTCAGTGTTTCCCGTTTACGGGACCGTTGCTTCAGAACTCAGAGTGCTTCCACAGGAATAATTAATCTCTCCTGAGCAAAAAGGGAAAGGTGTCTGATGGCCACCTACTTGCTTTTCTCACATCAGGAGTGTCTGGAGTCTGGGATGGCCCCTGTGATAATTATGGACTGCCTTGGGGCTGCTGTAAATTGGGATTACCCACCTGGCTCCTCGGGGACTGCGCACACAGCAAGGGGCTGTGAAGGACAGGTGGAGGTTGAGCTGTGATCCATTCTTCTGGCTGCTTCCCTCTACTGCAGCAGAGCTGAGATAATGGAGGAAGAACTCATCTGTCCAGGGGTTTCCCCCATGTTGGGCATATCCTCAGGAAATTGGAGGCTGCTGGAGTTTCAGGTTTACAAAGCTATGGAAGGAAAAAAAAAAAATCAACTATTGAAACCTGAGCATATTTTAGCCGAAAAATAATAACTCTTCTCTGCAAGAGATTTAAGTAGTTTCCTTTTATTTCAGAATCAAAATTGGAAATTTTCTTCCTTTCAAGTAGACAGCCTGGTGCTATTCAAGAAACTGAAGTGCCTCACCCAGGAGAAATTGAGATAATCCCTAAAATCCATGCTGAAATTTTGCTTTCCTTGTCAAGGTTTGTTTTAATCCAGATCAGTTTCCTGATCCAACTGGGTGACCACCAGAAATACTTATGCTAATAAATGCTAATTCACCTCAGAAATGAGAGCCTAGGGAAGGGGCTACTTCATTCTGGAGCATTTGTTTTCCTGTTATTTTAGAAGTGCTGTATTTATAAAGCATTGTGGTTTTCAAGCTGTACATCACTGGTTGATAATTTTTTCAGTGGAGTGGCCTGAAATTAGGAAGTTGTCTGTATGACCATTTTGTTTGACAGTAAGAACAGGAATTACCAGAGATGAGCAAGTAATTCAGGAGATAAGCATCTTTAATTAGTCTTGTCCTTGTGTTCACAGATAGCCTGTAAATTAATATTCACAGTTGCCTATTGTGATCTTTTCATCAATAGATGGTTTGTGAACAAATCTTACTGTGAATATTTGCTTCTTTACAGCCTGGCTCATACTTGAGTTATGTAATTGTGATTATCAGACAGGATACTGCCTTTTTCCTGTAGTCTAGTGATATTAATTAAATTTATTATCGCAAGTGTTTGGGAAGAAAAGCCCATTGGGATAATCTCTCAGGAACAGTAGCTGGAAAGAAAGGAAGAGCAGATGCTTCTGTTATCAAAAGCTGTTTTGTGACAGATAGAAAGATGGAGGAATTCGTTGATTGATCAGCTTGGATTGAACTCTGAGAAATTACACAGCTCCTGGTGGAAGTTTTTAGGAAATGCTTACACCACCAGTAAATTTTGGATTTTGCTCTGTCTTAGTCCTTTCAACAAGAAGTTGTTAAATTGCATGATAGAAAGCACACAAAGCAGGGAAGGGACACCATTTACGTGTTAACTTCTCTGGGTGAGCTGCTTGCCAGACTCCACTTGGTAGCATTTTCCAGGGACATCTGGGGCTTTAAAATTATGCTCAGATGACATGATCCTAGTCATGTTTTTCATCTCTCCACGCATGCAGAAAGTAAACATATGCAGGTGGTTTTGATGCCACTTATTCAAATTAGCATCTGAATTTTTCAACAGCCTCTTTATCAGAGCTCGGAGAGGATGGGAATGGTATTCTCCTTTTATTCTTTGCAAACATTTTGTAAAGCATCTTTGATTCTTCAAGTTGTCATCCCAATCAGTGGTATGAAGCAAATAAGTCTGTTTTGGGGTTCTGAGCTGAGAAATAAATGCTCAGTGGCTTGTCTTTCTTAGTAAACCACCTCCTCTTCTTGGAAATGTTTATGCTCTTGTAGAACTAAGAGTCTGAAATGTGAAGTACAGGAATGTCTGTTACTTGTATTAAATCAAGATTTTATTCATAGTCTCACAATAATACTTTTTTATATGTAATTGGTGCCGTGGTTTTCTTAAAAAGATATCTGTCCTTGCCTTCATTTTGTGTTATTCTTGATATGACATCTCTCATTAGATACTCTTTTACTGGCATTAAAGAGAACACTCTGAATTCTGAAGCTGCTCCCTTTGTCACAGTCCCTCTTGTAATATTAATGGCAGTTAAAAATAACTGGTTCTGTTCTCCCTGTTTCCTCTGCCTTGCCTCCTGTGTGTTCTGGCTGCATTTTCATTTGTGTCTCTGACAGGCTGTATAGGTCTCCTATAGCGATGAATTCACCAACCAAATCTTCCTCTCTTCCAGATAAAAACAGTTCACTGCTGAGTGCCTGGTGGAGGTTTTGCTTTCATTATTTATGAAAACAATCATGCTGGTGTTTTTCACTCTCTTCTCTCTGGTAAAAGGGTAATTTTGTACTTACAAGCTCAGAATAAGCTTTAGTAAATTGAGTTTGGCTTAAGCAGAGCAAGCCTCCTTTGCTTTGTTAGGAAATCTGGGCAGTGGAGATTTTCTAGTGGCCAGAGAATGATCTTCCAGAGTATTTCTAAGTATTTCTACACAAGCATTTCTAGATCTGAGATGGAACATGGGATGTGTCAGAAATGCTTGTGCTCCTGTCCAGACTGGGATCAGGATCTGAATCAGTTGTCATCCCTTGTCATGGGTTGGGAACCAACATAAAATTCCACAGCCAGGGGCTTTTCCTGAGCAGTCAGAGTTCAGCAGAGATTGCTGGAGACGAACATTTCTTTGAGCTACCTCCAGGAATACTTCCATAGCTGCCAGGGTGCCAGTCAGGGACAGATAAACAAACTGACAGCAAGACTCTGCCTCCCAAACCTTACAGTTCACAGAACACTAGCAGTCACCACAGAGGATGTATGAAATACAGGTGAATGAGTGAGGTGAGGCACTTAAACAGGCTGCCCAGAGAGGCTGTGAATGCTCCATCCCTGGAAGTGTCCAAGGGATGTTGGATGTGGGGCTTTGAACAACCTGGTCTAGTGGAAGGTGTCCCTGCTCATGGCAGGGGGTTGGAGTGAGGTGGTCTTTAAGGTCCCTTAAAACCCAAACAAGTCCATGATTCCATGAAGTGTTTTTGAATACAAGCCTAGCTATAGAATGCCACTCTGCAGGATTTTTTGGGAAGAAGGACATGTACCAACTGTGGCCAGGACCGCTGCAGTTCATCAGTTTTCTGCTGCTTTAACTCCAGAGCAGCTCAAATAATAGCCAGAGGATCCACTACTCTTAATTGCACAATGCCCTTGGAGTCCTTCTGCAGTTCTTATTTCTAAAACCTCATCACTTTTTTGTGGCTATGCATTACTGTAGGAAGATAATAAATTTAGAAACGACGCCGGCTTTATTCCGCTGCGGATGGCCTTGGTGAGCATCCCTAACCAACAGCTGTACATGTCTGCAAAACTACTCCAGCATTTCATTCTGCTCCTCCAGACCAAGGCCTGCAGTCCTATAATCCCCTCAGATATTTCCCTTCCTCACTTAAAGCACCCTTCCTGTAATTTTTCTGCAGCGGGAATGTTTTAATTGATCTCCTGGAGCCCTGGCTTCCCGACGGCCGCAGCCAAGGCAGCCCTCAGTGGCACGGGCAGGTCATTAAAGCCCCTTAATCCTGCTGCTCTCCTGCTGCCTCCCACAGCCTCCCTCTGCCATTGGTAATGGCAATAATCAGCACTGAGGCCACCTGAAAGGGGAGGGGGAAGGGCAGGCTGAAGTCTGACAGAAGACAGGATGGAATATAAATAGATGTGAATCACAGTTGTGGCATCGCTATCAGAGGAGCGTGTCATTTTTTTGTTGCTGCAGAAGGAGATCCAGCTGCACACAGGGAGTGAATTCATAGCAGGTACAAACCCCCTTCTGGACAAGAAAAAAAAAAAGTTTCTCTATTGCCCAGGTGTGGTCTTCATATTAGCTATAAATAATATGAATATTGCATACATATGTATGTGTGTATATAGCTATAAATGCAAATATATATAAACTGATATAATACACACACACACATATATAGTATAAATTCCTTAATATATATAAGCTGCTTAATATATATAAACTTCCTAATCCCATGCACTACAGAAAGTTTATGTCACTTGGAGATGGAAACACCCAAACTGTTCTGGCAGCACAGACTACAGCTGAAAAAGACCATGCTGCAGTTAAAATGGGGTGGTCTCCTAAAAGAAAACTTTATTAATCTTCTGCAGAGGCTAAATGTATAAACATTAGGCAGAGAGAGGGAAAATGCTCTGCATGCTGAAGTAGCTCGAGTTTATATGAGAAATTTTAATTAGAGAGCAAATCCAGTGTTTCAGTAGGCTGCAATTGCAATTTTAGGATTTTCTTGCTTCAGCAATTCCAAATTTAGCCCTCAAGACATCCACTTTCTCTATAATAAGCTGATGTTGAAAGTTAACAGTGAATAGAAGTAGTAAAGCCACAGAGCATCTAGGAGTAGAGCTGAGGCACTCCAAACCTTTCTTGCATTCCCCTCAATTTCCCCCGTCCCCATGGTCTAGCTGGGGGGTGGGGGCACAGGGGAGGGCTGAGGGAGCACCATTTGGGCAATTTGGATTTACAGAGCAGGGAGCCCTTCAGCAAGGGCAGCTCTGCTCTGAGTGCTTGAACATCGATGTTTTGATGCACTGCTATAAATTCTCGTGCCTTGAACTCCAGAAGAGCCCTTGTTACTGCGCACAAAATAAGCCCCAAGCATCTGCAGAGTCACAAAAAGGATGGTTTTATCTAGCAACAGCAAAAGTTCAGCTCCATGTGAGCTCGTACCCAGCCTCACCTGCTCCTGTCTCTGCATCCTGAGATATTGATGCTGGAGGATGAGACAGTGGGGCTCGGGGAGGTGTTGTCATTCCCAGTTTCCCCAAAAGCTCTGGTCAAAAAAGCAGCATTTTTGCCAAAGGATAGGTGATGCAAAATTGGCAAGATGTTTATCATGTGATAAATATGAGTAAAGTCGCTGTTAGGAAAGCAAATGTAATTAGTAGCTCATTTTCATAAGAGGTGATTTAAAGCAAAGAGATGATGCTATATCAAAAATCTTTGAAGGTTTCACTTTTGTGCATTTCTAAAAAAGTGCACTTGTGTCTGATGAATCCCCTTTTCAAGAGCAGATGACAAGTGAGTACTTTAACAGCAGAGTTTATGCTTAAATGCTTTTTATTTTTGGCCATACTTAGCATTAGTCCTTCAGTCTGGATCTCCTGTGGATGGGTGGAGGAGACTGCTCCTAGTCTGGCTCCTTGGTTGGGCAGGGAGAAGGCACTGATCCCTCTGGAATGTTCTGTGGCAGACTGGGCACTGCCACTCCAGTGTGGTGGATTAAGCCTGGTAAAAGAGGAAAAGAAAAAAAAAGGAGGAAAGAGAGGAAAAAGTAAAGGAAGAAATGAGGAGTAACTTTAATCTGCTATTTTCTACCAACAGCACTCGATCTGAGATCAGCATTAGCGAGGGCTTGGCACCCTTGGCAGGTACCAGAGGCACAAGGCTGCACAACGTGCCCAATCCATGGAACAGCAGCCTGCTGGCACCCTTCTCTTTGTTATTCCTGATGAGAATAAAGAGAGGAAATGAAAAGAGTGGAAATAAAGAAAGGAAAAGAAAAAAAAAGGACACAGTTCTGCTAGAAGCTGTTGGATAATTTGGGTAAGTTCACCCTGTGATACCTCAGGTCCCTTGCTTTTGCCAGGATCATGCCCAGCTGTGTTAGATGGAATAACTCCCACACATCTGCACCTACCAGGGCTGGAGGAGAAAAACAGTGTTCCAAGGAGACAACATCTTTCATGCAGCCATCACACTGCCACTGCACCTTTCTTCCCCTTTTCAGGACAAGAAATGTTGCTACAAGAGCAGTCTGCCTTTCTCCTTTCCCACATCAGCACCACACTTAACTTACACTGCTCTGAATGTGGGGTTTCATCTTAATGAGCTCTTTTCCCTCACAGCATCTCTTTTCTGCTTTATGGGAGAAATGGTTTTGAGCCATTCCCATTTCCTCCCCATGCCCACGGGCTGTCAGAGCCTGTTGTAGCTCCAATGGGGTGGGACAAGGTGGATTTAAAGGAGCCCAGGAAATGGCTGTCATCAACACGTGGCAGCTCAGAGTCACCTGGAGGATGCAGAGCAGAGCAGCAGGCAGTGTGTACAAGAGGAATGAAGCAGAAACCAAGCTAGAAACAGCGCATGCCTTGTGAAACCATTAGGTGTGATCACACCTAGGACACCCTGCTTTCATGGGCACCAGCTTTGCTCACAGAGGAGAGAGATTTAAAATACACCATCGACCACTGTGTGGCTATTGCAACACCCTGGCTGCTGTCACTTTATAAAATGTACATTGCATATTGGTTGCATTTCCAGGTGATGTGGTGAGCTCTCTTTCTCATCTACACCTGCAGAAGATCAGGATAACCCAGCAAGGTACACACTGGCACTTTTTTTTTTTTGAAGACGACCATTATTTGTGGGATTCATCTCCTCATCCCAGACAAAGGACTAGGAAAGGCTAGCACAGCAGTGTGAATGTATGGCAAGGAAATAATTTTAAAGCCTTAGTTGCATGGAATGAGAATGATGGAAGAATTCTGGTTAAACAGGAATGTCTTTTCATCTCAAAAGGCTCATGCAGTTTTCTACGTAGTTTGGAACAATTTAATTGTGGCTTTTTTCCACCTTGACTCAAAGCACATCCAAACTAAAATAATAATAATAATAATAATATTAAAAGCACTGAATGAAATTTTAAAGGCTTGCTTAATGACACAATTCCTGACAGAGGCTCCCTGAGCCTTCATCTTCTCCCCTGTGTATGAGTTGGAGTGCTAATATTTCTGTAACCTTGCCCCTGGTGCAGCTTTGAATTCACTACAGCGAGATGAATGTGCTCACAGGGATGTAAAAAGCCATTAATACCCAGCCAGGTCAGTAGGGTATTTATACACTGCACTCATTTTTGCTTTGGAGACCCTCCAGGAAAGGTTTTGGGCTGAAGAAATATCCATTTGGGTAAGGAAGTGCAGAGGAGCAGGGCATGGCTCTGCCTCAGGATAACGCTGCAGAGTTCAGCCCTGCAGAGCTCTCTGTGAGCTCCTGTTTGGCCATGCACTCCTCACCCCATCACAGTGCACACATGCAAGAGGTGCAGGCATGGACATGCCCTGGCACTCTCCTAAATTTAGAGTTTGGCAGATGTTTAAGCTCTCTTCTGCATGCTGAACTATATTTAGAAGGTGTGGCTCCAATAGCAAATCCTTTTCCCTCTACTCCCTGCATTTAGACCTTTTGAGACATATTTATACTTTGCTCTGTACTAGCAGTAATATGCCTAGACACATGGAGATATACTGCTTTTATGGTATTTTTAATAGCAAACTAAATCTTCAGATATGGAACTGCAACTGCTGTTGTAGCATAGATTTATCACTGGGATTTTCTCTTGGTGTTTGGTCCATTAATCCATTGCAAGGACCCAACAGCTTTTGGCTTTGAATTTCCCAGTGATGTAGCTTAGGTATAGGCTGTTTTCCTCAATCCTGCTCCTCATGGGTTAATGGCACACCAGGTTTCACAGCCAAAGTCCATCCCTGATCCATGCTTTCCCTGAGTGCCACAGCTATTTACCTGACCCAGGTACAGAAGGAAGTGTCTAGGTCACTGAGAAGAGAGTGTAGGCACCATCCTTACATCATTCCCAGGAACAGACTCTGGTGCATCTTGTCACAAAGTCCAGTCCTCTCTTGGAATCACAGAATTGTTTAGGTTGGAAAAGACTTCTAAGATCACTGACTCCAATTGTTAAACTATCTCTTCCAAGACCACAACACACTTTTCCCTTCCCCATAGCCTGAGCTGATTCTTGTGCTTAAATATGAAGGTACTGATGCTTCAGCAGGTATTGAAAGTAGCATTAGTAAAGTAGTAAAGTAGTAGCATTTTCAGATGTATTCTGTGCATAAATTAAAATAGTGTTTTGTTTAGTTTCATTGTTCAGACTGAGTTGGAGGGCCACCTTCACATCTTTAACCCCACTTAAAGGCCATCAGGGGAACTTGGCTCACACCCAGCACCCTGGCGCTCCTTACAAGATCTGCTTTTCTTAGGAAGACAGGACTACAACCAGTGGGAAGGTCTGTGCATGCCAGAGGTGCAGTGGGCATGGTTCTGAGGAGCCCCAACCCCACACAGTGGGAAGGAACTCTCCAGGTGCCCTCCATAAACCAGGGCAGCCTGCTCAGCCAGGCTCTGATTCTTCCTCTAAGCTCCAGGAGAGTGAGCTGGGGTGGGAATTCTCCTTTGCCTGTCTCTTCTCTCTGGGATTGTCTCATCAGGAATAACAAAGAGGAGGGTGCCAGTAGGCTGCTGTTCCATGGTTTGGGCACGTTGTGCAGCCTTGTGCCTCTGGTACCTGCCAAGGGTGCCAAGCCCTCGCTAATGCTCATCTCAGATCGAGTGCCGTTGGCAGAAAATAGCAGAATAAAGTTATTCCTCATTTCTTCCTCCTCCAGCATTCCACCCTCTGAGGAAAGGACTCTGCATTGATCCATGACTCAATGGGAAAAGCAACTTTTCTTTTCCATAGGTATCCAAAAGAGTTGAGTTCATTTTTCCCCTCTCGTTTTTTTTCTCCTCCAAGCTCCCAGGCTGTGTGGAGCCATGCACCACCTGTAACTCTTATCTCCCTCCGTGGGGATCCAGGTGCCCTTTAAACAGAGGATGGATTATTAACAACTCACAGTAAGAGGAGGGAAATTTAACACAGCAAACAGATCAAGCTGGAATTCTGTGAAGAGCTGACTTGTCTTTTTCTTTTCCCCCTGATGTCACTAGTCCACCTTCCTCCCTTCCTTTCTGCTGCTCACAGGAATATGGGAGGCCACATGGTAGGTGCCCATTTTGGAGGATGTTATGGAAAAGTTCTGGAGGATAAACACCAGGGAGAGATGTAATTTTACAGCAGAGTTTTTTGAACCTGAGCAAAGCCTCAGTCATTTACACAGGAGAAGCAGCATCTGTGGGCTCTGTCAGAGCATTTTCTTGTGCCTAGGAGTGCCCAGGTTGTTCTGGTGCCAGTCTCTCATGGACTGCCCAGAAAACACAAATAAACCCGTGTGTCCCCAGGCTGTGACACAACCAGAAGTTCCCTTGCTTACAGTTGGTGTGGGGAATGATTTTCCCAAGCCACACGTGTCCTTTTATAGGGAGGAAAGGCTTGTGAGGGGGTTGTGAGCAGAAATGGCATCTGGGCTAGCTCTGAGAGCCCCTCCCAGCCTGTGCCAGGGTTCTCACCTCAGCATGGGGACTGAGGTAGGACACTTGTTGTCTCATATATCAAGAGTTCTATTATCATTATAGTGCAAGGAATCCATATCACCAGAGTTCCATACCTCCTCCATGTTTCTCACAGGCAGCTCCTCTAAGCACTGACTGCTCCTGGTCCTTGCAGCAGCCAACTGACTCCAGATCCCACCAATCCACTCTTTTATGCCACTGTTCTTATTGGCTGCAGGTCTGGCCTGTTAGGATCAGGCCTACTCCTGATCTTTAGTAACTGGTCCAGCTGCAACTCTTTAGGGGATAAGATTACATTCTATACCACCTTCATTTACCCATACTGTATCCCCCTACAGATACTCAGTGTCTGGTGCTTTCTCAGCTCTCCCCAGTCCCACCAGCAGCAGAAAACCACTCCAGCAGAGCTGCCACCCCTCCTTGCTTTGGAGGAGATGACTTTGATGAGGCAGAGTGAGTGCAGGCTTCACCATTGCTACTGGAAAGCTGCAGCTGAGGGTGGTCCAGAGGGCAGCCTCACATGTTCCAGGGAGGGAATGAAGGATTTATTTCCTTCTGTATCTAGCTCAGAACTTTCATAACTAATAAATTAAATGAATACTTCTAAAAATGAAAAAAAAAAAATGAAACATCTCTGGCTCACAGGGCTCTGAAAAAGAATCACAATCTCTCAAAATTTTTTCCCTAGTCAGTTATTCAGATAGCACCCAATAAAAAATGCAAAGCTGGATTGGTATGAGAGGTTGGAAAAGTTTTAGCTTAGAATAACATTAAACAATCAAAACACAGTAAAAGATAAATTCCTGGAGTGCAATTATGTTATGCCAAATGCAGACATGGCCATACATATTTGACACCTATAGCAGTTAGGAATTGTCTGATCCTGTAATATTTCTCAGATGATTAACTTCAGCTCAGATTTGTGCACTGCACAGAACCTGAGCCCAGTTGTTACCCATGTACTCCTGGGTGCCAGCCATGTGTTTCTTTTCACAAGGAATGTGCAACTGAATAATTAAAGTGGTCAAGGAAAATCTGAAGCTGAAGACAGAAAAAGTCAACAGAATTCCAGTTTAAGTCAGTAATAAACTTGACATCTTTAAGGTCTTTTCTCCTTAAAATAAAGGAGAAAAAGAAAAATAGGTAGGATAGTTTATACCTTTCAGTTTTACTTTTTCAGGGAGTTTTCAAATTCAGAGGGAAAAACCTCCAAACCCTGCGTATTTCAGTTCTTCAAAGACTTAAGTCTTGATATCACAAAACAGATAGACCTTGGACAGAAATGAAATTAGGAATGCTACATTCTACTTAGATTCAAACCCCGAAATTCAGAAAGTTGTCTATCATGATTTTAAAAAGTTGGTCTGTATAAAGTTTGCTGAGTGTGTTTTCAGTGTTCAATCTCTTTTTTTTTTTTTTTGTGCAGTCTTTGCTTTACTAGGCTCAAAGAAAATTGCTTGAAGCAATGGTTTGTACTTTCAGATTCTGTGTTAAAATTGTTCCTCCAATATTAGATGTTGTCTCAATGTGCTTATATTTGTGTGCTATATATTGAGAGATTGTACCTCTAGGTATACTCAAATGTTACTCCCCAAAAACAATGTATTTCCCTGGAAAGCGTTTGGCATTGAAGGTGCAGTTTTTGACAATCATTTCCCAAAAGTGGCTGTTTTCCATGCAAAAGATTTATGCAGGCTGATAACTTGTTTGACACAGGCTGTCAGGGTGCTACCAAATGTTTAGTTACTCCCAAGATCTGCTGAGACGGATGCTGTGAGCTGGAGGTAAAAGCTCCTTTGCAATCATCCCTCTGTCTTCCAGGAGACAGGCAAAAAGCACACACTGCTCCAGAATGGGCCAGGAGATATTTTTCTCTTATAAATATTTCTCAGAAAACGTGGAGATGACACCATCCTTTCTGCAAGAACACCTCTTATCCTGTGAGAACACATCCTGACACTTCCTAAAGATTTTCCATAGAGCCCCCATTGGGGAAGTGGAGGCGAATGGAAGAGAGGGGTAAGCCAGGAGCCTGCTGACAGATGGAAGCAGTAATTACCTGGCAGAGCTACCCAGGTTTGGCCTCTGGAAGCACAAGGGTGGTGTCTCCTCCTGCTTTTTAGCCTGCAGACATTTATTGCCCTTTGGTTGGATTTCCATGCTCCACCTCGCAAGGGTGGAACTCCATTGGCTTTGCTTAAATTATTACTGGTTTAGATATTGTTATGTCTTTGGAGACCCTCCAAATTCAGTCTAAACCACTGAGTTTTACATGGCTTCCACTCAAACCCATTAATTGGCATCGGTTCAGTTGAAACTTGGTCAAAGCTTGACATCAGCTTAGCATATATTTGTGAATTTTCAAAATGATGAGTGCTGGGTGACACACGTCCTCATCCTTTCCATTACTTCCTAATGGGAGGTGTATAACAAGCCAAATCTGATGTGCCTAAGTCAAAATAAATTCATTAAGTCCATTTTTATTTGCATTTTGTCAGGCTGTGATATTGATCTGCATTGCATTTTAAGGCACAGGAACATTATGCCTATGTTCTGGGAGTGTTTATTGACCAAATACAGGTCAGCAGATGCTCAGCAAGCAGCTTTCACCTTTTGCCATTTTTTTCTCAACAAACAAGGTTGAATCATTTAGAATATTTCAGAAATAACATCGGTAAAAAAATACATGAGACTTCAGAGCTCTATAGGAGGAGAACATTTGACAAAAAGAAAGAAAAGTGTGTCCATTTTAAAAAATGGGAGTGAAGCAGCTGGAAAGTACCTGAGGAGTTTGCATTCTTGATTCCTCTTGGACTATTTGTGTCAACATCAAATAGCTTACCCATCATGAAATGCATCACACAAAGAAATGCAATAGACAAATCAACGTACCTGGATATTTGGAGGATTCCACTGTATTGGTCACTCAGTGTGCTGCAAATCTACAAAGGAAATAAATCTATTCAACCTATTATTAACCTTTTCCCTTCCCCTCTTCCTTTTTCCCCCAAATCTAGCATTAAAGATAGGTCAAGAATTTTGCAGGTGGTGTTACAAGCTTAATGTGAAGCTTTAATCTAGAGTATAAGGTGTGGAAACATGCTTTTAATATGTGTGTGTGGAGACTGTTTTTATCAGGGGAAGTATTCCTCTGCCCTGGGGTTTTTGTTTGTTGCTTCAACTGAAGAAAATGAGGCTGTTAATTTTGAAAGCTTTAAATGACAGCCCAAGTTGATGAGGAATGGTGGGTGCTGCTGCTACCCATTCGCCCACAGAATTTAATAATACAAATAATTACAGAAATAATACAAAGTGCAAGTAGGCAGCAGCATCTTTGTCAGCTGTTTTTATAAAGAAGCCAGAAACCTTTGAAAGGAGAACAGTGGAGAGGAGAACAGGCACGCTGGGATATGGACCTGCTCTGTGTGAGCAAGGGATTTGAGAGCTGCTTTTCATCAGTTCATGCCAGCAGCAAGTTTCATCTCCAAAAGCCAAAAGTTTGGTTTTCATGGATTTAATTTCTAGCTAGTTGGAGCCTCTAATAGGAGTCTTGTCCCCTTCATGGAGGCCCTGGTGCTTTGAAAAGCGTAGCTTTTGCCATGCCTAATGCTGCTCTGCTGTTCTGCTATACTGTATAAACGCAATCTGTTTCAACGCTCACTTTTTCCTTCTGCTTAGTGCTTGGCACCCAATATTAATAAAACTTTGTTTTGTACAACTGTGTTTCCCTGTGTTTTCCACGAGGGATCATGTGGCTTCTGCATGCTCTGCTTTATGGTCAAGAGATACAGCTGGAGGGGATTTGGACATTATGCTCAGCATACATTAAGTTCAAATACACTTTTCTTTTCCCATGCTTGGCCAGGTTGTTTTCTGTGTAAAAGCTTGGCTTGTGGCTTGGGGAGCATGTGCCTGGCATGCTGGGGAGTGCTGGGGGAAGCAGGGGGACAGCTGAGAAACACATGGCTCCAAACCATGGTTTTTTTGCTTTCCTTATCCCCCAGAATTGCAGGAGCTGTGAGTTTAGAGCATCCCCCCAGGGCTTCTTTAAATTGCATCCAGCTGCAGTGGCCTCTGATGGGAATAGTCCATCACAGCGGTCAGCAACGCCAACCAGCTCCCAGCCACAGCTCCCACATCCCTGGGCTGGGCTCTGGCCATCTCCAGGGGCTGGGGGAATTATTATTTCTCCAAACATATTGTTGGACCTCGTGCTATCCCAATAAAAATTCAGACAGAGTTCTGAATTTTTATTGGGATAGCACAAGGTCCAGCATCCCACAGGAGAGAATCCTGCCAGGTGACACAAGGGGGATGGTGATGGCAGCACTGCCAAGGGACCTGGCTCCACAAAGGGACTTTAACAGTGCTCACAGCTCACTGCAGAATGTGTTCTTAATGGGATTAAGGTCACCCAAGTGACATGGCCGTGACAGAAGGCAACAGGAAAATCTATGGCCTGGTGTGTCAATAGCAGTGGAATAACATGGGGATTATGCAGTTATTTTCAAGAGCAAGTTAACAATCAGGGAGCAGCCGTGCATTAAAACATTTATAGACTGGAAATAACAGCTTCTTAACCTACTGTAAACACTGGGGTTTACTTTTGCGAAACTGTTGTAAAACACGAACAGTAACGTGCACATTATATGACAACTCAGGGAAGACATAATAAATGCTAATTTAAGCTGAAACAGAGCAAATTGAACAGGCTTGGGCTGTGGAGGCATCACCATCTAAATCTAGCACAGGGTTTGAACTGAAGGTGTTATAGCATGAAAGGTCAGAAGCATCCAGCAGCTTGTCACAAGGCTTGTTCTTTATGGAATAAGAATTCTCTTATGGAATCTTTTCCCCCTCAGTCCCTTCCTCCCACAAATCCTGGGAATATTAAGAAATGCACAAACCAGATGACCTCTGTGGAAAGATGAATGAAGCTATTATAAAGAGATGAGTGTCTGCAGATGGGGAACAGTCATCCTTTTTGTTGCTTCCCTCTCACTGTAAAGTCTAGGAATGAAATCATGGCCCCATTAGTGTCAGAGTGAATGCAGCCAGAGAAGGGATGGGTCAGGATACTCACCACTGTCTCAGGTGTACCAAAACTTGAGAATTTCACTTGGTGAACCCAAATAGGTCCTTATATTTCTGTTATTCCTGAGCTTGCAGAGGCTCCCATAGATTATGCATTTCTCTTCACTGCCCACATCCTTGATGGAATCTGGTCACAGTAGACCCTGGGCCTGCCCCTGTAATCCCATTCTCCTGCTGGTGTGAAGAGGCAAGTCCCTTTTCCTTTAATCCTGTAGGGCTCTCCTGGAAAAACCCATCATGGGGTTTTGATAGCAGGAAGAGACAGAGAAATGACCAAACATATTGGGAAGAAAATCTGATAAGCAATCTCCTGGAATTGCACCTGTCACCCCACTCCAGATACCTTCCCATCCATGCTCTGCCCAATTTGGGAGGTGGACATCAAATTTGGCTTCCTGTATCTTAAGGCAAATCCCTGCATTAATCAAAAGAGGACTGGCTTACTGACTTTCAAGCTCTCCTTTTGCCACTTTCATTTCTCCACAGGATGCTTTTGGAAGTAAAATAAAACAAAATATGAAATTAAGAAAATTAATAGCTCCCCCCCACCATGTTTCCTGCTCCATACTCAAGCATGAGAGTATGCAGCTGATGGGAAAGAGATGAATACATTATTTTCTTTGATCTGCATGTTTCTGTGCCTTTTTGTGTTTGTGTTTCTTCAGCAAATGGGGTTGGGAACATTCTGACTGTTGGGTTTGGGTTGGTTTTTTTTTGTTTGTTTGTTTTTTGTTTTGTTTTTTTTTTTTTTTTTTTAATTTACGCTGCAAACACAGCATGAAAGCATTTAGGTTTACACTATAGTCATTCCAGGAATGCCAAATTCAGCTTGCTTCACCTAAATTGCAGGCTTTAAATCTGATGGCGAGACCAGCTCAGATTTGAACCTCCAGCAATGTCAAACTGAAGTGAAAGTGGGCTTTAACCCTCCTTTTTGAAATTGCTGATGATTTCAAGTACTCCTCTAGAAGAAGTGCAAAGTCCTGCTTTTGCTGATCAGCCTCATTTTGTGGAATTTTCCAGAAAATAACATGAAATGAAACAATAGTATCAGAAGAGTCAGACAGTCTGATTAAAGGTTACTAATGTTGTTTTCTTTCCTTTCTTGGTTTCTGACTTATCTTGTTTTAGAATGTTTTTCTAGGCAATGCCCAGCTCCGTGATCCATTGACTCCTGCATCCCTCCCAGCAGTGTTTCAGGGCTCAGGAGGTCTGACCAGTCCTTGCACTTCTCCTTTGAGCAGCACACTCAGCACCATCACACCCTCAGCTTTTGTCTGTGCCTGGCAAATCTTCCCACTTGTGAAACAGCTCCTTGTGGAAAGGCCAGGACCTGCCAGGTTTATGGAGAATCCAGTCTTCCAGCTAAAGAGCTGAGGAGGAGTGTCCCAAAACAGAAGTCAGGCCAGGACTTGCAGACATTGGTGTTTCCACCCAGCTGGGTGATTTCATCACTGGAGCACAGAAGAGTGGGAAGTCACAGGGATTTTACAGGTGAGAGAACTGAGGCAGGCTGGTAGGTGAGTGTGAGGGAGATGTACAGTCTGCCCACACTGACACAACACTCCTGTTCAAAACCCAGAAAAGGGTTTCAAAAGGATAAAGGAGGATAAAGCAACACAGGTGAAGACAAGGATGGGACTCAGCACCTCTGTAATGGGTGTGAAGGGTACAGTGGGTGGAAGGACTGTTCACAAGGTCATATATCACAAGTTATAGCAGAAAATATTTCCTGGGAGGCCCTAGCACAGGTTGCCAAGATAAACTGAGGATGTCCCATCTTTGGAAGTGTTCCAGGCCAGATTGGACAGGGCTTGGAGCAGCCTGGTCTAGGGGAAGCTGTCCCTGCCCATGGCAGGTGGGTTGGAACAAGATGATCTTTCCAACCAAAATCATTCTGTGAATCTGTGACTCTGTTCTATTATTGCAGAAATGAAAAGTCACAGAAGGATCAAAGTTTAGATTCAGTCCAGAGAAAAGCTGCTACTCTCAGAAAGATGCTCCAAAAATGAAAATAGTCCATAAAGACAATCAGAGATTGGAATCATATGTTCCTTGAAATGAAGCAAGTCACTGGCTGCCTTGACAAGGCTTCACAGGGAGCAGAAGGTGAAGGAAATGAGAGAGGAAATGCTATTTTAATGTCCCAAATTCATTTCTATATACAGTACAAGAACCAGTCACTTGAGTTGTTAAATGCCCTGCAAGTTTCTCTTCTTTTTCCTCGAAAAGGTGACTCATGGAGTTGTGTGGTGCCAAGACAAACTCATTTATTCCCCTTCACTGAGCATTTTACTTTTCCTGCAGTGTACCCTGCAGGAAAGCTGAGAGTTATTGGGGCTGTCAGGATTTCTCTGTTAGGACCAATCCATTTCTATTACTTCTTTCTGTAAATTTTAATTGTTATTCCCTTTCCTGTATAACTTGAATAACATAAGCTGTATAAAAATAAAGAGCACAACACTCAGGAAGGAAACACATATGCAGTGAAACAAGAATAATAGTACACAGTGGTAAAATAAAAAAAATGCTGTGAGATGACTTTTCAGATCAATGAAATGTTTGTACAGGATGTTGAATTTCATGTCACAGCATCAGCTAAGTTTTCTCAATCAATAGAAATTTCTTTTTTGTTGGGTGGAAAGATACAGCAAAGAAAGGATGGAGTGGTATGAGGTACAAGTGTAGTAATGTGGAATGCCAGGTTGATCATCCATAAATGCCTAACTGGCCATTTCCTGAGGATTACAAACCCAGACTACTGTTTAAATAACATCCTGGTTTCTGTGAAAAACCTGACAGAAATAATAAAATTTATCTCTCCCAGTTAAGTATGACAAATGTCCTCTGGAGAAGGGCTGAGCTTTGTGAAGCCATACACGCTGGTGGGTGTCTGGAATTCCATGTGTTTTTATATGATGCCATGGCTGGCTGTTCAATTGCCTCCCACAGAACCAGTCGTGCAAGAGGAGAAGGAGACTGATATGAAATAAAGCTGAGCTTGTGCACTGCTTCAATTTTAGAAATGAGAGCCTTGTATCTGTTGGGTTATGAATTCTCACATCATTGACTCCCACAGTCCGAGCTGGGATCAATGCTCTGCTTATGAACTATTATTAGAACTATTATTCCCTGGGCTGGAAACAACCCTCTCCTTTCTGCCATACCAAAGGAGTGCTCTAATTGCTGGCCCTTGGGGCCAGTCACTTGCTCTCCCTCTTTGAGCCTTGCTGGAGCTTTGCTGGAATGGTTAAATATTCAACAGGGCTAAAACAGACAGCCCACAGCCTGACCAGCAAGGGGAGAGATGGGGATAGGATCAGGGCTAGAAGGGTAAGGAAATGACTGTAGGTGTTCCACTGGTTTTTGATAAGAAGGTGAATTTTGACAGCTGACTGGGTTCCAGCCCTGCCTGGAATTCTCTAAGCAAAAGAGAGAATTCCCCCCATGAAATCCATTTATTTTTCTGCTAATCAAGTGAGTGCCCAAGGCATTTCTCAGCCTGCAGGTCCTGATAGATACCTGCTCTGGTTTGGTGTTCTCTTTGTACAGAAATTCCCTGCTGGACATGAGAAGTCTGCCATAAAATGTCTGTTTCTGCAAAATTAATTGAAATTGCTGTTGATCACCTTCCCTCAAGATGTACAGGGAGTCTTCAATTAACCTTTGTGAATTCTTTACTAATATTTTGTTATGATTTAAATATGGGGGAGGGGGAATGACATGACTGGATTTCTGTTGCTTTTTGGAGAGTAAATTACTCCAATACACCTGTGTATAGCATGATGCCTCCAGCTGCAATTTTTCAGGCTTATAAACATCTATAAATTGGCATGCAGCTACTTAGAGCATTTTTGCATGTCCTTTTCCACATGATGTTTTGTTCCAGATTACAGAGTGCTGTCTGGTGTCTCTAAGCATATAATTTGTAGCAACAAACACATACAAATATATGTGCCTCAGCCATATTGGGAAGAAGCTGGCTTGCTAATCCTGCACTAAAAGCCTTGGTTATTTTGTGCAGGATTTCACCCTCAGCAGTGGCTCTCACAATTTCTGCTCTTATCTCAGATGCTAGCTGCTGGATAATATTTTCTTTTTCCTAGTCAGACTAATATGCTTTTAAACTTTTCAGCAGGCTTTTTCAGCAGGCTTTTCTGCACTCAAGATGCAAGATGTTGCTCAAGTACAGATGCCATTCTCAAGTTTCCATTACATTGAAACCCAGAGGAATTTATACCCAAAGCAGTAATGCTGGTTTTGCATCCACAGCCAACTGCTGGCAATGCTGGCAAATATAAATCTGGTTTGTGCTGCAGTGTCAGGTCAACCAAGGATCTCCCACAGCATTTCAAGCTCTTTCCAGACCAGGAAAGAAATAGTGATGCTGCCTCTAGTATCCAGGTGATTTAACCTCTGGAATCTATCTCCAGGTAGCATTAGTGGAGAAAACCTGGATATTGCCATCCCTGAGTCTGGATTTGGGGGTCTCAGATTAGTGAGTATTTGAACCAGGCCTGTTGCACAGATAATGAGGAATGCCACTTATTGTTGCCTCACATATCAAGAGTTCTATTATCATTATAGTGCAAGGATTCTATATCCTCAGAGTTTCATACCTCCTCCATGTTTCTCACAGGCAGCTCCTCTAAGCACTGACTGCTCCTGGTCCTTGCAGCAGGCAACTGACTCCAGCTGCCACCAATCCACTCTTTTATAGCACTGCTCTTATTGGCTACAAGTGTGGCTCCAGAGCCCACCAATCCACTCTTTTATAGCACTGCTCTTATTGGCTACAGGTGTGGCTCCAGAGCCCACCAATCCACTCTTTTATAGCACTGCTCTTATTGGCTACAGGTGTGGCTCCAGCTCCCACCAATCCACTCTTTTATAGCACTGCTCTTATTGGCTACAGGTGTGGCTCCAGAGCCCACCAATCCACTCTTTTATAGCACTGCTCTTATTGGCTACAGGTGTGGCTCCAGAGCCCACCAATTCACTCTTTTATAGCACTGCTCTTATTGGCTACAGGTGTGGCTCCAGAGCCCACCAATCCACTCTTTTATAGCACTGCTCTTATTGGCTACAGGTGTGTGGCCTGTTAACATCACACCTGCTCCTGATCTTTAGTAACTGGTTCAGCTGCAACTCTTTAGGGGAAAAGATTACATTCTATACCACCTTCATTTACCCATACTGTATCCCCCTACAATTTATAATTAGCATTTCACACCACAGGAAGTGATGAGGCACACACCCCATATTCCCAGGGTTCAGAGGAACTCTACGTTTCAGCCTGGCAAGTGGATATCTCCAAAAGATTAAGGGAAAACATGCCAGCTGGCAATTAGGGCTCTGAGCCCTGGACACAGAAACATCTGCTCTCCTCATTGTGTGCCTCAGTTCTTATGTAACCATGCATGGCTTTCTCTCTGTTCAGAAAGCATTGGAGCATATAATAAATAAAAATCAGTGTATTGAAACCTCCACCATGGCCTGACGCCTCCTCAAGAATTTATTGAGTCACTTCAAGTCACTGAAAACTCCTGTGAGATTTAGAAGAAAACAGTGCTTGAGATGTTGTAGGTAGGGATAAAATGACAGCTGATCAAAGCACTAATCCTCTTTTTCATTTAGAATATAATTACCCAAACAGGCAGAGTTGATAAGGAAAAAAAAAAAGGTGCATTTTTTCCACTGAAAAAGAAAATAAATATTTCCAAGTTCTACAGTAGAATTCCAGCATGTCTGACTCTGACTTCTGACTGTCCAGGCTCATCACCCAGCTCTATTCTCCTCCAACTGAGAACGTTTGTCTTCTGAGGAAAAGACATTCAGGATTACAAGAGCACAAAGGAATCTAGCAAGTTTCTTGATCAGGATGTTTGAACACCCAGACCATGGAAGTATCACGACATAACTCCTGACTTATCCATTGCAGCCCACATAGACATGGCTGATAATATAACACATTTCCCCTAAATGTTCTTATAAAAACTGTCTGAAGAACTTGCTCTTCTATGGACAAAATTAAAAATCTTTCTTTAAAATATAATTCAGCTGAAATAAAAACCAAAAAATCATGGTTTCCTGTGGGCCTGAAAAAAGTAATTTGTTTTATTCAACTTCTAAAAATGAGACAAATTATTGTCTCATTGTCTTAAGACAAGTTATTGACTTAAGTTTCTACTGATACAATTAGTAAGAAATGTATGCAAAGTGATGGATGTAATATATGGGTGGATATAAAATAATATTTTACTTCATATAACTTATGTCAAAGATGATAAATCCCTTGATTTTGTTGCTTAAAGAGGAAGTCTTCACTTCCTCCTTGAAGGTAAGTCAGGACTTTGTAGGCTCAGATATTAGCACTGCAGAAAGCAGCATCCCTTTTGGAGCAACTTTCTAGGCAAAACGTAAAGAATTGGTTCTATCCTATTTTTGACTGCATCAATCTCCCACTGGTTGTCCTGTCTCTTCCCCACAGATATTCCACAATCATTCTGCTTCTTTTTAGACTTTTTTTCCCCCTACCAGTTTCATTATTAGTGCAGGAATAACCTGAAATGGATAAGACCGTGAAAAAAGGTTTTGACACACGTCCCACAGCCCTCTCTCTCTTAGAGACTGAGCAGCCTTTGCATGAGAAAGCTGTTAAATGGAGACTGAGCAAATCTGACCTAAAGCACTCAAAGGAAAAATTTGATTTATTATTATCGTCTATGCAGGCAGTAATTACAATTTTTCATCATTTCCAGGAGCGCCTGTGAAATCATTCCTAATGGTTTTAGGGGAGCTCTTAGACTGAGTGTAAGCTGTGGGATAAGGATGGGGATAACAGTGGAATTTCAGGGAAGATTTAAACAAACCCTTCAAGTGGGCTTACAGCTGTTTGGCCTTAGAGGATTTTACCTTCTGCTGACCTCAGACTCATCATCCCAAACTGCAGAGATAGCAGGACACCAGCACTTCTGGTGGCATCAGATTTTTCTAAGTACTGTTAATCACTGAGGAATGAAGTAATTCAGTCAACTCAGCCTCGTCCTTGATTTCCATTTGTAATGGATTGGGGCTTTATGGCAATGTATGTCTGTCAAAATAAAAAAAAAGTTTAAGTTTGTATTAGGGTTTTAGGCAGAGAAACAGAAAAAACAGGAAGAAAAAGAAGCCCTCAAAACTGCAATCCTTGTACTTCACATATTCATATTGTATGAAGTTGTAACTTCATCTCCAGAGGCAGAGAAAAGTGATATCTGTGTGTGTGCTTGTGCTCCATCTGTGTCCCCACAATTAAGTTAATAAATGCAATAGAAATAGCATCAAACAGGTAGAAAAATGCTAAGAATGTCTTCAGTGCTGTACTGCACTCTTGACTGTTTTCACAATGGCAGAACTCTCATTAATTCTCATTATGTGAGATGAGTTAATGTAATTAACAGTAATGCTGTTGTGTCATGATACCCTAAGGATAAATTGAGGCAGTTTGAAAGGAGAGGTGAGAGAGTATTTTGAGTAAAGTGATACAGCTGCAAAAACTGGGGAAGCTTTGTTGGCACACACAAACTCTTCCCCAGGACTAAAGAGAAACATCGACAAAATTGGGCCATTTTTCTAACCTCCAGAAAGGCTCCTGTGTCCAGAAGTTCTTCTGGTTCTTTTTTTAAAACCTGTTTTAGCTGGCCTGATGAAAGTTTTTCCCTCTCCCTGCAAGCTTCACCTGGCTACACTTGGGCACTGAATGCAGATATTGCTGATATCAACCACAAGAATAATAAAATAAATATTTCCTGCTCTGAAATCCCCCTTCCTCTATCTTCACTGTCAGGTATGAACTGCACCACAACTCCCACCTTATTAAAGAGAGGGGACTGCCGGAAAAAGATAACAGAATCCAGTTTCTATCTGCAAAGGCCCACTCATTTAGATGATGCTGTAGCAGATGTAGCAAATACCTCACAGCAAAAATATTTCCAAACTGCAGATTATCTTTCCTTGCTGTCCATCCTTATGGATATGCATTGCTTATCTCCTGCTCAGCTGCAAGAGCCTCCTGTGAAAAACAGTTTATACATTATTCAGGCTTAGTCGACTGATAGAGTAGATTGACCTTGTCTCCTGTGAAAAGAAGCAACTTTTTTTTTTTCCCCCTTTGTGGTGGCTTGCAGAAGAATAATGGCTGTGATGATAATGAATAGCTTATTCATATTTCAGAAGTGGAATACCAACAGCATGCTAACTAGAGAAGGTCAGGGCACACGGGAACACAGTGTGAACCTCTTAACCTTGAAGAATGATTAAGGAACTTTTGCTTTTGTTAGGGAACTCTAATCAGCCTTGTAATGGAACTCTTGATGTACCCTTCCTCACGCCTTCCCCCTAATCCTTTCCTAGGTCACAGCCACTTCCAAGCCTTGCTGGAGTGCAGCTGGCTCCAAGGGCCACGTGGGCTCTGTTGGTGCCCCTCAGACACCTTAAATATTTGTGAAAGTGAGCCAGAGCTAAGAAGGAATAACTGGGTGGCACTGGGAAGAGAGAGAATAAAAGCTCCTGCTGTGCTGGGCACCAGTTCTGGAGCTGCCAGCACCTCCTTCATCCCTCTTTGCCTGGGGAAGCCCAGCCCAGAGCTGGAGTCCCTTTCCCACCTGTGGAGGACAAGACAATGTGTTATCTCTGGCAGCTCTCCTTTCCTGAGGGGCATGGACAGCCTCTCTCCAGGATACAACTCTGATCTGCAACCATCAGGGCAGAAATATTGAGATCCATTCAGAGGGAAGACAAGAAGCAATCCAGATCATGACAGAAAAGAGCAATAATAGGATTTACTTACCAGTGTTACCTGGTTTGGTTTGCTTATTAACTATGATCCCCCCACAAAAGTTATTTTCCCTGAAATGCACCAGCAGATATTACCTTAGTGGCTTATTTAGCTGTTTTCACTGAAAGATGTGCAAAAATTTGAAGAGGACTTTTATTCAACAGTCAAAATCCCATATCTGACTATCTACATAATAATTTCATTTTCAGTCTATGGCTGTATCGTTCTCCAAAGCTGAAGCAAATCCTCTATTTTGGAAGCATCTGAGCATGAAAATTGTAATTTTTACACTCTAGGAGGTCTGATCATACCTCCATTAAAACTGACTGGAAAATTCCAATTTATTTTAGTGTGGGCTGGACTGGGTGCCCAGAAAATGTCGCTGATGGCCTTTTGTATTTTGATGACTGAAAGTGCACAAATGTGGCATTGATTTTAGAGATGAAGAAGGATTTGTACCACTCAGTCTTCATTCAGTAAAGGAAAGGGACCAGTCTGGAAATTGTTAGCAGGTAAAAGCAGGAGCTACAAGTTTGTGAGGGAGGAGTGATTAAGGCACCCATTTCCTACCCTCCTTGTGTGTCCTGCCTCTAAATCAGGTGGTGGGAAGGGTGTTGTTGTTGGGGCTTATGGTGGCAGTGAGAGCTGGTTAATTCTGTCAATAAGTGAAATAAGTTACCAGTTGGTTGCAGAAAGTGCAGAGGTTAATTAAAATTGTAATTGCTGTGGCCTTAGCAAAGAGGTGACAGCTTTCAATCAAGCTTGTGGGCTGTGGGCTGGCTGCTGATGTCCCTGCTGCTGCTGGCTGGTGTGAACGGGACACAGAAATCCCTCCCTGGTGCTCCCTGCAGGGAGTCTCCTGCACGGAGACAGGCTGGCTGTTTAAAGCCAGAACTGGAGAGAGTTGTTTTCTGACCCACTGTAAAAGGATCATCAAAAAGGGAATAGAGGGGAGCCAGGTCAGCTGCCAAATGTGCAAATCTTTGCAGCAGGATGTTTGCTCTATTCAGTGCAAAAATGATTTCTCCTTTCTTTGAAGATTGGTGGGTGTGGGTCACACCAATCCTGGACAGACTAGAGCAGGAGACAAAGGTGGGGGTACCAGAACCCCAGAAAGCTTTGGGTTGGAAGGGACCTTAAAGACCATCTGGTTCCTACACCCTGCCATGGGCAGGGTCACCTTCCACAGGAGTTGCTCAGAGCCACATCCAGCCTTGTACTTGGTGATGAGCTCCCCTTATCACCTGGATCCTGGCTAGATTAGCTGGGTCAGAGGTCTGGCCTTGTCAGAAATGAAAATGGTTATGGGAAGTAATCAAACTTCACTGCCACAGAGGTTATCTGTCCATATTGGAAGTACTTTTGGCAGAGTTAAGTGAAGAAGTTCAGGTTTTTCCCTTCTGCAGAGAGAAAAAAAAAGTTTAAAATGTGAGAGTCATTTAAAAAGGACAAAAGGGCATTTAAGGAGAACAGGGAGCTTTTGAACTGCAGTTTCAAAGTGGCCTGACCCAGGAATAGATGTTGTTGATTATTGTTACTCATGGACAGAAAAAAAAAAAAACCAAAAAACCCAGGAGGGTGCAAAATGTTGATTTTTACTTGAAGGGTACAAGGTAGAGCACAAAGGTTTGGTGAAAAAAGAAAAGTCTATCATTTAGGTGCCCTGCTAGTGAATGTGAGAGTGTAGGTACCAAAAAAACGGGGAAACATTTTGTAAATTTTGTTTGGAAAGAGGGAAAACCACATTAACCTGTGTGACAAGTATCAACTGAAGTATGGGTTTAATTAAATTCTGGTTTATGCTATAAAAGAAATTACTCTGCTAGTGTTAAGAACAAAACATATCCAGTAAAACAGCACTTATTATTTATTGTACTTCTGTAAAACTAACTATTTTTAGGTGGTAAAATTTGGTAACAGCTTCAGCCTTTGTTACCAGCATATTCAAGTTATATTTTATAATTCACTTACTGCCCAGCAAGCAATGAAATATGTTATTTCTAGAAAAATTAAAATCTTGGATGAATGGCTTGGAATAAAACATTCCTCCCATAATTGTTGTGTTGTTGTGAGGGTCTCCAGGACAAGGTGAGAGATGAGAATTTGACTCCAAGTTCTCAGAAGGCTGATTTATTATATTATGATATTATATCGTATTAAAAGAAAATTAAATACTAAAACTACTAAAAAAAAAAAAAAAGAAAGAAGATATCAAAAGGCTAGACAGGAATGATAATAAAAACTCATAACTGACCAGAAAGTCTGACCTGACCCATCTAGTCTGAAATTGGTCATTAAGTAAAAACAATTCACACGGAACTAATCAAAAATACACTGCCACATTCCAAAGCAGCAAAACACAAGAAAAAGCAATCAGATAATTATTGTTTACATTTCTTTTCTGAGGCTTCTCAGGAGAAAAATCCTGGCAAAGGGATTTTTCAGAAAATATCATGGTGACATGCAATAGGTCGTGAACCTTCCCAAGGTCTAATCACAGCAGAGATTTCCTTAGAAATCCAAGGGGATAAAGCATAATGGTGGGATGCAGTTGTGAAATATCCTTGTTCTCCTCTCCTTGTTGTCCTAAGGAGAGGAAGAAGCCCCAGGAGGCACGCAGAGGCCTTGTTTGGCAGGCAGATGTTGTGGCACCAGCAGGTCCCTTACAGCCCCTCAGTGGATGTCAAAGCCTTTGTTTGCACACAGCATCAGCAGAGCTGCCCAAAGCCATCTGTGAGGGGCTGGGGACATCAGTGACACCCAGCAGGGGATGATCCATGCCCACACAGGGCTCTCATGGCTCTGGGCTCATGGCAGAGCCTCCTTCCATGGCTCTCCAGAGCTGGGAACAGGAGCAGGGAACAGCGCGTGGTTTTTCAGGAGCCACGTCACAAAACCTTTCTAAGCACTAAATGAGTTGATATGTCGCTGCTCCCCTGCCTGCTGAATGCTGGCTCTTCAATATTTAATGGGCTCCTGGCAGTCATGCAGCTGGTGTCCCCAGCCAGGAGACAGTGACCAGCAGGCTCCCTTCCCACCCAGCATCCACCAGCAATTCCCTTTGGACAGACCCCTCTTTTCCTGACTGCTCTGGGTTCACCTCTGCCTCTCTTTTTTTGCTGGCTCCTGCCAGAGGGAGGGCACCAGGCTGCTCAGGTGTGACTTTTGCTGGGCAGGTGTTGTGCAGAGGTTTCAATAACCCCACAAGGCTGGAATTCCAGCCCTGTTCCCTCCCTGTGCCAGCTCCAGCAGCCAAAACCTCTTCAGAGGGAATTGTTCCCAAGGCACAGATACTTACCCATAAGTGACAGAGTCACGAGTGGAAGTGTGTTGCTCTGTTTTTTTAAAGTTCATTTAAGTTTTTTTAATATTAACATTTTTATAATGGAGTTTCTCACGCACTTTTCATGTAAATAATAATTATTTTACATTCCTTTCTGGGGGAAGAGAGAATGGATGAACTGTTGGCTTAACCAGTGTAGTTAGAGAAGTGGCAATTTCATCCTCCAATCCATGGTCACTTTTAGAATTCTGTAAATACTGAAGTCAGAAATAAATGAGCCTTTTTCTGCCTTGGACATCATGTGAGTGTCATTCATTTAGTGTCGTATTGCATATAAGAAGTGTGGAGGTGGGAGTAAATAGCAGTAAAAAAGAGAATCAGAGGGAGAAGAGGATCTTGAGGCAGTTTTACTGCTGAGGTCAATGTCTTGTCCATCTTCTGTACTGGGGGGTAGGCCATGGGCACCAATCCTATGGATTTTTTAATCCATAACTGGCTACAGATCAGATCTTGTGCGTTTGAAGGAAACAAAATACATTTTATGTGATCTTAGTAAATTCCTCAAGTACCTGGGCTGGGTTGTTCCTGTAACATTTTACTAATAAAACCTCTGCATATATTTCTCAGAAAAATTTAGCATGGATGTTGGCATGGATGTTTATCAATTAGCTGTGGACTTGGTCCACTGAAAACACGTTTATGAGAAAGATTTATTGCATGCTTAGGAATTCCCTTAAAGAAATTATGTGCAAAACCCTCACATTATGCTGCAATAAAAAGCATAAAAGCTGCAGAGTATGTGTACATGCTGCAGATGTGTTTAATCTTACCAAAATCAATGGAGTTACTGTGGATTTGCTACAGTGTAGTTAACCACATTCAGTGCACAGGAGTTTATATAATCTGTGAAATTTTCTGGAATATTTCAGAACAAAAGATGTTGAATTATCTTTTTTGTATGGAAAAATGTGTGCTTGAAAACTGTTTTTCTAGGGAGCCATAGATCTGATGCAGAATACAAACTACCTGTCCACTTGGATCTGGATGCTAACCTGAGAGCCATTAGTCACCACAATCCTCTGCTCAGTGACAAGACTGGATGTGCATGAGGGTGGATTTATTGCCACTGATGAGATCTCAGCCCCATCACCATCGGAATTCAGGCAACAGATGGTTCTCCAAGGAGTTTTCCCTAAGAAAGCAGGGTATATAACAAACAGTGCCTATATGATTTTGTCTGTTTATTCACAGCATGTGGGTACATGTATCTCATTTACTGTTGCTCTTTTTCTTTGCAATTGTGAAATTTTGCCTTTTTTTGGTGTCCAAGCTTGTCTTATACAGCAACATTTTTCATCAGTTTCCCCTTCATTTGCCATAATTTTCCCACAACTGCTCCAAATTTTAAAGCTCTGGCATCAGACTGCTCTAAGAACATCAACTCCTGCCTCTGTAACATCACCTGTAACCCCATTCATTCTGAATTATTGCTGCCCTAAGTCTCACACAGCTAATTAGGATATTTCCTCCATAGCTTATAAAGCATCCCATACTTCTAACAAGTGCCTGTGTTCTGATTTTATCTGTTGATATAAGCGCTTATCTTTAATTCACTGTATTTTAGTGCCATTAAAAATGCATTAAAATGGCATCAGTGACATGCTGGGTCTTCAGCTCTTGGAACTTTGTTGTGTTTGGTGCGGAATTGCTCTGGTCAGGGTTTGCTTCTTTTATGGATCAAAAAGCGCTTTTGCTCCTGACCCCATGGACTCTCCGGACAGGTGAAGAAAACCAAAGCCAAGAATCGTGGAATTTTTTAAGTTGGAAAAGACCTCTGAGATCATTGATTCCAATCATTAACCCAGCACTGCCAAGCCCACCACCAAACCATGTCCCCAAGAGCCACATCTGCGCATCTTTTTAATGCCTCCAGGGATGGTGACTCCACCCCTTCCCTGGGCAGCTTCTGACAGCACTTTCACACCCTTCCATTCTTTCACGTGCAATATTCAGTGAAAAACAAGGACAAGCAGGCTGAAAAAAGCCAGATGAGTTCCTGAATGCCTGTTCAGTGTCTCTGTGAGGAGGATAGGGCAGAGCCCCAGCCCAGGTGCAGCTCAGTCACAGCAGCGATCATGGCTCATCCAAGAGCTGGGCTAAAATTACTGCTCCATTATGTGGTTCTGGACCATTGTTTCTGTAATATAGGAACAGGCTGTGAGGAATTATATGGTTACTGGGTTTAGAGGTAAATAAAACTGATGGGTGGGTGGCTCAGCAGCAGAAAAAAAGGCTTTTGCAAACTTTTCTTCCTACTGGAGAGCAGAGGAGCCATTTTGGTCTCTGTAGTGCTGCTCATTCAAATGGAAGCAGTAGGTCTGGTGAATTTCCCAGTTATAATGCACCTATTTTTACATTTTTAAAAAAGGGAGATACTTCCATATTTTCCCAAGGTTTTTCTTTATCAAATATGAGTTTTCATTCCAAACCAGCTCTTAAAGGTCATTTCTTTGACAGAAGAGCTGTCTAAGACCAACACAAGCTGCCCTGACTCTTTGTGACTGGTCCAGAGATCCTGAAAACAAAAGCAAATGGGGTAAGAGTAGCTGATATTCTCTCTTAAGTGCTCAGTACTGCAGGGTTGAGGGTTGGTGGAAGCCTGGGTGAGACATTTCCAGCCCAGGACAAGTGAAGGAATCTGTCTCATGCTGTGGGGGTGGCTGGTGCAGCATCCCCAGGAGGCACTTTTATTCTTCAGAAAATCTGCTTGCAATCACAAGCTCCTTCAGTTGAGCCTTTTTTGTAAGTTTTGGACCTAACGTTTATTTTGGATATGTCCTACTTCAGTGGATATCCTACTTCAATACAGAGGAGATGAGCACACCTTGTACTTGTTGGCCCTTTGGTCATGGAGGGAGAAGGACATGTGATGAGGTGTCAGTGTTACTTCTCTGTTTTCTTAACTAGGGGTCACACATGCAGCTTTGCAGAGAGCACACAGAAGAACTTTTTTTCAGGAGAATTGCTAAAAAATATTAAAGCATTCAGCTGAAAATTTTAATGGGAAGAAATAATATTATCATTTTTTTGACAGAAAAGCATAGAAGAGGTCATCTGTGCCCTGCATACTATTACAAAAGTAGTGCTGCATTTCCCCAGCTAAACACTGCCTGTACCTTTCCAGCTTTATGATAAATCAAAATCAAAACACGATCCTATGGAAGAAGGATGGGTTGGATATGAGAGGGAAACCCAAGCTCTCCCTGCTTTCCCTGGGGTTGTGTCTGGTCAGACTGGCATGGGGTGTCCCAGGGCTTGGGATGGCCCTGCTGCCATCCAGGCAGCCCTCATGGCACTGCAGAGCTGGCCACAGATGGTCAAGGCAGCGTCCCAGCCTGAGACCTGAGGGAATATCCTCTGTTCTCCTGGCTCTGACTCACCTGGGATCAGGCCAGACTGGTTCTCAGGTGCAGACCAGACAAACATCATCATATTCATTTCATTTTGGCCATAAGTCAGACCTCTGGGCTGTTTGTATTATCTCTCCATGCTGTCAAAACTCAATGAATCTTTTCCCAAAAGTCTAAAGGCTATATTTTCCAGTCTCTTTCCAAGCCTGCTTGTACTGTCTGGTGCATATGCTAAAGGAGTTGAGCAACCATTCTCACACACAGCAATTACTGCTTGTTTTTTGAAGCCACCAGCCAGGACTGGTCTTGCTTCTGGTGCCTCAGCAGAGCTGGCAGTAAAACTACAAAGCTGAGATGTTGGCATTACTCTCACCATGACTCCATTTCATATGTGCAAGGTTGCTGTGCCTGGCAAGTGCCACATTGTAGCTCAGTGTCCCGCATTTCCCTCATCCCTGACATTAGGATACCAATATTTGCTTGATGGAGCAGTGGAAATGGAAAATGCATCCCCTCTCTGCATAAGTGATGAGATGGACCTTCCTCAAAACACAGAATTTCCCAAAGCACTAATTTGGTAATGGCCATGAGTTGTGACTTGGGAGATCAAGTTGCCAATTTACAGCTCTCTTTATGATGTTAGTATTTATGGAGCCCTATTAGTTTTGGCTTTTTGGCACTTCCTTGACAGTTTGGAAGGAATTCCCACTGTGTAAGGAGAGACTTTGCATAGGTGCTGACACACAGCAAACAACTTCTTTTAATCTTGGTACCTACAAATCATTAAGAGCTTTGGCACTGTGGCTGTGACAACTGGGAATGTAGAACTGGGTTTTAATGAAAAATCCCTTTTTATTTTCAGTCAGCATCACATTGACTAATCACTACAGTGCAATGATTTTTTGGGACTATTGTTTCTATTATAAAGGAAATGTCTGCTGGGTAATCAACACTCTGCTGTCATCTCTTTCTCCCTGTGATACTGCAAACCTATTTGTGGTACTGGTGCCACCCCAGCAGGAATGGATGATGTCCATCTGCTGTGTCCTGATCTCCTTTCACTGCAAGAGAACTCTTCCTGAAGCATTTTATCTCCTGCTTTAAAAAACATTCCCATAAGACAGGCATTCTTCTCTGAATATTCTCTGGATAACAATGTGACCAGCATTCCTGCGAGTCCATCCAAGAGCTGCTCTCAGCCTGAAAAAATATCCTTACAAGCTCTCACTTGCTATTCACTCAGTGGGAAAGGATTTGGCCCTGAGATGATCCTTGGGTGAGTATTTTTTGTCCACGTGGCAAAGCATCATAATGCTTTTGACAGCAGAAACATTTCCCACAGCGTGGATATTGCGGGGTCTGCCACCTTTGGCAAACGACATATTTATTAACAAAACAGTGTTTTTCTGGGATAATGTTCAGCACTTTGACCTTTCCCCCTCTCTTTCACACAATCATTTTTCATCTGCTTTTTGCCATGCTGAAGAGTCTTCCATGGATTTTCTAGCGCTGTGTAACAACTAACAGAAATTGCAGTCAATGCAGTTTGGGCCTGTGGGAATGTAAAGGCATCTTTGGGTAAATAAACCAAATATAAGAGACAATTCACGAGAAGGCTCTTAGAGGCATTGGAAATATGAAACTGCAGAGAAATGCTGAGGGGAAGAGCTGGGGGGGACACACTATGAAAATAGCCCATCACATTTTTTTTTTTTATTCATGCCCACTCCTGTGGTCTAATGTGAACTCACAGATGGAGCCATGTGATGAGCTGCCACCGAGGAAAATATTTTTTGCAAAGAAGAAATCCAGTGATTATCACATGCAATCAACAAAACTGTGCCTATGGAGGTTCCAGACAAGACATTTTTTATGCTGTTCTGTTTGGTTTTCCCCTGGGCTGTCTCTTCCCCCCCACACCCACAGACACAGAGGAGTCCAGCCCCCAGCTCGGGGACCAGGCAGGCCCAGCTGCTCTTGGACACAGCTCCCAGCTTTGCTCCTGCCAAGAATTCCTCGGGGCTGACCGTATGTGTTGCTGACTCCAGTGGCACAGAACACCCAGAAATGCCTGGGAGCACATGGATCTCTTGCCAGGAGGGATGAGGAGGCCGTGCCAAGGGCCTATTGAATTCCAGGCATGTGCCACCCTCTGCTGCAGCCCCACTGCTGTTGAGCAGGCAGGATGGAGCCGGATCCAAAGAAGCAGTTGTTGTGGAGTCAGGCTAAGGATTCTCTGGTGGAGGTGGCTGGGATGACAGATGGAAGAGGGGGAAGTGTGTTTTCTAGACATACTCCAGCCTTTCTACATCTTTGCTGCTTCTAGGATCTGAAGCAAAATTTCAGCCATTAAAATATTTCTACGTTGACTTTACATCTAGGTTTTATCTCACCTGAAATCATGATCTCCAAACTTCATATCCATCAGCTCTTCTGGGTGCTCTTTACCCCTTTTTTTCTCCTTTTCATTTTCAATAAACCTACCAAGAAATAAAATCATCAGTAAGGAAGGTCACTCTTCAAAGTGCAGCATTATATTTCGTTTAAAACCACAGTAACATTTATGGTCTTCATAAGATAGGAACTAAAAAGAAATAAGTTTGATAACTAGGTAATAATTACAGTGTATAACAATTCCATTAAATTAAGTGATAATCAGTAGCTACCATTCTTTTACCATGCTAAAATGTGTATTTTAAGGATGAAATGGATTTTTCAAAAATCACATTTGGAAGAGAAGAATCATTTAAGGTGTTAACCCTGCAAAACGATAATGCTAAAAAGGTACAGAAAAATTGCCAATGCAGTTAGGTGAAAGAGAGCATAAAATAATAGTTCAAAATCTTCCTGTTGCTTTGATCGTTTTTAATATTTTTTTTTTATTATTCATGCCTCGTGCATGACCATTTTCCAGAGAAGATCATTGTTCATACAGAAGAAAGCCTAGGAGAGGCAGTTATGGTGTTTGGGTAAATTTCATGACAAAGGGACCAAACTCTCTTTCCTTTCTCTTGTGAAGAAACATTTCTGATAGTGGAATGTGGAATATATATGGAAATTATATGGAAACAGCCCTAGAAAAGACACAAACCTGCTTCTTTTCCCACACACTTATTTCCTTATAACAAGAGTAATTGCTGCATTTTGATGTCAGTGTAAGTAGCAATTTGAGACTTGTGCCTTATAATTTGAGAATGTTATTATAAGGTGGAGAACAGAATTTGGAAAATGTAACTGCTGGCAAAATTAATGCTGATCAATGCTAATATTATTTTATGTGTTTTGGCTCTTCACCATCCTGGAAAAAAATAAAAAGGCAAGCATATTATGTAGTTATATACAAAAGTCACTTCTTCATCAGTATAATTCTGGGAGGAATAATATGCACAGGAACTCAGGAGAGCTCTGGAGAGAATGAAAACAGAACCCAGTGTACCAACTCCTCTGTGCCAATATTAGACCAGCAACACCAGCATGTTTTCACTTAAAATAATGTTTTGAGACAGGTACTTAAAAAGGAGGATGAAGTCATGTGATAACAAGTTAATGGCTAAGAAGGGGAGAAAAATAGTATAAGTGCTTGCTTAATGTGGACTCTATTTTATATAATTAGTTATATACAATATAAATATAATTATAATATTATATATAATTCATAATATATATTTTAAAAACCGAACTCTAGTGTTTGCCCACATATCAGAAAATATAATTGAGGACCAAAAAACTGAACTGTACAAGCATCAAATGCATTCCTGGCGAGCCAACGCCATCCCAGTGGGCCTGGGCAATGGGTATGCATTGACACCCTTCTTTGGGAAACTGCTTGGCCTCCTTTCTCTGGAAAAAGCAGTGGTGGTTGTGGCCTCAGGAACGAGCTCTCAGGTGTACCTTTAGAAAGGGTAACACCAAATTGCCAAATTGCCTGGGCAGACTTGGCAAAGTGAGGCTTTATGTTGGACTTTGAGAGATATTTTCAAAAATGCTGCCCAGATGCAGAGTGAGACTCTCCTACACAGGAATAATGGCTTATCAGTGCTATCATGAGCAGGCATTTTCCAGCATCTGAGCTGCGTGGCATTAATGAGGTGCTGAGCAGCCAGCTGTAATAGAGCAGCATGTGGGGAGCTGCTCCTCAAGATTTATGATGCATCTTTTGGTCTCTCTTTGGTCCATTTCCTTAATCATGATGCTGATTACCAGGGCAATTGTTTTTAGTTCTCGTTTCGTTTCATTTTACTTTCCTTGGAAACCATAATGGACCTTTGTTGGGGGGTTTTTTATTCCCCTCCAACCTTTAAATCAGCTGCTCTTCTCCCAGGCAGCCGCCGGCACGGAGAACACCTTGCAGGCACTGTTGTGTTAAAGGCACCCAAGTGTGAAGCAAAATAATTAAATGGGGCTGACACGGCTTTCAGCAGGGTTTGCTGATCTATCCATGGCAATTAGAGGGCCTCCAAGCCTTGCCCAGCCACTTGCAAGCAGGACAAGTGCATTCTGCAGGAAGGCTTTTAGAGCATTAACCAGCATAAGACTCATTTTTGTTGGGTTTTCAGGAGGAAGCAGCTGGCACAAGTCCAGCCTTTGATGCTGGCTGGAGAAGGGGATGGAAAGATCTGACTTGGGAGTCCACTCCCAGTTACTCATTTTTGGTTTTTCACTATAACTTAATCTATTTTTTGCAGCTAAAGGGTATTTTTCACACTGCATAAGAAGTTGGGGCATATCCATCATGCCAGAGAGTGGCACAGCAGAGCAGGTCAGGGGTGGCATGGGATAACCCACTTGGCCCAAAAATCAGGACTCTCTTGCATGCAGCAAATGAAAGACAGAGGAGGAAGGAGTTACTGATAGGGCTAAATAACAAGTGGGGCTGAAAAATAAGGTTATGTGCTATAAATCAAATTAAATACAGCCCTTAAGCAGTGACTATTAATTTCATGCTTGAATTGAATTGTATATGTTACTCATCTGTGGGGCAAGTACAATTGCTCATCAGACTCTTACTGAATCCAAACACAAGCTTAACTTTGGGAAATTAAAAATTAAAATATTTTCAGTGAAATTCCTGATGCAAAAAATCAGGTGTGAGCATCCAAAAGAGGACAAGGTGCCTACAATGTCCACTGGGTGGGATTTAACTTCTTTAAGTCTGAAACCAAGGGATTTGTGTATTCAGAAGGGGATGGCTCAGATGCACAGGGAGAATGCATTTATCCAGTCACAGTTTTATCTACGTGCACAGTATATTTGCAATACACATGTAAATATGCATGTAATAATTTCTATTATACTGTGAGCAAACGAGCAGCAGTAGCACAGTCAAGGGTGAAATGCTGCTGTGGCACAGAGCTGAGAGAGGTTTAAGACAAAGCACTCCATGTGGGATTGCACATCTCCTTAGATGTACTCCAATTTTTATTGTCAAACTCCTTGCCAGGCACTCCAGACCATTCACTGGGGTATTTGCTCCTCTTCCTCAGCCTTTCTGAAACTTGGTAGTTTGAAAGGGCCAAAAATATTTGATTAAAAAAAAAAAAAAGTGGTGAGTTCTAATAATTTAAGGAGACAAAAAATAACCCAACCTCTGAAATGTTGCATTTTATTTGAAAGGATTCCTTCTTCATTTTAAGTCATGTAACGACTACAAAAATTCTGAAGTTCCAAATCCACAAGTTCTGAAGTGATTGAAGCAAAGCTAAGGTGCTCTCACTTTCTGACAGGTAACATTCAAACAGTAACACACTGCTGGAAGAGGTGCCTGGTGCATTTGGCAGGAGTTAAGCAGCTAATGTTTTATCAGCTTGGAGTTAATGATGTACACACAATTAGTGCTTCTGCCTGTGTTCTCACAAGATTTTCAATACATCACCCTGGAAATGTGGTCTGATTTGGTGTTGTGAGGGGACTCTGTTAATTCAAGTGCCAGTAAACTTAAGTAAATGTTCTCCCATTATACATGGGAGTGTTTTAATGGCAAGGTAGAGAGAGGCTGAGAAAGGAGACTGCAGGAGTTGGTGGGAAGTGTTCCCTCGGTTCCCTCTGCTTTGTGGCCCCTTCCCTTGAAGGAAGAGGGAGAGAGAATGGAGATAAGCCTCTTCTTAGCCTAAACTCTTCCCAAGGTTCTTCAGATGGGCTGTGGTCATCGCCCTGAGGGGGTGTCCATGCTCCTGTTAAATTCCAACAGTCTCAGATCACATTCAGAAGTGCCTGGGAATGAGGATCAAGCCTGTGAGGTCAATTGCTGCTTTCTTTATGGCACATGCAAATCTTCCTTTAACACTGGTGAGACAGCTGCAAAATGCACACATGATCCTGTAGATGTTCCAGCAGAGTTAATCAGGAACAGAGGGCAAGAGAAAAAGTTGACCATTGCCAAGTTTCCTTGCTATTGTTGGTTTTTTAACTGAAGTTAATTATCTTGTAAGGTTTGTGTTAAAGTTTTATTTGTGGGCACATGGTATAAGTGCATATAAGTGCACTCAGAAGTCTGGATTCTGGTTAAACCATTTTGGGAGGGTCTTAATGGAATATGTGAATGTGTTTTGCAGAAATGTTTTCCTTCCCTACAGGATGGATGAGAACCCAAATCTTAATTCACATGCTGGACCCAACTGCAGATCAGAATGAATGACTGATGAGATTCTGTCCTTATTTACTGAGCTATTTGTTCAGCTATCAGGAGCTTGGTATCCAAAATTAACTGTGCCACTATAATCTCAAAATCACTTGATAAGACAGTAGGAGTCCTGGGAGATATTTCTCTTGCTGAATCACACACTTCTGCAAATTGGTGTTTCTTACGTGCCGTGGTTCTAATTTGACTGGAGTTAAACAGACACAGTGACCCCCACAAGGTATTAGAACATGACAGAGGACTAGTGAGTGAGTTCAAAATGAACACTGGCTGGTATGCTATGCCTGCACCAGCCCAGTGATATGGAAAACCAGCAGATATGATAAGGAATGTGAGCCCTGTCGCCCTGATTTTTTAAGCTTTTCTAAGCCTTCTGATGTTTACATTCTTGTAACGAACTTTCTCACACACTTTCTGTAAATAACTATTGTTTTGCATTCTTTTATAGAAAAAGCAAAATTTGATAGACCGTTGGTTTGTCCAGTGTCATTGGAGAGGTGGCACTGTCACCCTCCAATCCACTGGCACTTTTTGGAAATCTATAAATGTTGGAGTCAGAAAATAAACTTCCCCTTTTTACCTTGGGAACAGCAGTGTGTGCACATCGTGTTATTTCCTGTCCTGTAGTGACAGAGCCCTTTGCTGGAACCTTTGCAGTGGCAAAGCCTTGCTGCAGTCAGATGATTTTGGGGCATGCCTGAAACCCAGGGAATGCAAGTCATGCTCTGCTTGACTCCAGAGATGCTCCCATTAAGTCCTGGGAGAGGGAATGGCAGCCTTTAGCAGATATTGGAGATACATATGGGATTTCTCTTGGCCTCGAGTCATGCATATGCAGCTTCATATGGAGACTGCTGATTCTCTTTGCTCTCAAGCTGCTATACCAGGCAGGCCAAGGACAGAGGGACTGCAGTGCTCCCATGCCTCACTTTGCACTTCTCATTTCTGTTCCCTATTACAGACTTGTGTTACATTTCATGCAGAAGCAAGCACAGACTGCAGGGAGCAATGTGTGTTGTTATTATTTCATAAAACAAGTTGGCTAATGATTTACTGTGAGCAAGCATGACAGCTTCTTAATCTTCTGGGTGGCATCATAGCTAACTTTCCTGCTCTCAGTGCTTCTCAGTGCTCCATTCACTGCTTGGCAATTAGTGCCTGCTCCTCTGAGGTGCTGGGCAACCACAGATCCCATTTAACTCCGTGGAAATTAAGCACAGAACTGCACGGTTCCTCCGTGTGCCTGTCACAACAGCAGTGCAGCATGCCACTTTCAGGGCAGAATAAACAAATGGTGATGTCATAAATGATACAGTCATGGAGTCATTAAGGTTGGAAAAGACCTCTAAGAGCATCGAGTCAAACCATTGGCCTTTAATCACTAATATACATTAATAACTCACCAGGCAACGACAGCGCTTGTGAGGAACTCGTGCTGCCAAACCCATCTGGAGGAGCTTGAAGTGATGTTGTCAGCCAGGACCCCCTGAGCAGATTTTTCCAGGATGAGCACCCAGCTGGCAGGTGACACTGAGCTCTTCATGCCCCCCATGCCAGTAGTGGTGGCAGGGTGGATCAGTGGTGCTCAGGGAGGGGCTGCGGTGCTGGGCTCGTGGCCTTGTCCTTCCCGAGCCCACCAAGCTGGGGCAGCTCTTGAAATCAGCCAGCAAAGAGGGGGAAGCCTCGTGGCAGCTCACGAAGCTGCTCTGGAGCACATTAGCAAGGCAGAACGTATCTCCACGTGTCCATTTCCCCCGGTGTGGAACAGCAGAGCCATTGTCTCACACCTCGCTGTGCTAACAGCTAACGCTCCACTTAGAGAAGCAGGCAATCCTCCTTCCCAGAAGTAGTTGTAACACTGTGAACAAATATCCACAGGGACAAATTTTTTTTTCTCTTTCTTTTTCCCTTTTCCTTTTTTATTCTAGTCTAATCAGAAGCACTGCAGATTCAGCCATCTATAAAAGCGTGCCCCCGAAAGGAATTTGATTTATTTTTGTGAAATGAATGTGTGGCTTTTATTATGCATGGTAGGTATGGTTGGAATCCAAGTAGGAAAATTGTATTTTACACTACAGGCCCTTGGGTAATGAATTAAATGGTAACACCAACGTATCTAACAGTGAAAAATGCCACACTATGGAGACACTTTCAAGAAAGCTGAGTACACAAACTGTGGGAGAAGTGCAGATAAGCTTTTTTCCTATTTGTACCTACATTATTTAGTGATGTTTACTTTTTTTTTCTTTTAAGGAAGGAGGTACCTGTGTTAGAAGAAAAGCTGAATTCTGGGCTGCTTTATCTGTGTAGCACCCTCAGACTCTGCTCCCTTGATTGTCCAGCTCTGGCATCCTCTGGCTGCATCCCAGACACCACAATGTGGAAGGGGGGAAAATGCAGGCTTGGGATTCCTCCTGGAAGAGAGTCAGGATGAAAGAAGGGTATCCAGACCATGAAATCAATATATAGGTAGGTTTTTTTTTAAGGTTGGAAAAGACCTCTAAGAGCATCGAGTCAAACCATTGGCCTTTAATCACTAATATACATTAATAACTCACCAGGCAACGACAGCGCTTGTGAGGAACTCATCTGCTTTATGCCAACACTTCAGTGAAGGTTTGGTTTCTGGTTAGGAGGTTTTTTTGTTTCTTGCTTGGAGAAGTACCAATGCCAAGCCTGGCTGAGCATCCATGCTTTCCTGTTTCCAAAATCCAGTAAGCTTGCAATAGCAGTTTGCATTTTGAGGGGTTAATTTTTCATGAAAGAGTTTAACTTCAACAATTGCAGCTTGGAGCAAACCAGGCTTATCTCTGATCTGATGGTGGTTCAGAGCTTTATCCCAAAATGCCACTTAGCCTGCAACATTTGGGTGCCTGGTCACAGGAGCAGGGTACCAGAGGATGCTGCTTTCAGGAAAGCATCTTCACAGTATTTAAGGGATTACTGACAACATGTGGCTGTCTTTGTATCCATCTGCCAAGGGAAAACTGTCCTCTCCCCTCATTTATTCATCCTTAAGGATGGCTGCATCCTTCTCATTGTCCTCTCCCCTCTTTTGTCCTTCTCATCCTCCAGGATGGCTGCAGCTCATTATAACTGCTTTATTATAATAGTTTATATTCCATGTCCCTCTGTTTGTGTGTTGGCTATGGCAACCTGGGTTGGTGCTATCCTCCAAAGTGCCACTTGGTTATTAATCATTACTATCCTACAGCAGAAAATACAAAAGTTTTAGCACTAGGGTCATACAACAGGTTATTTAATACAGTGCATTCAGGTAGGTCTTTGTTTCTCTCTCCAGCACTGGGGACTGGGAAGAGGGACAGATGCAGATTAAATTACACTTTCTAAATTGTATCTTTTCACATTAATAAGAAAATTAACTTCAGGAACTGAATAAATAAAGAGCAGGTAAGGAATCAGTGGGAGCTGAGACTGCACCATGAGACATTGGACTTGAGACTCGCTGTGTAAATAAGAGAATTACTGGCAGAATCCTCCACTTTTCCTCTCATTCCCATAATCTTCACACTCAGCCTGAGTGTGGAAAGGGGAATGAACCAGGATTTCCCATCATTGTCCTTTTCTATCCACCTGCTTTCCAGGGAGCTCTGAAATAAATCATAGGCAGAATTTTACATGCCAGTTGTAACAACCTGTGGGCAATCCTGCCTTCACCAGCGTGGACTTAGTGGGAACTTTTGGATTCCCTCTTATTAAAAACAGCAATGGACTTTCCAAACATGTCTGCTCTTCCAGGATTATTAAGAATACATCACAGCCCCAGCACTTATTAACCATACAGTGCCTTTCATCCAGGAAGCTCAAAGAGAGAAAATCCTAGCCTACATCCAAGTTTAATGTCTCTCTTCAAATATATGTATTTTACCTGTGTTGGCAGTGGAATATCAACAGACCTGGCTTGATTGTTATTTCTATTCAAATCCAAAGAAAAATCATAATTTTTTATTGCAGTAAATGTTAAGGGATTTTTTAAAAATAAATGTTCAATATTTATTGAAGGGACATTTTCGAATCTTAATCTTGATTGCAAACTCAGTATTTTAAATTTTTATTCCATTTTCAGGTTTGTTTTGGTAGGAGATCAGAGAACCTGGCATTATTTAAAAACAATTTTGTATTTCTACTTTCCAGGGCAATAGTTATGCTTCAGTAAATTCTTTTTAATCTGATTTACCAATTACAGTAAAATATTGCAAGATATCTAATCACAAACAGAGGGGGCATTTAAAAAAGAAATATTTAATTTCTCAGAAACCCAAATGCTTTCAGTTATCTCAAAATAGACTCAGAAAGCTGTGTCAGTATTTTACAGAAAATGAAGAACAGGAGTCTGCTAATTCTTAATTTATTTAGTTTTTAATCCCTGGATTTCTGCCTGGATGTTGTTTCCTGTGAAGCATCCTCATCTCCCCCCTCATTTGGTAGATATTTCAATGCAGAAAATGGGAAGTGGCACAGGGATTTCAATGCAAATGGGACAAAAATGTGTGGTGGCATCTCTGCCTCGAAGTTATGGGTGTGTGTGCCTGTGTGTGTCCCAAAAATTATGGGAGGGAAAACGAAAGGGGAGCATTTCTTTTGCACAAAGAAGTTGACTTTCTCTCTGGAAAGCATTCTCACAAAAATATTAATTTTGTCAGGTAGCCAACGTTCTGTCAGAACAGTTTGGATCCTACGTCTTTTAATTAGCCCTAGTGCTAATGAAAGTCCAGCTCTGTAATTGGTGGAATGTGAGACAGGGAACAATCCCAGTCCCAGCCTGAGAGTTTGTGATGCTGAGGGGACGTGGTTTCATTTTCTGAACTCTGAACATGAGTTCAATACAGCTATTGACAAGAAGAAAACTGCTACTTGTAAATGCTTGCAGATTGAAGCTTTAAATTTGAAAATTGAACAGAAATCATTTGGAAACAATAAGGTGCTATTTTTACAGCCATTTCCTAGAAATGATCAAGTCTCAATGTTTAGAATTTTTAAAAATAATTTCTTATGACCATGCAGAAATGATTACTTGGGTTATGGTGATCTGGGAATGATTTTTTTCTGGAGCTTAAGCCAGAGGCATTGGAAATGAAAGACTTGACAGTGCAGCCATACTCCATGGGTGGATTTTTTTGGGACAGGATTTGCTAAGGCCTAAGGTAAACCTTATATAAGAGCACCAACAGACCCCTAGAATTTAGCTTGGTAGCTCCCCATATTAAGTCCTAATGTATTATTGCTCATTAATGAGTTATCCCCTTGTCTATGGAGCAAGAAATTAGGTCATTTCCTTCATTAATAATTGGACAAGATGTAACACATTTAAAGTCATTTTGCTGAGTTCATCCCACATTTTAAATCCACACTTTCAGAGCTTGCAACTGACCTGGCCATTAAGCTCTGCTAATATTTGTTGTTCCCACTGTGCCAGGGGAGGAGGGATTGAGGACACAGAGATGAGTGCAGGGCAATCTATCCATTTTCAGTATTGCCACCAAAGCTTGGAGAAAGGTTTTGCAGATAAATTTATTGTGAAATGAAGCTTTTTCCCCTCTGCTTCAGCCAAAAAAGTGGAGGGAAAAAACACATTACACATTATCTCTGATAATCCTGGTATTGTCCTTGCTTATGGTTATTTCTTCTTTTCTCCTTTACAAAATCCGAGCTTTATCAGAAGGTTTTGTAAGCAAGGGATGCTATTTTAGGAAGTGTTGGTGAGTCTGCCTCATGCTCAAACAGCTGCTTAATGCTTTAGCTTGTCATCACACACTGAACAAACTCTAATGCTGAGCAAATCGTTGTTATCTGATTACCTTCATTGCTTATCTGCATGATAATTTGGGAATAATTTAAATATGATAACCATTTAATCAACAATCATATATAACATGAATATGATGTTTCCTAATTTTGTTTTCATGTACAAGTCACATGCAATGTCTCCTACAAATGTGAAGATTAATTATACATTAATTAATAGCTGTTTATAACAAAGGTCATCAAATTAGTTTCTGTGACCTCATTACCATGTTGCATGCAATCTAATTAACTGATTCAAAGGTTGTTTCAAATGCCTACTAGAATGTTAAAGTGTCTGATTCTCTATATAGGTACATCTGACATTTTTCAGGAAATGGAGACAGATAAAGGGAATTTACTTAAAAAACCTCACAATATTCTCCTTAGGTAACAGCAACTAGGATTCAGGTACTGAGCATATTTCCCTGAAAAAAAAACTAAAATAAAGTCCACTTTTTTTGTTTGCTTGCTTTTGGTTTTTTTTTTTGGGGGGGGGGGGGTTTGTTGTTGTTGTTGTTGTTGTGTTGGGGTTATTTTGTTTGTTCGGGTTTTTTGTTTTGTTATTTTAGGAGTTTGGAACTGTCTCTATTCCTCCTTGAATTTTCCTAGGTAATCATGCATTTAACTACGAGTGCATGAATAAAATAACTTAATGAATGAAAAAAAAATCGCAGCATGCAACTCACAGAAGAGCAATAGTGAAGTGACACTGCTGAAAAACGGGGTTTTGAAGGAGAAGGAGTTACTTAAATGCAGACAGCACCCAGTGGAGTAATAACACCTGGGCTCAAGCCTGCTCCAGAAAGGAAGTCTGTGATGGCTGCACTGCACAGATGATACTGGCACCAGTTCTGGCGCAGGTGGGGGTTTTCTTCCTCATTTTGTGCTCTTTTTGGCTTTTCTTCAGGGGTCATTTTTTTTAGTCTTTTTGGAAGGTTGAAATCTTAAAGTGCTTGGAAAAAAAAAATCAGAGCATGGCTGAAAATCTGGATGGGGAGAGGATTTTTTTTTTTTTTCATTCCAGCTCCTTACTTATCTGCATTCAGCCACAGCATATTAACATATTTATGCGAGGAAATTCATATTAATAGTGCTCAGCTTATCTGCCAGGAGCAAAAAGCAAATGGATGCAGAATATAAAGGAGCAACACTGGTTGTAGGATTCAGACCCATGTGCCTAAGAAGGGAACAACACAGCATATTCTTATATCTGTTAGGGTTGGTATATCAATGAGAGGAGAATTTAGCCCTTGCAGTTAAATTTTATAGCAAGCATTAGAGCTACCTTGGAAGGAGCCTGTTTAAATATTAAAAAGCATTGCACAAAACTAGATTATTTGGCATTCTCATGCTCATGAGTTTTAGGGGTTTTTTTTAATAAGGTAATTGGAATTGATTGCTTGATTATAGTTTTTTGTTAGAAGAATCTTTTTCCCTGATAAATAAAAATTAATGCATCCCTGAGATATTTAATCTTTTTTTTTTTTTAAACCCTTTCTGATAAAATCTCACTAGTTTGTCAATACTCTTAATGGTTTGCAGGAAATAAGGAAGGAGGTGCTCTCACAGGAAGATAAACTCCCCAAGCCTCCATCCAGGGGATAAAAGAAGCACTCCCATATGCTGCTGCTGTGCAGTCTCAGTGCAGATCAATACCCTGATCACAGCAGTGCTGGTAATTACTGAGCCTTTCCTCTGGGAGCTGAGCGTCCTCTGCTCCCATGGAATCAGCACAGCTCCAGCTGTGAGCTGAGTCTTCCATCAGGAGAAGCTTTGAGTCTTCCATCAGGAGCCTTTGGAGCACTGAAAAGCAGGCAAAGAGACAAAACACAGCCACTGTTCTATGGAGCTTCTCTTGTTTCCTCCTGTTTCCTTTTACACACCTTTGCTAGAGCTGGAGTGCACCAGTCTCCTTCTCTGAAGCTAATCAATGCAGAGACCTTGTAAAAATAACCCTTTTTTTCTTTTTTTTAAATCTTAAATCTGAGGTTCCTGCATAATGCTTTTTAAAAGAAGGAAAAATAGCTCCCCTCACCTTTTTGTCTCTTTTTGAAGTGTTTTGAGAAAAGTAGATTTTTTTTCCCTGAAAAATCTGAAGGCTTACAGTTTAGGAGGCATTTGGCCTTGCATGAAAAGCAAAATGGCATTTTCATTTTAATGTCTGTATTCAGAAACATAATTTTTTGCACTATAAAAAAAACCACTGGATGTCCATGGGGGACCACAATATTGATATGGTGGAAGATTCTATGTTTCCATGTTGCTTTATCATGATTCAGAATATTTTGAGTCACTTGTTTCACTGGATTGGGTTTTGTTTTCTTTTGGTTTTGTTTTAGGAAAGTGAAATTAGAAAAACTTTGATCAGCTCTGTCACAAAAGAAATTACTCCATGTGGCAAATATCCCTATCACACTCTCGGGGGTCATGTAGTGGTCTGTAGGATTTCTCATCCACCATGGAAATCTGTTTTCTTTCCAACTTCCATGCTTTGCATTCCAGACACTCCAGAGCTGGGGCTCCAATGCTGGGTTTGTTCTGAGAAGTAGCCATGATCTCTTCCAGAGCTATAAAAACAAATCTGATACAGTACTCTTAACAACCTGTAAGTCCAAATATTTAGTTGAGGTTGGCAAGATTTTCTCCCCTAGGGGAAAAATTAGTTTGTTAAACTGGCAACTGCTGGAAGCAGTGAAGTATTCTGATATGTAGAGCCAGAACTGAATGAAAACTATTGTAGATGGTTTCTGATGGTTTCTTTGTCATGCTGTTTGATCAAAAGAAGAAGAAAGTGTAGCAGAACCAATATTTTCAAATGTTTTCAGAAACCCTATTAGTTGGGTTTGATGTAAAGGCAGAAAATATGAATTAAAGACACAGGATCTAATTTTGAGTAAAGAATGTCTTCCAAAATCAGCAGGAGACAAATCTGAAACGTCTGAGAGGTTTAGTTTTCCATAAGATCCCAGAATTATCTGATGTTAATCACAATTCCCTTAAACCTGCTTACTTCGGAATAGGACTGCATGTCCCAGATGCTTTGTCTTCCTCTTGAATCTGAGCAGAAATAAACAGCCTAAGGACAGATCATACACAAGTGTGAGAAGAGGTTTCTTTCTCTCTGAAAAATGAGACACAGAACTGTGTAACAAAATGGAGAAAACTGCTTCTTGACTGGAAGGTCCTTCCCACTCCATCCTTGCATCCCTGCACATCTCTGCACAGCCATTCCTCCCTAGGTTTGACAGAGATCTTTTACATTGCAGGTAAAGGGGCTTTGAAAAATTCACAGGGTGTCAAAAATTTTTAGATTCTAATTCTATTTTAAGGAAGGAAATGTTTAGGGTTTGTTTTTTTTTTTTCCTAGAAGGTAATAAATATATAATCACTATTTAATGTCTTTCTGAGGGCTTCAACACATCATTCTTTATGATTTTTTTTTTACCACTATCTATGCTTAGGAGCACCTTGAGGAAGTCAGTGAGTGCTGCATTTCATGGGGAACTTTGAAAACTCAGCCATTCATGCTTTTTAAAACAAACCTGGGAAGCATTTGGGTGACCAAGGAACCTTAGTGGGAGCCTACTTCCATTAACACTTAAGTTATTAGTAGGGAAACCAGTTGGAATATTTTTTCAATATTGGATCCCTGGCTTTTCTCTTCTCCTTTATAGTGTTAGGGGCCATTTTGGGTAAGATGGATAGTGAAGCTTCATAAACACAACTCTCCATTGACTCTGCTTTGTGCAAGAGAGCTTTGGGCAAGAATTAAAGTCCTTAATGGACATTTAATGGTGGATGAAATGAGCTTTCTCCTTATTAGCACAGTGGCTTCTTAGAGGCTGGTCACCCTCAGTAAAGTGCTCCCCTGCCTCACCTCCCAGGCTGCTGGAAACCCCAGCTCCCATGGATTAACTCAGATTCCCTCACTGAGCACTCTTACAGGAAAACTTCTTACAGGAGAACCACAGGTATTGTCTTCCTGAGATTTGGGTGTAATTTGCTATTTCACTGAGATTATCACATTCTCCCCTTTGATGTCTCTTTACAGGGAGTCTTTAATGCCCTCCCTCCATTGCCATGAGTCAAAGTTAAAAAAAAAAAAAGAGTTCTCAGAGTTCTTTGTATTTTTCTGCTCTGTCATTATGCCATATGTGTGGTGCTGAATTTTTAGGGTGGCTTTTCCTGACCAGAATGCAACTATGACATTTTTGGGTCTCCTTTGGCTTGGGGCTGAGGTGAAGGAGATCAGAATGGGACACAGAGTTCCTCTAAATTTCTGTGTTAATTGGGATTTCAGTGGTGTTGATTTTTGCATGAAATGGAGGCAGTGACTGACGTATAAGAAAAACCCTTGGGGAAAGAAAGGTCAGAACCTTAAAATGGTTTGGGTTTTATAGATCCATCACCTACAGCCCCTCTGCCCTGGGCAGGGACATTTTCCACTGGACAAGATTGTTCAAAACCTCATCAAACCTGGCCTTGAACACTTCCAGGGAATCTGCAAGACTCTTGTGACACACAGGGGGAATGAGCTACTGCCATGGAAATTCCTATTCATGTGTGCACATTTCCAAAGCTGCAGACAGCCAAGTCCATCTCCAGCAGGTAGAGAAGAGGTGTCTGGCTGTGAAACCAGCAGGATTTCATGGACCTGGATCCTGTTTCCAGCTCTGCTCCACGTTTTCTCTGCATGTGCTCATTGCTGGACCAGCCACTCGACTTTCCATGGCTCACAGCTGTCCTGGCCAAGGCTGTTTATCAGCTCCTACAAAGCTGCATCTAATCTGCACTTGAATACTTACAGGTTTTCTCCCTTGTTTGACAGAGGTAAAATATTATGAACTGTGAGGGGTTTGGCAACTGCAGTGCAGGCTGACACAAAATATCCTAGCAGCAATTCACATAAAATAAGGTAGCTAGAGATTAGTGTATATGGTTGTATGAATATAGTTGCAGGTCCTTATTTGAGGGTTTAAATATAGGATGTGAAAAATCTTATTTTTGCCAGCATGGAAAATACCTTCTTATGCATTGTGGAAATTTTTAGCACCACCTGCTGTAACTGGAATTTCAGCCATGGGTTTCAATTGATCTGGATTTTTCCTCAGTTTTTTTCACTGGAGACAAAAAATTGCAGATATGTAGATGATATTGGGCAGTAGCCTGTGTTGCACACTCAGCAAAAATATTTGTAGCTATGGCATAACTCACAGTTACAGCTTGGAGCCAGAGACAGACTCTGAGTAAGTCTTGTGAAAGAAGCCAACAATTCTCCTCCTCTCAGACTGAAATTTCTGCAGCAGCCTTGACATAGGGATTATAAATGATGCAAAAAGCAAAATATTTGTTAAACCTAAGGAGAATATTGGAGGTTTTCTGTCTCTCTCATTTTTAAGTGACAATCCTGGCAGAGACACCCAACAGCTTCTCTCATTTTAGGAAGGTAGCCTGGTTTATAAGTAATTGATCTGTGTTAACAAGTCCAAGCTTGGAGGAGTTCACCAAGGTGTTTGTTTGCCATCATCACCTGGAGCCCAGGGTATAAAGACTTTTTTCCTGCAGTGAGACACAGAATATGTCATGTTCCTTGCCTGCCTCCCTCTCTCACTATGCTTGCACTGCTGAGGCTGGAGCAGGCAGGGACAAGGTCACCCCACAGACAAGGCATACTTTTTGCTTAAAAAGTCCAGAATTTATTTATTTTGCTGAATATCAATTTTTTTTTTTAATTCATCCCAGAACTGGGATTATTATTATAAGTGAGACCATGGAGACATGAAGTCAGCAGAGGAGAGCAGGAATGGAGCTGGTGGGAAGCATGGGGGGTCCTTTGGCTGATGGACTGGAGAAGACACTGGTGGGGCTGAAGTGATCCCACCAGCTCACAGACAGGGGACATGAGGGTCTCCCTTGAGTCCAAGAGTGACAAGAATGGGAATCCTGGAAGTGGATGGCAGTGTTACCTGAAACTCTGGAAGAGCCAAGCACGCAGAAAGGTGGGGAGGAGTCGCCCATCACTGCTGGGTGATGGTGGAAGGGACCTCAGTGGGAACTGGGCATCTTTGCAAAGTTACAGCAGCTGAGATGGGAGGTAAGGGGATGGTTGTAGGGGATTTCTGTGCTTTGAGCAGAAGGAAAAGAGCAAGTATCAGAAAAAAGCTGTGTGAGAGGAAGCCACAGGCTTTGGGTAAGACACGCGTGCACAGTGCAAGGTACCTGTGGTTTATTTACCTTGGAAGGGAAGGCTCACAGCACTTTTCCCTACTGAGAAAGTTAAACACCATGAGTGTTAAGTACAGAGCTCCAGGAGGCACAGGAACTAGCAGGAGTTAAAGCTTGGCTCTTCCCCTTCCTGAGGCTGATGTAGCTCTTCCCCCCCCCATGTCTGCCTCTGCATTCCCTCTGCCAGAGGCAATGGAGGGCAAGATATTGTGAGGGGGAGGTCAAGGCAGGAACTGCTCCATTCACCAAGCTGGGCACCCATCCATCCTCCAGCCTTCCCTGTGCCTCTCCATGGAGCTGCCAGGGATCACCTGCCCCTGGAGCATCCCCCCCTGTGGCGATGGAGAGCAGATCCTGTGCTGCCACATCAAAGTCTGTTTGCTCATTTCAAAAGGCTTCGGGCTCAATATGGAGCTATACAACACTTAGGTGTTGTCTGGCAACTTCCTCCTGCTGTGACAGGGTGACAGCAGGTTTGGACTTTCATCTCCAGGCCTTCCTTTGTCTCCTGGATGAATTGGGAGCTGGCCTGAGACAACAAGAGAGTCGCCGGTCAGGGAGATGCTCCGAGGCGTTGCATTTGCATTCTCTCCACACTTGCTGTGACGTGGGGGGCTGCATGCAAAACCTCCCAGCCTGTGTAATAGAGATGCTTTCCTGTGTTCCTGACATAAATTTCCATTTCTCATATTCTGCTAAGCCACACTCCAGTGAAGTACTTTTTTTTTTTTTTACAAAAAAAAAAGAAAAAAAAAAAAAAAAGAAAAAAAATATATCGCTCAGCAAATCATTGGGAAGCTCTAAAAACAAGAAAAAATATCTCCATTTTGACCTCTCAATCAGCACACATGAGAAGGGCATCCACCATGATCACTGGAGTTCATAAACGACCTTATGAGACTGCTGGAGATAACTCCCTGAAATTATATTAATTTCTTCTTTAACACTGTTATTTTCTTCTGTGTCATATGAAAGATGATTAAACGAAGGTCACCTAAGGTCAAAACATCTCTTCAGCAGTTTTTAGCCCATTTCCACACACATGCTCTGTGAGCAGGGGTTATAAACATGACACCAATTTCAATTACATCTAGTGATGCCTAGGAAATAATGAGCTGATTTATGAGGGCTGTACACTGGGCTGGAACTCATTTATTGGGTCGTGGACTCTCCAGGAGGATCAGTGCACTGCATCCTTTGGAAATGTGCACCATTTCAGGGTATCAGCAGGGATGCAGGATTTATAATGTTACTATACTATGACTTCTGTGATGTCCAATTAATCAATCCCTTCAGTGATGTAACTCTGCTTATTTATGAACAGGAGGTCCACATTTTAGGAAGAGCTCTCCTTTTTCTGGAGGTTATTTGCCACTTTCATTTGTGAAAGCAGCAGAACCAAAGAAGAGCCAGCTTTTCTTTGGAATAAACTAGGTATTTTCTTTATTGATAATTCAAATTATTAGATTTATTTTGATATATATCCTTTGAAGAACAAACAATAGGGCTATTCAAATAACCATCTAGTTTATGGAGGGCATATTTTCACCTTATATTAGTCGTCTTAGCTGCAGAGTTTTAATTTATCACAGCAGAAGATCTGCACAGTCATTTCTGAATTCATAAAACAAAAAATAGGCCCTGCAAAACTAAGCTAGAGATTGGAAATGTATTTGCTTCTAAGCTCTCTAGTATTTTTATTGTGGGAGAATATACAAAATACATCTCTTTATAGATTTAAAATGCCATGTTTAAAAAAAAATTAAAAGGCATCAGGGAAAAAAAAAAAAAACAAAAAACAAGAAGGGGTGAGAAAGGGAGCAGCCTAAAATTTTATAGCAAATTTCAAGAATGCTTCAGGTAGTCATTAAAGGTGAATTAAAGGTGAGCCTCTACCAGTTGAGATGAAAAAAGGCTGTAATTCTTAGACAGAAAAAAACAAGCAGGGGAAATGAGAACATCTTCAAATAAATAATTAATAATAAATAAATGAATGGATAAATAAATAAGTTCTGAAATCTTAGCAGATTTATCCCGCTGAGATGCAATGTGTCATTTTGCCTACAGCGTTTCAGAACTCGCCTCAGTAATTATGTTTTTGCATATTGCATTCACTATTTTGCATTATTGCATTCACTATTTAAACCCCTCATTTTTAAAATACAAAAAAAAAAAAAAAAAAAGAAAACAAATCCAGCAAATAATTGCCTGATAGAGCAGTTGCCTATCTGAGAGTACATAATTAGCCCCTTCCCTCAACAACTGCTACCAGCTCTTGTCAGAGACAGGAGAGGAGAAGGTGCTTCAAAGGCTTGCTCTTATGCTTCATGGATTTTATAATAGATTGGAAAAAAAATAGAAAATGATGATATTATTAATACCACCATGTCCCCAGAGAAGGGACTGAAGAGCTCTGCCACCAATCCTCCTGTGCTGACAGCTTAAAACGGTCCTTGTAAGTATAAATCATAATTAATAAAAATGACAAGAAAACACTGTGTCTGAGCCTTCCCATTAAAAAGGGAAGTAATTGTGTCCCAATAGCCCTGTGTAATGCTGTGGAGGTGTTGGGCACAGGAGGAGAGCCCAGAAAGCGTCCCTGTCACATCCCTCCCCATTCCCAGCGACGCTCCCACTGCGAATGCCAGCAGTGGATTTGGCTCGCTGGTTTTCACTTAGTGAAAGTCAGGAGCAATTATCACCCATGAAGACAAAGGGATGTTGATTAATAGAAAAGAAAATGGTAAGTGTTTTCTCTGGTAATTTACTTTCAGAGAGGTTGGGATGCAAGGAGAGCCCGCAGGAAGGGGAAGAGCTGGTGCTCCCTGCTCGGAGATCCCTCATGATGTTTGGCACCTCTACCTTTTCCTGCTGGCTTCAGTAGTTTCTCCAAGTTCATCTACATTCAAAGCACTAGTCTGGGTGAACAACTGTAATAAGAGAGAGGGCTAAGCTAGGAGACATCACGCTGAGGGGCTCAGATTACTTGTTTCTCTTCCAGCAAGGATTTAATGCACACTTACAGCCCAAAACTGGGCTGCCCAAGAAAAAACTATTGCTGTTGCCATGGATTTAACACAGATTTTTGTCAGAATTCATACTAAACCAATGTTTAATATTGTAAAACCTGCACTGAGTTGTTCATTACTCAGCTGTGATGTGCTTTCTTCCCCTTTGAAATGTTTCACCAGTTGCTTCCCATTGCTGCCACCAGCGCTGGATTTCTGCTAGACAACAAGATCCCTCTCCAGAGACAGGGGTGCTGCAGCTCAGGTATCTAATTGCTATTGATGGAGATGTATCACACTAACCCCCAAAACCCCCCCAAAAAACAACAAAAACCCAACAAACCCCCCAGAAAAACAAACAACCCCCCACAAAAAAAATCGTACCGAGACAGAGTTTTTGTTCAGCCATGTGTCCTTGCTCCCATCAAGCAATGCAATACAATACAGTATTTATACAATAAAGTATTTAATATCCAGCATGCTTATGGTTTTGTTGTGCTTCCTGCTTCAAAACAGTATTACTTCATGAAAAAGGAAATCCAGTGGGCTGTCCTGGGAGTCGACTCAGGGGAAGAGTGCATTGCTGAGTTTTTCCAGTCAAAATGCCACACAAAGGTAACCCAGAATTGTCATTTCATTTCTGACTCTAAGGCTGACATTTCACAAGTCTTGCCTCAAACCAAACACAGAGATGACCCAGAGAGTGTGATCCTGAATGTTTTTCCCCTCTGTTTTCTACCAGGCATGTCTCAAAATTAAAATGTCAGTCTCTTAGTAATCATGGGTGTGTTCTTGCCAAAAGGGAATAATGGGATAAGTGCTTGGCATCTTCAGGGCTGCTGGACACACTTAAGGAGGTGGATGTGGAGATGCACCCTCACCTCCTGACCTCACCCTGGTCATTCCCTGACTTGAGGGAAGGAAGAAGAAGCTGGGAAGTGTGGTTCTGCCAGGTCCCTGCCCTCTCAGAGGCTCCCTGGTGCTGTTAGGAGATGGGCAGGGACGTGATTCGGGGTCCAGCAGCTTCCCCACCCCTGCAGAGGGAAGGACGTGTCTAAGCCCAACCCTGGACACTCCCTGCTCCAGATGTCCCAGGAGCTGCTTTTGCCCAGTGTTTCTATTTAAAAGACATTTCCAACAAGCTTAGCATTGCCAAGATAAAACTAGTTACAGGATTCTTTTCCCCTCACACCCACACGCAATGTTTTCATCTGAAGGTCATTGCAGGGATTTAATGGTGCTTGATGGGGTTTTTTCATGAATGTGGAACCAATCTGATCTCAGTGCTTGCTTTTGTGTTGCTGGGCCATCTCGTCATGTGGCACTGAGATAAGTTTGGCATCAGCAAAAGCAGGGGATTTCTATTCTGTCAGACAACCCATTTTCCTTTCTTCTTTTGTTTCCCATAAAATCCTGTTAGGGCAGAGCCGAGTTCTTTAAGCAGGCTGCAAATTCATTGAATCAACAGTGTTTGTGCTCAGCTTTTCTTCCTCACACTCCATTAGGAGGTGAAACACTTGCAGCAGAAAGTTTGGCGCATGGCAAGACAGCAGAACACTGAGATTTTATAACCAAAACTAATCTGTGGACATAACTCCTGATGATCTTTGAAGTTTATTGAATGGGAGGCTGTGTTGAAGCCAGCATGGAGCTGATACCAAAGCCCAAGGATTGTTTTGCATATATTCTCTTGTGCCAAATAATTTCATTATAAAGAAATTTTAGTATATATATACACATACACACATATAAAAAAATAACTGTTTTATCCTTCAGTCTAATAGCAAACTATTACCTACAAGATCCATGAGATCCATGTTGAAGACCAAGCTGCATCACAGCACTGATGATGTGTGATCCCCAGTGATATTTTACTGTGTCTACATACAGAATTGACCAAACACTCCATCTTCCAAAAGAGATGCTGTTGTAGATTCAGCCAATTTTCTCAGAGCTTTTATCACAGAAAGAACTGTTTCAGCAGAATCACCCTATAAATACCATGGTCTTGTTCCTCCATAATAGTTTTTTTTTTCCATGCAACCATCTTTATAAGCAACTTGGAAATATCTCCCATTAGTTACCAATAAAAACAACCATCCCTGGCAACTTTGACTGCTCAAGTAATGTCTGACTGCTCCATCTGTACAAAAGATGCTGTCCAGACCTCCTGATGATACACAGAGCTTGCCCTGCTTGTAATGGCAAATCATTGGCTGTATGAAAGAGACAAAATTAAATCTTAAAAAACTCTAGTTCTATAAGGGGGAAAAAAAATCAAGAGAGGGGTTTATATTTTTCTTTTTTTGCTCTCTGGTCTCTGAGGTGTCATCTGGCTTTCTCCTGACAATGCCTTGTGGGGATACCCCGTGCTGCTGGGGGAGACTATGGGCACAAGGGTCTCTGCGTGATACATTCGGTGTTTTCTCTTTTTTCCCTATTTTACCACTTAACCTAAGGGCACTGTCTCACAGGATAACCCAGAGAATTCTCACCAACTTTACTATAGTCCGCAGAGCTTTTTAAGAGGTGAAACAGAGTTTATTGCTTGAATCACAGAAGTTATATGTCACTGTTATGCAACTGTATCAATCACCTCCTTTCAAAGACTCTCCAGAGAAAAATTGAAGCCATCATCCTCATTAATGAGGTAAATGCCCTTGGGACAGCTGATGGTTGAAATATGGAGTGTTATTTGTCCTGCCTCCTCTGGACATTGTGCTTCACTGTGCTGATGTGAGTTGTAGGTACAAATAAACACAATCAGAGGCAACCTCATACTATAACTTCTCAAACCTCTTAAAAATGAAAGCTCTCCCATTTGAGGAAAGCTTTTAATTGCTCTAGGGTCTGTCTATCACTTGCTCCATCCACCAGTCCTGAGCTGTCAACCATTTTGAATTGCCTTGTCTATATGCTCTGGGACTTGGTAAGAGAAAAAACTGTGTTTGCTATCATTATATAAGATTTTGACATCATTTAAAGCCTGTTTTTCTCTCCTTGTCATTTAAACCTTTACCTAAGAGCTGCCTCACAAGTTTCATAAGTCTTGAAGCATTTCTACAGAATAATAAATTCATGTGTCAAGTACAAATACCCAGGTTTAACAAGTTCAATCTCTCTAATATGAGGTAAAGGAGAAAAGAAGGGAAGAAATGAAAACAGAACACCCAACCTAAGCATTTTCCCTGTAAGAGGCATCCACTACCAGCACTCAGGTGTGGTATTTTTGGGGTCCCTCATGGCAGGAAGGAAATGAATCTGACTCTATGTTCTTAGAAGGCAAATTTATCATTTTATGATATATATGATATTAAAGAATACTATATTAAACTGTACTAAAACTCTGCTAAAGACTAAAGAAAGGGTATGTACAGAAGACTTACCAAGATACTAATGAATTTTGTGACTCTCTCCAGAGTCCCAACACAGCTGTACCATGATTGGTCATTAAGTCAAAACAATTTACATGTTGGATAAACAATATCTAAACTACATTCTAAAGCAGCAAAACACAGGAGAAGTAAATTAGATAACTATTGTTTTCATTTTTTCTCTGAGGCTTCTCAGCTTCCCAGGAGAGAAATCCAGGGCAAAGAGGATTTTTCAGAAAATATGACAGTGACACTCAGGTGAAAAGGTAATTATCTCCACCTAACACTATGGTAGAATCTAGCCCTTATATTCACATTTAAAAACTAGCAATGAACAAATCTCTCTGCTTAATGACTCACATGCAATTTGAAATGGAAATAGAATAATATGTTTGAAGTCTGTATTATGCATTTAAATAGATTAAAGAGAGACTAAACAGTTAGTGATAATATGTGTGTGCATTAATGCAGGAGAGAATCAAGTCTTTCAAGTCTTTTAGATTGCTGAGAGGCCTCCCTGATTTAAAACTGGGAGGAGAGCTGGCTCACTAAAGGATTAAAATGCATTATCCTACAGGGTAAATTAATATTTCTAATGCACCAGGATATTTTTGATCCTCAGATGAAAGTTTTGCAGGCTGAGATAAGTAGATTGTTTTGGATATCTGAAGAATTAAAAGAGATTTGTCCTCCAAAACAGAAAATGAAGCAGGAAGATGTGCTGATTAACACCAGAGGTAGTGTTTCACTCTCATACAGGCACTGGTGGTGGTATCAGGGATGGGGCAGGTGTCTCCAGAGCTGCAGTAACTCTGGAGCACACAACTGGGATGTGTGGGATGGCTTCTTCCCACCCTGAAGTGGTGGCAGGAACAAACTCTGCCTGGCTTGCATCAGAGAAGTCCTGACTGAAGCAATATGGTAATTATTTACTGCACAGAGCTCTTCAGCAAGGGTTCTGCTATAAATATTTAGTTGTAACACTGCTGATTCTTTCCCTGGCTACAGCGCTGCAAACTGTAGTTAAATCTTTTGTTATTATATTTCCCCTCTCCTGAGAGCTGCCCAGAATAACTCAAAGCAGGTCTTTGCAATGAAATGCTTGTTCCACTACCTAAGAGGAATACCATAACATTTATGCTGAGTGGATGAGGAAGTCAGGTTCTGAAAATCAACCTGAGGGCTGCAGGCAGGAGAAAACACACACTTTTCAGCTTTGGGAAATGAGTAAGTTGAACTTGCAAAAGGCCTGATCTTTCTCAAACTGCAAAAAATACACAAAAACCACCTTCATTTTAAGAATTCTGCTTGAACTTCAGCTCAATATTTTTAAGATGTCTGCACCCATACCTCAGTGAAATGAGACTTCAGTGTGCCAGTGGCAGACCCCTGGGGTGCACTAAGAGTTTAGCTGAGCAGACGTTGGTGCTGGAAGACTTGGAAGAGCTGGATTGCTTGGGAGGGTGGCTAAGCAACAGCTTGGTTTCTGGAGCTGTCATGTCACACAGCAAGTGGGTTTTCCCTCCAGAAGATTTTTAGGCAGTGGGATCAGGCCATTTCTGGCTAACTGGTAATGCACTCTGCTCAACAGTGTCAAAACCTGGAGAAATATTTTCAAAAATAGGATGAGTTTCACAGGCTGAGGAAGCTGCTATAAAGAAGGCAAAAACCCAAGGAAGGAGCTTCTCCCATGTGCTAATTTAAAACCCTTCTGTAAATGGATGATAATTTCTACATTAAATATACATGTACCTACTCTTAATCTGTTTGATAAATAATTTAGTGCTATAATGCTGTTGAAAAAAAACCCAGGGCACTGAGCATGGATTTGGTAGTGCACTGTATATTGTGTACACCTTCACCCCTCTGTGTACACCAAGCCATCTTTCTTTTCTATTTTTCACCTTTTAATTTTCCTGTTTTAAAAGGAAGGAAAAGTGAAGGTAAGGTCAGGTTGGATGGGGCTTTGAGCATTCTGGTCTCATGGAAGGTGTCCCTGCCCGTTGCAGGGAGGTTGCAATGAGATGATCTTGCAAGGCCCCTTCCAACACAAACCGTTCTGGTGACAAGGGCAAAATGGAATTTCTCTGCCGGTGGTTTGGGGCAGGAGAAATCGTGATGCAAATCAAACTTTATTGTCCTGTATCAAACATCCTTTTTTATGGGAGAGCTCATTCTGCTGAGGAACTAAATCATCACATGAGAGGATGAGGGCAGTGTCAATATTAGTCTATGTTTTTAAGCCAAATTGAACTACAATCCTCATTCAGGAGAGAGGTCTGTTGGAAACCACCTTTCTGAGGATGGGGATCACTGTCTATTGAAGTGTCCTGCTCTGAAGGAGGGTTACATAAACCAGGGCAGGTTCCAGAAGACTTTTAAGGACATATAATAGCTTGGCTTTCACCCTGGCACAAAGAGATTTACCTCTTGTCCTAGACATGGCAAATTTCAAGTGGTAGCAGCCAGAGATGCTGTGCTAGGATTTGGTCAGGCCTGTAAACACCCAGCCCTCAAAAAACTGCCTGAAATTGATAGAATTGGACCAGGCATGTTTTGACATCAGAGAGCTGACCCTGGGTGCTGTTTGCAGATGGAGGATGTTGACCTTTTGATGAACAGCTTTGATACTGGGACCATGAAGAGCAACATCCCCTTTTAGATCTGTCCTAAACCCAGTGCTTGGCCTTACTTCTCACTGAACAAAACTGCACTTGAACAAGCAGAAAAAGGGCAAAGCCCTCCTATGAAGAGAACCTTGATTTATGATTATGTTCACAAATTAAAATTTTGAGTGATTCAGGCATGTTGCCATTTCACTGTGAGGACTCTAATCACGAGGGGTTTGTGAAACCTGAATGTTTCACGGATTGCACGATGAGTTATTATCAGTCCAACGGTTCTGATCAGAAATTGTAATTTATAATCAGAGCTCTGTGCTCCTTTTTCAGATGCTTCAATCATCCAGGTGGGAGAGAAACCACCCATGAGGTCAATGGCTAATCACAGAGCCACCTATAAGGCAATCCTTTGTCACTGGAGCGTTATTCACCCCAACCATTGTGAGCATATTTATTAAAGAATACATGCTATCATGATCGGCTCGGTAATGACTCCCTTCCAGTCTGAATAATTTTCAGAAGAAGGGGAAAGGACAGTGGAAGAATCATAATTGCAGCATGATGAGAATACCTCCCGCCTTCCCCTCCCTCGCCACTACAGGAGCTCAAAGGGGTAATTGGAAATTCAGAGAGGACTAGGCTGAGCAGCTCAATCACTGCACACAGCAGCAGAATGCTCTGCCTTTTGTTCACAGCAAACTTGAGGCGACCGTTGCAAAGGCAATCATTTCCAAAATGGCTTTTTTTTTTTTTTTTTTTTTTTTTTTTTTTTTTGTCTGAAAAGGCACCACAGTTACTGAGATGCTTCAGAAATACTGAGAAAAGAAGGATGATCTGCACAGGATGTGCCAGTGCAAGGGATATTTGTCTGTGCACAGCAATTGGGAAGCTAAATTATGTAGCAGAAGCAGGTGACAAGAGACACATGGAACTAGAATTTACCTCTGGCATTATCATCAGTATGAACTATGGAGACATTTTGTTGCCACAGGACTTAGCAGACCCTCTCGAACACACAAGTTACTCAAAAGGCTGAGCAATTACCCCAAAGGTTACATGGCTTTTCTCTCAGCCCTTTATTTGTGAATGCATTTTTGACTCAAAAAGTTGACTGTTTCCTTTGTACAACGTCAAATGTTTAAGTGGATCCCATTGTACGTGGCATGTTGAGAGTACTGCAAATATTTATTTCAGTAGTAAATTATAATTTCCTGTTTTTCCACAGTGATTAAGGGAAAAGGCACATCAATTTTACAAAATTGTTGTCATGGTACCAGGATGATTTTTGTTGTCTGTGCCCTGCATTTCTTTTTTTTTTTTCCTTTTTGTATTGCAGGTTTTGTGTGGTCATTCCCAGAATTTTCTAATATGCCTATTTTTCTTCCTGGAAGATACCTTTACCTCAGTGCATTGAGTTGTATGAAAATATCCTGAATTGAGGATCTGCTCAGTAACAGAAACAAGTATTTTCTCTGACCAGCAATAGGTAGAAATAATTCGCACTAAAATGCACCACAGAAAATCAATCGAAGCAACAAAGCTGGAAAGAAGAAAAGGCTAAATTGAGCAAGATGCTTGTTTCTGTGTGCCCCTCCTTTCCTTTTTAAGTCTGACAACCCTGAAAAATTTGTTTCTGGCTCTAAGCACCAGCCAGGTACAATGAAATAGGCAGCACCTGGCAACAATTCTGAACCTCGAGCTGAAATGACAACTGCAAAAGGACCAGAAGGGAAGTGCGGTTTCTCCAGGAGATTCCTGTCATCCCTGTTAATGAATGTCCCGTGGCACCAGGCAGAGCTGAAGCTCCCAGGTCATTTGGACAAGCTATGCCAGAGGTTATGGGGCTGTAATATGCAATTTGGGATGGTATCACCAGCCCTGGAAAACATACAAGGAGGGTGGACAAAAAAAACCAAAACCAAAACAACAAACCACTAAGGAAAAAAAAAGATGTTGGAAGACAAGAGAAGAGAAAAGCCAAAGCACACAGCTGTAAGAGGTAACAAGAAACACGTGAAAATGAAAACCAGCTCCATGTATGTCAATATTTGCCATCCCCAGCAGTATGACCCGCAGAACAAAGGCGACGGGTCCCCCGCTGCCTAGTGACAGAAAGGAAAACAAACACTTCCTCCAGCCCGGCTGCAGGGCCCGCCGGTAATCTCGTATTTATGTATTCGGCTCCGAGGATAACCTTAGCTCCAGAAACGCCCGGCATTTGGGCAGAACAAGCCCCTCTTTGGGAGGCTCTCAATGGGCGGGCGGCGCTCCCCGCTGCGGGCTGCAGGAAGGGCTGGCGCTGCCCCGCTCGCCGTGCCGGCCTTGATGGGGGAATTGCTGCTCATTCATGGAAACAAAGGAAGGAACAGAGCCCATATGTTCCCACCTTCTCCCCCCTGCCTCGGTGTATTTAGCGATTGCCGTGAGATCCCACGCTGAAGGCAGGGTGTGGGGGGGATGACTTCTCGCCTTCGTTGTCCTATAAAAAATGCGTTCGCAGGATCATTCCCAGCCAATTAGTCAAATCAATGACGCAGCTGTCATTAGAGAGAACGGAACGCAAAATCTCATTGCTTTTCACATTGCCTCACCCCCCAGAAAGAATTCATTGAAATGGTACAAGAGGATGAGGCCTGGTGGCGCTTCATGCCGACCTTTATCCGCCACCCCACAGTCCCTGCCTTCCCTACCTCAGGAGCCCTCATGCCGCAGGCAGCTCAGACGCCACAAATCACTTGTGTCTTTCCTTGGAAAAGATCAGGTTTTGGCTCGTCTGACTCCTAGTTTGGCTAGTTTGGCTTTAACCCATCTTAAACCAGCCATGGGAGCTGGGAGGGAGCAGGGCTGAGGGGCAGAGGAGAGCAGCAATGTCCCTGCCGTGCTGCAGGCAGCATGGCCTCAGCGTGGTGGCAATGCGGAAACGCGAGATGCGGGAAGAAAACCAGTGTCTGCCAGCACTGTCCCAGCCGAACTTTTCATTTGGGATCAGCTCAGACATCCCACATCGGTTTTCTTGTCACCCCGTCATACCTTGCCAAGGGGCTGGTGCTGTCCTGGCAGGACCGTGCTGCTGGTCCTTGTCTCCTTCTGCTCCCTTTGAAGTGGAAGGGGGGGAGTGTGGGAAGATGGATTCATTTGCAAATGTAAATAGTGGCTGTCAGAGAGGGCAAGGGATTAGCTTTACATAAGAAGGGAGAGGTGGCACTGCATGCTGTCAGGCTCATTAGGGAAGCAGGAACCGTGTAGCTGCGCTGTTTGGTAATGATCTACCCACTCCAGCCTTCCTTTGTTTCTTTAACAACCCCTCCAGCTCTGGCCAGGCTCCCCGGGCTCCCACAATTTCCCTTTAAAACACTATAGCCCTGAAACACTTTAAGGCAGGTCAAGAAATCGAATGCACGTGCAAAAAAGTATCTGTACAATCTGTATTATTTTTACTGTAAACCTACATCGTGTTCAAGCTATTGAAACATGGAAAGAAAAGTAAAACTGGGAATGGTGCTTACCATGAACACGTCCCAGCCAGCATCCACCAAGAATCATCCAGTGGTGGATACACTGACACACGGATTAGATTTAGATTGGATATTAGGAAAAAATTATTTCCAGAGGTGGTTGTTGGGCATTGGAACAGTCTGCCCAGAGAAGTGACGGAGTCACTGTCCCCAGAGGGATTTAAAGGGCACTTGGGGACTTGGTTTAGTGGTGGACTTGGCAGTGCCAGTATTGATCTTGGAGGTCTTTTCCAACCTAAATGGTTCTGTAATTCTACAACCCCTCAGCTAGGTCCAAGCTCTGATGAAAAGTCATCCAGACAGCAGGTGAGGGAGCCCTAAAGGCAGCTTCAAAGCTCAAGCAATCAGAGATTGCTGCTGCTGGAGGAGGCCCCCCACTCTCCTCTCCCACCCTGGCTGTGTACCTGTCCATCAGCAGCCTTGTCTCAGTGCACGATGATGTGGAAAATGGGATCAGCTCACAAACCCAGCCAAAAGCCAGCCCTGTAGGAGAAGAGTGGATTTTAGCAGGGTCAACATACCAACTGTGCTCAGTGCACAGCCACCTGATGGAACACAAAATACCCAGTGTGGAGGCGCAGCTGAAGCTGGGAGAGTGCAGGTGGGGAAGAATGGATAGTATGAGCTCAGCAAAAACTAAATTACCTTGACAGGAACTCAGATTGTGCTACCCATTTTGGGCCCAACAGGTGCTTCAGGCCAGAACAGATGTGCTGCAGAAATACACCTGGGAATTTCACCATCCAGCTCCTGAATCAAGCCCACAACTTTGGCTAAAACCCAATATTTTTTTAAACATCTTATTCATTACCACTACAGCTGTGGATTGCTGGCTTTTGAAAGCATCCCCCTATCCGGCAGTTCTTTTCTCATTGAACCCTCTTATTTCTCTGCAGGCATTTATACCCATGTAAAAGCAAAATTCACTTTAAGACGTCTGTAAAAAACAGCTGAAAATTGGTCCAAATTCAATACTTTTACAGCTTTTAGGAGGGGTTTTTCTAGGCAGAGAAGTAGGTGCTGGATGGTTTTCTGTTCTTTCTTTCATACTTAATGGGAGGAAAGTGCATTCTGAATTTCTTTTTTTCACAGGGACTAAGCTCCTCGTAGTGTGAAGGTGGGGAGGGGAGTTAAAATAAATTTTCTAGTCCTTCAATAAATGCATGTGGAAGATTTTCTATTAAAAGTCCCTTTTCACATTCACACAAAGGAATTTGCATTTACATGCCTCCACGCTCAGGGAGCCTCTGGCTTCATCACCTTGTCTTCCCAACTGTGAGAGCTGAGGTCATGATGCCCAGGTTTAACTAACCAGAGATTCTCATCCTCTAGGAGATAGGATTTTGTTATTTTTTGCTAACAACTGCACATTTGCTTGCAAATGCCACATTCAGGTGCAAACAATAGCGTGTAGAAGAATATAAATTTTCTATAACAAGTCATACAAACAAGGCAGCATTCGCATCACATCTCAGACAGGAATACATTAAAATATATGCAAAGCAGCCAAATGAACTGCAGATTGCTGTATTGATGGGTTTATTTTATTTATTATTCCTTCAGCTCTGGCTTTGAGCTAATAAAGCTTTATTATGCACCTCTCTGCACTGACAGAGACAATAATTATATTTACTTGGAGAGAAAAATACTATAATATATCCCAGACCACCTAAGACATTTTCTTATTTCTGGGGGGGGTCTATAAAGGCACTTTATATCACCTTGAAAATATGTTAATTCAAACATGGAAAAAAATTCTCATGCTTGTACCTGATGACTTGCCAAAAAAAAAAAAAAAAGTAAGCTCTACCTGTGTTCTCTGAAGACTGCACAGTTCAATTGTTTCTTGAGAGGAGACTAGCAGTAAAAAGTTCAGAACAGTATGAAAAGAAGAGAGTACAAAATAAACAGAAAGCATAGCAAGTCAAGGTTTAATGCAATTTTCATTTAGTTTCTCCTAGAAATGGTGAGAGTTTCAAAGTGCAATGGATTTTTGCCCAGGACTTGAATTCATGTAATTTTTTAAAGTGTATGATTATGTTGTCTTAATGCAATGACTTCTTGCTTTTACACCCTTCTGTTCTTCTGGTCCCTGGTGTTCAGCATGCTCCATTACCACTGAGGAAATGCAGAAACAGGACGTATGAGAAACATAATTAAATTGAAAATCTACTTAGAAATCTGTGCAATCTACTCTTGCAAGCTAAAACTTGTTTAAAACTGTGTTGATAATTTTTTGGATCCATATCTGAAATGGACAACACCATTTTCTTCCCTTTTATGATCTGCTGAATTTTTTTCTCCCCTTTCCAATCTTTCTTTCCTGGAAGAGCATCTAGGCTCTTTATTACTGAAGAAGTTGATTTTTTTTGGCCTGTAAAGTGCAGCCTAGGTTTGGTTTCATTTTGAATTTCCTGTAAAAGTGTTTCACTCAATTGAAGAGAAAATGAGAATTCATCCAGCATCCTTCCTCTTAAGTTCTAAAGTGTATAACCTCAGCTAAGAGATAAGTTACTGTGGGTGAGCCCTATTTCCTGGAAAATGAGGCACAGTTTTGTTTTGTTTTGGTTGAGTGTGGCTTTGTAAGTGCTAACTTTGCTGGGTTTTGGCTGTCTCCCACATCCCATTCCCGCGCTCTCCCGAGCCGTCGCCGCTCTTTCGGCTCTCCCTATGGAGGTATGTAAAAGCAAGGCATAGTTTTCAAGCTTTGAACTTTAATTAAATAGGTGTGGGCTACACAGTGCAAATATTTCCTTTCACCCAGGAAAGTGCAAGATGACACCAGGTGTTATTTGTGTTCTACTTCCTGCACCCCTCGTCCCACTCTCTCTCTCTTTCTGCTATCCATATGTAATCCTTCAAGACTAAAGATGAAACCATTTGCTCTGGGAAGGTTGGCAGACTTGATAGATAAACAGACTCATTTAGTGAAATTAATGTTTGCTAAATATCAAACTGCTGTAAGGCTGTATGATCATGAAATCTTAATAAAAGCATGGATTGCTGTCCATAAGCATAGAATCATGGAATCGTTATGGCTGGAAAAGGCCTCCAAGACCCTCAAGTCCAACCCTTGCCAACTGAACCAGAGCATTAAATGCCATGTCCAGTTGTTTCTTGAAAACTTCCAGGGATCACTGGTGAATCCACCACCTCCCTGGGCTGTCCATTCCAAAGCTTGGCGGCCCTGATGCAAAAATATCTCTGGGGAATCCTCTGAACCAACGTGTGTTGGTAGGCATCCAAAGCCAAAAATGATCAGATTTAATGGCTAATTAGACTTACATTTCACATTCATTTCACTGAAAAAATAAAGATGCTTCCATGGAGGGTACCTGGGCTAGCACACTATCTCCTGGTGAGATCCACATTGTTAATACATGGCTCAGTCTGAGGCAAAGAGACACCTTGACACCTACCTGACCTTGCCCAGGTACTAACCCAGGCTAGTTTTACTCAGGTTTTATACCTCAGTAAAACTGACCTGCAGATCTCTGCTGCCACCAGGTCAAACTCAGTGCCAGACCCTCAACAGGAATAAATATTTCAACAGAAATTAAGTTTCCACACCTCTTTAATAAGGACTTTATTTCTGTTCTTATACCTTCCTGCTCTTACAGTTTTAAAGGGTGCCAAGGGGCAGTAAGATTTTTTTTTTGATGTTAAACAGTGGCAAACTTTATAATTTTTTTGTAATCTGTGATAACACTAAATAGGAAAAGAGAGAACTGTATGTGTCTGCTCATATATGATGATGATGTCACTCTGCACTGAAAGGATGCAGGCTCCCTCATACAAATAGTCTTTGAAAGGAGCTGTAGAAGAGTCATGGCTTTGTGTTGTAAGGGACCTTAAAGACCATCTAGTTTCACACTCCCTGCCTTAGGCAAAGAAGAACAAACTCTACTTGAATTAAAAATAAGATAGTTAGACAAGTCTGGGAATCCAAGACCATTCAGCTTTTCTCAAAAGCCCCAGTACTGATTTAAAAATCCCATTTAAAAAATTTGTTTGGCTTTTCAAGCAAAAAAGTTTCCTTATTCACCAGTTTTCAAAAGAAAGTAACTTTAAACATATTTCCTGTTAACCAGAAGTTAATCCTAGACGAACAATAAAGACTTGGCTGTGAAAGTGGGTTTTGCCCTGCTTATGAGGCTCCTGGAGAAAAAAATGCAATATAAATGCATCAAAAACCCAGCTCAAGAGTCTAAGTTTGCAAATTCTTGCACCTGCACTTATATGTGGAAAGTAAGATCCCAGCTCAGTGAAAATCAGTGGGATTTCTGCCCTCAGCTCCAACAAGGTCACTGTTTCTCCCTGTGAACAGTCAGATTAAATGAGAAGGACTGTGCTTAATCAGCTACTCTGCAAGTAAAACTACTTGCAATGGATTGTGCCCCTGTTTTTAATTCCCTCCTAAATTAAAGAGTAATTATTTCCGAGTGTCAATTTTATTATCTTGGTAATTTGTCCGTGCATGAATCACTGTGCTAGCTGGGCAGGCAATAATGTGAGTTCCACTCGTCTTAAAGAAGGGCTTCAACCAAGCAAAATGCTGAACATCCTTTGCAGATATTCTGTTCTTTGGAAGGAGCAGAGCAGGCTCTGCATGGCTGTGGATCCCCAGCTGTTGCCAGCACAGAGCTGAAGGAGCAATCTGCTGGTGTGAAATTCTGAGCAAGCTTCTGGCTGGAAACATTAAGAGAAAGAGGAAGAGGATATACTGCAAAGGTTTTTCCAGTTTGCACTGGAAGAGGAATTTTTAATAAGAAGGTAATAAATAGTTTTCAGAGCAAAGAGGGGAAATCACAAGCTGTCTGCTTTCTTTGCATGAAGTCCAAGTTACATTTCCACCCACATCTTTATCATTACACACCATGTCAGAAAATAAGAGTGGTTATTGACTTAAGCACATGAAGCATTAAAAGCCAGAACTGGAAACCAGTGCCATTCTGTCATGCTTTGATGGAAGCTGCCAGAAATGTCATGCCTTCAGCTTCAGATGAGCTCTGAAATGTGGACCTGAAGAAGCTTTATGGGAACTATCATCATTCCTGTTTGTGGCAGAAGCATTGAGCAGCCTGGCAAAATGAACCTTAATTTAGACAGATTGGATCCAACCTGGCTTTAAAAAGGAGAAAAACTAGATTCATGACAGATTATTTATTTTAAGCCATTGCCAGGCCACATCTCAGGATTTTCCTTAAACCTTTCATATCAGATGATGTGTCATGTGCTGCACTTCACCAGCAGCTGCAGCTTCCCTGTAAATATTTTATATGGCTTTGATTAAACATCTGTTTTGCTGGCACATGACAGCCCATGCTTGACCTTGACTCCTGTCAGGATAACTCTCACCTCAGGGCATGTCAGTGTCTGGAAGTGCATTTGAATCAATCCCCAGCTTCAATAAACTGGGACATCTCACCACTGTGTGTCCATGTGAGATGGATCTTCTCCAGGAAGAAGAGTCTGGTGGAGCAAGGCTTCCCCTCACACGTACTGCTGTTCAGCTCCAAGCAAACATGTGCAGCACAGACGATGGCAATATGCAGGAACAGAAGGTGTCCATCTTCTGGAGGAAGCAAGGCCTGAGTGGGAACTGGCTGCTGCAGGTTTCTTCCAAAGAAAATCCAAACAAGGACTAGAATGTGAGAGCTTCAGAAACAGCATCGTGCTGCTGCTCAGCGGGGAGTGAAGTTATTCACTGCCCCAATGAAAATTACCTTGTGCTCTCACTGTAATGGTTTTGATATCTCTGTGTCCAGGTGAAGATAAAATTGATTTTTTCTTCCTTCCTGAGTTTGATTTAGTGCAAGGCAAAATATTTTATAGGGGCTGCACTCATGCTGTTTGTATCAAAGTACAAGTAGAGAAAGAAGCTACAAGCTCTATTACAGGGCAAACAAAAATAATAGGAGAACTGGGAAAATAAAGAGAAATAAATAAGATGCAGACCTAGTTTGCTGCACTACACGAATCAAGCTGCCTGTTCCAGGCCAGGCTGGATGGGGCTTTGAGCAGTCTGCTCGTGTGGAAGGTGTTCCTGTCCATGGCAGGGGGTTGAAACGAGATAGTCTTAAGGTTCCTTCCAACCCAAACTGTTCTATGATTGTCTACAGCTTTAATTATTCACATTTATCAGACTTGAGTTTTTCCAAGAACTCAAAATAAGGCTCTGGATTCTTATTTCAGCTTTTCCTTATCTGAACAAAATACTCTGCTAGTTCAGCAGAGAAGATGGAGAGTGTCCGTCAAGGATCAGAGGTGGCCCTGCACGTGTCCCAGAAGTGCCTGGCACAGCAGACACACTTTAAGAGCTGGTTTCACACAGCAGCAGACAAGTTGCAAAGAATCAGGTGCCAAGAACTGAAAAGCTGTAAACTTCAGAAGATAATCACATGCCTAACAGCAATCCTAAACATACTTATAAATAGCTCTATCTGTGACCTGGAAGCTGCTGAGCACCAACAGTTTCTGTCACTCGGAACCTTCCAAATGCATTTCCAGTTAAAGCTGCTGTTAGCAGCAATGCAAGACAAGCTCTGGCTTTCTGTAGTGAACCAAAGACACCAGTGGACCAAACACACCAGCCTCCAGCTTGTCAGCTTTCTCAACCTCTACCTCTGCTTTTTTTGTGGGGCAAGGAAAAGAGGTTGTGCATCTCATTCTCACTCTGTTAATGGATACAACCGTGGTCAAGTCTCCCCCAAATCCTTGGGCAATTACAGGGCACATTCTTCAGCTATCAAATAGCAGGTTTGAGATTTTTCAAATGCTGCCATTCCTACTTGCTATAATGTTGAAAGCTGTAAGGTCATGAGCAGACAAGTATTTCCACAGTGAGTCCTCAGCACTTGTTGCAGCTTCAAATTCACCACAACAGCAGGGGCTTTATAAGCAGAACAGCTATCCGGGCCTCAGGTGGTGAAAGGAGAGACGTGTGTGCTTGCCCCTCGTGTTATATGGCTGTGCACACTCTTGCTAAGAAGGCTGGACCCGTTAGCAGATTTATGGCTTGCTTTGCAGCTCTGTAGGTGACTCAGAGAACAGCACAGTAGCTTCCTGTGCTGGTAGTTTAAAGCAGGTTTTCTGTTACTGTCGATCACAGGAGCCGTCTGTAAGCTGAGATCTTTGCAGGGCTTAATTCTCGAGATGAGGGCTCAGAGGGAACTCTGCTTTCAAGGGGGAGTGGGGGTAAAAATAAAGTCAGCATAAGCTGTTTGTCCTTGAGCAACTACAATGGTTTCAATTTCCTGACAGAAAATGTTGTCCATGACAGAAATGACAATTGCCTACAATTCAGTGAGGAAATGGTTCCTCCATGCTTCCAGTAAGATTTGAGTGCCTGTGCCCTACATTCTTGCAGGGTTCAATATTCCACTTCAGGGATGCTCTTGCTAATCAGTGGGTGGCTGCAAGTACAAGGGCTTTCACCTGGCATCTTGGAAAACATAATTTAGATGTGAAACGCAGACCGAATTTATATCCTAGAAATGCATTTGTGCCTTCAAATGTACCTCTTCAAAGAAAAAAAGAGAGAAGAGGTTGAGAATGAAACTTAATATAAAACTTTGATGAATATTTTCAGGTCCTGGTAAACTCTTTTACAAACACACAAAACAATGGCAGAAAGAACTATGAAGACAGGGTCCATGGGAATCTGTGCATCTAAGTGTTCATCCCCATGGGATTTTTTTGGTGACAGAGCCTACATTTCCAAGGTAGGAAATTAAGTCTTTTCTCAAGGCTGCTTGAGTATAGGCCCACGTATTCCTCAGATCCAAAATCAGTTCCTCCTAATCACCTGCCTCTGTCCTCTGCTTAAGACAGGACAAACGGACGTTCCCAGTTCCTACATATCCCATTTTATAGGGGATTATGATGAGAAAAGCTTATTAATCTTGTCAAGTTGTTCAGAACAGTGCTCAAAGGATTATTTAACAGCAGGTTCTCCTTTTTTTTTCACCCCTCTTATCCATTTTATGCCTTTTCTGTTTGCTCAGCAGTTTATAACCTTAGTCATGGTACACTGCCTCTCCCATAGAAATGACAGTGCTTTCAGTGACAGGCATTTGACATGCTACAAGGAGCAAACATAGGAAAAGGTAGGGCTAACAGGATACCAGGCAAAAACAGAGACAGCTTTGCCTTTCTTCACATGCTAGAAAAGTGGAATTTTAATTATCTAAAGGGAATTTTAATTACCCAAAGTTTTTTTGCAAACAAGATTAGTTTGGGGCAGTTTTATTAAGGTAAGCATTTTTCTTTTGCTTTTCTTTTTTTTCTTTGTAGTCTGTGTATGTGTCTCTTTCTTCACATTTCTGTTCTTTCCCTATTCTTTGGCTGTCCTATGTGCCTTAACAGTAATTAATCTTTCCTCTTTCAAAAACACTCTCCATCTGGACCTTCTCTCAAACTACTTCTGGTCTGTCATGGGAATTGTGTCCAATAATTTCTCACCATTTTAATGTGCTTGTTTGGGAGAGTTCATTTATCATAAAGCTGGTTTCAACAAGAAAAGAAAAAGAGATGGCAGGTTCATATATCCAAAAGGAAGCAACACTGAGTGTGATGGACCTGAGATATATTAAAAACAACTGGAATCTGTAGCCACACTCAGTTATGATCGATGAGGATCCAGAACACTTTTTAGCAGCAATAAAACATATGTCCTGTAGATGAGCTGCATCAAAGTTAGAAGTAGTTGAATATCTGAGTGTTAATTTCACTGTTTTATTAATTAAAGACTAACTGCTGTCACCCTGTGTTCACTAAGTTTCTTTTATCTACCTGTATGTCTGGGATATGAAAGCAAAATGATAAATGGCATTTAACACAGCTGGTAGAAAGGTTTTACAGTAAAGGACTACAAAACTATTAAAGGAATAATTTGTGTTTCTTTTTTGGGCTGTTCTGAAATATTATTTTATCTTGGGAGATGTACCATAATGTAGAAAGAATAAGTACAACTGAGCCATAGAAGAGCCTAGGAAGGGACCTTAAAGATCACTTCATTGCAAGACACTTCCCACTTGACCAGGTTGCTCCAAGCCCCATCCAGCCTGGCCTTGAACACTTGCAGGGCTGGAGCAGCCATCCTGTGCCAGGGGCTCACCACCCTCACAGGGAGGAATTCCTTCTTAATGACTGATGCCTGCCTGCCCTCTTTCAGTTTTTTTAGGTGGTTCACCCTGCTCTTGTCAGGCAGCTTCTTCTGAGATCACCCCACTGCCTCCAAGCCAAAACTGCCTGAAGCTCCCCAAAGTACTGAACTTAAATGTAGCGAGAAAATAAATCCCAGGTTCACAAGACACCGAGTTTCTGATCACTGAGAGCAGTTTTTCCTATATCTCCTCTATGGAAAGGAAAGAACAAAAAAAAAAAAAAGCTGCAGATTATTTTGGCCTGAAGAAATAAATCTGATGTTTTATAGATTTTCATGAGGTCTCTCATTGTTCTCTTTTTGCAAATTGCTTTCTGCTTTCTCCAGAGCTATACATACATTTTTCCCTTAAGATAGCCAGCTTTTTCTTTAGTGGAACTAAGGGGTCATAACTCTAGCTCTGTGGCAAAGAAGCAGACGTGTATCTGAAGTTCCCTGATTAATACACATATATCCCTGCGTTTCAGGCCAGAGTGAGTGTTAGTTAAAATTACAAGCCTCCAGCTTAAAGAATTGCTAACAGAAATGCTGACAGAAACTAAAGCTGCTCTAGCAGCAAGCAACTGCAAACAACTGAACGTTTTTATGCCCTTGAACTATTAATTATTCTGCCTTGAAAGGATTAGAAAGGACTTCTGAGTGACCCAAGTTCTCCTTTGAAAACAGAGGGAGAAAAATACAGCATTCCCTGAGTCCCTGACTCAAGTTTAAGGACTTATTTGTTAAATTTAAGGCCTGCCAAAACCAAGCTATTATTTTCTAGCTGCTTTGTATCCAGCAGCCTCTTATAAGAAGTGACTTATGGAACGTTTCAGGGCTTTTATACCAGCAACAATAACCAGCATAAAACTTGTGGGATAGGATACTAACCTGAAATATCCACAGTATATATTCATATACAACATTTTATGTAACAGCAGAAAACCTATGAGGGGTTTCAACATAATTAACAATGCCATTAAAATTGTGGAATACCATTTAATTTAATTGACATGCTGTGAATAGAAATAACCTAATTTAGCTTTTTTTGTAAGGTCAAGTATTATTTAGAGAACTTGTGTGGACTTTCCTGGTAACACAAGGACTGGGTTTAACAACTTCAACATCAGTATTAGACTCCTCTTCATCTTTAAAACAGATAAAATATTTAATTTACTAGCTCATTTTGACTAGGACAATTCCAGTCAAATTCCAGCTTTTAATCTAAACCTAGTTTTCATTTGGCTCTGAACAGAAATGTAGCAATTTCTACTCAGGAAAAAATAGTAATAATAATTGATATGAATCGATTTATCAGTACCAGTGAAAAGAGGTCTAAATCTGAGCCTTCTGGTTTTTTGAATCCTGTCACTTTGATACAAGATTTCTGAGATTTCAGAGGAGCTAGTCTGGAGCTTAATCCAGATAAAGAGACTTTGCTTTTATTTACTGTTACACAGGAGCTCCTTTTTAGAGAGAAGTAAAGATTTTTACAAATATTTAGCCCAGGGAAACATTTCATGACAATTAGTAAGAAGGAAATATTTTCTGAGAAATAATTTTCCCTCTCCAGGGGAGGAAAGAAAAGAGAAATTATTTCTCAGAAATAATTTTCCCTTTATTTTTGTGGGAAATAGTTGAAACATGAGACAAAAGTGTTTTGTAAAGATCTCAGAAGTGTGGTGTTTTATAACTTTTGGTGGTGCTTTCCAGCTCCACCGCTCACGTTTCAGCACACCCAGCCTTACCCAACATGACGTTCATGCATCTTCAGTGCCTTCTGTAATGTGAAATTCCTAAGGAAAAGGATGGGATGACTCAGCCTTGTGGGATGCAGCTGCATGGACGGCCAGGAGGAGAGAAGCTCTTCTGTTCCAGAGACAGTAGTGCAGTGTCACCCTCCTCGTGAGCACTGAGGGGTGAAGCCCAGGGGGTGGACAGTGGCTTTGTCTCTCCATGAAACCCCTGCATTAACACCTCCCTGGAATTCCTGAGGAGAGTGGCACAGCGCTTGGAGCTTTCAATGCCAGCTGCTGAGCTGAGCTATCAGTCCTGACCCCTCATCTCTGCAGCAGACAAGGCTCCAAGGAGAATTCCCACGTCCCATTATTTATGGGTCAGCCATGACCTTTCCCTTCTTGTCCCAACGTTGGTTGCTCCATGGTTATCTCCAGCTGGAGAGGACTTCTCCATATTTTGCCTCATCCTGCTGTGGTAGGAGTAGAAAATGCAAGCTGCAGCCACAGAGCAATGTCTGATGATGTGGTGGAAACGGGGCCTACTCTGTGATTTTCTTTGTTATTGGCATTCCAGTTCCAGCACAGAATCTGACTTGTTAAGGTTGATTTTCCTAAAACATTTGTTAATGATTGATGTTCCATCTTCAGTATTAATTTTAAAGGGCTGAGAGAGGTTTGGACCATTACATTAAATTTATTAACATGTAGTTTTGAGAGTATTTCTGGGCATGCATGCTAAATTTGAAAACGCAATGTACTCGCAAAATTGCAAGGATAAATCAAATATCAACCAAAGTATTTCCTCAGACCAATGGGTTTAAGTGCTCTCAACAGCTGGAAAAAGTGCAGACTCTTTGCTGTGCAAAATTGGCATGTATGGATTTGGAGCACAGACAGAGCTTTGCTAAACTACAATGATCTGTCATGTTTAAATGTGTTTGTTGTTAGCAGAGCACAGGCAAAATTCCATTACCGTGGTGTGCTGAGAAAAAGAAAACTATGCTCATATTGGGAAAAGCAGGGAGAAAAAGCTTTTAGGAACCTGCTTGAGGTAGAAGGGGGAGTTGTAGTTGTATCTCTATAGCATTTTCTATTTTAACTTTTTAGAGGGGATTTTTTGGCAAGAAATGGAAAATAAATTACCAGAACACAAGAATTTATCACAGCACATGACCCTCAGAGTCTGTACCACATGAAATCTCATATTTTAGAATTATGTATATAGTCCATAAAGAATCTTAGCTATTAAAAATAGCTCCTTAAGCTTTCAATTTGAATTCTGCTGCTGCATGGTCTAATGGAACAATCAAACACCAAAGCATGAGCAATTCTATTCTTTTCTTTATGTTAATGATGTTTCTAAAATTCCTTAACTTCTACATGCATTCATCAAACTTGGGGAAATAAAAGAAAAAGAAAAATGAGATGCATGCAGAATCCAAGTAATATCTTCATTTTCTAATAAATTTTCTTTCCTCTGAACACTATCAGTCCTTTGTTTGCCTTTCCAAGATGTAGCTGTAAACCACTTTATCAGATACAAATAAAAGTTCCTTAAATTCACCAGCAGAGAATAATGATTTGGTTTTATGGGCCCATAAAACAACCCAAGTCTGTGGGCATTTTGATATAATGCTGTCAATTAGGATCTGTAATGTATTCTGGGAGATATCATAACAAAAGTGGCAGCAAACTCATTTTTCCCTTTCAAAATGATCACCTGCAATATGCAATAAAATGCAAGGATGTACTCATAAAAGAGCCATTGCTGTATCTTCCCTAATATATATGCAAATATTTCTTCACTTTGAAACTTTGAGGCACACGAGAAAGCTGCTGGAAATTAATATCAACTTCCAGTTGCTGTATAAATCAGAGCAACAGCTCTTCCCTGAATAAAGTACCTGCTTAGGGGAGTAGGCTGCTTTGATTAAATGGTGATGGGAATTGGCCCTGCTCAGCATCATTGCCCATCAGAGGCAGAGCCTGGCTCTCCTCCTTCCTTGCAAATCCCAGGATGGCTGCTGGAGTGCCTTGTGTTTTCCCCTTGTCACCATCACCTCTGCAAGGGAGAACTTCTGCAGTTTAAAACACATTTTAGTCCTGTTTGGCCACTGTGTCAAACAGATTACATTGTTCTGAGGGAATCCCAGAAGTTGATAGGGCATGAAAATACCCTGGTTAAGGATGGCTGAAAACAACTTGGTTGAATGCCTAGAAATTATGCAGGCTTTCATCTGAAAGCCTCCTCTGAAATCATTGGTAGTTGTGTGTTCTCTGCTTTTTGTACCAAAAAAAGCGCAACAGGAGGAGGCTTCACCCTTCATAGCAGCAGGAGGCAGCAAGATGCTTAACCACACTGATACATTTCTGGTAGAAAGCAGCCTGAAGGAGGTGATCAACATTTTCCAAAGTTTGGAAAAAAAAGACATATTGCTCTCTGGGACTGAGTGGTCACAACAAAATGATTGCAGAGGAGATGGAGCAGAAAATCGCAAAGGTCACGTTGCATTGGTGCCCACAGAGAGGCTGCCATAGGTAGGGTACACCCAGGAGCAACAGCTGCTCGAGCAGCAGCGATTTTTTAAGGTTCATAAAGTATTCTTGTCCTCAGTAGATGGAGAAAAAGATCATTTTATCTCTTAAGGAAGACGGTAGAGGAGAAATAATTTGTTCACAATCGATGTGGAGGCGCAGGGAAGCGCAACATTTATTTTAATGGGCAGCAAGGACCAACAAATAGAGATAGTGCATCAAAGTCACTCTCACTTGTCCTCCTGGGTATGCACACTTTGCTGTCCAAAATCAGCCTTTTTATCCATCCCTGCCAGAGGAACACTGAAAACAAAATCTGGTGCTCAGAACTCAAGCAGCTCAAGCCAGCTAATTAACAAAGTGGTTCATTAGTGTTGTTGTTCTATTTCTAGAGTCCCATACTGTTGTTCTATCAGATTTCTAAAGTACATACCTCCTTGGTGTGCTCTCATGGCTGCAGATCTTCACAGCACAGACTCCTTATTCTGCATGTTGTCCTCTCTCAGTTCAGGGCTCCTCCAAGGCTCTCCCTGCCTGGCTAACCCACCCCCTTATATCCCAGTTATCTCATTGGTCACAGCTGCAGCCCAATTAGGACATCACAGCTGCAGCCCATCAAGGGCAACCGGGACCTCTGGGGCAAAGCCTCTATGCAGATATTCAAGTACAATACATTTCCTCTACTATATTTCCCCCTTTTCTTTTACTTACAGAACCAGGTTTTATATGCAATACTTCAAGTACAACACACATATTTCAGCATGACTCACAGGCCATGCACAACCCACATAGCTCTTTGTTCAAAGGCCATCCTCTTTCACAGCTCCTTGACACAAAGGCTATGTTATCTCACAGCTCTTGGCTGTCTATCTTCTACCAAATATCACATCGGGGTCACCAATTGTTGTAGTTCTATTTCTAGAGTCCCATACTGTTGTTATCAGATTTCTAAAGTCCATACCTCCTTGGTGTATTCTTACAGCTGCAGATCTTCACAGCACAGACTCCTTCTTCTGCATGTGATTCTCTCTCAGCTCAGGGCTCCTCCAAGGCTCTCCCTGCCTCGCTAACCTGCCCCCTTTTATCCCAGTTATCTTCATTGGTCACAGCTGCAGCCCAATTAGGACATGGCAGCTGCAGCCCATCAAGGACAACCAAGACCTCTAGGGCCAAAGCCTCTATACAGATATTCAAGTACAATACATTTCCTCTACTATACATTAGTACTTGCAACCAAGTGTATTCTCTTTCTAGACTAGCCCTGAGTGTGTCAAGTAGTGATGCTCTGGTGGAAGTTTATTTCACAGGACAATTGATTTCTGTGTCAGAAACAGTCCTGAGAAAATAACTCACGGCAAATAATGCATTCCATGAATAAAGTTTCTTCCCTTTCCCATGCTCATCCTCCAGATAAGGAGTCCCTTGACTGCAGTCAGCCTTTGGAATGTTTGGAACACTGGCTTGCCAGCAGGCAGACAGCCACTTGTTGCAGGTGTGTTCTTCCAGGGCTGTTTTGGCTGCTAATTCACAACATTTCCTTGCTGGATGCAAAAATCATATTCAGAAATAGAAGTTTGATATCTTTTGTTTTTCTTCCCTTTTGTTAGACAGATATCAACTATTCAGTGAAAGATTTTTGAGTAGGCGTGTTCTTGTTTTGCACACCAGGGATTGTGCTAGCACAACACATTAAGAAAGAGAAAATGGATTCCTTCCATGGCATTTTCTCATTCTAACAGTTCCCAGAATTTCATGATACTTTTTAATGCTGCTGCTGGTAAAAGACACCACTTTGGATTGACAGAATCACTCCTTTCCCTTCACATAAAGGCCACCAAGTCCTTGAAAGGACAAGATACTGAATCCCAGTGCAACATTACTGCCCTGCATGGATGTCGGTGAGGTTTTACTACAGCTGGAGCTCAGTAGCAGTCCCAAAAGGATCTGTGAGTGTGGGGTTCTGTACCTGTGCCCTTTTGTAGCCTGCACAGGCAAAACTCCCCCTTTGAAGACCCAGTGTGTAAAACCCGCCGGTAGCTCTGGCAGTCAGTGGGAGCGCTGAGCTGTGCGCAGGCAGCCAGCTCCTCCCCTGGTTCTCAGGAGTAATTACCTTCTCATCTCACCTAATGGGGGGCTGAACAGCGGAGTTTAGAGGGTATGTTAGGAGAAGCACATAGAGCTCAAGCCAGCTCCTGAGCCAGCAAGAGATTGCGCTTCCAGTCTTGCTGAAAAAAATTCTCAGCCTCCTTTGGGCTGGTTGTATTTTCCTCAACAACGCATTTTTGTCCAAAAACTCTCTAAACAAATAAAGTTGCTAACGTTTGCAGCAAGTCTAAATCAAGCTCAACTTCTGAAAATCACTAGAGCTGTAGTTTGGCTTTTACTACCTCACTGGTAATCAGTAAAATCTGACTAAATACACAGAATTCTTCAGTGTTACCTGCTGTGCTTGCTGCCTTGAATATGAAATGCTTTTTCAATTGTGGTGGATCTAAACAATTAAGGCAATGGGAAGAAGCAGTCTGTTAATGTGGTACCCATGGCACTGAAAACAAACAAGTGCCTGACAAAAAAATCAAAATATGGAAAACGTAATATTTGTTAATTTCAGGAAGCACACTGCTGAGGGAAATAACTCCAGGAGAGGCATAAAAGCACATCAGTTTTAGAGACATGAAATCTGCTACATGGTTTTGTTTGAATGGCACTGAGCAACCCTTCTTTTTAGCTGATGCCTAGGAATACAAATTGTCTAGCAAATATCTGCAGCTGCAGTCTGCTCTGCTGTTTAAGTGTCTGTTGAATGTCACTGCTGCTTGCTTTGCACAGCAGAGCGAAGGGGGAAGGCTTCAGAGGGAGACAAAAGCCACAGGAGCAGTGCTCAGACCTGTGTATTAAGCCTGTGGCTTTTAATGTTTCCCCCTTTCAGTTCCTCCTGGTTCTCGTGGTTTGTTTGTTAAGAGGCAGCACGAGGATGACTGAGCAGCCTGGGCTTGGTCTTGGTGTTCTCTTTGAAATAATTATTTACTACTTGTAAAACAGTAGGATCTGCAAGCCCTGGCCATGGCCCAAGTTCTTTTTCAAGGGACAAATGCAGACTAAAGGGAATGTTGGCTTTTAAAGGGCTGAGGGTTTATTGATTTGGTTGGGAATGGCTGTTGTATGCAAAGCGTGTTGCACAGTGCAGCAGGTCCCGTTATAAATAACACACAAATGGCACTGGCAGGCAGGCCGAGTGCAGAGCACAGCTTCAGCAACTGCTGGAAAAGAGTCACAGCCTGCACAAAGAGCACTCTGAGCATCGAGGTACAGAACTCAGGCAACCCTCTGGGACATGCATCCTTCACCTTCAAATGTCAGTGAGTAGCAACAGCAGGAAAAGAAGCCACAGGAAGGTAATATCCCATCACATTCCCAAAGTCAGAGCTTTCTTTCAAGTCCTTCTTATCTCTAATTCATGACTGCTGGGAAACCAAAATCACGTCTCTTTTATTTCTATTTTTTTTTCTTTTTCTTTTCTTTATAGACTGAATCTGTCATAATACAGTGCTGGACCACAAGACAGAGATCAAATGGTCACATTTTTAGGATTTCAATGTAGCAATTTAAAATAAAATCTCCATGTTGGGTCATGCAGGGGAATGCTCTGATTCTGTGATATGTGTATGTGGAAACCTCAAAATACAGGATGATCCTCTTCATCTCTGAATTCCTTCATTTAATATCACATTATTAATATTACATTAATATCACATTATCATATTAATATCACACTATCACTACTGTTCAGCCATGAAGTACTTCAAGAAATAGAGACAGACATGCAGTACTTTAAATAATTTCAGCTACTTGTATTTATCAGAAGAAAACCCTTTAAATAACAAACTTACTTAAGGTGTAGTTAACAAAAATCTCTCCAATTCAAGGTATTCCTTAGTCATGCTTTAAATTCCAGACATTATACTACTCAGACACACTTGGGATAATCTTGGTTGTGTTTTAAATAGCTAATCAACTAAATGATTATTCTTGAAGCTTATAAATTTAACTTAGATTCTCCAGCATATATACCCCACTTGCATCGTGCTTGTGTAACACTTCAAATTGGGGATTTTATGATTGATCACAGGTCTGAATGAGGATTTCCTTTATTTCCCATAGTAAATATATTATTGAAATGTGGTTACTCAGAGCTGTGCAACATATGCTACATGTAGTAGCATGAGTACAGATTTTTGTGACAAAATGTGACAGCTGAAGTGCTAGTGAGCAACAGAAACTTGCTGTTCCATGAAAATATCTGAGTTTTTTCAGACTCTCATATTTCCCACCAGGAGAGAAATGGGAGTGATTGAACCATGTACAGCAACATATTGAAATGAAACCCCATTTTCTGCAGACTTTTCAGGCTTGGATGAGTATTTGTGGGTAAATTAGAACCAGTCATATCTATGGGTTGCCTACTTTCTGAGAGAAGTTACTGGTGTGCAACTCAGGGTTCTGTGCCCACATATGTCTGAAAATCATCTTTAGCCACCCAAAATTTGGATGTGCAGCTATAGGCACTTCTGTGAGATTTATTTTTAATCAAGTGAAAGAGGCAGACGCCTCTAAAGGCCAATGGAGTGTATAAAATATGCCCATAAATGTAACATCAAAGGTACTTACCTCTGTCCATAACCCCAGAGAAAGCTGGGACACTGGTGACAGAGAGCCCAGATAGCTGACTTGGCTTAAATGTTCATTTTTTTTAGTGTTTTTAGTGCTAGAGGTAGGTGAGGATTCAACATATGTTCATTTATTCTGAGATGGTATAAAAGGTGATATGGCTGGAATGATAGTTTTGCTTTCCCATTTCTGTATGTGGAGATTTGCACTTAGACTTACCTATTCCATTACTTTTAGTGTTTTATTTTCTGTATAATCACACATGGCTTGTATCAGACAGGTACTAAGCATTTTATTAAACTGCAGATGGAAACAGCTCAAAGTTTTTAGAGGTGATGCACTGAAATTGATTTAATTTCCCACAGCTACAGGAAAGCAAAGCAATTGCCACTATAACTATTGAATGTTTGAACATTAGTGTGTTCTCAAAAACATATTGCTGGTTTATGGGGTCACTGCCTGTCTCAGAAAGATAATTCTCCTCACAGTTCGGTGATTAGGAGTTGCTGAAAAGAAATGAAAATCTGAGCTAAGAAATAACGCCACAGAAAATATTTGTAACGATAACACTGGGTCATTTCACTTAAATTAAAAATATTTAAGAATGTGTAATTCATTCTGACCCATATATTGTATCTACATTTTAAAAATATTTTATCAGTGAATGGAAAAACTCACAGCATAACTGAAAGACAAGGCAGATAATTAAACCTGGGAGAAATTGTTCAGTCTGAATGTATAAACACCATTGATATTACTGATAAATGCAGCAAAGGTGCTTTTCAACCAAAAATAATAGTTTTATTCAAGGAATGAATGTTCTGATAAAGCTTCAAAATCCCTTTGTTCCATAGAATTTTTTGACATTCTGGTGCTGCTTCCCCCCAGGCCCCACTGCTGCTCTCCCGCTCACCTGCCCCTCCAGTGCTGAGGCATAAATCCATTGGCTCAATCTGCTTTTTCAAGCTGGGTTTCCTTCTCTTTGCCACTTTTCCTGCAGGTGCTTTTCCCTGGTATTGTGAGAGCTCCCATTTATTTCCCTTTTGGATTTTAAACCAGCGCTTTGGAGCAGTTCCCACACTGTTTGCTCCCCCAGTTGGCTACACAAAGCTGTTAGAGACTTTTTATTCAGTAGAGGCAGCTGGCTAGGCAAAGGCAACGTTAACTACTATCATAGCTATAAAAATAAAACAGAGTTTAAGACCATAACTGTAGCAATAACCTTGCCCTAAGAGTATAAAACAAAATGGGACCCATTATGGATATTTTTTTTTTATTGCCATCTGTCACGATTTCCATTTTGGACGATTCTGGAACAGTTTAATATTCTCTTCACACTAAACAAGCTTGGAATAAAATGTAAGTTAGAAGGAAACAAGATAGCATTAAATCAGCTGGTATGTGCAAACATTGCCATCATCATCCTGATTTATTCCTTCCTGGCTTTTAGGATGATGGCATGTGGTCTCCATTCCAGTGAGAACATCCAAGTTGAGAAGCAGGGAGAAGCACAGAAGTTCAGAGCACTTCTGTTTGAGTAAACCTCCTAGAAATCACACAGAAAACAGAAGGGATGCAGAAAGTAAAGCCTCTTACCTCTGTCAATGGGCATTGCTATTGAGTTTTGGGTTATTCTTCTTGTTCCCAGCGTGTCTCATTTCCCCAGTGTTTACTGATCATCAAAGACCTTCCCTGAGTGGAAATCTCTGATCCCTTCTCCCCTCTATGCCACTGACCACCTTTTCCAGGCTTTCCATGGAGAGGAGGTCCATCAGGAAGGAGAGGGCTCAGCAAGAAGGTGTCTAAAACTGACCAAAACTGCTCTTTGTGCCACTGTGAAGGTCACAGCAGAGAATCTGAGATCCTCTATGGGCAGCTAGGGGAGGGGATCTGACAAGAGGGTAAGCAGTGGTATAAAAAAACTTCATGCCAGAAGAGAATCAAAGAATCACAGAATGGTTTGGGTTGGAAGGGACCTTAAAGATCATCTGTCATGGACATCTGTCAAGATCATCCTAAATATCCCTGTCATGGACAGGGGCTAGAGCTCTGCATGTTTTACAAGAGATAGTGAGAAGGGATAGGGTAAAAAGACCACAATATGAAAACCAATACTCCTTCCCTTTGAAAATGTCAAAACTGTTCTTAGGAATGAGGTGAAAACTGGTGAAAGGACCCTTATAAACAGAAGTAATGCACTGAGGGATAAATATGACTTACTGGGAAGGAGCCAGCCTAACTTGTGCAAATGACAAGTGTGGGCCATATGTCCACGCAGGTTTTGGAGAAGGGGGGGTGACAATGTCACTGGGTATTTTGAGATTAATGATCTGGCTGGAGGAAAAGCAAGGGGACATCTTCCAGAGCAGGGGAAAACACACTGCTGTATCCTCATTGCAAACCCCAGCCCTGCATCATTCTGGCTGCACCCAAAACCCACTGCCTGCACCCAAAAAACAGCTCTCTGCACCCAAAATCTGCCATCTGCACCTGCTCTGTGCAGCAGTCCAGATCTCACCAGAGGGACAGACAGCACCTCTTCATTACCCACTGCTTTGTCAGCCTTTGGGCCACCTGGAAGCTAGCTTTGCCATGATTGTAAGGCTTGCTGGCCAGGGCACTGCTGAGCATCACACAGCCAAAATTTCTGGCTGTGCCCTGGCTGCTCAGTGCAAAAAATATCCACAGGAAATGCTGCCAGCAGCAATGAGCCCCCATTTGTAATTAAAGAGCTGTGCTGGAGCTGTCAATACCGACCCCACTTAAGCCAGGGTTGCTGGATAAACCTCTGCCATCAAATCTGTGTCCATTCCAGGCATGCAAAGCTGGGGCCTGTGATTTACACCAGCTGAAGAGCCCAGCCTAGATGGAGTTACACTGTCACTGTACACAGATCTCGTTTTAATTCAATCCCACTTCCACCTACGAGACACTACAGGCTGCTCTGGGAAGATGGAAAAAACTGAACCACAAATACAATCAGCAGTTTTTGATAGCATGGATGTGTAGACCCAGCTATGCCAGAATTATTTTTATGGAGTCTAGGTACAGAAAGGGTCACACAGCAGGTGAAAACAGCCCTTATCAACACCCAAAATATGAAACTAAAGGATTTTAAGGGCAGAACTTGTCACCATATCAATATTTCCTCATCTGGATTGGTACATGCAGTATTTTTATATTTCAGGTGAAATGATTTTAACTTTACAAGGTTTGTTCATGAGAAAATGCTTTAAGTCCAAGGTTTTTTAGTCACCAGCAAACTGGTATATAGTTACAAATTCTTACATGCACTTCTAATTTTTGATTTCACTGACTCTTCTTTCCCAAAAAGGGGAATTAATGTAATGTAGCTGCAGAGAATTTCCATTACTTTATCCCCTCCTTTTTTCAGGAAATCAATCTGAATTTGAGAATTTATTATTACCAGGACAAATTTTCAGTGCCACTAAATTTAGGAGTGAAACAAAGCACTTGGGCAGAGATCCCTGGAACAAAGTGAAGCAGCTGCTGACCTGTCAGTATAAAATATCCTAAAAATGCATAAATGTGTGACATATGTTCACTGGAATATTTTTGACACGATTTTGGCTCAACATACTGTGTATATCTTTCCCTAAATGCTATATATAAACTCTTGTTTAATATTCACAGAATTGTGTACCATTTCCCAAAAGCATAAATTACAGAGATAATATTTCTCTGTCAGTAAATGTTTATGTCCTGAAATAAAAATTCAAGGTTAAAATCATCTCCCAATGCCTCACTAAAAAGGAAACCTCACAGAAAATACACATGCAAGTGTATTTTCAATTCACTTCTTCCTGCAGCAAAACTCGATCATTGAATAATTCATCCCCTCTTCTCCAAGCTCCAGTTTGCCCTCTCCAAACAGAAAAATGCTCCCAAAAACCAGAGGTTTCCCCCAGCAATCTTCTTCTTCCAAAGGTGTTGACCAGGTCACAGCCATCCCAAAGAAACACAAAGATTTCCCAAAGTATGAGGCAGCCTGCAAATTCCCCAGCTCATATTGTCACCTCTGGCTTGGCTTTGACCACAGTTTAGTGCCACAAACATCTTTCCCCTACTGGTGTTTCCAAAGAGGTTCCTCTGTGAGGAAAGCATCATATCATGGAATGGTTTGGGAAGGCGCCTTAAGGATTATCTCATTCCAACCCCCTGCCTTGATGTGGGACACCTTCCACTGGACCAGGCTGCTCAAAGTCCCATCCAGCCTGGCCTTGAGCTCTTCCAGGCAGCCACAGCTTCTCTGGGCAGCCTGTGCCAGTGCCTCACCACTCCCAGAGTCAAGATTTTCTTCTTCATATCTAATCTAAACCAGCTAATCTCAGTTTGAAGCCATTCCCCCATGACCTATCCCTTCATGTCACTGTAAGTCCTCTCTGTCTCTCTTGCCCTCTCTGATGGGGCATAAATAATGGAATATTACAAAGGGGGAAAATTGTTTGCGTGTTGCATGCCAGACTTTGTGTGTTCACCTTTCCAGGGTCAAACTGAGTTTTCAGCATCCAGTTCCCTTGGCACTAGGCAGACGTGTCAGAAAAGTAGCAAGATACAAAATGTGAGTTTTCAGAGGGAAGAAATGTAAATTTCCCTCATCATTTTTTATGTTCTAAAGATCTTAATGTTTTACTAAGTAATAAGTTCCATACTATTAATTTTTATATGATCTACATACTGGTGAATGAGTCTATGCCCAAAACCTATTTCCCATTCTGCTGCTACTTATCTAGTATAATGTTATTTCAGTCAGGAGCAAAGCTGCTACAGTCAACCATTGTCATCAGTGAGTTGAATCAATATGTTTCCAGGTCTTATTTCAGTCACTGTCATTCCCATTGCGATTTTTGTGGGTGTTCTGGTGCAAATCCCATGTGCAGAAGCAGCAGCAGAAATTATGAGAGCCCAGTGTCTGGATCCATGCTGTGGGTTTGGGTTTTTGTGCTTACAAAGGAATGAAACCCTTAATTCTAACAATAACTGTCTTTTTAAATCAGGCCACACAATTACTTTTGTAATTTAATATGATACCTTTGCAATGTTCTCCCGTCATTTGTTGGTTATGGAACATTGAAAAATGCCCAGAATGAGAAAGAGACAGAAAATTGCTTGCAACTAGTGGAAACACCATTTCAGTGTGTATTGGTATAGGATGTATGTGTCATTCAGTGCCCATGAAAAATTGTATGTCTTTTCTTTTTATGATCATTATTAAGGCAAGTCAGAGAAGAGACATTATTCACCAAGTCTCATCAGCTCAGGCTGCTGCTGCTGCTGCTGGAATGTGCTATATGCTGGAAGCAGATGCAAATTCATTTCCCAGTTTCCATAATACCTAGAATTGTACATATTATGTTATACAGCTGACTACTAATAGTAAAAGAGTAACTAAAATCTCCTAGTGTGAGCAGAAGGCTACAACTAATAAGACAACAGAAATACAGAGCTCAGGGTAAAAGAAAAAAGAGCAGATGAGGGTCAACAAATGGCTTAAAGTAGGTATGGTCTCTACCTTACTGCAAAAGGAACAAGAAAAATTCTGATTTTTGAAGATTGCCTAAATATCTATGAAGGTCTCTCCATTCCTAATGTTTACTTTTATAGATAAACCTGCTTTTCAGGAAAAGGGCTTGTTGCAGAAATATGGGGTGGAAGCAGATGGCCCATGTCATGTAGTTGGGCACCTTTGGTGGTCATCATGGTCCTTTCCAACACTAAAAGAGAGCATTTAAATGTTCTCAGATTTACTGAGTAGTTTGTGAAACTCTGTGACAGCCTTGTGTAGCAAAAGCTGTAATTAAGATTATTTGGTAATGTCTTAACAGGGAGGGACAGTGATGTGGCCAGATCCACACTGAGAGCTGAGATCAACATTAATGACTGTCCTTGGGCTTCTTTTGCCCTTTGCCTTCTCAGTCCTCAGCATTTCTCCTTCTCATCCAGAAATCATCCCTGAAAAATTCAAGGCCAAGGGCAACCGTGTCCTAATTGAAAACAAAGCCCTGTTGAGTAAGAGGATCAGTGCATTTTACTCAATTGGAGTCTGTGTCTGACACCGTGAGCCATAATTTATCTGGGAAAATTCTGCCTGTAGTTATACAGCAGCCCTTCAGACTGACCTACATCCTTGGGGAATGAGGTTTTATCCTCACATTGCTTTGAACCTGTGTCTGCTGATGGCTCCAAGGAGAGGTTTGGGAATTGCATCTCCTTTCACTGGGCTCACTGTTTGTTGTTTGCAGCTGCAAACCGAGCAGGGGAACAGAGCACAGCAGTAACTGGTAACAAGTTGACTTCTCAGCCTCTGTGGGCAATAGGGTCAATTCAACAGAGAAAAGGGGATCAGCACAGCATTCCACAGTGCCTAAATTTAGACTTGCTGTTTGGGTTCAGTTCTTTGTCAAAGCACCTCTTTGTTAAGCCATCACTTAATCCTTTGACTGATGGGGTCTTCAGGACTTCTTCTGAGTTGTTACTTTCTCTGGTCTCACTCTTTAAAGCATTTAACACTTTTAAATCTCTACAAAAGGACACTTATGATTATCTGCTATTTTTCTATCAGTATTCTGCCTCTTTGGGTGCTTGGAACTGGACACATTTGGGTATCTGGATTTGATAGTACTGGTTGTATCAGTCACCTGTGCCTGACACTGGCTTACAGTTCACACAGTGACACCTCTAGAAGAAGAGCTGTAAAGCTCCTTGGTACCGGAGGGACATCACCTCTGACACTGGTACAGGAGCCAAATATATCAGTCTTCCCTCTTAGCAGCAGAATTAAAGGCACTTCACCAGTAAAATGACAACAGAGTGTGGACAGAAGTTTCAGGATCAGTACTGAAGAAAAGATTGTCCTCAAGGTGCTGGTAAATGGCAGAATAAATTTAAATGGTTACTGGAAAGACATGGTAGGGAGAGAAACATTTTTGCTTTGCAGAGAAATTTTAAAGGCTCTTTAGTGTCTCACATCCCTTGTTTCTGGTTTCTCCCCCCTCTAACTACCTTTTTTTTTAGATGAGGGTTGTGTTCTGCTCTTTAGCTGAGCCATTACTCCTGTTGATGTCAAACTTATCAGGAAGGAACAGTGTATTTAGGAGTTAGGCATCTGAGCTAACTGTTGCTCCCATATCCTTCCTGTGTGTTGGCCACCTCCACACCCATACATCATTTTCCCCTTCCCTGTACCTTTTCCGCTCCCTCTTCCTTTCTCCTCGGTTTTCCTGTTTGATTCCCTTTATTGCCACATTTGCCAGCTCTCTCTGCCTCACTCTTAGATCATTTTGTGTCAGTGAATAGGAAAAAAACCCCATTTGCTCCTTACACAATCACCTTCAGAGAATCCCTTGCCATTGGAGGAGAGAGTGAATTTTGTGTAAGAAAACCAGGTAACCAAACCAGCTCTCAGCTCACACAGCCACTGCCTTGTACCAGGGCAGATTCCAACTTATTTTTGAATGAAATGTTTGCTTTGTGTGGATCACTGGACACCAAGAAAAAACTCTTCACTAGAAGGGTCATCAAGCATTTTATCAGACTGCCCAGGGCAGTGGTGGAGTCACCATCCCTGGAGATATTTAAAAAACGTGTAGATGTGGCACTCGGGGACATGTTGGACTTGGTGGCCTTAGATATCTTTTCCAGCCTAAACTTTCAATGGTTTTATGATTAAATTCTAGATATGGAACCTACCAGTAAAAAAAAAATACTCCAAACATGCCATTTTTTTTTTTCTTACTAATGTGCCTGCTGAGGTCCTATTGGAAAACCTCTGGGCTCCTCAGAGGGGTTTTAGAGGGCTGGTAGAGAACCTGACTGGCCTGCTTTGCTGCCTGAGGCTGCCTGAGGTAGAGTGCCAGGTGAAGTGCTCACTGTGGGGTGAGGAGGAGATAAAGGTGCTCTACCACTCCGCTGTGTTTATTGATCACACTCAGGATGTGCTGGCTTGAAGACGGAGAGCTCAGAAATCTCAGACAAGAATAATCTTTATGTGAATCTGTATCTATGAAGTACAGATTTGGAAACTTCCCATATATAATGAAACCTTTGCACAGGTTGGACAGGTTTATTCCCAGCCATGGGGATTGCTCTCCTGCTGTCCGTGCTGCACCTCCCAGAGCAAGTCGTGCAGAGCTCCAGAGAACTTCACATTTTAACAATCCTCTTTTCCCACTGTACAGCTGGGAGGGACTTCCTACATTTCATGTAATCAGCATGCAAATTTGAGAGCTGCCCATAAAATCCTGCAGTAAACAGGATATGTTTGCTCTAAACAGATTTCATCCAGTAACAATTCACTATGAATTCAGTTACCATCAACAGGATCCTATTTTCCCTCCCGCTTCTCTAATGCCTTTTTTTCCTGGTGTAGAACAACAGGGGAAAATTGCTGCTATTTGTCCCCAAATTGAGGTTTTTAAATAAAGGTGAAGACACTACCAGTGATGGTGATAGTCTGAGAGTCAACTGCATTCCTTTTCAGTGTACATGGAATTATGATTGGAATCAATTGGATTCAGTAAAAGTAGTTCATAGGTACTTCAGAAAACTGAAATGGGGATAGGTTATTAGACATTTAATACCTGAGATAAAAAGCAATTTTGCAGAAGCTCTGTTTACTGAAGTGCACTAACAAAACAGGCTTTTAGCATGTTATTTAATCAATTGTCCCTAAAATTGACTCTGCCACTCTGTTAGAAAGGAAAAATAAGTCAAAGGGGAAATTCCAGTCCTACATATGCTGAAATTCCTACCTGATCGTTTTTGATGCTGCAGATATGGATAACAACACATTAAGAAAGCCTTAAAAACAGTAAAGAAAAACTTCACTCTGTGGATTCAATGCTGTATGAGGCTGGGACGTGGCAATGAGTCTCACTGGCCACTTACAAAGTCTGGGTTAAAATGTACTCTCTTGATTCATAAGCGGATGTTTTGAGATAAAGGCTCTCAGAAACGTGGGTTTTTTTTGGTTTCTAAGTAGTCTTATTGAGGGCTAAATGCACAAAGAAAGTAGATGCTCCGAGACAAACCTCAACAGCAACTTGGGCACCAAGCTGGCGCTGCATTAAAATGATTCAGGGCTGCTGGCAGAGCAATGAGAGGGTGACAAAATGGGCTGATTTATTTTAAAGGGAACCTAAACATTGTGCTAATGGTGACAGTTGACAGTGAAAACACTGCTGAAATCGAGTGTGAGACAGAGGTTTTTCTCGATAGCCACAGGATGTCCTTGGAACAGAGTCTGCATCTCAATGAGCTGGGTGCCACTCACAGTACATTAGAAAGAAATTAGTTAGGGTTGAGCATAATTATAATGTCAGGGTAGTTTCCAGCCTGAGATCCATCGTTCTGCCTGGGAACCATGTCATATTGAGCAAAAATTAGCTTGCTTACAAATACACAGCAGATTATTTCCAGACCTAGCATGATGCTTCTCTCCACCTTTCTCCTTCCTCCCACTGCTTCCTTTTGTTTAAAGCCCTGCTATGAGACTCACATCCCATCTCAGCTGCTTTTGTCAGGACAGCTAATGAGCTGGGGTGGGATGGGAAAAAAAACCACTGTGGAAATGGGGTCATGGAGAGGTTAAACTTCATGAATTTATTCATTGGGATTCAGCTCATGCCCTGCTGAAATGAGATGTCATCATTAAAATTGTGGATGACGCCCGTTGCATAACGATGCTAGAAGGACCTGGAGGAAATAGGATTTGTTTCGACTTTAATATATGACTGCAATAGGAAAACAAGCCCAAATTGTACCAACCATGTCAGAAACATACTGAAAACAATCTGTGTAAGGTGTTTGTAAGGGAGAAATGCTCCAATTTAATTTAAAAAAAACCCAACAGCAACAACGACAAAAAAAGCGAGCAGTGATATCAACATTCTTTTCTGCTTTTCTGGAATTACAGTTGTGAGACGTGAACAGCATGAGTATCTTGGGAATAAAATTATTGTTTATTCCATCACAGTACTTTTGATGTAGCAGAAATATTGACTGTGATTTTAACAGAGGAAAATTGTTTGAAAAGGGAAGAAAGCAGAGGTACAATAGATTGTGATGGAGCCTGGGATGGCCAAACTAATTGGAGGTGTGACCTGGAGCTGAGCAAGGGCTCACAGGGGTGGAAGGTGATCCAAAAGGTCAATCCTTTGGGAAATCCTTCCCCCTGACCCAAGGCAGAAATCAGCCATACCTGGGGCAGACCTGACAGGTGACATTCTTGCTTCTTCATAAAGGCTTGGGATCCTCTCCCAAAATATTTGGTTTAGAGCATTATCATCTCCTAGTCTTAGGTGCTTTTCAAGTGGCTAAAAGAAGTCTTCCTTGCTGCAACATTGCTGAGTACAGTAGTTTGTGCTTCATCCACAATTAACCCTTTTCTCTTTGCCCTCTATGTGTTAAAAACTGTCATCTTATCCCACCCTCAGTTTTCTGTCCCTTTATCTTGCAACACCCCTTCCCTCATGCACCTCATTCAGGGTGTTCCTGGCTCCCCTTTCCCTCTGAATCCCCCCTTGGCTCCCATCACTTAAAACATCTCCAGCCCTTCCTGGCTCATTGCAGGATGCAAATCTAATAAGCCAACTCTCAATTCGTACATCCAGCTCATTATATCTGCAAGTCTCTGTTATGAATGGTATTTTCCCAACCATCCTTGAGGCTGCCTTAATTTTTGAGAATTTATGGGGCTCTGAAGGTAAGTGAGTTGCCCACAGAAAGGTTGCTAGCTCATCAGTGAGATTTACAGCCCACTAATGACTCTGTAATAAAGTAAATACAGAATTGCTGGGCCATTGAGGAGCTGTCACAGGAGAAAACTGACAGCAGGTTCTGTTCCTTTCCAAAGCCTCTCTTGCTCCTGATGTGAAAACAAAGCAAAGCAAAAAACCCCAAACAAACCTAAAAAATCAACCCAACTTGGTCTGTGTTTCAAGAAGAGACTTGAGTTATAACGAAATAGAATCTTTCCAGTTCAAGATAAACCCCAAGCTTCTGGTGCTCTGCTTTAAACATCATTGATGAGATGAGAGGAAGCCAGGCCTGAATAAATACTGTGGAATGCTAAACAGGATTTCTACCAAACAATAACTAAATGCCCTGCAGAAGAAAGCCTGCTGGCTGATTATCCTCCAGTGCTGTGTAATTGCCACCCATTGTATCCTGACTCTCCCGTTTGGAGCAGCCTGGGTTTTACAGCCGAGGAAGCAACATATAGGAGGCAACGTCCCAGGAGATGCCAATTGTATTGGCAGGGAAGGGAAATGTGCACACATCCAGTAGATAAACCAGGCTGTAAATTGATTTTAATGGAATTGAGATTTCCTAGGAAACAAAAGCCCTTATAATTTTCCAACAGTGCCTATGGCGCTTTCTCTGCTCTGCATTGGTGATGCCTGCTTGGATTTTGTATTGATCTGGGAGAGATTGACTTTCTGGAGTGCCCTTATCACCACACTTCATTGGTTTTGTACTCCTGAGCTTTCAAAGGCCTTGCTGTACCCCTACTGCTGGAGCCTTCCTCTTCTAATCAGCTACCCTGGGAAAGAGAGAGGCTGTAAATCGATTTTTCTTTTCTCTTCTTCAAGTCAAAACATTATAAGATGAAGAGAAAACCATATTTCTCAGTGATATTAGTTAATAAGGGATAATGCATCTGCAGAGCTCCAATGCTGAGAAGTGCCAAGCACCTGAAAGGCAAACCCTGCCTTTGAGAAAAGCCCCTCACACACTGAAAAGAAGCTATTTTCCACTTGTCTCGGTGCATTTTAGGACTGCAACTGCATAACCTTAAGCAAGACAGCTGCAAAACACAGGTTCTTTTAGTGGCACTTTGGCTTGGGTGACTTTTTCAGAATACTGTATGAGCTGAGTTTTTTTTTTTGTTTTTTTTTTTTAAGCTCAAGTAAATAGATGAAAACATTTGGTGCAGAGAGGCAGAATAAAAAATCTGACCTGGAAAATATCACATAAATGGAACTGCAAACACCGATCTTAGTAAAAACCCGGAGGAAAATGCCAGCCAGAATTACACTTTACCCTGAGAAGAACAAAGCTCTTTTTCCTAGGGCTACTGAAGCTGCTATTCTACATCTACAGGAACATGGTATGTTTTACATTCCAGGCATCCTCAGCTCACTCACTTCACTCCTTGAGACATTCAATCTGGAATTTGTTCCGTGCAAATTGTCCGTACATGGTGGACAAGCAGCAGAATTCTGCAGATTGTGACAAATTAGTCCATTTGCTTTCATTTGCTGTCAAGTATTACTTGGAGATGGAGGTGGTTGGAAAGTGGAACAGCAAAGATTTTCCAAGGAAATGGCAAAAATTTGCAGACATATGCACATGAAAGCTGAACTGTAAGGTGGTGGTAGGGTACAAACTGCTGTCCAAACTACAGACAGCTAGGGCAAGGAAAATCTGCGTCAAAGAAGGAAATTTGGGGAAAAATTAGGGCTGAGATACTCCTGTAAGACCTAATTCTGCCAAGGGGCTGTTTGAAGTGGGCAGCTGGTAAGTAGGGCTTGGAGAAAGGTACAGAAATGTCATAAAACTACTTCTTTATTTTGAATGATTGCCCTTTTCCCACAAAGAATTATGATGTTGTTTCAGGAACTCCTTACAAGCCAGAACAGAGCAAGCCAAAATCAGCAAGGCCCATACGCCACTTCCTTTGAGGAAGGTGAGATATGGCATTTCAAAGCCTCAATCTTCTGGGCTCTCTGTAGGCACTGCTTTTTCCTTCAGCCTTTGAAATCCTATTTGAAACTCATATTAAATCATTTAAGCTGAAGGATGATAGATTTAGAGTAGATATTAGGAGGAAATTCTTCACCGTGAGGGTGGTGAGGCCCTGGCACAGATCACCCAGAGAAGCTGTGGATGCCCCATCCCTGGAAGTGTTGAAGGCCAGGTTGGATGGGGCTCTGAGCAACCTGGTCTGGTGGAAGGTGTCCCTGACCATGGCAAGGGAGGAGAACTGGGTGATATTAAACATTCTTTCAAACCAATCTGTGATTCTGTGATGATTCTATGATGATTCTATTCCCATTCCAGGCCCAGCCCGTAGGGACAGAAGGAAGGTGGCTGAGCCACGTGGCCATGGAATGATGCCAAGGTACTGCTTGATCATTCAGTCCCTCACTTGAGGGCACTGATACCAGGGACAGAACATGTGCATTGCCAGTGAAGTGTTTCACAATGATGCCTTTCATGCACGGGTAGAAATTACATCTGTGCTAAAGCTCCTGACCCCAATCCATTATCTCCATCTGAGCTTCCTCCAAGAAGGAAAAAAAAAAATAATGTTGGCATAATAAAGTTATACCTGACCTCAGATCTTAATACAGAGAGACAAGACTCAGAAGGCAGAGCTCTGGAATGACAAGAACTACCTCATATTCTCATTTCTGGCAACATTTCTGCTGGAGACCTGAGGGAGTCATTGTGTCCCTGTGTGCCCTGCTTTCTCCGTGTAAACAGAGGCAGCAGTGCTTACCCTCACAAAGGTATTTTGAGGTCTGTCACCAAAGATTGCTGTGGGCATTTAGAAATGCCTGGGAAAGTTTGTGGTTTTTGTTTCCTAGAGAATAACCAGGATGTGCAGCCTCTACACAGCTTTGAGATGTTTACACGTGTCTGTTCAGCTCAGCCCATTGCCAATACAAAGTTCATGAGGACTTTGGGAACCTCCACGTATTTATTGTCCCTTGACATGCACGATAACCAGGCTGCAAACACAGCAAGTTTGGATCTCCTGGCACTGTTTCTCTCTTACAGGCAGTTTCTACCCCAGTTGCCCTGTTGCACTTGGTGGAGAAGGAAGATGAGGGAAAGAGATCTGAGCAAAGACACGATTCCTTACAACCCTGCTCCATCTCTCTGGGAACTGAGACATTTGGACAAACCCTTTTCTCCATGCCCAGCTGTCCTAAAGGGGGTCCAAGACCTTGGCTGGCTGAATGGTGCCTCTCCATGATGTCACCCTGGTACAGGCTTGCTGTCACCTGCTCTTCAGCCCAGCCTTGCTCTCTGCTGCATGAATTTGACCTTTTTAGCTCAAAGAAAATCCCACATGTCTGTATCCACAGGGATATTGTTCTCCTAGAGGAGAAGTTGGCTGAGTAATTTTGGGAGATCCGTTTCCTAGGCCTCCTTATTCAGTCTGCTCCTTAGGTCTCCCTTTTACAACAAGGTAGATCCCCTCTTCCTAAATTTGCAGTGCCTCTCATCACACAGGGCACAGACATTTCAAGTCCCTTTGAGAGCTCCAGATCTTTGTTGCTGGGGAGAAAATGAGAGGAAAATAAAATAAGAGAAAAAACTCCTTGGGGAGATGTGACCAACCTGTTTTAGTGTCCCTGTGCATGGCAGGGGCTTGGAAATAAATTATATTTAGGGCCCTTTCCAAGTCAAACCATTCAATAAGTCTGTGAAATTCAAGGACCAGAAATGCTATGCAGAAGCTCCTGGTTGTTGCTCCAAAGAGCTGTTTCTAAAGGCTCAGAGATAAAAGATGAAAATAAAAACACTTTATTCCCAATCTAACCCTCCTTTAACTCAATCATTTTTCTAGTTTCAAAAGTTCAGGCAATGGTCTCTTGTTTTATGTAGGTGATTAGGTGGTGTTTTTAGTGCACTGTAATCGTGTGATTTGATACAGATTTATATGTGAGAAAGCTGTACTTTGCCTTTGTGTGAAAGCTTGGAGCAGAATCATTTACCTCCAGAAGGTTGCACTGATCTGACAAGTGCACACCGACAAAAAATTCGTTGCACTTGATTTTCAGGACAGTCAGATTATTACACATATTCTTCCTTCTTGGTTTGGCTTTACTCTGCTTTTTTTCCCCCTTAGTTTCATTCATTAATCTTATCCTTTCCATCCTTTTTCCTTGTCCTACATCCCATCCTCTCAGATTTCCTGTCTGATGGTTGAAATAAAACAGGGAACAGCTACTTTTACTGCTACCTCTGACAGTACAAGTGGAAGCAAAAGGCTGATGAGGCTTCAAATAACTGCCACAGGTGCCTGCAAGTTGATTTTTAGCTTTCCTTTCATTTTTCTTGATTTGGAATTAAAGGGAAATCAAACAACCCAACGCCTCTTAGGTGATCTTTAAGGTTCCTTTCAACACAAATCATTCAGCCATTCTGTGATACTGTGGGGAGACAGCTGGTGCTCACCAGCTCCACAAGTTTCTTCCTGTGAGGCATGTCTCTTAGCAATATCATTTCTTCTGCTGTGGAACCCAATTATTATCACCCCTGCTTCTCAGATTTGAATGGATTTGCACTGAAAGTTTTAAAGCAACAAATGGCAGAGCTCATACGCTACCCAATAATTAAAAAACAAGGGGAAAGATAGAGCATTTAAAAGGGTTTCCCACTGTGACAAATCCCATGGATTATAACATTTTCATACTGCTCTAAAACACTGCCACATTGGCAGTAAATTCTCCAGCAAGGGTAGTGAGTTGAAGGAGAGTTTGCCTTTCATTTGTTTTGTGGTCCAATGCCCAATCCCCTCTGCAAATAAAAGCACGATGCTTTGTGATCAATTGATCCAAAATATATCTTGAAGGAGCAGCTCTGCTCCCCCTCCAGTGCCTAATTTCAGTTGCCTAATTAAAGCAATATCATTTGCATTTCTGAGGTATGTGGCTTTTGCTCTGCCACAAATAAACACCATGTCTATGATTTAATTCCCCTCTCTTTTCCTCTAGCAGCTCAGTTTTCATATCTTTCTGTACATTGGCTTCAGTTTATTTATTTATATTATCTTTATTTTTAACTGAGTGTCACAAGCACTCCCATCCCTCCTTCCACAATAATTTTTTGTGGCAGGGACCAACTTTTTTCGTTTTTCCTTATCTGCCAGCAGTCTCTTAGCACAAAACCCTAGGTAAAGCCCACTTCACAGTAGATAGCACTCAGATCTCCATGGACTCAACATTTACATTCCATTTACATCTTTGTTAACCTCAGAATAAACCAAGTTCCCAAGCTTATTTTTTTTTTTTGGTCTAAATTCTAATGAAAGGCACCACTCCTCCCATCCTCCCATTTCCTCCTGAGATTAATTGAAATGCAGCCATCTAAACCCCTACTAATTTGTTTTGAAGCCAGCTATTTCCTCAAACAGTTGCAGAAGATGAAAGTTGTTGATAGGAGCTGCAAAGGGCTTTTTTTTTTTCCATGTTCCATTGCTGCATGCCACTTAAATCCCTGGCTTTGCTCCCATATCTCCTGACACATGTATCTGAGCTCCCAAGGATAAACCCCACAGGGCTCACACAGTCCTTGGGCTGACCTGCCTGGGCTTTGGGTTGCTTTCTGCTGAGCACTGTGGTAACAGGCTGTGATTGTGGCAGCAGAGGAGGTGGGAGCAGGGTTTGTAGCGTTGAGGGTTATCATTTCACATGCCACTCCAGGGGTCACATTTTTCCACCCTTTCCCAGCCTGAGCAGCTGCTGAGCCAGCTCTGGAGGAGCCCTGTGTGCAAGGCAGGGAGGATGGAGGGCTTTCTGCTTCAGCTTGTAAAAATTACCAATGACAAGGCCCATTTACTGAGCATGGGAATTCAAGGTAGCACCAACTCAAGGGAATAATATTATTGTGGCAGGGAAAGGAAAGAATATTATGTGGAAAGGAAGAAAATTATTGTGATGAGGGTGGTGAGACACTGACACAGGTTGCCCTGAGAGAGGCAGGGGATGCTGCATCCCCAGAAACATTCCAGGCCAGCTTGGATGGGGCTTTGAACAACCTGCTCTAGTGGAAGGTGTCCCAACAAGATGATCTGCAAAATCCCTTCCAACCCAACCCATTCTGCCATTCTGCGATTTTACAATTTTACCAAGTCATTCATTGAAAGGTTAAACCCTGCCTTTGATATTTGCAGGGTTGTACTATTGTATCAATAGCTATTCTCTTCCTGAAGGCTGCACGTGACCAGATTCCTGGAGGAAAGCTCCTGTTCCTTTTTGTTGTCCCTGCAGTTAGCTTGATTTCATCTGAGTCATTCCCATTCTTCGCATGCCATGCTCTGCATACGCTCCCTGCCAAATACACATGCTAAGCTGGCTGTGTCAAAACCTTTGCACAATTATTTTCTTTCCCCCTTCTCAAATTTAGAAGTTTTCTTTCTGGGACTGAATCCTAATTTCCTTCTGTTTGTTGCTGTCCTTAGTTTTTAGCATGTTTGGGGTGGTCAATCCTGTTGGTGTTGGGAAGCTGCTATGTTTCTGTTCTGTCAGCTTTCCACACAACCGACCATAAAATTAATCCTGCATTCCTAAAACCTTTCAAAGCACTGTAAAAACTACCCACTACGTCCATTTATTTGCTGTACAGGCTTGTGGGGTTTTTTATTATTTTATTCCATTTTTTTTTCTGTTTTGGTCTAGTACTTTGCATCTCAATGCTCCCATTGGAGAAAGATAAAAGGGGCATCTAAGGGCCAAATAAGCAGGGAGACATGTAACCAGTGGGCTCTGAATCATGTTTTTTTCCCCTGCTTTTGTTTCCGTTGGCATTGGCAGTGTTCATAACCCAATAGAATCTGTTAGAAAATGGTCTTCAAAGTGCAATTCTGTTGCTGCTTGACTGGATTTGTCTGTGGGTTTTTTGGCCGTCACTGAAGCGTCAGCTTGAAAATCACTGAAAACCAACAATTTCTAATGAGTAAGACTTTACCAAGAAGGTATTTAAATACAGAACAACAAAGTCCACTTTTCTCTCCACCCCAGCTGCTTTTGATCCCATTGAATACTGTCAAATGGGTTGGAGTCATGCGTGAAGTTTGTCACTTCTGAGGAGCTGCTGACAGTACCTACCTCAACGTGCGACGCGCCGTGAATTCTAAACGGTTTTATTGAAATTTATTGAAGTATTGCCATCTGCCACGTAGCACTATTCTTCCCAAAGGCAACTGGGAGAAACAGGGCAAAGTGGCTGCATCTTGTGATTAGAAATTTTCATTTCTGGGAAGTGTGAGCATTCCAGTTGCTCAATAAAAGTAGTTGCTGTGCCATATTCAGCTCATCTGTTCCATCACAAGTGTGGCACTGAAATACCATTTCCCACTGAGGGCCTGCTGTGGTTCTACATACATAAATAGGCAAGAGGAATAAATTTCCTTCAGTTTCATAGTTTTATAAAGATTTCATAGCGGATAAAACCCGCCTTCTTGTCTTCCAGGCTTGTGAAGGACACCCTCACTGTTTCCCAGCATGTTTCCATCAATACTGAAGGACCATGCACAGTGACTGCTGCCCATCATGGACTCATCCATGATTTCACACATCAGGAGGTATAACATCTCATTTACAGATTCCTTCAGATTCCAAAATATTACTCAGGATTTTGTCTAGTGTTGCACCGAAGACTTTTCCCAAGATCGAAATATTATTATCGAAATAATAGTTTGGGTTGGATGAAACCTTAAAGAACATGTAGTTTCAACCCTCCTATTTTGGGCAGGGACACCTTCCACTAGACCAGGTTCCTCAAAGAACCATCCAGCTTTATCACAGAGGAGAATAATCAAGCAGAAGAATAGATGTCTCAGCAAAACATAAGTTTTTTATCAGAAATATGTTTACCATTTACCAAAGAACACCTATTAGAAAATAACCATCCCAAGCACCACAGTATCACTACTTCATTATGTGCTTTAGACCATTTTTCCCAAGGTAATGTAAGGATGTATACTCATTGGGAATGGCATCCTTGTGGTAAGATATTAAATGGAGTTTTTGTTTTGTTTGTTTTAACCTTCAAACCCACTACAAGTTACGGTATCATTTTAAGTGGTGAAATGGAGAAGGTCCTTTTTAATTCAGTCTCTCTGCCTGTTCCACACTAGAAAGAAGAGTTATTTTCTTTGGAGACTAATGTTTTGATAAGATCTGTCTACTATCCAACTATCTGATAAGCTGGGAACTCGAGATCCAATGTCACCTTTCATTTTACTTACTCCTTTATCTGTCCGTGGTGCAGGGATCTGGGGATACAGTTACTCCAAAGTTTTCAGAATATTTTCTTAGCCGTAATTTAAAAATCAAATCCCCAAAGAATTATCTTTTTTTTTTTAATCAAAAATGAAATAAGATTTCCTAAAAGTAAAAAAAAAAAAAAAAAAAAAAGAAAAAAGCTTTTAAAGGACTAAAAGGACTAAAAGCTGTAAATCATATCTCCTAGGGATGTCTCTTGACATTTGGAGTCAAAAAGGATGAAGTTTTGCCACTGTTACTCAGTGGCCACATATATTGTAGTGGCCTAAGATTTTGACTAGAAAAGTAAGAAACTTGTTAGTTTGGTAAAACATTAACCAGGCCAACAAGCTGTTCTTGGCTCCAGTCATATCTACCTTTTCATTTTGTAGCAAAGTTTTTTGCAAAATGCCTTGGACTAGGATTTTGGTAGGCACCTGTTCCCAGTGTTGTATTTTGATCTGACCACCTGACTCTAATTTAATGTTTAATGCTCTGTTTTGAAATTCAGGCTTGCAGCTTCAAAAGAAAATGGCCTGGAAAGAGGATTTAAATAAATAATGATCAGCCAGTTATTATTATTCAAGAGAGGCTACAACATGATGTATATTTTAACACCAGCGGGGTTTATCTAATGAAATTATTGGACTAGCAATGCAATTACTAAAAATTACAAAACAAAACCCAGTTTGGGGCTACTTATTCATTTATTTTTGTTACTGTGTCTGTATCTGAAGCAAGGCTTTTCACAGATCCTCTGTGTGGCATTTTTATGTTCTGATTTGACCATATCTTGCCTTCCCTGATTAACTCACATAGATTTCCAGCCCTGCCTCCTCTATTCAAGCTTTGAGATTAAAAAGGGTTTGCCTAGCATGTCCCTGGGCATGCCCACTCCATCCTCCTTTTATCAGACAAAGTCATCAGGAAGGAGGAATCGCAGGAATCTCACTCTGGGCTCCTGCAGCCATTAAAGCTTGACCTGTGACTCTGGCATTCCTCAGTCTCCTGTGCAGTCATTCCTTTGGTGCCACAGAAATTCCCAGGTACTGCTGGCAGCAGGGCCAGCTGCTTTGATCAGCTGCCTTGCAGGGCGCGCTTCCTGTGGAAGAAAATTACGGACACTCTTCCACCTCTCCAGCTGCAAAAGCAAAACTCAGTGGTTTCCTCAGCTTCTTCCTGAGTCAATTGGTGGTAAAATAAAAATACAAAAAGTTTAGGCATTATTTTTGACTATTTATGTCTGCTCAGTGAGGAAGATGCTCACCTGATAGGATTGCTTTAGAGGCATGATAAAAAAATGACCACTCCACGTTGCTGGGGGTTCCCTGCACTAGTTGACCATGGGAAAGGTGGCTTTTATCTTTTTTTTCCTTAAACACTGAAAACAAAAAACTCTATTTCCATTCCTGACCTACCACCTTCTCATGGATACTTCAATTCAAAGGCCTATTCCTAAGCTTATTCCCTGTCTTACACTAGATTTTCACATGCTGCTGCTTCATACTTCTCATGTCCTTTATATAGCTGCATGCATATTTACATAACCATATGATGATTTATATTTTCAGATGTCTTTTGTTTTCATTAATTTTTTAGAAACGTTGTTCTGGTGCTTTGTTTCACGAACACAACCTCACAAATGCTACTGAGAAATAAATCAAAACAAATTACATAAGGAACACAGCCTGAGCAGTGCCAAGGTTTTCTTTTTTGCACTGCACATGCAAAGTTTGTCTAGTTAATTAAGAACAAACACAGCACAACTAGCTCCTACAACAGGAATTTAATTTCCTTGAAGCTAAATAAAGACCAAACAAAACCCTTCTTGTTACAATTCCCATCTTCAAAGGAGTTTATTTATTTCCTTTATAGGTCTGGACAGCCTTGAGCTCTCTGTGTTTAGATTAAATCAGCTCCAGAATCCTCCTGTCCCTCTTAGCTGTAAACAATGCTGAAGTGGGAATGATACCTCAGGATTGAAGCTGAAGTCAGTGGGATTAAGTGGAAAATGTTGCCAAGAAGCTGGAATAGCCCTGGCCTGGAATCCCACGGTCTTGAGCCCCAGCAGGTCTCCAGCCCTGGGGAGCAGCTGAGAGCAGCACCACAGTTCCCTGTTTATTTGCTGGAAGGGGAATCTGTTCCAAGCACAGCAAAGCAGCACAGTGGAAACAGCACTTTGAAGCACATGAATGTTGGTCAATCTGTGTGATGCTCACAATGACCTTCTTCATTTTCTCTTTTTTTCGGTGGTAAAACTGACAGCTGCACCTCCAAGTAACAAAATTTAAACTACTTTTGTCCACTACATTCTTATTTGCAAAGGGTTCACATCCTTCACAGATTACTAAAATAAATCCCAGCATCAAGTCCAAATTTTTGACTAGCCACAAATATTCCAAATTTTTTCTTCACGGTATTAAAAAATAAAAATATTCCTGAGCCTGTAAGCTGCCTGTGAGGAAACCAAATTGTCCTATTTTTCTCTGCAAGCTGTTGATGGTGTAGCTCGGTGGAGGAAATGAATCCAGCCCAGGAGTGATGAGTGCTGGAAGTCTGGTGAGGACCCCAGGGGCAGCACAGGGAGGGGGAACACAGCCTAAGAGGTCACCTGGCCTGCACTTCTTGTTTGAGCACACCTTGGGATGCTTTGGCATGCAGACACTTTGCCTCTGATGGGGCAGGGGAGGCCAGGGATTGATTTGTGTGAAATCTACAGTGGAGGAGGGTGGGAAAATTGATTTCAGAGCATGATATCTTCCTGTTGTCTGTTGGGCTTATGTGATCATTTTTGATTGTTTTAAAAATAGTGTGGTATGTGAAAAGTTCAGTTTTCATCACAAGGTATGGCCTGTACAAAATGTACTTGTAGCTCCTGGAGCCTAAACTTTTCCAGCCCACTAGTAACCTAGTTTAAATAATTCTGTGATAGAACACAGGTCGTGCTTGGCATCCTTTCATCAAACTGCTTTCTATGCCATTAAAGTAAATAAATAATAGACAAATTGGATTGCTAGTAATAAGCAGAGAGTAAAACAGTGTTTATCAAGAAAATGATGATGAATTATCCTCTGAACTCTGCTTAGGATGAAGAAACCCATGAAGAAGAAAAAGTAAAGACAAGATTGCCTGCATTAACTTCAAATGGATAACCTTTCAATTATTAGAATAGAAATTACAATTACAAGATGAAGCAAGGTGAAAACATGCTAGACATAAACTGTGTGTAGAGCCCAACAAGATTATTCTCCTCCTTGAGCAGGGAATTCTTCCTGTCACTGCTCTGTGGTGAGCACTGGCCAGAAGAAACAGAAAGCTCACACCAGGCCAGTGCCATGCTGAGAGTGCTGCACTTGGAAGAACCACTTTCAATTCCATTTTTTATCATTATTGTTACAAATATCTGATAATTTTTAGTTTTTAAAAGCCAGAAAAGGTGTCTATCTCTACCAAGCTTGTCACTAAATTCTATCATCATACTGGGCATGTTTTGCAGGTTGTCTGCTTCTTAATCTCTTCTTATAATTGCAGAAATAATTGCATGTACCCTCATTTGCACAGTACTTTCAGATCCAGGGGGGAATATACTATAAAAGCATTAAGTGTTATCTTACTGGTGACAAGTATATTAAAAATTACTTCAAATCTTGCATGGGGAAAATGTTGCCAGACCTGAAAGCAACTTTTATTGCATCCTTTTTCTATTACACAGGCAATAATATATCTGTCATAAAGCTTTAACACATGCCCCCTTTTTTTTTTTTTTTCAATTAGATGTAATTTTGCAATTAGTTCCACAGTACAGCTCAGGAGACAAATGAGACCGATAAAAGCATTTAGCTGTTTCATCTGGAGCATGCATGATGGTTCAAACATTACCAAACTGAATTTCCAACCCTCCTCTGGGATTGCAGGCTGGCCATGAGCTGCTGGGGAGCTGCACCTTGCCTGGAGAAGTCATTCCTGTGCTCTGAGCTGTCCCACCATCATCACCCTCATCACCCTCATCTGTCCCACTCTGGGGTCTGGGAAAGCCACATAGCCCACCACTGAAATGGCCTGCTTGTTTTTCCAGTGAAGAAAAGCAGGAAAAGTCAGATTTGGATGGGAAACATTTCCAAAAGACAGAGTTAGTCACAAAGAAGGCTTTGGCACGATAATGCTGGAGAGGAAATCCTATCAGTGTGAGCAAGAGCTAGAATAAACAAGTCACTACAAATACTTCTTTCCCCTTTAATAAATATTTGACTGAGGTCATCAGCCTTGCCTGAACTGGACCTGTGTTTGATAACACAGACCATTCCTCCCTCTTACAGCTGAAAAGTGGGTTTGCTTGTTTTAGAAATCACAGCTTGCAAATCTGTTTGCGCCCAAAATCTGTTTTCTGCCCTGTACATCAGCAAACAACCGAGAGCTGCTAGAACTCAGGTATACTGTAAAAATCCAATTACACAGTCTCTATTCTTGTAATCAAAAGTACTTAGTGAATATTTATTCTCTATCCCAGCCCACAAATCCAATTTTTTTCCTGAAAATCATGATGCTCACAGAGCCACGTGCCTGTGAGGTGCAGACAACCCAAACTTTAGCAGTTCACAGCCACATCACTGTGCCATGCACATCACTGATGATGCAGAAGAGATCAGGGGACGTGGATCTCCACTTTATTTGTCTCAATGACATTCTTTGGTTTATAGGGAAGAAATAATTCAAGTATTCCTCTGATCCAAATTGTTTTCCTTTTGTTTCAATACATTCAGTTTTAAAGGTACAGGGGATGAAGGATGGGAGCAAACCCATGAAGGTCTGAAATTGGTTATGGCCAATTGCGGTGTGCTTCACATCTCCTTTGCTTCATTCCCTTTCACCTCTGCTTTCTGAATTTTCTGCCTAAATTTTTACCCCAACCTGGGTTTCACAAACTCTCTGGACAGCAGAAAGAGCTGGGGTCTTTCCAATCAGCCCTTGGCTCTTTTGAATGTTTTCACAGCTATCTGTTTGTGAAGATGTTTTGGCATCTGCTGCAAGACCATTTCCTTGCACCACATGTCTGTAAGTACGTGGTCTCTTGTTCAAATGCATGAGATATCAAATAAGCAGAGTCCTAAAGGGACAGAAGCCATCCTGTATGAGTCTGGGGGAAGATCTGTGTGATCCCACAAGCAAGTGTGGCAATTTTTCCTCAGATCCTACAAGGTTTGCACAGGACACAGGATGTGCTCTGCTCCACTCTCTAAAGCACAGCACAGCTGATAACTCCCGAGGAAACTGCACGGATTCCTGGTAACCAGAAACCACAACAACCTCATTTTCCTTACACTGATGCTGCTGGAGCAGCAACTTCTAAAAATGTCATGCTTCTATGTGTAATGCAGTGTTTCACATAGCCAGAAATCCACAGGAAATACAGCAAAGCTGTTGAAGCTCTATGGGAGAGACTTGGCAATATACATTATGTCCTAAAAGCCAAAGTAAAACACAGCCCAAATTGCCAGGCTTTCTGAGAGCCAAGGTGTTTGGTAATTTTTTAATCTCAAACTGTGTCCTGTAAGTTTGGTACAGAAAAGACTCAGAGATTTTCAGATTAAAATACCACCACCATTTATTTTAGCTGAGGAAAGGGCTTTATGGGCTGGTGCTCCCTAAGGAACCCCACAGGGAGGGAAATCCTCAGACCCCAAAAATTTGTGCTTGCCATCACATCTGCTGCCATACCACATCAAGTCCCCCTTCCACAGGCCATGGTATAGATATTGAAGAGGAGGAAAATTTCTCAAGCATTTTTCCACTGCTCTATTTCTCCTAATATTATTTTAATCAGTCTCTCAGTGTATTCTCAGCAGATCCAAAGAGTGAGCAAAGTCTCTCTGTGGCTAATCTACTGACCATAAATTCTCAGACAGTAGTGAAAGCTTGTGTGACCTCATGGATAAAGTGTTTGCTTCATATTTTGAAGGTCATAAATTCAAATCCTGTTAATAGTCTCCTTTTATTAAATGTCTCATAGCTGATTTTCAGCGGTATAATTACACACTAGGTCAGTTAATTATCACTGAATTCCTCCAGCAACAGCAAAAAGGGCAAACCGCCCGCTAAAAACAACTTAGAAAGTAATACTTACAAAATGATTAGCAATTTAAACAGTCCTATTAAATGAGACAATTAAGTTTAAGTAGTTTTCTCATTAGAGTGATTTTCTGTACTCATAACTGTACAGAAGCCTTACAAGGCTTTGTGGGAACTGGGGAGCTGGATGCATTTCCATGACTGCAAGTGTTCCATGACTGGGGCTCATGTGTGTGTAGCTGATGAAAGGATTTGGGCTGGGGGAATTTATAAACAGGCACATGGGAGAAGTCAGTCAGAGAGAGAGAAGAGAGAGATCTATTTTCTATAATAGACTCTCATTTACCTTGCTGAAAGAGCTACCACAGGCCTTTCCTGGGTTTTTTGGGAAGGGCAGCCTTACCCAATGCAGTAACGGCAAATAATGCCTTGTTGTGAGCCCTTATTTCTTGGAGACATGAGAACATAACCCAAATTAAACCTCTTTTCTGTAGGCCTTCTTGGTCCTGTTGCTTCCTGAAGTAGCTGTAACACTTTGGGTGGAAACACCTCGATTTTCCCAACTTGGGGGAACATATATTTGTTTCTCAGGGCTCAGTGCCAATGCTTTGGCTTACACTAAATAATGCTTAAAAGAATAGATAATAAGCCATAAGACACGAGAACATAACCCAAATAAAACCTCTTTTCTGTAGGCCTTCTTGGTCCTGTTGCTTCCTGAAGCAGCTATAACACTTTGGGTGGAAACACCTCAATTTTCCCAACTTGGGGGAACATATATTTGTTTCTCAGGGCTCAGTGCCAGTGCTTTGGCTTACACTAAATAATGCTTAAAAGATAGATAATAAGCCATGAAAAATGTATATGTATGAATAAAGTATAGCTACATGCTAGAAAGTCAGCTTATGTCCTTCAGTCGTGTTTTAGGGTGTTTAAGAGATTTCTGATTCCGAGTTGCGTTTCATTTCCCAACAGCCTCTTTCTTTACAAGTGTTGGGTGAATGCAGCGATGCCAGGCAGCATGGAAATGACAAATGATTTGAGTGGCCCCCTGGGCAAGCTCAGGCAAGCCCAGCCTGGCTGTGCCTCCTGGGAGAGGCCACTGGGGCTCTGTGTTCACCATCAGGCGTTTGCCAAGAGAGGGGCATGGAGCTGGGGAGAAGAATTTGTCCTTGCCCTGGAGGACTGCAGCTCTGCCAGCAAGTTGGATGAAGAGAGCCTTCAACAGCTGCCAAAGCCTAAAGCAAACCAGCCCTGAAGGGTTTTTATACCTGTGTAAAAGTGTACAGCTTTGTATTTATAGAGCAAGGCTTTTTTGTGACAATTTTATCTTAACGTGTCAGAATTTAAAAAGAAATGAGTGGCATGAATAGGGAAACAAATGCATTCTTTCCAGAGGTGACTTTCAAACTAAAGCCAGGACCATTTGTCTTGAAGCTCATTTCACATTAGGATGTGTTTCTCACAATATGTTAAGCCCTAAGGGAAATGCTAAGATGAAAAATGTGTTTTAATTATTTTGTATGGGTTAAACAAAGAGACTTGAAACTTTATCTCTTCTTTCTACAGCCATCCATGCATGAAATTAAGGGAATTCTACAATGCACACAGCAGAGAAAAAGAGTAGCAAGAATACAATGAGGTTGAAATCCAGCACAAACTCAACACTGCAGAAAGAGGGGAGCAACTTCTCTGTGTGGAAATGATCCCACAAAATTCCCTTGTAAGGTTTGTGCACGAGACAGTTGTGTGTCCCTGCAGTTATTTTGCCTTGTATTAAAGGTTGAATTAATCGTGAGTGGCAGAGAGGAATCTATCAGAGCAAACTGGAGTTGTCACTAGTAAAACACAGTGATATTGATAGTTCCACAGGTGAGGATCTACTTTTGCTTTCTATGATACAGTGTGGAAACAGTTATCCCAAAGATGTGGGACATAACGTCTAGGGCAGGAAAAGAGTTGCTATGAGGTAACCTCATCTCTGCTTTCCTTCTCTGGGGTAAAAATCACAGACTCACAGAATGGTGTGGGTTGGAAGGGACCTTGGAGATCATCTGGTTACAATCCCCTGCCATGGGCAGGGACACCTTCCCCTATTCCAGATGAATCACCCTTGTGGTCTCTGCTCACCCTCCAAGCTGCATGGCTGAAGCCAAAAAAAGTCAATATTCCCTTCTCCCAGCCCTCAGGCTGGTTTGGCAGCCAGGGCTGAGCTTAGGCAGCAGCAGAGGATGAAATAACACTCAAAAAGTGCTCAGTGATCGTGCTGAGCTCTGCTACAGCGACTCTGAGGTCCTGACTTGAGGTGCAGGGACAATAGGAATGAAATACTGATGAGCTGAGGGTAGCAAATGATGTTTTGGAGTGCTCTCTGGGGAGAGATGAGCAATTTTCAGACACCTCTATACTGCCCTACACAAATGTGCAATCAGGAGAGGCAAACCTTAATGTTATGTTTCACTGGGAATTTAAAACACCTGTTATATCCCAGAGGAATTGGGCACAGCCTGTGTGTTTGATGAAGATTGGTTTGGCTTGTGCACTAGCACACTTTTTGATCATTTCTCCCTAATTAAAATGTAGCTCCACCAATGACTAACTGTTTCAAAAAAATCTACTGTCACAAATTTTAATTTATAAGATGTTACTTGTCAAAGAAATTTTCTTTGTTGCTTACATGATTGAGTGCCAAGTGATAGCTCTTTTGTTTCCAGAACACTTTTTTTTTAATGGAAAAAAAAAATTAGAGAAGGTATTAGAATAGCTAAATAGGGTTCCTGAGTAACAAGAAAGCAGAACTATGTATTAGAATACAAGCTGGGCAAATCATTCATTTGACATTCAATTAACGAAACTATATGATAATTTAATTTTTTTCCTATGTTTCATTTCTCATTTATTAACTTTTTTGTTCCCTAAATTCTAACTCAAAAAGGCCTGAAAGGAAGAAAATGCAGTAAAACTGGCATAGAGGAGTGTTATATACACAGAAACTCCTTAAAAATCAACTGGGTTTCTTTAGTCTTGGCTTGGATGATCTTTACTGGGCTTGTAGAATATCCAATCCACTGCCAAGAAAGAATCCTACAAAGTGTAAACTGAGAAAAAGCAATTCTTGCCCTCCCCCAGCTGCAAAAAACCCAAATAAAATCTAGAGCAGCCATATTCTGTTACAAAGCAAATGTCTGAATATCAGAGCTATCAAAATCCATGATTGTGCTCCTCTGTCAAATTGTGGCCACAATTATGGCTTCCTGAGAATAAATTCATTTGCAGTTTTGTCCAATCTGTGTTTATATTTTTAATTTTGTTTGAATTCCATGACTTATTTCATAGCAATGAAACAGTAAGGAAAAGTTAATTAGCCCAAGCAGTGGAGAGGAGCAATTAGCCCTCTGTGGCTCCTGCAAAAAAGACAGAGCATCTTTGGAAAACACAGGAAAATAGCAGGAAATTGGGAAGAGGGGTGGGGAATGTGTCACTATATTTACCAGATAAGGAAAGAAAACATGCTAAAAACAATGCTGCAGTGCAAAGAATCATTGCATTAGGCTTTCAAGTGGTACCTCTTCCTCACTGTGGAAGTCTGTCCTTTATTCTGTACCCACTGCTGCTTTCCCAGCCATAATCAGATGCAGAGATCAAAGGTAGCAGGCTGATGTGGGATGCAGTGGATGGGAGCAAAGAAAAGAAACACACAAGGAGAGCAGGAGCAGGTGGCTTTGCTGTTTCTGCATTAATAAAGTCAGACACACACGTGTCTGCAGGCTTGGAATCAGAGCCAAACAAAAACGGGGAAGGGAAGGAACACAAGGAGTTAACAGAGCCAATCACTGTGCACTGAGTAGCTTTGCTGAGTGGGTTTGCTCAGGAGAGACAGTTCATAGATTCTGGGTATTTGAAAACCCTCAGAAATGCCTGCCTGCCATCAGTTGTCTGTCTTTTTAGGTGCTGTGTGTATTTGAACTGTTTATTTGGATTGCCTTTTGTTTACTTCCTCTGGTTTGCTCCTGTGCTGCCCACAGAAATCTCTTGGCTTCTGTCCCCAAAAGACAAATAGTGCAGCAAAATAAATATGTAACCTGAGAGAGGAAAAAATAAAAATGGGAGAGGCCACAGATGTATTTGAGAAGACAAAAAAAAAGGGGATCATGAGCTCAGTTTCAGTTCAGCAAGAGAGCTGCTTGCCTGGTAATTGCCTCTGCTCTCCTGCATTGGATTTCCAGTCTGAAAGCTGCCACCTTCCAAATGAACCAATCCCAAAACCTACTGCTGAGTAATCATGCAGTGCAAAAGTGAACCACATGAGCAAATGGAAAAATTTGGTCTCAAGGCACAGATGAAAATGCGAGACAGAAGTGTGCAAACCAAATGGGAGGTGTGCAGAAATTATTGATGGTGATGATGTGTGCAGTGAGCCAGGGCTGTGTGCTGGGCTCTGGAAACTGAAGGTGAAGGTTTCAGGAACAGCCTGAGAAATCCTTCTGGAGGGATTTGTGCTGTGCCAGTGAAGGTTCCCCACACAGATGACTGCTCCTCAAACCCTGCCACTCTCAAAACTCCCAACAGTTTCTATGGATAAAATCATAAAATCATTTAGCTGGGAAAGACCTTAAAGATCACTGAGCCCAACCATTAACCCAACAGTGCCAGGGCCACCACTAAGCCATGTCCCTAAATGCCACACCTACACATCTTAAATGTCTGCAGGGATGGTGACTGACCCACTTCCCTGGGCAGCGTGTTCCACCACTCAGTGAGGCTTTTGGGGAAGAAATTTCTTTCTAGCACTCAATCTGAACCTCCTCTGGCACAATTGAAGCTGTTTCCTCAACCTGTCACTGGTTGCATGGGAGAAGAGGCTGACTCCACTTGGCTACAGCCTTCTTTTAGGGGGTTGTGGAGAGTGATGAAGTTTCCCTTGAGCCTCCTTTTCTCCAGGCTAAACATTCCCAGCTCCCTCAGCCACTCCTCTGGGGATTTCTGCTTCAGACCCTTCACCAGTTTTGTTGCCCAGTGTTTCAACCTTAAGATAGCCCAACAGCAGGGATAAGCAGGATCAGCTCCTTGGGAGAAACCTTAATTCACAAGAAAAGGTTTCAGGAAAGCCAAAATGGATGGGTTTTTTACTGAGCCTCAGAAGGAGAGTGAGGTGTGCATTTTTGTTGTTCTATTTCTAGAGACGCATACTGTTGTTATCAGATTTCTAAAGTCCATACCTCCTTGATATGTTCTTATGGCTGCAGATCCTCACAGCACAGACTCCTGCATGCCTGTTCTCTCTCTCTCTCAGTTCAGGGCTCCTCCAAGGCTCTCCCTGACTGGCCAACCCATGCCCTTTTATCCCAGTTATCTCCATTGGTCACAGCTGCAGCCCATCAAGGGCAACTGGGACCTCTGGGGCAAAGCCTTCTATGCAGATATTCAAGTACAATACATCTCCTCTACTATATTTCCCCCTTTTCTTTTACTTACAGAACCAGGTTTTACATCCAATACTTCAAGTACAATACACACATATTTCCCCAAGACTCACAGGCCATGTACAACCACACTAGCTCCTTGCTCAAAGGCCATACTCTTTTACAGCTCTCAGCTGTCTCACCTTCTACCAACTATCACCACAGCTCTTGGCTGTCTCACCTTCTACCAACTATTAAGTCAGGGTCACCAGTTGCTGTTGTTCTATTTCTAGAGTCCCATATTATTGCTCTATCAGATTTCTAAAGTCCATACCTCCTCGGTGTATTCTTACAGCTGTAGATCTTCACAGCACAGACTCGTTCTGCATGCTGCTCTCTCTCAGCTCAGGGCTCCTTCAAGGCTCTCCCTGACTGGCTAAGCCACCCCCTTTTATCCCAGTTATCTTCATTGGTCACAGCTGCAGCCCATCAAGGGCAACTGGGACCTCCCAGGGCAAAGCCTATATAGAGATATTCAAGTACAATACATTTCCTCTACTATACATTTTGGTAGAAAAGAAACCAAGGAGGCAAAGCAGTCACATCAGTGAGCCCCATAATAGGATTTATCCCCTGTCCTGCTGAAATCAGTGGGCACAAGGTCACCAACTGCCCTTGGATACCACCCTGCTACTTCAGCAAGGGGCTTCAATCCACCTATGGAAATAAAGAATGGCTTTCAGTTATACTGGTTTTCCAGGGACTATTTATAAAAATAAGTCATTTCAGATGGTTTTAGTTAATGCCATTCATAACCAGCATGTCCCAGAGCTCCCTGGAAACTCACAGTCCTGAGCTATTTAAATCAACAGGAGCCTTTGATGGCAGCAGAGTTCTCCACTACTTCCAAGTCGGGAAGATGGAAGCTTGCAGCAGAAAACAGTATAGTGTAGTCCACATTAAAGCATTCAGTATGGGCAAACAGGAGAAGTGAGGGTAAACAAAGCAGTGTGTTTTCATGGAGGTAGGCATGATGTGCCTCAGGGGTGCTGTGAGCACAGAAATGAAGTCCAAGTGACTCAGCATCCAAGACAAGCACATTTATCTTTGGGACATGTTCATTGTTCTGCCTGCATAATGGCACATTATATTCTATTAAGAACAGAGCATTATGGCAGAAGTATTTACACATCTCTAATGCATACAGCCCTTTTGTACAATAAATGTTCCATTGTTTTCCCATCGATGGCAAATGCAGTTGCTCTGCTGGTGTATTTATTTTTCTCTGTGCTGATCTGTAATTCTGCTCAGAGTTTCAGTGTGTGTCTCATACATCAGAGCAGCCAGAAGTATAACCAAGTCCTTTCTGACTCCCAAATTAACTTTTCACCTTCAGTTTCCTATTTCCTATGAATAAATACCAGCTCCATGGCCACTGGTATGCAATAGTCCTGGAACCCTTTGGTGTGCACAGGAAAGAGGAAACAGGACTTCAACTCCTTGAGACCTGAGTCATCACCAGCCTTTGGAAGTGTGAGCAGTGGGAAGCATATTCAGAAAGCAGAAATGGACAAAACAAGTCTGTGGAGACAGAGGAGTCAATACTGCAAAGGAGTGAACCCACTCCAGAGATGAGAGAGCTCCCCTGTCTGAAGGTGGTGTTAAAACAACAGCATTAATGAGGGCATAGCAAAGGCAAACCAAAACAAACCAATTAAACACAGTGTTTTATGTTTTGACCTCCCTTTAAGCCAGCGACATAACAATTATGGTGAAATTGTTTTTAAGTGACTGCTTTACTCAGGAAAACTTTAAAACCTGATGTGCTCTGATAAGAAATATTCTTTTAAAGTAAACCTGAACTAGGGGCTTAGAGGTAAATACTAGAGGCCTGAATTAAAATCCTGGAAAGGTTTTAGGTTAGGTCAATGAGCTTACTGGCACCTAGAAAATAAGTGCTGCTTTCTGATATCTGTTGCAAGAGAAGAAGCACAACCATAGCTTATGACAGGATATTCCCTTATCAGTTTGAAAAATAGGCTCTCAGACCCTCTTCCACAAGATTCCAGATGTTTTATTTAGTGATGATTCCTTGCAGTGTGAGTGAAAAATCCTATGAAGAAACAGCTTATCTCCTCTGAGGGCTGGGACCTAGATACTAACACACAAAATCATTTTCCTGTTTGCTTCCTTTCCTGATGTCCTGGGAATAGAGCAAGAGAAGGGGTTGCTGTTGCTATTAGGGTGTTCTCTTTCTGAGAGCTGCTTTGACAGGAGGACTAGCACTCTGAGGTTTTTCAAGCTTTCTCCCAGTGTCCTGCTTCTTTACATCAGCCTAGAAGTCTAGGGAAAATTTGGAGAGGGACTGGAACCCATGTTTGTGGTGAGGGATACTCTAATCACAGCATCCAAATGAGTACCTGCAGGTACCAGGGGATGCTCCAGGTCCCCACTGCCCTTTTCCTGCAGGTTCACTCTGCCCCAGAGCTCAGCTGTAGCTGAAACACAAAATGCTGATCAGCACCACAAACAGCCCTCTACAACAGCCCCGTTTTGATTTTGTCTGTTGTTGGTTTTTGTTCTTGTTTTCAAGTATCCAGAAAATTATTAAGCATAACTAAGAGAGATCAATTTCCTCAGAAACCAGACTGTCAAATGCTAAGAATCAGTATAACCCCATTATGTGAAAGATTCCTCCACTGTCACTAACAAAAAGAAAAATAAAAAACACCGAAACCACAAACAAACCCACCCACACCACACTCCCCCAAAACCCCTCAAACCAACCAAAAAACCACAAGCCCAAACTAAAAGCCTTTTCTACCTTGAATGCTCCTTTTATGGATTTTAACTTCTCTGGGCTGCACCCACCATGCCAGGTGAGGGACATGGGTTCTGCAGGCAAGGCATTGGAGCAGTGATGGATAAATTTATATCCATACAAACCTTGGACAAAGAGTTAAAAAGGCAGTTTTTATGTCTGGGGGTGAGCTCTTAGCAGGGAAGAGCCAATATCTAGTGATGCTTGTCAGACTGGTCAGAAGGAATAAGGTGAGCCTGTTTTCATTTAGTTAGAAAGCAAGTGAAAATAGGGAACATGTCAAGTTATTTCTTGTAAACTACTTTTTCTTGTAGGTGTGAGTTGTAGTCCTAGAAGAAGAGGGATTTTATCTTTCTTGATGCAATATAGCAATGAGTGTTTAGTGAATGACTGAAGGATAGACATTTCTATCCTTGAGAAATGTCTCCTGTGACTGCATAGGAGGGAAAAGAAAGAAGATAAAAGGCAGAGTGATGGTAGAAGAAGGGTGAGAGATAATTCATGTAACTCCCCAAGGTTTCATTCAGGGGTGTGGGAGGTGCAGACCCCTTCAATGTCTCTTAATCCACCACAATGGTTCTCAGAGTGGGTGATAATTTTTAAGGTTGCAGTTAAAATGTGAAAAGGTTAAATCCAGGATTTCACTGACAAAGGAAAGGTGTACTGCTGCTTTGTTCTCTTGCTACTGACTACAAGGTCTCTTGACTAAATGATATTAAGCCATGAAATAGTTTTAGTAAACCAGCCTATGGAATTAAAAAAATACAACAGAGCCTTATTACAAATATAAATTTCCAAGGCCTATGTTCTGTACTTAATTTGTATTTTTTTAATGAAGCAAAAGATGTATTAAAATAAAAGATAATTATGGGAAGGGACTTGGCTGTTAAAGCCATATTTCTGCAATAAATTGCTTGCAGAAACATGATAGTAATTCTGTTGAGTTCAAATACAGTATGATCATGAAAAGTGTAATTAAATTACAATTTAAAATATGTGAACCATCTGCACTGCAGTGTGAATCGTAGTGCTACACAGGGAATATTGATGATGAGTTCTGTATTGTGTAGTCAAATAAAATCTACTGAAGCTCTGCCTATTTTCCAGTCCCTTCAACATTTGTTATTAGTAGAGCATTCCCCTTGGCCTTGTCTAACTTACTAGTGTTACACTTCCATGCCTCCATAATTGCTTCCAAGACTTTGCAAAAGCTGAACTTAATACGTTTTTTCCTTGTGTATGCTTTCTCCGAGACCTTAGTCAAAGTAAAAGGAATAGAGATGAACTTTCAGGAGAAGTTCTTGCTGGACTGTGCTAATGCTAGTGCCAAATATATGAAAGGGCAGCAGCTGAACTGTCACTGTCATATTTTCTGAAAAATCCCTTCGTCAGGATTTCTTCTCCTGAGAAGCCTCAGAGAAAAATGAAAACAATATTATCTAATTGCTTCTCCTGTGTTTTGCTGCTTTGGAGATTTTGGAGATTGTTTATCAACTGGTGGTTGTTTCATTGGTTTCTTGTGAATTGTTTTAACTTAATGACCAATCACTGTCAGGCTGTGTCAGACTCTGAGGACAGAGTCACAAGTTTTTCATTATTCTTCTTTTAGCCTTCTGTCTGTATCTTTTCTCTATTCTTTAATATAGCATTCTTTAACATAATATGAGATCATAAAATAATAAATTAGCCTTCTAGGAACATGGAGTCAGATTCATAATTTTCCTCCCTTTGTCTAGGGGACCCTGACAATACCACACTGAGCTTGGTTTTGAGCTCTGCTGGAGACATGGGGTTATCTCTAATATTGCTGGTGGGGTTTTTTTGACCTTGAGAGAAAGCCACAAGAAACACACCAGGAAAAGAGCTGAGCTGCTAAGCCAGCAGGTATTTTTCAGCTATCAAAACATGCTTCCTTGGTTTGATGTAATTGTTGATTAAAAGCAACACCCTGGAAAGCTTTTGCTGCTCCCAGCTCCAAGACTGAAGAGCAGCGGGACTGTGAGTGGATGTCTGGAGGCTGTGGTGTGTGTGCTGCACACACTCCCTCCTCCTGCTTGGGCTGGGCTGGAGCAAGGTGGCATTGGCCCCCGTGTGAATGAGCCCCAGGTTCCCCAGCCCTTCCACATCTGTACTGAGCACTCCTGCAAGGGAGAGCTGGCACCCAGGATCTGCTGCCCTGCACTAATGGGCTGCACAACCTGCCCAGGAGGTGGAGGACCTTTCTGTGCTTTGCTGCCCAGGTGGCTATCAGTTAATAGCAGCTTTTCCTCCCCAGCTCTGCCTGGGAGCTGGGATGGAGAACTAGGATAGGGTGGGATGGAGCTCCAGCAGCATATCACCAGGCAATGCTGTACAGGAGCCTCCAGCTCCCACTTGGTCCTGCTGCACTTCCCACAGCTGGTGGCTTCCAGCAGGATCTCAAGCTCATTCCAGGAGGATGGTGTGGAGGGCAGGCAAACAACAGGGCTTTTAAGGGCTCTGGTGGAGAGGGAGGAGATACACAGCTTGTAGTAATTTGTGGTAATGTGGTAAATGGGCTGCAGGTGTGAGCAGCAGGTGAGCAGCATTGAAGGTAAGGAGTGCCCAGGGGCACTGAGCAAGCACCAAAGGGAGCAGAGGGCACACAGGTGCAGGGCATCAACAGGAGGGGATAAAAGGCTGGGCTGAAGGGCAAGAAGATGTTTGCAGCATTCTGAAGTGGTGTTACTCTGTCTGGGCAGATGTCTGAAACCTTCTGATGGGGTAAGGTGTGACTCTTTTTGGGAAAATGCTTAAAGTTTTCTGTAATTGTATGGTGATGCTCTGTGTGTCATGGCAGCCTCAATGCAGTATGTGCTGTGATAAGGAGGAATTAATGGGAGCACTCTCTGAAAGGAATGAACAAAAGCAGTGGGGGGGAATGGCTTACATATTCTAAGAAGTCATTCAAGGAGACTGGGCTATCCTGTTGAATCAGAAGTGCAAGCTGAGCTGGAACTTTGTAGGATGGTTCCCTGCAATTTCTCTCTCATGCATTTTCTGTTTAAGAACAATGATGGGAATGTTTTGCTGCTTTGCTGACTGAGGTATAGGGAGTAAAGCTTTTTGTGCATTGTGGTGAGTTGGTGATCTCCTGGACTGTGACATGAACTACTTCTCTAGTGCTAATTCCTGAAAATCTGAGTACATTTAGGACTGAGTTTACTACCTCATGCTCTTGCTGACTTAAACAATGGGAAGAATTGAAAGTAGGGAGGAAGGGGCAAGGACAACTGGTTTTCAATATTGGTTTGTTTTGGTTTTTTTTGAAGTGGTTTTGATAAAAAGATTTTCTAAGGAAAAAGAAAAGCAAGATTGAAGAGGGCTTCAGACAACGTATTTCACTTATGACTACTATATAAAATGATAAACAAGGGGGATTAATTTAAAGGAAAGAGGAAACAACCAACAGCCATTGGGAGCTGGTGCAGAATTGATGCTGCATCAGGTATCTCTATATGTTATGCATTAAGGTCACAGGGGAGTATGGTAAAATCCAATGGATAATGGATTTTTCCATTTCTGGATAAATCCAGAGATGTAACCCCAAAGCTGTACCCAGCAGTTTGGGGTGACTGAGTCTCCAAGCTACAGAGACTGCATCTTCTGCAGGATTTATTTTTGTGTAGGTTTTGAATTGAAATTAATGAAGTATTAGGCAACTCCCAGTAAATTTTGGAGTACACTGGGTAAAATCAGTCATGAGTAGAATCCCACTACAGCAAAAAATAAATACTGTAGGTCTATAAAATCCATTGGTGGAGAGTCTTTTCTATTCTAGTTTGGGCAGGACACTACTGATAATTAGCAACTGTGAGGGGATTCCTGGTTTCTGTATTAGCTGAGGGCTGTGGAGCTCCTCATGCTAAGGGGCGACTGTTTCTGTAAAACGAAACCACCTTGTGCCCTATAGAAAGAGTCAGAAATACAGTTGTATTGAAATTCTAGGTAATATCTTTTTTTTTGAGTAATCAAGATATGTTATGTAGAAAATTCTAAGTGGCTAAAAGGAATGTAAAAATTATTGATTCTGACTTACGACTTCCTGGTTACGACTTCCTGGTTACGACTTCCTGGTTACGACTTCCTGGTTACGACTTCCTGGTTACGACTTCCTGGTTACGACTTCCTGGTTACGACTTCCTGGTTACGACTTCCTGTAGAGTAGTGTGCTGGTGTGAGGGTGTGTGCTCCTGGTAGGTGTTTTTATTACTTGTATGTGGTGTTGCTTATGCATTTAGAAATATTTCGAAGTGATGATTTCCTTACACCTAACTGACCCTAATTTGATTGAATAAATATAATCTCCTAGGACTAGGAGTACAAGTAATGCCCATTGTTTTTTTTTTGTTGTTTTTTTTTTTTTTTTGCTGTATCAAACCTAGATTTGCATTTTTATCAGTTCTTAAAGATAGGTCACAGGCTATTTTATTCTTAAGTTCACTTAAGAAGTCCCCGACCAAACTATTGAACTGACTGTTCTATACTGAATGTTTTCATTTTATATAAAGAATAAGGAAACTTAATGTCTTTCTTGAGGGTGAAATATGGCCATATTAGACCAGTTTTTAAACAAATTTATTGTTTGTCCAGAACAATTATACTTAGCTCATTAAGATTATCATGCCTGATTTGCATATCTAATAAATAATGCATATTCCAGCTAGTCCCTGGAACCCCCAGAACAAAGACAAGCTCCCAGGGGGCTTCTGGCAGATAGAAATTTAACATAAAATATATATAAATGTCTTAATAACTTAGCACTTAGAGATTTCATTGGGATCTCTGAACCAGGCCCCTGCCTGCTGTGCTGCTTCCTATTGTCCAGGACTTGGCCTTGCAGCAGCTCTCTGAGCTATAGAGGCTTTACTTGACTGTGCTAGTTTGGGAATATGGTAACTGTCTGGTTTTATGTGCGATATTTAACATCATGTGATGAAAATTATTAATAATTGGATGAAGGCAAAACTGGATGTCAGGGGAAGAGAACTGGCAAGGGATGTTCTTATGAGCTGGTGTCTTTCAGCTGCCCCACGAACCCCCAAAGAGCAGCAAGGAGCAGACCACTGTCGCTACCTGGCCTCCTGGGTAGGTCTATAAGTGTTTTCCATGCCCTGGGTGGGTTTTCATGTGCCCCTTGCTGCTCATGCCATCCTGCAGAGGCCAGTCAGAGCTGGGACATTCAGCTGCAATGCAGGGCTCTGGCACCAGGCCTTTGGCCAAGGCTGTTGTTACACCTGCACGGGGAGGCTGCAACATCAAAGGCAACACATGAAAGGGAGAAAAACCCTAGTAAATTTAGGGATTTGATTATTTGTGTAAATCACCGTAGATAGGGCATCTTTCTTTGATGTGGCCAGCGCAGCAGAAGGTTGGGAGGTCATACTTGAATGTAAACTGCTTTCCAGCCCCAGCATTGATCCTCCTCCAGAGCAAGGCTGTGCTGCAGTGCTTTCCCCCTCTCATTCCTCCCCCCTTTCAGAGCTTCCTTTCTGCTCATTCCTTACTTTTTACAGAAAATACATTCATGTATTTCATGCCTCTGCTGGAGAGAGCAGTACCAAGAGATGCTGATGAATACCCCAGTCTCTCTTTTGGCATCCTCAGGCCTTCAAACTAACCCTCCAAGTATGAATTATAAGGATATTTCAATGAAGCTTCAATGTGCATGCTGAAATCTCCTGGGAGTTGAGCTAGAGGCACCACAATGAAGTGATGGTTTTTGCAAAATCAGGTTCCTGCTGGAGACAGGTGCCCTGAACCTGGGAGATGCAGACCGGGCTCCTCTCAGTGCTGACAGGCAGCCCAATGCTGCATGTCACTCTGATCTCAAATCTCACCCAGATCAGAGTGAGCATATTGGTTTTGAACCAGTAAATGGTAAATTAAAAAGCTTACTTAGTGTTCAGAGCCTTTCATAAAAAGTATCTGCTGTTTTAATCATACTTGATCAAGATAACTGTGGCTCATTTGTTTAAGCTAATTAGCTGGGGTGCTGTTGTCAGTGTCTGACAAATAATGTGGAGTTTCATCCAGGAGAAGTCTGCATTGAAGGAACTGGGTAAAATCCTGCATTGCTTGTCCCTGGCAAAATTTACCAGGCTTGGTGCAACTGTTTAAATGAGCTGCAATTCTTCTCTTTGCTGCCCTGCAGGGCTTGGAATCCACAGGGCAGGCTTGAAGCGGGAGCCCTGGTGAGCACAGAGTCTGAATTGCAGCTCAGGCTTACTCTGACCTCACTCCTGCAAGCTCCTAATCATGCGAGAAATCGTGGTGAAGGCTGGGTTGTCTTAATGGAACAAGATATTTTTAAGGTCTGATTTTGTTCTTGTATTTCTTATGCCACAAGACCTTCTGTCTTCCTGTGCTTTTAACTGAGAAGCATCTTTCAAATACAGAATTCCAAGGCCATTTTTCTCCTCATTGTAATGGGGGAAATGTTTTAGGGCTGTGAACTTGAAGGAATAGAGGTGTTCCTGAAGTGGAGCTCTTTAGTCCCTTCTGTCATTGTTGTTCTGTGGGTATGGGTGAATTATCAATAAGCACTTTGGAGAGGCAGGATGTCCAAGCTCAAGTCCAGTTGTTTCTGGGGACTGGGCAGACAACTGGAGAAAAGCAGAGATGTACTGACAAACCACCCATGGGATATTACAGTGATCTGTCCCATGGGGCTGTTGAGTGGATTAATTAGTGATGCTTGGTAAAGAGTCACAATTAATGTATTTTATTAGTCTGCTTTTTTTTTTGCCTCTTTTATTTCCCCCTCCATGAAATTGCCTGTGAGAAGCCTATGGACTTTTACAAATGCATGTAATTGGGATAAGAGTCTGGATTTCAAATGCTTAGACAGCAAAGCAACCTTCCTGTCTGCAGGTCACAGTCCCAAATGATGCTGCAAATGTTTTCCCTCGTTTCCCCACCTCCCTCTGAACTGCATAAGGAAGGAGCTGGCTCTCACCTCTCTGGCACTGTAACACTCCAGTTCTGCCCAGCTCTAGGACACACACACAGAGTGTGGCACTCACTGTGAGAAGGGCTGGCTGTTCACCCAACCTACAGTCTGTGCTCCACTCCGAAATTTTTGCCATCAGGCAGCAGCAGCGTCCTTCAATAGCTTGTGCATCAGTGGGTGAGTTTTGCCTTTAATAGCAGTGATGGGCTGCTGCAGGCAGTGACCTACCCTCTTAAATCAATGAAGATGGCTTGGAGGAAAGAAAAAAAGCCAGTGGTGATGAGTTTAGAAAATAAAAAGCACATTGTTGGGGTAGTATTTGAGCCTGTACTATTGAGGGGAAACAGATGATCTTTCAGATCAGGCTAGCAGCGACTTAAAGATACTGTAGCATTTCAATCCTGAATTCCAGACAGCTCTGAGAGAGGAAACTGCCATTTCCTATCCCATAATAATGCATAATTACTTTAAAAATACTTCAAATGCATCCTGAGGCACAGAAAAATATCCTACATCTTGAATACAGATTATGCACAGAGTACACAGGATGAAGCAGGAAAAGTGTTCTTTGAAAAGCATGCCTCATATACATTTGTTTGGCTGAAAAAAAAAATTTTGGCTCTTCTAAATTAATTTTAATTGTGCAGTCAATTCATGCTGGAGTGGAAGTCTCTAGTGAGGTAGAGAAAAATACATTATATTTTCTTTACATGCAAGTGGCATTTTAAAGCATCACACAAAGAAAGAAAATTACATCTGCATCATAGATTTTGTATTTCATAGCAAAAAAATTGCACTTTAAATCTCATGTTTTAAAGCAATGGATTAAATAATATGCATGAAAAGAGACCAGTCACTATCATTTTGGAGAAATTATCCCTTCCTGGTTTCAGAAGGAACCAGGCACTTTATGGTGTGCTGTGTCAGGGAGGGGAATTAAAATTCTCAGGAGTTAATTGCTTGGGATTAACTTTTAAATTCCCTGAAAGATATAGCCAGGAAAAATGTTTGTCTATTTTTATTTCTGGCAAAGCTGTTTCTTCTCATGTGAACATCTCACTGAAGGTAAAATCCAGGTGCAATTTCCAGAGGATTGAAATGAAACTCATTCTCTCCACAATGCTCCTCCCCAGCCCTGATAAACAGTGATGGGGCAGTGAGTGCACACATTTGAAGTCCTTCTGGCTTTTATCCCATCTGATTAGATTAATCATGGGATGAAGGAAACATTTTAGGAAAGGCTGCACTGTTGTGGTGTTGTGAGGGTCCCCAGGACAAGGTGAGAAATGAGAATTAACTCCAAGTTTTCAGAAGGTTGATTTATTATTTTATGATATTACATGATATTAAAAGAAATTATATAGGTAAAATATACTAAAGAAAGAGAAAGGAGACATCAGAAGGCTGGAAAGGAATGATGAATAAAAACCTGTGACTGACCAGAGAGTCCTACACAGCTGGGCTGGGATTGGTCATTGAGTAAAAACAATTCACATGGAACCAATCAAGATGCAACCTCCAAAAAGATGCAACCTCCAAACCACATTCCAAGCAATCAGATAATTGTTTACATTTCTTTTCTGAGGCTTCTCAGGAGAAGAACCCTGGTGAAGGGATCTTTCATAGAATATCATGGTGACACTGCAGCCCTGTGGTGTCACGACAGGCTTTCTCTGAACATGTGTGTGCGTAGCCAGGGTGCTGTTCCTCAGCAGCCTTCTCTAAGGAAAGGGGAGCAAACCACTCTGGGACTGCATCCCTGGCCTTGATTCCAGCACAGACTTTGCTCTGCTGCCCAGGGATCCTTTGTATCCCAGAATGACCAAAGCTAGCAGTGCAAATTGTGACAACATGGCCAAACCTTGGAGGGAGGATGTGGGGGGAGAGGGCAGGAGACAGAGACCACTCACCCCTGAGTTCATGTGGCTACAGAGAAACTTTATTTTGTTATTATTAACTTATTTCCCACGCCCTCCCTTATATAGGGCATTTGAAAGCCCTGGTCTGGATACTCTCATTGGTTTGAACTCCACAGCCCTTCAGGCTCTGGCCAGTGACATGGCTGCAGCCTTGGGAGGGATTTGGTTGGCCAAGACTCTTCTCAATCAAGGTAACAGGAGGATGCTGCTCCAAGTGCTGCTGGACAAAGCTCTGGCCTTGAGCCTGCTGGTCTGCTGTGTCCAGCTGCACACTGCTGGCACTGATTGGTCCTGAATTGCTGTGGATGTGGTGTTAGACATCAGTGTGCCCAAAGTGAGCCTTGCACTCCCCCACAGATGTCATTATCCCTGGACTCTCCCTGGCAGTGTTTAGTGGGACAGGAGAAGGCAGAGCTGGAGGCTCAGCCCTCACCAGCCAGTGCACTTGGAGCTGCTGCTGTTCAAATCTGAGGGGGCTGGCAACATCCAAGTATTGGAAATTACATTAACAGTGCTCCAGGTAGCAGTTTGTGAAATAGCCAGTGCCTGATGCATATGAATGACTAAACCCATTAGCTTTTCCTGCTAATATTTCCACTAATGATCTCCAATTGGTTTCTCTAACAAGGGAAGCAAAACCAAAACCATTTGGTCTGTGCTAAGTAAAGCTGCAGAGAATGGTAGAGTTTTAATAATTGGATCTTTTCTCCTTGCCTTTCTTTCCCTGAAAGCATACAGGAAAACTGATAATTGCCTTTGTGTCAGTGTTCTGTAGGAGGCACTGAAGGGACAAGGCCCTGGGGTGAGCTGCAGGGATGCAGCCAGGCCACACTGTCTGTGCCCTCAGCCAAGCAAACCTTCTATTTATGCCTTTTGTAGATTTATGTACGATGAAGATGCATCAAATTCCTTTCTCAAGCACGTAAAAAACTCAACTAGGATTTCATCTGCCCAGTGCAAGGGCCTGCTTTCTGAGATAGCTGGCATCAAGTTATTTTTAAGAGACTGCAGTTTTCTCTTGAAACTTGCATTTTGCCCCAGGAGAAGCCTGGATTGTGCTGGGTCAGTGCTGCTGCTGCCACCTCAGACCCAGGTGCTGTCAGGTCACCCAGGTGCTCCTTCCAGGTGATGCTCTGTGCTTGTGTCTCTCTTCCCAGCTTGCTTTGCCAGGGATCCCTGGGGACCCTCTACTCTCATCAAAAATGCAGAAAGTGGGATGCCTGACTGTGTTTCTGCTGTTCCTGAAGGTGCTGTGCAGTGCTCAGGTCAGCCATCACTGGGACAAAGGAGGTTGAGCACTGACCTTACCCGCGTTCTTTGCTGCTGGTGCTGCTCTTACTTCAGGGAGAATGGTGCTGGATAACTACAAAATTATTATTTACACATCTGTGTAATTGGGTTATTTATCAGAGTTTGCCACTGGACTGAGTTGAGGGAAGTTGTTTTAAAATTGCAGCCCCTGTACCCTGGAATGAGCCACCACCCAGTGCTCAGGTTACCTTATTTATGGTTATGTCTTAGAGCCCTAATTAAAAAAAAAAAAACCAAAAAGCCAACAAACCTCAAGTAGACATATCCAGTTAATCTGATAAAATGTCAGAATACTTCTATGTACAAGATAATCATCTGCAGACTTCCTATGAGTGCTCTCTGGGAATAATGGCAGCCTTGTTCAGGGAAAATACCTGGATAAAACAGCACCTTTTGGGGCAGGTAATCATTGTGATAAAACAACCTGCATCAGAAATCAGCTGTAGCTTTTGCTGTAGAACTCCTCCCAAATAAATAGCTGCACCCCAATGTCACTAAAATGAAGTGCACATCCATCTGCCATGTGTAAAAGTGGGAGTGATCCCCTGATCCCCAGTGCAGTCCCCTCTCAACCAGTGAGGCTGTGAACTGATGTACTCAGAAGCTGTCTGGAGAGGCAGCTCCAGGCAGGGCAGAAAATGATGGCTGGTGGCTGGACTGACTCTTCTTGCACTTCCAAGCTGCCTCTGTGCTTGTGGTTTTCAATTCTACAAATACCTAACATAAATAACAAGCTGAAATTTTCCTTGTTAGAAGTCAGCTTTGAGGTGGGTTTATTTACTGCTTATTCCAGAAAGAGTTTTATTAATTCTGAACAGAAGAAAATAGAGTATTTTTCCTTATTAAATAATTCTGGTGATCCTCCTAATATTATTAGCAGTTGGGTTTTCTTGGGTTTTTTGTTCTTTTTTTTCCCTAACTGTTCTCATTTTGAGGCAGCACATTTATATGTGGGAAGGGAATGGTCTCAGTAAGAGAGTTCCTGATATGGTACACTTTTGTCTTACAAATGGTATTACTTCATTTCCATTTAGCTTCTCTTTTCTTGTTTCATCCTCTTCTGGACAAAGAGACACCAGGAAGGATGGCATGTAATAATCATAAATTGGAAATAACTCCTTTCTGTAAGGCACAGCTTCCAACATGACTGCCTCCATTTCAGATAAGGTTTTCAGCCCCCTTCTTTCCTATGCAGATTGTTAACAGTGGAACAATAAGAAAGATTAAAAAATTATATATATGTGAAAGCAGAGTTTCAATGCAATGAGTATTTTGCTTCAGGAAATCCCTCTAAATCAGAGGCTGCCTTGAAGGCATTTTGTAATTGCCTGGTTTAGATTTTCCTACACCTCTGTCTCCCATCAGAGCCAGGGTACAGTTGATCAGAAGCAGGAGGATGACTATATTAACTTCATTTTGAAGCTCATTTTGAGTCGAAATTGGAAAATCGAGACAATCTTTGCTCTTGAGAAACTAAGAGTTGCTTTAGAAAACTGTGAATTGAATTTAAATTCTGGTCTTTTCTTTCTTAAGTTGTCTTTTTTTTTTTTCCCAGTCCCTCCTCATTTTCATGAACAAAAGCTTGTGAGGTGATCACTTTTAGTACATTCGAATGGTTCTTGCAGGGAGATATTTCACTGTCAAATGTACCACTCAGAGGCATGAAGAACACTCCAGTGAAGAAGCTTATTTTCAAATTAAAACCAATTCTTTTCCTGCTTGGGGAGCAGTGTTTCAGTCCTTCACCCTGGAGAGCAGCATCCAACTGGTGTTTTAGGGGTATTTATTAACAATAGATTCTAAGTCTAAATCCTGTGTGGTGAGCTCAGCAGACTGGGGCATGGTGCTGACAGCACCAAGGTTTTGGGTTTGATCCCCCTATGGGCCATTCCCTTAAGAGCTGGACTTTATCCTGGTGGGTCCCTTCCAGCTCAGAATATTCTGTGGTTTACATGATTCTCACATTTGTGCCACTAAAGATGAAATGCCTCAGACCAGAGGCAGCAAATGAGGACAATTTTATAAAAATTTCATGTGCGCAGGAAGTTTCAGATAGTCTGGCTCAGATGCAATTTATTCCTTTTCTTTGGAAAAAACGAGCTTTCAGCTAATGCCTGAGGGGGGGAAAAAAAAGTGTTACATCTTTCTCATGTTGTTTTGGATTCTTTTTGTTTCCTTTTCATTACCACAGTCTCCTAATTACTCCCTGTCCATGTGTGTTTCCTCTTCACCCCCCCATCATCTCTGCTGCATCCTTTCTGGGCTTCCCCTTCCATTTGTTTTCAGCTTCAGCCCCACTTCTGGGCTTACTGATCCCTATGTCCTTGTCCTAATTTCTTTTCCAGACTGAACTCATTTCCTTTCTTGGCCATATTTCTCCTGACCCAGTCCAAGCTTCCTTTACACCTGCCCAGAGCTGTTTTCCTGCCAGACCCCAAATAGAGGAGTTGTGCTATGAAAGTCTTTTAGAAAGGCCAAACATTGGAAGAGAAAATGGTTTTGTTTGCTGTGTTGCTCTGAATTCAGACTACCTGTGGTGATCCAGGTGTGGGTGCCAGTGAGGATTGCATCAGATCTTGGGTAGCCTCTACCCTGAAAGCATTCCTGAGCACAAAGAGACAGATGCAAAATTTCAGTAAATTAGTGTAGCTCAGTTGTGATAATCAAATTATATCTTCCACCAGATGTGGATTTGATCCCTGGAGGAGGAGGAGGACAGCAGAGATTATGAAATAAAGCACATTGTGTTTGCTGGTTTGTTTGTTTTGAGTGCAATAAATTTCCAGAGCTTTGTTTTGCATTATGATGACATTGCTGGCACGTCTGTACTTTGTCCCACGGAAAAAATTCTGTTCTGCTCTGAGCACAAACTTCTCCATTTACACTGCCCTTTCTGCTTTCCTGTCTTGCACTTGGAACTTTGGTTTCTTTGCTCACTCTAATTTAAAAGTCCCCTAAAGGCTGGTCAAGCACAGAGCATTAGCCCTGCTGAGATCTCAGTTTGACCAGAATTTGTGAAGTTTAATTCCTTGCAGCCCCCCTTGCTTTAGGATTAGTTGGTGCAGTGTTTCCTACATTAGCCCTATGTAAAAAGCATCATAGGAAACAACCTGGAGGCTCATGGCATTCAGATTGGAGAAGGAATCTGCAGTCAAAAATCAGCTTTTGTTTTAAACCAAAAGGATTCAGAGAATAGCCCTCTGCACTCCTACTTTTATAGTTTGTGTGTGTGTCATCTAAGGAGGGTCACAGAGTTGCAGCTATGCTGTCTCAGGCTGTGATCTTGCCACATCTTAAAGGAATGAGGCTTTCAGGGCTGGTCTGCCTTTGGGAAGCTTCCAAAGAAAAGCTAAGTAAGTGCTAAAATGAGCGACTTTGGTGATTTAAGAGGTGGAGCTTCCGTTTCTGTACTAATCTCCAGCCAATGCCCAGCATGGTGCTAAGGAGAATTATGCTTTATAGGGATTATGTTTCTGAGGAAAGGAAAAATGGGGATCTGTTGGCTCATGTCTTTGTTTTCTGTCATTCTAGGACATACCATAAAGAAGTGGTCTTCCTTAAAAGCGAGGAGAACAATTATTCTGGGGACAGTTAAATTTCTGCGATAATTTGTTTTAAAAGTTCTGAGGTCTTTGAAATGCACCAGTGCAGCATTATATTCTTATGATAGGTCAGGCATGGTAAATGTGTCCACATTGGCCACTGCTTCTTAATGGTCCTTAATGAAACAGGGAGCAGAATCCAGAAGAATAATTTGCAGAATGCAGCTTGGTATGTAGCCAAGTGTTTTTGCTAGCCCTTTCTACAACAAGCTGAAACTTCAAACCCTGGTTCTTATATAATTGTTTTGAGGTTTTTTTGTATGCATATTCAAATACTCCTGAGCTCAAATAAGTGGTACTTTGTGCAAGTTTTTATTTTGATTTGATGCACTTAAATGGCCTTGCAAGATGCATCTGATGGCTCTTTCTGGGAATGCATCCTAGCACGCTGTGGGTATGCAGGGGACAGATTAAAAAAATAGCTGAGGAAAACTCACTGGCATAAGGAGCCTAATAACTTGTCTTGGTATCTGTAAGATATAAATGTGGAGAACAGCAAGAGGTCCTAGATGGTTTGGGTAGAGGGAAACTGGCAGCAGGAGAAACAGAGGTAGTTACAGGCCAAATATTGTTTTTCCCCATTTGAAAGAACAGCTGTACTACTGAAAAAAGCCAAATGTCAAAGTCAGGTAAACACTGATTTCACACTTATTTCCTGCTGGTTCACGAAGCCCAGACAGGGTCATGTCTGCAGTGCTCTCCTTTAGCAGATGCAGGCTGAATTTGACAGAATATCTCCTGCTGGAATTCACAGTGTCCAGTGCATTCCCTGTGCTCCATCAGCACCTCTGTGATGGAGATCAGCTGCACCACTGCCCAGATGGCTACAGAGCATCTCACAAAACTCATCCTTCTTCTTGCCTCTCAAGGCTCAGGGGCTGTTTTTGGAGTTGGAGGGAGTTTCTCTACCTCTGAATACAAATGGCCATTTCAATTCCAGCCTTTGCAAGTCGTTGTTTCCTCTGGGGTGCAAGTCCAGAATGCTCTAGTGACGAAAACCTTAAGGTATAAAACCACTGTGGAACCAGGGGATTTGTTTGCTTCCTTTTGCAGAGACTTCACCCCAGCATCAGGGTTTTGCTGGCTGATGGGCTGCAGGCACAGAGCAAGGCAGGTCAGAACTTACAGAGGCAGCTGCAAGGCTTAAAAAAAATGAAAAAAAAAGAAAGAAGCAGAGCTTTAGCAAAGCCTAATTCATCACCAGGCAGCAATCACACCAGTTATATATAAATGCAGTCTGTGCAAAATGGAGCCATGGTAATTAAGCTTGTGACTTCTTTTTTTGTCTTTTTTTTAGTGTGGCTGGAGAAGAGGTTTTAAATGGTGGTGTTTAAAAAAGCCCACCCTCCTTCTGTTTTTAACATCCATTCTGAATGGTTTACTGCTTCTTCCAAAATGAATTTGCCTCCATATGTCATAGCCATTCCAAGGAGAGGTGTCTGATAGTATTAAAGCCAAATACATAAAACACTTGGGCTGTGATACCCATTCTGAATATTGTGGGGCTTAATGCCCTCAGTGACTACACACAACTCTGATATTTGGAGATGTGTGTCTACAGTGCAAGATGGAAATGCAGGGTAAAAACTTCAGGCTGTCAGACTAATCTGATGGAAGCTGGACAGGCAGCTTTTAGATGCTAAAAGAGATACAGAATGTGTTGTACTTAATAACTGGGAATTCTAGGGCTTCTTTTTGCCTTGCTGCTTCATTCTCTTAGTTCACAAAAGGCTTTAAAAAATCAGCATGCTGAGTTCCAACCAGATCAAATAGCAACATTAATAGTTATTGTAAACCAAAATGTGATATAAAAAGCTTTATTGCTTCCAAGATAACATAATAGCTCTACTTATAATAGGAAAAACATTTAAAAAAGGGATGAGAATCCTACTTATAAATCCATGGCTAAACCTAAGAAAGTTCTTGTTTGCTGTTGAGGCAATTCCAGATATTCACATGCCAACCTACATTGTCCTGTTTCTTAGGCTGTAGGAAATTCCACTTACATCATTGACTTCCTGCTGCTGTGGAAAATAGGTTTTGGTAATGGTTCAGAGTTAGAATTATCCCTCACCTGCCTTGTGCTTCACTTCTCCACCATGCCAGTTTAATTACCCAGAAATTATTAGTGTAGTCTTTTTCTTTCTCCTCCTTTCATTGCCCAGCATTTTCCTTCCTATTTAACGAAATCCAGGTTTTGCAAACCAGACCAAATGTGGGATTTAAAGCTGCTAAGTGCAAAAAAAAAAAAAAAAAAGAAAAAAATTCTCTGTCTAAAAGCTATACTAGCCACAGAGAATTCCTAAACTGGGTAGGAAAATGTTGATTTCTACCACTGAGAAGGGCTGTGATGCTCCTTTGCAGAGCTTTAGAGGCCAGTTACAATGCCTGCACTGCCTGGGCAGAGCAGGGGGAGAAACATTTCTCATGATTTCATCCAAAATGCTGCCATGAGCTGCTAGATTAGCACGTCAGAGGTGCCTGATAGGAGCTGCCCTTTCTGCTGCTGACATTCTCCAGAGGTATCAGGCAGCTGATACAGCAGTCTCAGCCCTTGAGGGATGTGGCAATGACCTTCAGTGAACCAGCTGGGGTGAGATCTTTCCTTTTTGGTTTGGTCCTGGCTGAAGAAGGATGGATTAATATGGGTGGGTTTATGCCTTGTGCTTCATGTCCTCAGTCTCACTGTGGGCAAGGTGTATTTGTTGGTTGTGTCTGGCAAGCAGAAGGAACAGATGAGAGAGCAAATAAGAAGCAATATCCACAGAGGAAAAGAGAAGATCCTGATGGTGCTGGCAGCAATTTGTGCTTTTTGCTCTAGTTCATGCGTTTGCAGTATTATCAAGGATTTCTTAAGGCAACACAACAGTAAGGCCAGCTGATCCTCCTACCCCTTTGCCTGCTGAGAAGGGATGCAGAGCCTAAAATGGCTAACATTATCTTTCCTTGAGAGTAAGTGCTTTATTGGCTTTGCATTCACACACCCAACAATGTATTTCAGGAAGGTGATCCTTACCTTAGCTCTGGAATAAATATTTATGGGTGTTTATGGTGAGCATTTTGCAACTCCTGCATTCCCAAGCAAAGGCACTTGCACATGAGCAGGAGGTGCCATACTCATCCATTCCCACCCCCCTTTTTTTGGGTTTGCTTTACATCTGATGTGCTTGACAGAACCTCCTTCCAAGGGCAGAGATTTCCAGCCCAGGAAATATTCCTGTTTACTCAGATTATTTTGCTGAGAAAAAATGCCCTGCTGTGATATCAAATGAGAAGAAAACAAAGCAGGAGATGTGATTAATGAGCTGCCTGTTGACGTGGAGATGAGTGGGCAAAATTAACCTGCTAAATCTGGGTGCAGAGAGGGTTTCTCAAAGTGATAAGGTGTTTGCATGTGCTTCATTCTCGAGCTGCTGTCATAGCTCAGGATCTTGGATGCTGCTTATTAATAGTGAAACTGGGAGGCTTTGCCATTTGCCAGCCTACATGGGTAGTAATTAGCCATTGGAGTCCTGTTTTTTTTTTTTGTAATTAACTTTGTGTCAAAATTTCTTTGTTCATTATCTGTGGAGAACACTCACAAAACAATCAACATCCATTTTACTAGGTACTGTTCAATGACCTAATTTTCTTCAAGATATTCCCTTCTGGTATTACCCCAAATTCCCTTACTGCTTGCTATCTGCTTCCCTTGAATGTGCTTTGGAGGGACTGAATGAGGATGGCATGAGGGCTTTTTTTAATATTATTTATTTATAGCATGTGTATGAACATGCTGGAATATTTGAGAAATCTCATGCAGAGTAAGTAGATAATACATAATTTTAGTGTTTGTGTTTATAGTCATATCCAGAGGCTTAATGGGGTCTGTTAGGAAGGATTAGCAGAGACAAATATTTATGGCAGGAATATTTCTCCTTCCAGTGAACCCCTTTAATCACCCCCATGAATCACATAGTTATTACACCATTTCAAGAACTCAAAAACCAGCAGAACCTCCCTGTTTCCCTAATCTTATTCTTTCCACTTCCCTCTCCCCAGCTGGAAATAGATGGATTGCTAGCTTAGATGTCTGTGTGGTAGAAAAATATCCACCTCTGCAAATGCAGGCAGGGTCACCCTGTCATAGCACCAGACAAGCCACCCCTCTGAGGGACCACCTTGCTGCTGGAAATGTCACCAGAAAAGGAACTTAGGGCATTTCTGCTTTGTTCATCACTAAGGGAATTAAGCCTAATTGACCTACAGGACATTCTTCTTCTGCCAAATCCAAATGGAAACCTCCTTGAGGAGTTGTGTGCCTTTCTCATCCCAGGGCTCCCTGATCTGCTTCCATGCACAGAGCTGAGATTTACAGTGTTTATAAACCTTCCCTTGCTTATCCTTAGGCAGTGCTTGGAGAAAAAGCATTTGTAGGGGTAATGTGTGTTTGTAAGAGCTCCACCCACAAGCTCAAGGTATCCTCCAAGGTTTCTCACTCTGAAGACACCTACAAAGGAAGAGCATCGAGGTCCCTCCAGGACCTGGCCCTGGCTCCTGCTCTTTCTGTCCCCACCCTCCCAAGTCACCTGCTCAGCCCAGCACTGGTGTCCACATGCTGGCATAGGAAGGCTCTCCATGGGGAAGCTCAGAGCTGCTGCTGTGCAAAGCACAGCTTAGCTGAGCCTTGGCCCAGATTTTCAGCTCTTTCCTTCATTTCCCTTTTAACCTTAAAGCAATTGAAAAAGGTGGAATATAGGGAGTTCTTTTGTTTCAGGCAAATAAACCACCTCTTTAAGAAATCAAACCAGATTTCTAACAGAGCTCACCTGCCTCCATTTAAACAACAGGCAGCCACTGGGTAGAGCATTGCTGCTCTCTGTAATTGTAAAGGAGCTTGGATAGTATAACACAAATTGGCTCCCAGGAGTCAAACAGACTAAACATAACAGTCCATCAGCTCTAATTTTCTTTAAAAGTGGTTGGTAGGAACTGCATTAGAGGAGGATGTTAAGAATTGTGCATTACAGAAGCTGCTTGCTTGAACTGCTCTCCCAAAGGACAATTTTTTTTTCCTAGGTATGCACTCTTAATTGCAACAACTCCCTTTTGTACCTATTTTCTTAGGTAGGTGAATGGTTTTTTTCCCTACAGTTGTGATTTTTCTTTTGATTTAAAAAAAAACCCCTATTTTTTAAAGTCATGCTCAACTTTCCAAAATGTCTCAGGGCAAGTTCCACCATTCAGTAAGTGAACATGTGTTTTCCTTAAAACATGGCAAGCAGAAACCCCCTGTCCACTGAATGGCACCTGCCTTTTCTGAAAGTGAGGAGGTTTAGATTAGAAACTGGGGAAAATTCTTTACTGGGAGGGTGGTCAGGCCCTGGCACAGATTGCCCAGAGGAGTTTTGGCTGCCCTTGCCCTATCCCTGGCAGTGTTCAAGGCCAGGCTGGATGGAGCTCTGAGAGCTTGGTCTGGTGAAGATGTCCCTAACCAGGGCAGAGGGGTTGGAAGTCAATGATCTTCAAGGATCTTTCCAACCCAAACCATTCTATGATTATTTTTGTGTTTGTAAGAATGGCAAGCCTAGCTCACCTCCTTTATTTCCTCCTTTATTCTGCTTTGTTGCACGTTTACTTTCAGTCATCTCCTCCATAAAGGAAGGGGCTCAGTCACTCAGAGCAGTCATCCCTGCCCCTGTGTGCTCACAAAAGGGCTTTTTGTGGGCTGGCCTGAAGGGACTCATCCTGCTGCAAGGTACATTCCCCTCTCCTTGTGCCCCAAAAATACAGCAATTATTCTGAAATGAGAGTATCACATTTGCTTGCTTCAAAGCAGCAGCCTCTTGGCTTTCTCCTTCCCAGCCAGCCTGACTTCTGAAAAGAGGAGAATCACTTCACTCTAATGGTGGATTTTTGAGGTGAGCAGTGTATAGGGTACTTTGTGACATAGCACAGAAGACCATAAAGCTTTAGAAAAAAGGTTTCCTATTTATTGCAGAACACCTTGTTTTCCTGTGAGACTAAAAGCCACAAAGACCTCCTTTCCCTCTAATCAGGTTACAGCATCACAATATGGCTCTCTTTATAAGGGGCCATTAGATCTTTTCTTTGGGGGAGAGAGGGTTCTTGCCATAGCTTTGATGAATTCACTCTTTTGTCTGCACCAGAAGGTGCTTCCCTCAAGCAAGCTTTTGCAGGCTCCACAAAACAATCTCAACTGCCTGGAAGTTGCATGTTTATTTTACTCCCTTTGTTTGCAGAGATAGTTACTTGCTTTCTGAAGGAAACACCACACAAACTTCACACTACCTCGAGTGGCTTTCTTTACCTGCTGTCTTTTTTTTTTTGTTTTAATATATGCCACTAGATCTCTGGAGAAACTCAGAAAAACTATCACAATACTCTAGCAGTGTAAAACTTTTCAGGAAGGCTGTTAGTGAAGACACTTTGCTCACTACCCAGCCTGAATTCTGGACAGCAAAGGCAGCGTGTTGGAATTTTTATCCACCAATGGATCCATTTTAAGAAGGAATCCTTTTCAAATTAAATATTTGTCTTTGTTTAGTTGAGTAGTGTGTGTATGGCTTAGTATCCTATGAGTTTGTTCCTGATTTGCAGCTTCTCTTCTATTTAGACTTAAGCTCTAAATAAATAGAAACAGCTATGTAGAGGTTAGAACAGCCTGTTGCTACAGCTTTCCATTAAGGAAAGTCATAACAGAAAGTTATTGTTACCAGGTAGCTTTTTACATCTTCTGCCAGAACCATTGAAAAATGCTAGATGTACTTCTGAGCTGAGATTTGCCCATCTGCCTGAATTTATGGTCAGAAATAAAAACCCTCCGTGCTTTTTATCGTGGGACTCATCCATTACTGGAATGTCGTTTCCCTGTGAAGCCAAGGAGCCACAATGAAGCAACTCCATTCTGAAGAGAGGGTAAAAAAAATGGTGTAACTGAGTAGGCAGAGATGTTTTGAGGGAGCTGCAGTGACCTTGGCTGAAGCAGCATTCTCCAGGAGGGAAGCAAGCCAGCCACCTTGCAAGCATGTGAATATACAACAAGTGACAGGTTTTGCTGTAGCCCCAGATGATATCTACAGAATGAATAATATCTCATTGTGTGATACCCAAGGAGTTTAAAAACTAGCCCATGCCATTCATGGATGCTCACTGCAGCAAACAGGGAGAGCTCCAAGCTCCTGGGTTCTGTGCCTGTGCTCTGCTGCTGCAGGATTTGTGGGCACAGAGCATCCAGGCTGGATGGGCTCAGAGGGCTTTTCAGGCCTCAGTCATTCACTGGCTGCAGATGCTGAGGAAAACAGACGCTGGGTGGGATGAGGGTGAAGGAAATCAGCCTCTTGGCCACCCTGCTGACCCCTGGCACTGAGGACAGTGGCCCAGTTTAGCCAGTGTTGGAAATAAAGGGATCATTGCTAGCGAACATGATTCTCTTCATTTCCCTCCTGTTCTCTGCTCTGTCTGGCAGGAAACCTTTCTGCTGGCAGTGCCTGCACCTTACCTGCTGTCCTGTGCCTGTTCCAAAAGTACCAGCACTCTCCTGCTGTGAAAGGCTGAATTAGATTGGAAAATGTCAGTCAAAAATCTGTTGACTCCTGTTATGTACTCTAAACTAGTCAGTGGATGGTGAAATAGGGGTTAAATAGGTCCAAAATGAGATTGGAAGGAACATTTGAGGACACCACCTAACTGTGTATTATTTTTAAGGAAAAATTTAAAAAAAGGCATTAAATTTGTGCTTTAAATTATTTAATTTTTAATTCAATTATTAAAAATTATTAAGAAGTAATTAAAAGTATAAAAATATTTTAAATTACCTATTATCTAAAATGAAAAATTATTTAATTATTTTAACTTAAGTGCTTTCTGTAAAGCCAAAATAAGATGATGGCCTCTGAGTAAAGGCAGAAAAATCTGTGTTTTCAGTCATGAAATCACAGATGTCCGTGGTGCACTGCCATGTGTGAGACTCCCTCTGACTACAGCCCACACAGGATCTGGAGAAGATCCTACCTACAGCTGCCAGCCTGGGCAGGTTAATTTTGCAACCCCCAGCACTTCTTTAGGTAATTTGAGGTTTATCTGGCTCTGCTGGTTTATTTTTGTTAGACTTTCTTTTTAAATGCAGCTTCGCAAGTTGTTCAACGTTCTGCATCTGTATCAAAATGATTTGGAATTTAGAAGAAGAATAATTAGTGTCTCAAGGATCCTCTATTTTGCTTGGCACAAGTTAAAATGTTACCTTTCTTTCCATCTCATTCTTTTGTTCATAGAAATATATCTAACACATGACAATTTTTTTTTCCAAAATTTTAATAATACTTTGAAAAATTGAACAATAGCACAAATTAGATGTTGCTCCCAAATTACTTCTGAGACAGAATAAGATTGCAAAAATGTTTTACCCTCCTGAAAAGCATTGGCTGCTGCTCAGTGTTCTGCTCAACTTTGTTATCACAAGCAGAAATGCATGGTTTCTCTTCCTTGAAGCCACTCTAATTCTCCTTGCGTGTTATAAGGTCTCCTTCCTTCAGGAAATGAATCTTTGTTCCACTTGTAAAGGAAATGTTCTCCTTCCTAGATCATACTGAAGGAATTTTAGTGGTTTTTAGAGAATTTAAGGCTCCTGTCACTGCACTTTAAGTCGAATTCCAGCAATTCTATGGGCTTTCCTCATTTTGTTCTAGGGCTATAATGGCTTTTCTTGTTGTTTGTGACTCTTTTTTTCTTTTTTTTTCTGTAGCTTGTTTAATTGAAATCTTGAAAACATTCTTTAAGGATCACCAGAAGAGCCTTTTTGTTATTTTCTTTTACCTTCAAGAGCACATACCTTCAGTACAGGTCTGATTATTTCCTTTACTCTTCTAGATTGCTGAGCTCCTTCAGCCTTAATTATCTTGTTCCATTTGATTTATTTCCCCACACACCTAAATTTGCTAAACAGCCTGCATAGCCCTGTCTTAATGAACAGCTTCTGGGCCAAGCAGTCATATAATTTAATTTATTATTCTTTGCACTTCAGAACTTTTTGTCCTGCCTTTGTGTGACTTCTGAGCTGTGACTCTGCTGCCCTACTTGAAAATTGGGATAAGGATGCTCTCGGGGTTGCATTAAGGGTAAAGACATTCAGAAAACTCCAGCTGAAGCTGGGGCGCATTTCAGGCATTTCTCGCTCTCTCTGAGGTGTCTTCTGTGAGAAGCTAAGCAGAAAAATCAGATGTGGGCACAGTGGTCAGTGGAGGGGATGTGATGAGGCTCTGCTATCATCTCTGCAAGGAAGATGGTGCTGTTCTCCAGGGTTCTGATTTCATGTCATCTGTTTGATCCCACTTCCTCCTAATAATGTGTTTTGTTAGCAAGCAATAGTAATTATTATGGCATAGAGTTGAATGACCCAAACCAAGCAGATCAAGTGCAGCCTGGTGGCAGAAAATAAACAAGAAAGCCATGGCAGCACAACTGAAAAAGTAGTGGGCTGCTCTTCAAAAGTCTTTTCAAAACTGATATTGCCATGCTGCATTCATTCAGCAACCTAAAGGACAATCCTTTTTAGCCAAATATTATTCTGGCAGGAAAACCTAAGGAGTAAGTTAATAAATCTAGCAATGTCTAAGAGCCTTTTGAAGAATATTTGCTTCCACTCATGACTCATTGTTATTTCTCTTGATTTACCCTCCTGGATTCTGTTTGTCCCACATAATGAGCAGTGGGGTTAAGGAGTAGGAGGCCAGTAGTCAGACCCTGGTAGGGCACCAGGATGATGTGAGGTGCCAGCTCCCACATCTGCAGGGAGATGCCCCACTCAGCTGCTGGCAGCCCATCAGAGCTGTGTGTCCCCTCTTGGGTGTGGCTGTGGCAGCCCTGAAGCACACAAAACAGGGATGTTTTGATCCCTCCTGTGCCCTTCAGCATAGTCACCACTGGGGTTTTCCATCCATGCAGACGGAGCTGTCTCATCGTCTCATTTACTCGTGTCACATTTGATACATCCAAATTTGTCAAACGCCAGCCACTGCCTTTGGAGTCATCCAAGGACTCTGACTCGAGCTTATGACTGAGCATGCAACAAATCAAGCAGCAGAGGTGGTGAGGGCTCATTCTGGCTTCTCAATGAGGTCAGCCCAACCTGATTTATTAATGTTTTCCATTCATAAAGGTGCTGGTCTTCACTACAGCTGCAGACACTGAGATGTACTGCTAATCTTTGGGAAGTGAATGACAATAAATGAATAGATGCAACTGCCTCAACAAAATCCAGCTTTAAAGCTGGTTTTGGACTGGCAGATATGTGACCTATGTTTGCCCTGATGTTAATGGGAATACCCACAAGTGAGGGCTGTCGGCAACAGGGACAAGGAGTGTGCCTATTGGGGAGATAGCAGTTGTAAAAGCAGGAATGCAGGTGGATGTTTCTGGATCTGATGGAGAGGGGAAGGTGAGGAGGAAGCCTCTGCCTGGCTCACCCTGGGTGTCATTTTTGCACCAGTGCTACTGAAGAGCACCCAGCTGAGCAGACTTGCTCTCACCTCCATTCTGGGTGATGGCCGCTGTATTTTATGCTCAGCAATTTCATACAGTAGTTATTTGAAAGAGAAATTATCTCAAGATTGACAGGTCTCCTTTTCACAGTTGTAATTATTCTAGAATCTTCATGAAGGCACAGAAAAACAGGATCATATTCTACTTCTTAACAGGGAAAAAAAAATTTAAACCAAAGAGAAATGAACACTTTTTACCTTCACAGCTGCTGCTCTCTTTTTCAGTGAGACAGCTTTGCTGTTCCAGTCTGTTGGGTTTATTGTATTTACTTTTTCCCTCAGATTCATTCATTACCACAGATAACTTCAGCTTTACCTCTTAATGATCTCAAAACAAGTTGTTGGAATACCTGGGGAAAAGGAATGCTCTGAAATTACAGTGCTGCTGGTGAAATTGTTGCTGGTGGTGTCTTTACTATTTTGACTATTACTGTAGTCATAGATTTTGACTTCTCTCCATCTGTCGCCTTTTAAACCAACTAATGCACGCCATAAAGCCAAAGAGTGGGGCAGAGCTCACTTTTTGTGCTGACTTAATATCTTCTGTCCTACCTTTGACCCCAGCTAAAACACTTAGGAAGGAAGAAATTCATCATCACCACCACATCAAAACTTCTGGCTCTGTAATATGCACTGGCAGTGTTTATTTTTCTGTGCTACTCATCTTTATAAATCAGTCTTACTGTGATTTTTTTTCCCCTTTCTTCTTTCCCAGGCCTACAAGCAGTTAATTTTCTATTACAGCAAGTGGTGAACCTAATTATGAGAGAATAGCTGTAGCTACAAAAATTATAATTTCTGATAATGACTTCTTCATTATCTTGTTTTCTGCAGCATGAATACAAGACCCATAGCTTCTGTTGCAATTAGAGAGGTGTTTGTTGATAGGCAAAGAAAAGAATATCCTTAGCCTGGAAGTAATAAAATCTAGGGCAATTCAACTAAACATTACACTGACAACAGACAAATAATTGATGCTTTTCTGTGACTTGCAGAATAGAACAGTTGTATTAAAATAAGAAAAAGAAGAGCTGTATTTATTCAGATGCTTTTGTTTTTCACATGTTCCTTCAATATTTGAAGCCACATCCTTAAAGGGGAAAAAGAAAAGCAAATTGGAAAGCTGTAAGCTTGCCAGCAACTTTGCAGACCTCAACCTTCAAATCATCTCTCTGCAACTAGGTGACAAATAATTTATTGTCTTACTGGATTATGCAGATGTTGAAAATAACATGAGGTTTTCTTGGTTGCACTGTGTCCTGCTAGGCAGCTTGGGCTCGCCTCCACACTACTGGGATTTGGCTGGCCTGGCTCTCTTGGATTCTTTGATGTTCATATGCTCTGCTGGACTTCCTGGGATTTGCTCCTTCCTGATTAGAAAAAAAAAAAAAATAAGCACTTTCCCAAGCCCATCAGTTCCTGGCACTTCTCTGAGCCATGAGTCACAGGAGGCTAATTGAATCAGTGGTGCTCAATTCCCTCCATCCCCAGACCTGTCTCTGGCAGCCCACACCAACCTCAGGGAATTGCAGCTGAGAGCTGCCAATATGCTGGATATATATAGGAGAAAGCAAGGAAGAAGGAGGATTTTGTGTGAAAAGGAGTGCAATGGTGACAGTTAAGTGACACCTGAGTAAATGTGGGTTTGCCACCACGTTTGTGAGGTCTACTCTTCGGGATTTTTTTCAGCCTGAGACAGATTTCACACCTCCCTGATTATTTATTCTTTGCCTGAGCTTGCTGTTTGCTGTGCCTTGCCCTGTCATCCCTTGTTTCAAACCAGAGAGACAGGTTCAGCCATGCTCCACCTCAGAGTCCAGCCAGAGCAGCCTCAGAGGGACCTTTGGGAAGCATGGCCAGAGGATTCTTCCAATTCCACAGACGCTCAGGGCTGTGAAAGGCAGGCTAGCTAGGTAATGCTCCCAAAAAATGAGTCATCAGCATCTTTCCACAGCAGCCTCTTTCCCCAGCTCCTGTGGTAGCTGTTACACTTGTGAGAAAGGAAGGAGAAAAGGCTCAGTCTGGAGCCTGGGAGATGGAGGTGAGGCCACAAGTCTCCACCTGCCAGGCAGTGCTGCAGCCATGGAGCAGGCAGTCGTGTTCCTTCTTGCAGGCTTCCATTGAGGCAGATTTTGCAACACCTTTGATTGCAGTTCCCGAGGTTTTCAGAGCAGCCAAACCACACAAATTATACAAAAGAATGAAAGAAGTTGAATCTTCGTGTTTAGCTTGAATTTCCACTGGAGTCTGGAAAGAAAATGAGACCTGCAAGAGGGTTTTGCTGGGATGTGTCCCTTTAGCACGTCCTCCTCCTGGTGGAAGGACAGAAGTGCAGGCACTTATTAGTTCTCAGGTAGTGACACGTTTTTTTTTAATGCCAGAAAGAGCCTAGAGGAGAAAAACCTGCCAGCTGTGACGATCTTAAAGAAAAGCCCTATTGATTTACATTTAAATGCAGCTGTCACTGGCTGGTTATAGCCAGCAAAGCAGAGGCGACAGGGCACAGTAGTAAAACACTGCAGGAGTCTCGTGTGCTCACCAATCACCTCCCTCTGCTGCCATCCCAATAGCACGAGGTGCCAGGGAGAAAACGGGATGCAGTGAATGCCAATACACATGGTGTTGGTGAGGGGCACAAGCAAAGCCCAGCCAGCTCTAGGGGTGGCTTGGGGACTCCATTTGTGTGCACAGGGCTGCAGAGCAGAGAGGGTGGGTGGAATTGGGCTGGACAGCAGGAGCTGCAGCTGCTCTCCTGCTGGCTGCCTCTCCCCGTGTCCTGTGTCAGCCCCTGCATGCATAAAGCACTATTGTTCCAGCCCAGAAATTGTCAGGGGAGTGCTGGACAGCATCCCACCTCAGAGCAGTGGGAAGCCCATGTGTTCCCTCTCACACCCACACAGGCACAGATGCAAGCAGTCAGTGCCAGGGTCCCACCAGGAGAGCTCCCAGAAACAGCCACTGGCTCCAGGGAACTCGTGGGGAGTGCTTGGAAGGGTGGGAATGGATGGACATCCCCACTGGAGGTGAGCTCAGGAACTCCAGCTGGCACAGTGATCGTGAGGAAAACCTGTGTAATGACTGAATGAATAGCTGGTAGCAGACTGAGTTAATTCATTGCTTTTTTGTTCCTCACTTGGGATGGAGTATTTGGCTTTTACACGCGATTCTGGGGTTTCTTGAGCCCTCTGAAACACTTGTGAGTGTAGAGTGACATGTACCAGTGATAAAAGGGACCACTTCCCCAGCACTAGGTTTTAATTCTGCATATAACAAACACTTCTTTCTTCAGTATTTCTTTCAACTCCACTTTTGAAGTTGATTTATATCTGCCTCCTGTTTTGCTCCAGTTTCAATCTCCTGGCGGCGTTCCTTGCCAAGCCAGCCTAATGCCCACATGAGCCCCATTAAGCCACATGCTTCTGGATAGGCAGCAGTACATGTTTTTTCTGGGCTGCTCTCTTTTTCAGTGAGAGAGCTTTGTTTGCCAAATCTGGGCCTGTATTCACAGATAATGACTTCCTTTTTGTCTCCTTCTCCTTCTGTGTGCTTTTTTTTTCCCCCCACACGCAGCCTTTTCAAAATGTAATGTGACCCTCATGCATCATTTTTATCAGCCTCATAAACCCAGCGTAGTACAGCATATGATGTATGTAAATTCATGCACCTAAAGGCAGCGAGGAATAAATATTCTAGTCCTCTGTCAGGAACAGAGGATACCTAGATGTCATTCAGAATCAAGGTTTTTCCTACCTGAAACTATTAGCTACAACAGTCCTATATTTAGAATAAAAAAGTAGAAATACCTTCTTTTCAAGATGTCACAAGTCATTTTTTTCAGATGGCTTCAGATGGTTCTTTTCATTTTGAAATGTACTTTTACGCTATATTGAAAGGGATTTATACAATAAACCCCTTTAAGTCAAAATTTAAAAAAAAAAGGGACCAAACAAATAAAATTTTGCAACATTATTTCACAAAATGCCTGGGAGCTTTAACATGTTTTCCTCACTGATGAGAAAATATTCTGAGGAGATGCAAAAACATACTTTGAGCCTGGTTTTCAACACAGCCATATTTGCAGAGTTGCATCTGCATGCTGGATACAGGATGGTTACCAACGAGGCCTGGGTGAATGGGCCTTGGCCACAGCATCACGGGAAGTTTTGGGGTTGGAAGGGGCCTTAAAGACTGCCAAGAACCTGATGCCCTCTGAAGGCTGACCTAGAACAGAGGCTAGATAGAGTTAAAGAAAAAAGTAGGGATTTGGAGCCCTCAATGGATGCACCTTGGGCAGCACAAGAGTCCAGCCAGGGCTGCACCCCAGGTGAACCCACAATGGGCACAAAATGGACAACTGGTCATGGGGTCTCACTCTTTTATGAGTTCTGGTCCATTTGCATGTTGGAGTCAATTGTCCAGTTACAGCTTTAGCTTATGAAGTCCTATCCTTCTTGTTTTTCTCTCTTCAGCCCATGTTGTTTATGCTCTTGGGCCTGACATTTGGGTCAGTTGTCCTTGGTCCCCAGCTAGAGAAGGAATTGTTTTGTCTACCTGCTCTGTGAGGAGAGCTCACCATCCCCTCATATGAAGCTCAGAGCTACACACTAAAGCAGTACAGAATGTGAAAAATATAAAAGCTAAAACCTGAGGCATCTAACCCATCTTTGCCACGGTAACCAAGCACAGTTTGGAGCTGGAAACTCACCTTTCAAGGGCAGAGTTAATTTAGTTTGGGAATGCTGGGGAAGCTTTGCCACAGGGAAAGGCCTTGGTACGACCACGGCTGGCGCTGCACAGAGGGAAGCTCGGCCTCACAGAGGCACAGGGGCTATGAGGTTTCACTTTGTCACACTATACCCCTGGCTGTGAGACTCCCTGATAGCATCTGGGATTTCTGAGCACTGCAGGGACTTCTTGTAAATGGAGCCGCCTCATGATGTTTGTCCTGGACTGAATGCGCTGGGGCAGACAACTGATAAGGGACCTACAAGCTTGACATCAATACACAGTTGTGCTGTCATAACAATACAGCCTCAGCCTCTAGGTTACAGCTTCTCAGAAATCAGGAATGTTCATTAGGGGCACAGATAATTGGGAGTGGTTTCCTCGAAAGGAAAGCCACTCCAGGTACTGCAGTGTGGAGGGCAGGCCTTCACAATGGTGGCATTGTTTAGAAATCATTGGCATCTGCAAACAAAAATCTATTTAACTCACTGTAACAGTCTAAGGGGGAAAAAAACCAAAACAAATCAGGAATCTGTTATCCCTCTGCTCCAAAAGGAGTCAACAGAGTCAGCAAATCTCCCTGCCTCTGCAGGTAGAACAAGGTGATGGTTCTGAAGGTGTTAATATGAGTGCCAGAGATTCCCTTTGAGGTATCTCATCTCCTCTGGTAGATGTGTGATCAGGCTCTCTTGGCAAATACCAGCACTCATGGGAGCAGAGCTGTAGGAATATTTTTTAGCAACTACGGTAATGCAGAATACCGTGGTGCACTTGCACTTCAAAATATTTATATTTAGGCTTAAATGCAAACATTCCTTTGAAATTTTCTAGTCACCCTATATGTCTCAAGTTCTTTAAAATGTACAAGCACAAAATAAAGCCATTAAAAAAAAATCAACCTACAACTGGATTAAAAGTGTTGTACAGACAAGTGCCTTCAATATACAGACACACAGATAGACAGTCTCTACCCTAGAGCTTTTTATGTTGAATCTTATAAGCAGAGTTTGAAAGACCTGCTAGCCAAGCTAAAATATCTCGTATCCTTCAGTTTTATCAATAATTATCAAGTGCTACAGTTGAGACTACACCCACATTCTTTGGGCTATATCCTGCCCTTGCCTAATATCCAGTGTTATGTCCATATTTGTTCTAACTCCTTTTCCACCCTCTTTCTCTCCCCTGCCATCAAGAGCCCTCTCCCTGAATCCCTCCCCCTCTGTGATATGCACCCATGGGCACACGTTATGGCCAAAAATGAGAAGAAAATGAAATGAAAATGAAAGAATTCACAGGAAGCTTCTTCAAGTGTCAAATTGCAGGATGAGGACAGTTCATTGCCTCTGTGGAACCAAAATAATTTTCAGTTTTAAAATTATAAAATTTGCAGGCATGCATATGTTTCCTTGTCATAAATAAATAAATTAATGAAGACATGGCTGGGGAAAACATCCTTGCTAGCCACCAGTTGCACCTCAGTAGCTCCAGTTTGCTTGACACTTGACAAACAGAGAGATAGAAGTGAGTTATATGTTGCTATGGTTTTATGACCAAAAAAATAAGTCAAGGAGAACAGGTATTATAACATTTAGACATTTCTTTCCTCTCTGTCCCTGAGGGATTTTTTCAATGGCAGTTTCTGCACTGAGAAATGGCAAAAAGAGAAAAGAGAGAGAAAATCCTTTAATCGCATCCTTTACTTTTAATCCGATCCCTGGGACACAGAACGCGTTATTTAGAGGAGAGGTTTGTAGCTGAGATGGAACCTTTCAGCTCCTGGCTGGTGAGTGGCACAGCCTGTGCTGACCAGGGTGGACATTTCCCTCTGCAGTGACAGAGCACACACTGTGTCCCTGCCTCGCCAAGGCAGCCAGAGGGGCCAAACTGCAGCCAGGGATAGCTACAGCTATCTCTGGAAAAAAACATATTTTTTTTTCATCCTTGCAGCTTCTATTCTATTATTATGGAGCTTTATGAACTGCTGCAGATGAATTGAGCTCCTTTTTTGTTGAAAACTCAGCTTTTATCATCTTTTATTCCTTCTTAGGGCGTGTTAATGGGTCCGAAATGGAAGGCTTGCTGTGGCAGTGATGCCACACTGGGAAGCCCTCGCAGCAGAGGTTCCTGAGCCAATTTGGATGTTAAAGCAGCCCCTCTCTGCTGCTCTTTCCATCCTGACAGAATTATGATGTGCTCCTCAGCCTACCATACATTATTGAAGAGTTCTCTGGGTAAACACATGCTACTGCAGTCTCTGGCTGTAGGAGAGACATTACCCAGCTGAAACTGCTGTGACAGCAGCCAACTCCTTGCATTTCCACTTCCAACTCTTCCTGAATCCAAAATGTGCCCCACCATTGCTGCTATGGACACAGAGAATGAACCCTGAAGACTCAGGAGAGGATTTTGTCAGGCCCAGAGTTTCCCAAATAGCCTCCAGCTGTGCCAGGGGAGGTTTAGATTAGATTATAGGAGCAATTTCTTCCCTGAAAGGGCGCTCAGGCATTGGAACAGGCTACCCAGGGAGGTGATGAAATCACCATCCCTGGAATTGTTCAAAAGGAGTCTGGATGAGGCCCTTGGGGACATGATTTAGTGGTGCACGTGGTGGTGATGGGCTAATGGTTGAACTCAAAGATCTTAGAGGTCTTTCCCAACCTTAATGGTTCTATGATTCTGTGCTCTTTAATGACAGGCTTTTGCCTGTCTTCACTGGCCATAAATAAATTTAATGCATCAGTCTCTGCAAGACTGATAAAACTGGCTTAATTTTATCCTTATCTCTCACTAACTCATCATGGACAGTGTGAAAATCATCACGGAATGAACATCACTGAAGGTTTTAGATGACATGGACAGCTCAAAGGATCAGGGCAACTCTGATTACAAGTGCTTGATCCCATCCAAAGATAGTTCTGTCCTTCAGTGCCCCTGCTGAGGAGGTGGAGCAAGACACACTCCAGGCTACATCTCATTTCTACCTATGGTATATGAACTAAAGTACTGCAAATTTTGTCCAGTGTTTGCATGAAATAGGGTAAAGCATCCTTCTTGCTGATTAATTAGCAAGGAAATTTAATACTAGCTGATTTATTGGCTTACAAATATGTTTTGGCCATTAGAAGGACCTACTGGACACACTTGCAAGGTGAAATCCTGGGAATTTTTCCAATAATTCAAATCAAGCCAAGATTGACTTTGATCCAGTAGACGTGAGATGAACATTTTATCTCCTTAGGCATCTTTCAGTCTGTTGAAACTCTTGCATGTATATTTCACATATGAATGTATACAGCATTTTATGGTAAGCTTCTGGCTTGATAAATCCTATCTATATATTTTTATTCTCATTTACAATACTTGGATACATGGGAAATGCTTGGAAACAGATGAATTTGCATAAAATGAGATTTTCTCCACCTAAAAAATGATAGGAAAATATGCCAGTGAAATTCATGCTCAAATAATCTCTAGTATTCCACTAAATTTAAAAAAAAAATGGAACACTCAGATTCTTCTTTGTTCACAGCACAGACATTGATTTTATTTTACCCTTACCTCCTCTATTACCAAGTATAATTTGTGTTCCAAGTTCAGGTACCAGATGCTATTATCTTGAAAAGTACTTGATATTCCTAAGTGTGTAAGAGCCAATTCTATAAAATTTTTCACAGGTTCCCATGTTTCCATGCAGCACTGACAACATCTTGTTAATTAGGAAAATCAGGTTTGCCCAAGGAGGGAGAAAACACTGTCAGTATAAACAATGGTGAGATCTTTCTCTCATCATCTGAATCACACAATTTGTAATAGGAAGGTAAAATGTGATATTCTTTAGAGGATAGAAAGAAATTTAGTTTTGCCAGGAATCCACTGAGCAAGCATAGAGAGATGCTCTCCAGGCTATGATGAGCAAAGTGTTGTCTGAAGTGGACGTGCAGCAAGCTTTCAGACATCATTTTAGGCTCTAGGAGGAATGATGACAAAGCTCTGCTCTAAAACACTGGGTAACTCTGAGCCAGCAGTGAACAGAACAGGGCGTTTCATTTTTGTGGTGCAGAATTCCAAAGAGTAACAGGATCCTAGGTGAAATTTGGCTGGATAGTGTTAACCTTGAATGGGAAAGCAATGCACTGATGTCCAGTTAGCAGAAACAGAGAGAAGAGAGCTCTGTAAGAGAGTGAAAGTGTGGCTGCACTGCAGGCACTGAAGTGAAGCTGGGAAGGACAGGGCACATGAGCAGGGTGCTGCTCTGCACATCCAACACACAGTCCACAGGGCATGTAGTGATCACTGATGTCTGGCAAGGTTCTAAGGAAACACACCAGCCTGGGAAACTGAAAGAAATCGAGATGTATTGAGGGTGCTGAGCACAAACATCACAGGAAATGAGTGAACAGCACAGGTGGAGGATAAACAGGAGGCACCTCAGTGAAAGCAATTTATAGAGCATTTGCTCAGTAGCATGAACTGATTTTGTAATCAATGCTGATAACAGAACAAGGATCTGGGCTGCTTTTACCTTGAGGCTCCTTTGTTCAGGAACAAAGGGATGCAGGAGCAGCCAGGCAGCATGGGCTCCCAGCGGTACCTCCCGTGAGAGCAGGGCAGGATAAGCCTCGGCAGCATTCCTGAAAATATAGGCACCTGCTTCAGTGCAGGGGCTGTCTTGTCCACCTCATGCACCCAAACCCACCTGCAGCAACCATCCCAGAGCAAAATACCAGCTCCATTTGCAGCATTTCATGTTTATGCCATACATTTATTTGGGGAGGAAGAAATGCATGTGGAATAAGGCAGCAATTCCTTGTGAAAAAAGAGTCAGTTTGCTCTACCTCAAACTGCTATAATCCAAAGATAATGGGATGATCCTAATCAAGGATTGTAACTATTGTTCTAGGAATCAGTTATGAATTATTATTTTTCTACATTTAGTCAGCATATCCTCCAGAATATCCCATCTGACAGTGGTGAGAAAGCTGGTGTGCCTGGAATTTGCTGCAGAATTTAATTGTGCCTTATGGGGATTCCCTTCTGCCAATGATTTGTTGGATATTGATCCAAATAACTGGAGGACCTTTTCCTTTTTTTTTTTAAATAATTGATCTCTAAACAGGCATTTGAAAGAAAACAGACTAGCCAAGGAGAGCTAACATTCCTTCTGCTGTTAAAAATCCTACTAATAATCGATCGATATCTCGGATCATGTCCTTTGCTGATGGAAAAAATTGAATATTATTTTAGGGAGCCATCTTTTAGGGTTTTTTTTATTATTTCATAAGACATCCTATTATTTTTGTGGTGCACAACAGGTGCAGGGAAGATTATTCAGCCAAGGGCAGAAAGACCTAAGCACACGGCTGCTGTTTAGACAGTGCCACCTTGATTATCCAAGCATCATGGGGACACTGAATATGTTTGCATAATTAAGGCCTTGGCTAATGGCAGTGCTTTTAAATGCAATTAATAGCTTTCTGGGGATGCAATTATTTTGAAAAACAAGGAGATTGTGGTAAATGAGCTTCAGATAACTGTGGTAGAACTAACAAGAGTGTTCATTTTTGACACGATCAAAACATAATAGCAGATGACTTCCAATCACAATATGTATTAAATTTAAGAGAAAGCATGAAAGCAAAATTATGTTTATAAAGTGTTGAAAATTAAATTTAAAAAAATGTGTTAAGTAGGATGAATTGAGAGAATAATTTCATTAGCAGTTTTCATTCTTGCTCATTTGAGAGATGGTCATTCTCACTTTGTTCAAGGTACTGTCATGCATGTGTAACAGAAATAAGATACTTCCTTACAGTACAATTTGCACTTTTTAAAAATGATCAGTCATAGAACAGTTTGGTTTGGAAGGGGCCTAAAAGACCTTCTAGCTCCAAACCCTTTGGGCAGGGACACTTCCCACTATCCCAGGTTGCTCAGAGCCCCATCCAGCCTGGCCTCGAACACTTCCAGGGGTGGGGCATACACAACTTCTTTTAGAAAAGACATGCAAATATCATGCAAATCCACCTAATGCAGCCCCCTCTTAGAGCAGGGAGGCTACACCTGCACGAAGGCAAAGCATCCCAGAGCTGTTTCCAGCATCCCCAGGCACAGGGCAGACATGGGCACAGGGCTGGGGGTCAGGGGCAGCCCTGGGGCTGGGCTGGGCAGGGCAGGCAGGATGGGGGGACACGGGGGACACAGAAGGCTGGCTTTGTGTCCGGAGCTGCTTGGAAATATAGTCCATCTTTTCATATGCTCAGAGACAGCCAAAAGGGATAGACATAGATGCTCCAAGAAAATACTTAGCGTATTAGTTTTCGCAAAATCTTTAACTTTTTTTCTTCCCCCTTTTAAAAAATAACAGAGAGCTACTGTACCCTGCTGAGACCAACATCTGTGCAGACAATTAAACCCTTTGAGACTCTGAGCAGGGGGGAAACTCAGAGGAACTGGCCCTTTTCTACTACATCCTCTGAAGGATTACAGATAAAGAAAAGATTTTGCAAATAGCTAGGCACATACATAATTACAAAGAGATCCCGCTGATTTGTTTTTAAATAAATTTGGTTAACAATGAAGTTTTATTTTCTGAAAAATACTGATATTGGCACTTGGATCTGAAATACAGCACTAACATCTTTGTTGTAAACCTCTTTTGGTAGGAAGCCAGATCTAAGACAACAGAATAAGAAGCTGAATAAGTCCTTGGGTTTTATTCTTCAAATTTCACAGGAAATGATGTATAAAACTTGATTCACAATGATATGACCCCAAGAGCTCCTTATAAAAAATTCTGGTTTCTTCTTTTTTTCTGTTGTTTAGCTAGAGTTGGGCAAGTGGGGCAGAATATTTTTTCAAGGTATTTTCACTAATTTTTTTTTTTTTCCCAGGATTTTACTTAAGAAAAGGACTTCCAGCATGGAGGGATGCCACTGTGGTATGGGTGGTTCAAATGTGGAGTGAGTTCAGTCCCTGCTCTTCATGGCTCAAGATCTCAATGAACAAGGTAAACACTGAGAGAGGAAAGATAAAGGAAGATGAATTAAAAAGATTCAATTGCAGGCACCTTTTTATGAGAACTTTCTGTTGAAAAAAAAAAAAATCTTTCTGTTGAAATTATTCTGACCCAGGGCTGTGTATTAATAGCTCTTAGTGCTAATTGCTGTATGTGCTTCCTTGTGCACACATCATTCCACAGAAACAGACATCCATACATCTATTAAATTACTTTTATTTCCCTGGGAAATGCCCACCAACAATTTCAGGTTTCCAGGCAAACAGAAAGATTAGCTCTGGTTCTCCTTCCCTGCATCCATGCTGCCTGCTGTGCCCTCCCTTGTGCTGCAGGAGGGAGTGCCAAAGAGTAGGTGGGTGTTTTTAACACAGGGATTTTGGCAGTGCTTTGGAAAGCTGTGATGAGTAGAGGTAACACTAAGGAAAAGTGTGCTGTGGGAAATATGTACCACCTTCAATTTGAGATGCTGGTGTGTGACGCTTCCTGCCACAGAGAAAAATCTGACCTGCCAAGATGTAACCCCTTGGCATGTACTTTAAAAAAGGAACAAAAAAGCACAATATTAGGAAATGATTTGACAACATTTCTAAACTGTCAAACCCAGTACAACTCTCTACATACAAGTCCAGGTTTGCAACAGCCTGAGAAAGTCCGTGGGCACAGACTGCAGCCAAGACCAGTTCTCCTGTGAGCAGTGATGTGCCAAAGTCATTTACCCTAAACATAAACACAGCAGCTCCCTCTGACACCACCCCAGCACAATTACTGCTGCACACTCCTGATGGAGCATGGAAAAGGACAGACATTAGGAGAAGTCAAGTCAGTTTTGGTGAATTTTAAGGAAACATGACCTGCAGCAGGAAGAGTTCAATGCTGAGAAACTGCAGGGCAAGGAAGGGAATTACCTCATTACCATGGCTCTGCTGCTGGTTCTCTGCCCCAGCAGACTTCCATCCCTCTCCCCAACACCCACATTTCCATGTAGAGAAATCTGGTCAAGGCTTGGCTCATGCTGCAGCAAGGCCACCAGGTCTGCAGCATGCTGGTCTCCTCCTTGGCAAGGACCAGGAAACTGCTAAACCAAAAGCTTCTCTGCCTTCACAGGTCTTCTGCATCCCTTCCAGGTTTTGCCTCCTATTTTAAGGTCAGTGCTCTGTCAGGGGAATTATAAAGGACAATTTTAGGTAGAAGATAAGTCAGTTAATGTTTGGATGTGTTCCCCTTGCTGGGGTACCAACCTTGTTGTCTGCAAACCTGAGCTGGGCTGGCAGGGGCACCCCCAGCAGAACAGAAATCCAGATAGGGAGAAAGGTTTGGTTATAAACACACAGATAAAGCTGCCTTTCTGAAAGCCTAATGATGCTTCTTATTTAAACATAAACCTTCAAACCAATCTGGTTCACAATAACACTGGGATATAAACATGATGGTTTCAAAAGACACCAAAACTGGAGCAATGGAAATGTTTATTTCAGTGTGAAAATACGAGGCTTCCTAATATTTAGTGTCTTTTTAAATATTTGCTCCAAAATGTGGCTTGGATTATAAAGACAAGAATTTTAAGAGCAAATAACTGTTTAGTTAAGGTTGCACACTGGATTAACTTCATAACAGGATTTATAGAACAGATTATTAGGAGAGTTTGGCTAATAAATGCTCTCAAGGTGAAAGAACACTCCTGTCGGAGCAGAAATAGAAATGGTCTGAAATAATCAGTTTTAGAAACCTGCAGTGCCTCCTCATGGCCAAGTAGATGCTCTCCTGCTCTGGGGTCTCTGCATTCAGTGCATTTTGTGTGAAGGAATTAGTTATGGTAGTTTGTAGAGTTATATTGGTTATTTTTATTACCATGAGGCAGCTGAAACCTGTTGTGCCCCTTTCCTGCCATGCCCTGGAATGGTGACTAGGGAGCAGCTTTCAGCTTTTCATTAGGGTCACAAAACCAGAAACATTGACAGAAACATTTCAAGTGGGGAGGGAGGGTGGTAAATCCTTGTTACCTCCAAATGAAATGGAAGCAGTCAGCTGTAAAACAGAGGAATGGGTCAAATGGAATGGACAGTGGCTTTTCCATAGGGATAATGACTCCTCAAGAAAGTGAAGCAGCTTAGTCTCAAATGAGGCTTGCATAAAAATAAATAAATATATAAATATATAAATACCCCCTCATCCTTTGCTAATATAAGTGATTGTGTACTACAGCAAAAATTTCCAGACAGAATTTATTGGCCCCAATGATCCTGCTGGACCCTTCCAACTCAGCATATTCAAGGACTCTATTCTGAAATAATGCAGAGCATACACTGCAGTCTGTAAATGAGGCATTCTCTAAGGAAAATCATGGCAGAAATTGTAGTGGTTTCCAGTCAAAGACCATTTCAAATATTGAAGAGGTGTAAAAGAAACACCTGCTGGGTTCATTCTCCCCTTTCTTTCTCTCTTCCTATTGCTATTTCATTCCCAGACATACACACACACACAAATATCTATGTGAAATTATGCATACCAAAGAGGTTTATTATTAAAGTTTCTAGCAACCTGAAACCTGGGACATAAAAGAGTTTTGGAGGGACTTTGCTCTCTGTTCTGGGGAGGGTTCAACTCTTGCTGTATTTGACCCAGGTTGCTCCAGCCCTCTAACCACCACCAAAACAAATTTCAAGAGAAAGTTCTTTTTTGGCCCATCTCTGGGTTAACCTTTAATTTTGGTATTTATATATAAATTTTATATCTATCTTTATAAATATTATTTATAGTTATATTAAAATTTATTTATGTGTAAATATTTTATATTTGGTTCTTTTGCTGAGGACTTAGCCTCCCCAGCATGGGGCATTCCAGCCATAAGTAATCATTCCTCATTTATTGTCACCTGATGTGAGCCCCAGCTCTCACTGACAATTCTCATTCAGCATTTACTGTGCTATATTTCACCTCAGAGTAATGAAAGTACTTTTCAGGATGACAGTAAGTAGTGATATAAAGTGACTGTGACTTACCCTTGGGGTCCCTTCATAATGTGTTGGAATTTTTACATTACTGGCAATTTTTGTAAAAATAAAGTTCTACCTTAGTTCCTTAATCAGTGAAAGACTAAAAGTTTAATTAACATAAAACATTATGTATTTCACCTTCTGCACAGCCTAAAGGCTCCAAGGTTTTTCCTTGGCATATCAAAAAGTCTTCCTAATAAATCACCATATGCCAGTAAAAGTAATGACATAATAAACTTGTTCTGTGGTATTCTGAGACTGATTTAAATGTGAGATCTCTTTTCTTAGATCAGTCATGAAATATAATAATTTACTTTAAGGTTATGTAGTATAAGGCCTACTTACATCTCCACTGCTCAGTACAGTGCCTGTGTGCTGTTTGCCCTTGAATGCTTCATAATTTTTCTTCATATTTTTTAAAAGACTTGAGGGAGGTTGTTGAGCTTTTTTTTTTTTTTTCCCTATAGAGAGTACACATTTCTGAATATTATGCAGATACTGTCTCTTACTTAAATTCTTTCTAAGTAGACTTTTCCCCAGCTTTTCTTCCTTTATCCTCTAATCTATCCACGCTGAAGTAAGCTGCCACTGTAACCACGTTCATACCAAAATTTTATTATTCTGAGAGCCAAGTAATTTGGACATTCATGGCCTTACTTCTTCAAAAACTGCACTTGAGATGTTACAGGTACTTTATGTCTCTTCCTTGAGCAACTGGCATCATGACAAGAGAGTCAGTAAAGCCCCACTTAGCATCAGGGTGACTACCAGTAAAGCTGTTGGGCTGCAATGAACAGATTTAGCTTCCAGATTTGTAGATTTGCTGAGCTGTTTTACTGGATAATAGGTGGTATTTCTGATTTAGAGACTTTAAGAGGTTTAGGTTTTAGAGATTTTAGGTTGCTTGGTTTAATGAAGACTGAGTGAGTGCCCAGCAGCTTCACAGTGACTGTGTGTAGTTGCATGATGATGTGTTTCAGATTTTCTGGATTCCAGACAAATAGTTTATTTTCCCAGTGTCTTGCTGTCAGTAATTGCATCCCATTACTAAACTCCATCAAGAGTATGGAATACAGATGCTTGAAGGAGTAATGAGGTGCATTCCTTCAAACAGAAAACAAAGACTAAGCCAGAAAAGAAAAGCTTTCCAAATGTTTAAACAGATTACGAAAAAAAAAAAAAGAAAAAGGTCAAAATTGTTTGAGTTTCTGGGACATAGCAAAATTGGCACTTTTAACTAGTTAGCAACTATGAGCTCATGGTCCAGGCAAAAGAGTCAGGCTAGATTCTCTCCTCAGCTGAACTCTACCATCTTGTGGGCTCCCAGGAAATTACAGTCTCAGTCTTAAAAATCATCTTAATAAACCAGCTAAAATAGCTGACAGCACTGCTTTTGGTTTTTTTAATGACTAAGTAGCATATTATAGACAAAATACTATTAAAGCTTTTTTTTATTATTTTTTTTTATTTACTCTTTCAATTTGTGGCTTTCCAAGCCATAACAATTTGTGTGCATTCCACATATTTCAGTATTTCCCAGTTACTTTTCAAACTCTTGATTTGATCAGTGGAAGTTTTACTGTGACAATAGAAAAGAGAATTATATAAGCAAGCCCTTTGTTGCAATTTAGGATTTTGCATCTTGTGACAGGGAAATCAGAGCACTTAAAACAAAATGAACCAAAACCAAGCACTTGCTTTGAGATTCTCTTCTCTTTCTCCTGGTCATTTAAGTTATCCTTAAGTGCCAGAGATCATTACAGTTTTGGCTTTGAACTGCAGGATTTCCACTTTTTATGTGGTAGGGATTTTTTACAGGAACTTTTAACTTCCTTTTTCTATTCAGGAGTGATGGGTTTTGTTCATTCATTTGATGGGAATCTGACTTGGAGTCAAATAATGCTGAATTTAACACTTGAACTGTAGAGGATATTTTTCAAAACCTTTTAAAATGTGGTAACTGCTGAGTTCAGCAGGGTTTTACCAGCAGCCAGGCCGTGAGCTCTTAAAAAAACCCCAAACCTTAATTAGAAAAGAAAAAAGCCACAATATGCAGTTAAAAGCACTGTGGGGTGCTCTAGCTGTTAAAGGAAAAAGAAAACATGGTGTTGCAGAGCAGGTGTTGAAAAATTAAACTACTGAGTTCAGACCAGTACATTTCTAGGCTATAAAACATGGCTGGAAAAACACTTTAATGTTCTTTTTCCAAGCACAGCGAGTCTATTAAGTAATAAATATCAAAAGGCCAATTCAGCTCTCATTAGCGTGACTGGGATGGGAACTGAGACTTGAATCAGGCTCTAAAAGTCAGATGCTGCTGTCCCTGTCTGGGAGGATGTGATGCTCAGTGACACATTCTGACTACCCCAATCTGAATTGTTTAGTGCCAGAGCAAGTGAAACTTGACTGATATGCCATGTTCAGTCCTCAAAACAACAGCAGGACTCATGGTGTGTTGTCTATCTAATAATGAAAAGGTAGGGTTCAACACCTATTGATTTAAATCAACATTATTCTGCCTCAAGAACTGCTAAACTGCATCCTGAGAAAAATGTTACAGTAATGTTTTTACTCCTGGAGCAGCACAGGAGAAACTGGTGGAACAAAGGTGTTTTCTACTCTATCTGTCCCTGGCTGAAATACAAAGTGGTGTTAAAAATGGTTTTCTTTGGTTCTCAGTAAGAGAACCAAAGAAAAACAAATTCACTCATTCATCAAACACACCCTGCACCCTTTTAAGAAAGAAATGTCTCACATCAATGAAGACTTCAATGAAGTTGGGGTCTGTAGATGATCACAGAATCATTTGGGTTGGAAAAGACCTTTAAGATCATTGACTAAACTGCAATGATGCAAGTGTGGGCAGGACTCCAGCTGCCTCCAAGGAATAATGAGAATGCCCAGTCTTGCATCATTCAGGAGCATGGTGCATCAGACAGAGCCTTTGTGCTCTTACCTTCAGCTCATCAGATAGAAAACACAGAAACCTACCTGCCAGATCTGCTGAATTCATAACCAGTTCCTGTTCTGGCTGCAGAATAAAATTCTCTCCCTGTTGTGATATCCAATTGCAACCCTGAGACCTCAGAGGGCTGTGCTAGATAATAGGTATGCGTTCAATTTTCATTAGACTTACCCAAGGAACAAGAATTGCTTAGAAACTTTTTCTTCCCTACAATGCTTTTCACTTCATCCATCAGCCCTCTGCTTCTGTGCTGTCTGTGCCTTCCAGCACAACATTTCAGCAGCATCATGGCCCACTTTAGGCCAAAGCAGCGCTGGAAGCACATTAAATGTGACAGCCAGATGTGTTGATCTGTTGACAATGGACACTGAGGTCGTTATTAAGAGTTTGCAGTGGAGCATGAGCTGGACAGTGTTGGGATTAGATTGCTTCTCCCATATCTGGAGGTGAAAAGCTGATGAAGTGTTGGGAGGTGTTATCAGCAGAGCTGGAGGCAAGACAAAAAGTGCAAAAATGACCTATTCTTCACTTTATTTCCATTCCTGCAAGTTAAGAGTGGTAGAGTGCTTCTTAGCACAGTCTTAACTCTGTTGAAATGAATTTGTGTTAATCTAAAAGGGGTCAAAACTCAAGCCACACTTATGCTGATGAACCACCGGAGTAATTCCACTGACATCCACAGACCTTATAATAAGGTATTGCTTAACACCTCCCAAAGCTGCTTCAGTTTTAATGGGATTTTTCTTAGCCATTAAAATAACTTTTAACAAAGCACAGTTGGTTTTACAACGTCTTCTAAGTTTGACTACATTTGAGACAGCTCACAGTTAAAATACAGTTGTAATGAGAAAATAATTTTTAAAAAATTGCCTCCAATTATTTTTGTAACTGAAAATTGTCTATAAAAATTTGTATAACTTTTCATAAACATTTGGACTTAAAAAAGTAACTTTATGAATCCTAAGGAATGGAATTTTGATATATTGAAGCACTTCAGGAATTTAAAGGGTGTTCTTTTTTCTTTTGTGAATGACTCATCTAGAAAAACAGTTTTATATCTACAGGTACAAAAGGCTTAAGCGAATTATGCTTTTGAAGAAATTCTGAGATACTTAACATCTGTCATAACAGATCATAGATATAAGTGCAAATATTAAATTACAGGGCCTGTAAACTGGCAAATAGATTTTGTTTGATTCATTCTCATGTGTTGCAAAACTTTCCAATGTATAATTTTATTTTAATATAATGCAAGGGGAACAGATGATATTTCTGGGATATAATATTGACAGACATTACTTGAGTCTCTAGAGTAGCAAAAAATGGTGCTTTAAAACCTATTGTCTAGATATCCTCCTGTTTTCTGGATATTCTCTCTTGCCCAGAATTTTAGCCATTTTGCTTACCTCTGATGTACAATATTTAAAATGCTGATGTTTTGCTTTCATATATTTGAATTTCCATACTTTTGCAGCAGCATTTCTTATTTTGACATTTGAGAGAAGTACCCAGAGGGAAGCACAAAAACTTATGGGCACAGAAGAGCTTGAACAATGTCAGGACAAGATTATGCCTGTTCCACACGAAATATAGGTGGTTAGTAATTCTAATCAGAACTGGGGAAAGAACCAATGCCCCTTTCAGGGGCAGAATGTTTCTCTGTGCTGTGTTTTGGACTTGGAGGTCAAAAATTCCATGTAGTGAGGAAAAAACTCCAGTGACTGGGACGTGATGAATGCTTGAAGACTTGTTCTAGTGAAGATGCTATCCTATGTTCTCAGTGCTATCTTATGTTGGTAATCATCCCCCTCCAGCCCATATAATCTTATTTCTTTGTGAATCACTGTTGGATTTTTCTGCCTCATAAGACGCGAGCATTTTTGTGATAGAGAAAAGCACCTTTCGAGAGCACCCAGCGAGCTGCTGGCTGCAGGCGAGGGTCGATGCAGGCCTGTAGGTGGAGTTAAATATCAAAGAACCGGAGCAGAGCGCGGCAGGCAGCGCTGCGGATCCCGGCAGCGGGATGAGCCCTGCTCAGCTGTCCCATGGATTTATCCCCCAGCTCCCCGCAGGAGAGGAGGAGGTGTTCACACCAAGAACAGGCCGCGGATGACTCACCTCCCCCTGAACTAGTGCAGCTAGGAAAGGCAGAGCGCTGCGAGGCACCAAAGCCCTTCTCCAGGCCGGTAGCAGACGCTGAGCAATGAAAAGCGAAATACAGGCAGAGTACAGCAGTGCCGTGCAGGGAGAGGCGCTGTGTCCACGGGGTCGGGGCTGATCGCGGGTGTGAGGATCCATCCCTAGAGGGATTTGCAGGAATTACTGGCCCGAGGTAGCTCTTCGTGTTAGATGACAATACAGAACAAGAACCACCCGTTCTTTCTTACTGTTTCCAGTCAAGATTGCTGCTAATGGTCATTTGACCTCCCTTTCTTTAATCATATCCAGGGTACTAGCGGGGAACAAACTGCCTTTGGCACCACGTCCTTCTACACTCCCCTAGTTTTTTTTTTCCCATTTCTTTTCTCACTTTTCCGACTTTTCCATGCTGGAAAATACACTACCAGGTTCTTTAACTCACAGAGATAAATAAACTCTGCAATTTGCTGATCCCTTGTGAGGCTATGCTGGATTTACCCTGTCACTCTAATTGCTAAATTTACCTTTGAGACTTTAATTGCCATCTATATATTTGTGTTTACAGCTGTTTGTATTTAAAGAACTCACACAAAATTAAAACTTTTGCTGCCTGCGCCGCCGCAGGGAAAAGGATGCTCCTCGGGTTTTTTGCAGACTTTTTGGGGTGGAGGAAGGATTTGGGCTTTTCGGTGGGCACCGAGGTTCCCGTGGGATGCTCCGGCATCCCGGTGATGCTGCCGGGAGCCGCGCCGGGCGGAGCGGCAGAGGGCGCTGCCGGCCCGCGGGAGGCGCTGCCAGCGCCGCATCTTCCCGGGATAACGGGACCCGCAAGTTCCCTCCAGAGCTGCCTCCCAAGTGCGCGGCGCCCGCCGCAGCCCGGTCCCCGGTTCGCGGGGCAGCCCGACCCGCTCCGCTCCGCCCGGCTCCCGGCTCGCTGCCCACTCCGGGCGGGAGCGTCCCGGGGGGCCCGCGCCCCGCTCCCGGGACCTCCCCCCGCTCCGCGCCCGTCCCGCTCCCGCCGGGGCGGCCCCTCAGGTGCGGGGGGCGGGCCGGGGCGGGGCGGCGCGGCCCGGCGGCCAATGGGCGGCCGTGGGGGGAGCCGGCCCGGCCGTCAAGAGGGCCGGGATCCATGAGCGCCGGGCAAAGTTGGGTCCGGGCGTTGGCGGATCACGGACCGGCTCGGCCGCCGTGCGCCCGGGCATGCCGGCGGGGCGGCGGGCACCGCGCGGGAGCGGCGGGCCGCGGGGGCCCCGGCGGTAGCGGCTGCGGCTGCTGAGCGGCGATGAGGCGCGGCGCCCCCGGCCGCCCCTCAGCCCCGGAGCGGCGGCGGGAGGAGCGGCGGCACAGGCAGAGCGGGAGCCCGAGCGTCCCGTGAGGGCGGCGCGCCGCCTGCTCCGCTGCCGTCCGCGTCCGGAGCGCAGCGTCCGCGGGTGCCGTGAGGGGGCAGCGGGAACGGGGCAAGCGGCGGCGCCGGGCCGCCCCCTCAGGGCGCTGCGCCCCCGGGTCGCCATGGGCCGCCCCCCCGCCGCCCGCGGGCCGCCGCCGCCGCTGCTGCTGTCGCTGCTGCTGCCGCTGCTGCCGCCGCTGGGGAGCGCCGCCGCCGCGGAGCCGCGCCAGGTGTTCCGGGTGCTGGAGGAGCAGCCGCCCGGCACTTGGGTGGGCACCATCGCCACCCGGCCCGGCTTCACCTACCGCCTGAGCGAGCACCACGAGCTCTTCGCCATCAACGCCACCTCGGGCGCCCTGCACACCCGCGCCACCATCGACCGCGAGAGCCTGGCCAGCGACGTGGTGGACCTGGTGGTGCTCTCCAGCCAGCCCACCTACCCCAGCGAGGTGCGCGTCCTGGTGCTCGACCTCAACGACAACGCGCCCGTCTTCCCCGACCCCTCCATCGTGGTGACTTTCAAGGAGGACACGGGCAGCGGGCGCCAGCTCATCCTGGACACTGCCACCGACGCCGACAGTGGCACCAATGGCGTGGACCACGGCTCCTATCGGATCGTGGCCGGCAACGAGGAGGGTCGCTTCCGCCTGAACATCACCCTCAACCCCAGCGGTGAGGGCGCCTTCCTGCACCTGGTTTCCCGCGGAGGGCTGGACCGGGAGGCCACCCCCACCTACCAGCTGTTGGTGCAGGTGGAGGACAAGGGCGAGCCCCGTCGGCGAGGGTACCTTCAGGTCAATGTCACCGTCCAGGATATCAATGACAACCCCCCCATCTTCAGCCAGACTCTTTACCAGGCACGAGTGCCTGAGGACGCGCCCGTCGGGGCCAGCGTTCTCCAGGTGACTGCGGCCGATGCCGACGAGGGCACCAACGCTGACATCCGCTACCGCCTCGAAGGAGGCGATGGCAGCGGGGCTGGGGACGGGGCTGGCAGCCTCCCCTTCGAGGTGGACCCCGAGAGCGGGGTGATCCGCATCCGTGAGCGCTTGGATTACGAGGTGCGGCAGCAGTACTCGCTGACGGTGCAGGCCATGGACCGCGGGGTGCCGGCGCTGAGCGGCCGGGCCGAGGCCCTCATCCGCCTGCTCGACGTCAACGACAACGAGCCCCGGGTCAAGTTCCGCTACTTCCCGGCCACCTCCCGGTTCGCCTCCGTGGATGAGAACGCGGCCCCCGGCACGGTGGTGGCCCTGCTGACGGTGAGCGATGCCGACTCTCCGGCGGCCAACGGGAACATCTCCGTGTCCATCCTGGCGGGAAACGAGCAGCGGCACTTCGAGGTGCACAGCAGCAAGGTACCCAACCTCAGCCTCATCAAGGTAGCGGCCGCGCTGGACCGGGAGCGCATCCCGGCCTATAACCTTACCGTGGCAGTGGCGGATAACTACGGGGCTCCACCGCCGCCTCCAGGCTCCCCCACGTCCGTCTTCACCCCAGAGGGAGCGGTGGCAGCTCCCGTGAGCCGCTCCTCGGTGGCCAGCCTGGTGATCTTTGTGAACGACATCAACGACCACCCCCCCGTGTTCGGGCAGTCGGTGTACAGCGTGAACATCAGCGAGGACGTGCCCCCGGGCAGCTACGTGCGGGGCCTCAGCGCCACGGACCGTGACTCGGGCCTCAACGCCAACCTCAAGTACAGCATCGTCTCGGGCAACGAGCTGGGCTGGTTCTGCATCAGCGAGCACAGCGGGCTGGTCACCACGGCTGTCCCCGAGGGTGGCACTGCCACGGGCACATCCAGCTCCAGCAGGCTGGACCGGGAGACTGCTTCTCAGGTGGTGCTCAACATCAGCGCCCGTGACCAGGGTGTGCAGCCCAAGTTCTCCTACGCACAGCTGGTGGTGACCGTCCTGGATGTCAATGACAACAAGCCTCGCTTCAGTCAGCCTGAGGGTTACCAGGTGTCCCTGGCTGAAAACTCCCCATCAGGAACTGAGCTGCTTGTCCTGAGTGCCACTGATGGGGACCTGGGGGACAATGGGACTGTCCGCTTCTCCCTGCAGGAAGCTGAGCCAGCACTGGCAGCAGTTGGCCCCTCCTCTGTAACCCCTCGCCAGATGTTTCGCCTGGACCCGGTTTCAGGCAAGCTCAGCACCGTCTCACAGCTGGACCGGGAGGAGCAGTCTCACTTCTCCTTGCAGGTCTTGGCCACTGATTTGGGCTCTCCTCCCCTTTCTTCTGTAGCCCGAGTTAACGTGACCATCCTGGATGTGAATGACAATAGCCCCGTGTTTTACCCCATTCAGTATTTTGCCCACATCCAAGAGAACGAGCCAGCTGGAACCTATGTGACCACCGTGTCTGCCACAGACCCCGATCTGGGCCCCAATGGGACAGTCAAGTACAGCATCTCAGCTGGAGATACCTCCAGGTTTCAGGTCCATGGGCAGACGGGGGTCATCACAACAAAAATAGCCCTGGACAGGGAGGAGAAAACTGCTTACCAGTTGCAGATCGTGGCCACTGACGGTGGCCATCTTCAGTCTCAGAACCAAGCCATCGTCACCATCACTGTCTTGGACACCCAGGACAACCCCCCTGTTTTCAGCCAGGGCACGTACAGTTTTGTTGTCTTTGAAAACGTTGCCCTGGGTTACCATGTAGGTACTGTTTTTGCTTCCACCATGGACCTCAACACCAACATCAGTTACCTCATTACCACGGGTGACCAGAGGGGCGTGTTTGCCATCAACAGGGTGACTGGGCAGATCACCACAGCCAGTATCATTGACAGGGAGGAGCAAGCATTTTACCAGCTGAAGGTGGTTGCTAGGGGTGGGGCGATAACTGGCGATGCCGTGGTCAATATAACTGTCAAAGACTTAAATGACAATTCTCCACACTTCATTCAAGTGGTGGAAAGTGTAAATGTTGTTGAGAACTGGAAAGCTGGGCATACCATATTCCAGGCCAAAGCCCTTGATCCTGATGAAGGTGTTAATGGCATGGTCCTTTACAGCCTTAAGCAAAACCCAAAGGGCTTGTTCTCAATCAATGAACAAACTGGTGCTATAAGCTTAACGGGGCCGCTTGACATAAATGCTGGGTCTTACCAGGTCGAAATCCTGGCCTCGGATATGGGGGTGCCTCAGCTGTCTTCCACCTTTATCCTGACTGTCTCTGTCCATGATGTGAATGATAACCCGCCTGTGTTTGACCAGCTTTCCTATGAAATTACTATTTTGGAGTCAGAGCCTGTGAATTCCAGGTTCTTTAAAGTACAGGCTTCTGACAAAGACTCGGGAGTGAACGGTGAAATAGCTTACAGTATAATTGAAGGAAATGCTGGGGATGCCTTTGGCATATTCCCAGATGGCCAGCTGTATATAAAAAGTGAACTGGACCGTGAGCTTCAGGAAAGATATGTTTTACTGGTTGTTGCCTCTGATAGAGCAGTAGAACCACTCAATGCTACTGTGAATGTTACTGTGATTCTGGAGGATGTAAATGATAACAGGCCCCTGTTCAACAGTACCAACTACGTGTTTTATTTTGAAGAGGAACAGAGAGGTGGGTCGTACGTGGGTAAAATAAATGCTATAGATAAAGACTTTGGGCCGAACGGTGAGGTCAGGTATTCATTTGAACATATGCAGCCAGATTTTGAGCTGAACACAGTAACTGGGGAAATCAGGAGCACTCATCAGTTTGACAGAGAAGCTCTCATGAGGCAGAGGGGAGCTGCAGTATTTAGCCTTACAGTAATAGCCACAGATCAGGGGTTGCCAAAGCCTCTGAAAGATCAGGCAACTGTACAGATCTACATGAAAGACATCAATGATAACGCCCCCAAGTTTTTGAAAGATCTTTACCAAGCTACTATATCAGAATTGGCAGCAAATCTGACACAAGTGCTGCGAGTTTCTGCCTCAGATGTTGATGAAGGGGTTAATGGGTTGATTCAGTATTCTGTAATCAAGGGAAATGAAGAAAATCACTTTGTAATAGACAGCAGCACAGGCCAAGTGACCTTAGTAGGCAGACTAGATTACGAGGCTACTGCATCGTATTCCCTTGTCATCCAAGCAGTAGACTCTGGAGCCGTTCCCCTAAGTTCAACTTGCATGTTGAGCATTGATGTGTTGGATGAAAATGACAACAGCCCTTCCTTCCCTAAATCAACCCTGTTAGTGGATGTCTTGGAAAATATGAGGGTTGGTGAGCTTGTGTCGTCTGTCACTGCCACTGATTCTGATTCAGGTGACAACGCTGACCTCCACTACAGCATTACAGGGACAAACAATCACGGGACCTTTAGCATCAGTCCCAACACCGGGAGTATTTTCCTTGCCAAGAAACTGGACTTTGAGACACAATCTCTGTATAAGCTAAACATAACGGCAAAAGACCAAGGGAGGCCCCCGCGATCCTCTACCATGTCAGTGGTCATACACGTCAGGGATTTCAATGATAACCCTCCTCATTTTCCTCCGGGAGACATATTTAAGTCAATTGTTGAGAACGTTCCTGTGGGCAGCTCTGTCCTTTCCGTGACTGCTCACGATCCAGACGCGGATATTAACGGGCAGCTAACGTATGCAATCATCCAGCAGATGCCGAGGGGCAATCACTTCCGTATCGACGAGGTGAGAGGGACGATATTTACCAACGCTGAAATCGATCGGGAGTTTGCCAATCTCTTTGAGCTGACGGTCAAAGCCACCGACCAGGCCGTTCCCGTGGAGTCCAGGCGCTTTGCCCTCAAGAACGTGACCATCCTGGTGACGGATCAGAACGACAACGTGCCCGTGTTCGTGTCGCAGAACGCCCTCGCAGCCGACCCCTCGGTGGTGATCGGCTCCATCCTGACCACCATTATCGCTGCAGATCCTGACGAGGGTGCCAATGGGGAGGTGGAGTATGAGATAGTCAATGGAGACACCGAAACCTTCATCATGGACCGCTACAGCGGAGATTTGAGAGTGGCCTCAGCCTTGGTGCCTTCTCAGCTCATCTACAACCTCATCGTTTCTGCCACCGACCTGGGCCCCGAAAGGAGAAAATCCACCACTGAGATGACTATAATTCTGCAGGGGGTTGATGGGCCCGTTTTCACTCAGCCAAAATACATCACCATCCTGAAGGAGGGCGAGCCCATCGGGACGAACGTGATCTCCCTGGAGGCGGCGAGCCCGCGGGGCGCGGAGGCGCAGGTGGAATATTACATCGTGTCTGTTCGGTGCGAGGACAGGAGCCTCGGGCGCCTCTTCACCATCGGGCGCCACACCGGCGTCATCCAGACCGCTGCCATCCTGGACAGGGAGCAAGGAGCACGGCTCTACCTGGTGGATGTTTATGCCATTGAGAAGTCGTCAGTTTTGCCCCGCACGCAGCGAGCTGAGGTAAAGGTTTATTCAGTAATTATTTGTCTTGTTATTCCTGTCTAATTCCAGGATTATGGTTGGTTTTTCACTGAAGTTGTGGTGCCAGTGTTGGGCATGAGCATGGGCTCTGAGCAGCTCATGTCATGGACGTTCTTGCCATCCCTGCCTGGCTAAGTCCCTCAGATGACAGGTCTCCTCACACATCTCCAATTTTGGTTGCTTTTCTACCTAACTCACTGATGAGTATGAAAATGGTTTTGTTTCTCTTCCTGGATGTGACAGGTGGTAAAAATGTAACATTTTAGTCGGAAACTTCCCTATCACAAAGCCATTTGCCTTGACTGAAGAGTCTTTAAAGGTTTTCTGCCTGACTAGCTTGAAAAGCAATGGACAGAAACCAGGTTTGGAACGTCATCTGTGAAGTACAAGTGTTGTATTTGCTCTGTTTTCAGTCACAGAGCTGATCATTCACACTGCTCCTGCTGTCTTCTGTGGTAATACTGAGAAGTCAGGTGTGAGAATGAGTTTTGTGTTTGCTTTAAGTTGCAGCATCTCCTAGAGCTGCCTTCTGCACTTCACCATGGCCTTTGACTTGCCATTCCTGGGAATTTGGGGCTGGCACTGCTGAGTGGGCCAGCCAGGAGAGGATGGTGGTGGTGTGTAGTGGTTTAACCATTTCCCTCTCTGGCTGAACATACCCCTCAGTGCTGCCCAGCCCTACAGATCCCCCAGCCACACTTCCTCCTGGAATGAAGTGTTAGTTTTGATACTGTGGTGGTTTGCAGGTTTGGGGTTTTTTTTTTGTTTGATCTTAGCAAAAGTGGTATTTCCAATTCTTACTTGACAGCTGTGGATTTTTTTCTCCTCATAGCTGCTTTGGTTTCTTCTGCAGGTTAAGTATATCTGTGTGTGCTGTTGCTCCCCTATACAGTGACAGATCCTCTCTGAAGTGATTGTCAGGGATTTTGAGCACTGTTCCATCTCAGAGGTGTGATCCCATCCTGCTGTGTGTGCAATGTGCTACTGATGGTGATGTTTTGACCAACAGTAGAGTACTGGAAGAAGACCTGTTTAGCAGTGCTGCTGGTTTCAGTAATTCATGCTGTTTTTATGAGAATATTCCTGATGTGCAGGGCTTTGTACCCCTGCTAACAATGTGTAAAAGATACACCTTTATAATTTTTTCCTTACTATTGTGTCACATTTTGTCTCGATGGACAGTTGTTTTGAGGATCAGGCCGTTGTCATTGGGCATTTGGAGCACGACCCTTCAGCTCTGAGTTTGAGCAAAGAGTTTGTTGGCTGGGGAAGGACTCATAGGAGACCCAGCCCTTTGGCTGCAGTATTCTTACATGTTGTAAAAGCATTTAACATGAGTATTTGCTGAGCAGGGAAGAGAACAACCATTGAGACTTCAAACAAGCTTTACATTGTTGAATGCAAACCACTTCTGAAATCACAAGCAAATGCTTTATTCTGTAAAGAACACTTAGAGGCATAATTGGGAGTTAGAATGTCCTATTACTGCTTGTATCTTTATAGCCTCTAAAATGTGCCTTCTCCCAAATGTAATTAGCTTACTGTGGTTCTTTATAAATGTATTATAAATTGTAATCAGCTTTCAGCTTTCAAAACCATAACCATATGCAGTCTTCCTCTTAACTGATGGAATTTCTCTGGAAGGCTTTTTGCTGTCCAGCACAAGAACTGCTACAGTGATATTCTGGGTGCAAGCTGACTGTCAGTGGGTGCTGGATAAGCAACACAACTTTTGTTTCATATATTTATATATTGTTTTCTATTTGATTTTGTTTGTTGGTTTTGGTTTGGTTTTTTTTTTTTTTTTTGGGGGGGGAAACATGAGTATATTGTGTATTTTCTTTCTTCTCTAATGAAGAGTGTTGGGTTTTGTGTCTTGGTATGGTTAAAGAAAAGGGAAAACCAGTAATAGGATAGTCTTAACAATGTCTATGTGATTATTCTTCATTGCCTGCCATGCTCTCTGCCCTGATGACAGAAATCATTTTAATTGCAATGTGGCATGTGAGAGAACCACTGAGCACGGGGAGCTGCCCAGTGCTAAACGTGCAGAGTGAGATTGGCGAGGAGAGCAGCGGGAGTAAGGAAGTTAATGGATCTTTTGTCTAATACAGACTGCAGCAGTGGGTTTGGGTGACAGGCACCTGGGGTGAAATAGAGATATTTACAGTTTTGAAACAGTGACTCGGCTTTGTCTGGCCAGCAGGCAGTATAAAAGAAGAGCAGGCTTGCGTGAAACCACTTGCTCGAGAAGTGAATTAATCCTTGTCCTTGGGAAGTGGTTTGATTTTTTCCCCCCTCCCTCTCCTAAATTCTGTCACTAATTTATTTACCTTCTAAAATAATATCAAATATATGGAAAAGATCCACCTAGTGCCCTAACTGAAGAAGGAAGTATCTTTTCAGTATTTCTCATCCATCCCCTGTAGGTGCTTTGTGAACAGAGTGTCCAAGGGCAGAACTTTGCAATGGCAGGACTGTGGGGAATCCTTGCTAAACCCAGAGCAGCTGACATGCCTTGAAATGGAAGGGTTCTGTTAATTTCAGTAAAGTAACAACAAAAGTTTAGGAAACAAAATGTTTGTTTACAATTTGTGGTTTATGTTTTCATCACTAGCTTTTTATCTTGTGTATGTTTCCGTGTTTCTTGTTACTATATGGAAAGAAAAGTGCTGGTGGGGTGTGTGTCAGGAAAATGCAAGTAGTGAGGTAAAGATTTCTTCAAATACCAAATATTTGAGATTCTAAGGAAAAGTCAAGTGCTTCTTCCAGTGTATTTTACAACTAGATGATGTAATTTTGGATGGTAGTGGTTGAATCTGAAAGGTTGTTTTAAATTTTATTTTAAATTTTAAATTTTATTTTGGATTTTATCCTCTTTCTACAGTGAAAGACCAGACGATTTGACATTGTGTGAATGTGTTTGGTCATCAGTCTCAGCTTTTCCCCCTGTTAATCATTAGGTTAATACAATCATCACTGTTGATCTCAGGTGAAAAAGAATAATGTAGGTGTCTTGAAGGGGTCCCTTCAGTTTGCCATTCCATACCTATTTTAATGTTTCCGCTGGGGAAAAAACCCTTGAGCAGCTGCTAAACTCCTTTCTCTTGGTTTTCCAACATAAATAAGTCCTCTTTTAACCTTTTGGGCAGGGCTGAGGGTTTCACCACCATGATTTTGTATTTAATATAGAAGGGCTAATGCCTGCTGGCATCCTTTGCACACCTCATGACTCCCCTCAGCCCTGCCTCCCCAGACAAGCACTGCATGCTGTGGGATATTTTGGGTGGCCCTGTGTTGTACCCTGCTTTGTGTCTGGCAGCAATAATAGGAACCCAGGGACAATACCTCATCTTCTGTGCTGTGTAACCAGGGATTAAGAGGAATTAGACAGGATCTGCAGTTTGTGTGTTTAACCCTTCAGTGCGTGGCTTCCTTGAAGGGAGTTGTGACCCTATGTGTATAATTTATAGGGATTTATGCATCATCTGTGCCATTTGAGAGGGGGTAACACTTTGGGAGCTGAACTCCTCACCATCTTTCATGTACTTTAAAAAGGTTCAGAGCTCCTAAGGAAGGGAGCAGAAGAGTGTACCTGAGGAAGGTGTATAAACTTGAACTGAAAGATTTAGTGGTGAATTGATTTGAAAATGGCAATACACGGAGAGGCAGATCAGTGGTCCTGTTAGTGCTTTTCACCTGGGAATGTTCATGTCCTCTCAGAAGAGGGGCATTGTCTTCATTTGCAGACAGGGTGAAATGGGACTCTGGGTTTTCTTTTTGTAGCTTCATCTTGTGAGTGCTTCATGGTTGCTGTAGGCACAGAGTTTGTGGTAAGTGGGGTGGGACTGTGGACAAACCTCAACCCCAATGGGCTGCAGGTGTGAGCAGCATTGAAGGTAAGGAGTGCCCAGGGGCACTGAGCAAGCACCAAAGGGAGCAGAGGGCACACAGGTGCAGGGCATCAACAGGAGGGAACAAAAGGCTGGGCTGAGAGACAAGAAGGGCAGATCCTTGCAGCCTTCTGAAGTGCTGTGGTGTTACTCTGTGTGGGCTGAAGCCTTCTGGAATTGTCTGGTGATACTCTGTGTATCGTGGCTGTCTCAGCTGTGACAGATTGACATTGTTGGGCATCTTGGACCTCCAAGCTGGGATGTGTTTTTTCCTTATTCAGGTAAGATGTGGGGATTTCAGACAATGCTTGGTTAAAATCTGGACCTTAATGAAGAGAGGCAGAGTGAATGGCCCTGGCCTGCTGGAAAGACAATCACAGGAGGGTTTGCCTTGACTCAGCAGGAACTGCAGCCCTTGCCATAAACCTAGGGTTGCACGGTGTGAGGAGCTGCTGTGGAGCTTTTTGTCCCAGCCCAGGCTGTGTCCTGTGGCTGAGCTAGCTCTGTGTCACTCCTGCAGCCTGGAGCTGGGTTCTGCTCCAGGGCTGTGGTGTCATTCACCATCCCACTGAGAGAGGAACAGGGGTGGCCTGGTGGGGCCAGACACTGAAGGTGCTGCTTCTCCAGCCAAGCTGGCTAATGCAAGGCTTTAAATTTAGTAAGGGAATTAGAAACCCACTTCAGAGAAGTCTTACCTGGCATGTCTCATATTTACCAGCACAAATCAGAACAATGGGGTTCTCCTTGTATTCATGCTATTTATAAATTGGTTCGTTCTTTAACGATACATGGCACATCAATTGTTGCCTGAAAAAGGAAACTGCTTATGAAATGTTAGAGTAAACAATGAAAATCTGCTGCCTTGTCCCAGCTCCAAAGACACTTTTTTTTTTCTCTTCCTAAAACTGATATTGCTGGTTCTAAGAAATGTGTAATTATTTAAGTTACTGCTGTCATTTGCATGATCTGAAAAAGGATCTCTAAGCTGTCCTTGAACTAGAGTGGGAGATGAATGTTCCTTATGTGGAAAACAATTCAAAACCAATTTGTGTGTTTTGGTTCAAAGTTGGCTCTTTTTTCATCCTCTCTAATTTCTTTAATGAATCTGTCTTGCTACATGTTCTTAATATCTAGAATTTCTCATTTCTTTGCTATTTTAGCAGCCTTTGGGCATTTTTGCATGTGAGGTCACCTAATAATTTTTATGTTAAAAATCACTAGACTTCTAAAAACAACATTCTTTATTATGGAAAATATTATTTTTCATGTGTCTCTAGTGCAGACACTAGAAATTATAGCCAAAAAAACAGGGCAAAATTTTCATGTGCTTATTTTTGCTAAGTGTTAAATTCTTCATACGAATCTCCAAATGGTTCTTGGGTCCTATAGATGTTAATAAGTGAGTCCTTTTCCATGTAAAATGATATCCCCAGGGCTGAGGGAGTGCAGTGTTCTTTCCATGTGTTAGGTGAAGCAATGAGTGGCTGCCCATTTGCTCCAGAAGTTGGTCTCCAAAGCTTGCTTTGCCCTTTTGGTATCCCCAGATCTCACCTGTATTTTTACTGGGGCAGGGCTGTGTTGGTGGTGGTGTCTGGGACCTTTGCTGTTGTTCTTGTGCTGACTCTTGTGCAGTTTCTCTGAGGCTGCACCTCACCAAAGGATGCTCATTCCCTTTTGACCAGCAGAAGTTTCCACGTTGAGTCTCTCCAAGTTTGAGTTGCCCCTCCTCACCCCTCCAGGAGCAAGGTGTCCATTTAATTTATATCGAAGCAAGCCCCTGGCATGACAATAGTTCTGCTGGTACAGTTTGTTTTAACTGTGTCTAGACTAGGGAGCAGCACTGCTGGTAACTCAATTTGGTTTCTTACTCTGTGGAGACAAGCCCTAGCACACTCCTGTCCCAGTTAAAAAAAGGAATTTATGGGGACTGAAATTGAAGTGAAACAAAGAGTTTTCCTCACATGTCCCCCAAGTCTGGAAAAGCAGTGCTAGATCAGAGTGGTGCATCAGTGCCATACTGATTTGTTTCAGTGAATTTATAGCCTGACTGGGCTTTGCCAAGAATAATAGCAGATACGTTAGAGAAACTGTGTCTTTGTTTTACTGAGACGTTTCTCTCTATTCTAATAAATCTTATTTTTAATTAGACCCTCAGTCTAGACTGTCAGGCAGGTTTGTTTTTACAGTGCTCTATTTTTGTTTACTTCCTCGCAGGGAAAACATTCCAAAAGGACAGTAGAACAGATGGAAACTGATAGCCATGATCACACTGTAAAAATACATCGAGCTGCATTAGTTAATGCAAAAGAATTTCAAAGGGCCTGTTATGAAGTGGTAATTTATGTGCCAACAGCTATGCAGAAAGTAATGGAAACAAGAGTTTGCCTCAGCATTTTGTGTCTGTAGCCATCACACATGCATGCTGATGGTAGGTAGGCTGTGGCTTGTGTTGACACAGTCTCACTAAGTGATCTTGGCCTTAAATAAGGGTGCAAGGGTTCTGCTGCAATTAATGCAGCCATCCAGGGCTACAGACAGAAAGGCATTCAGCAGCTCTGAGGCTCAGACAGGTGGAAGGAGCTTTGGGGGCTCCTTTTGGAGAAGAGCATCTTGTTGCAGTTCATCACCTTCCCGCCCTCTACGCTCTGTCCCAAAGGTGGCATCATCCCATGGGCAAGTTTGGGCTCCCTGCAGTGCCCCTGTGAGGATAATATGACTCCCAAGAGCCCTGTGAAGCTGGTTTGGATTCTCTAATAGAGCTGCAATGCGAAGACAGGGTTTTCTCATGGATGTTTAAGTGAAATGAATGGGAGTAGGTTTGTGAGCCATATATTGAGCCTTGTAAGTAGTCTCTCTCCAGCTCTCTCGTAGACCCTTTAGGTGCTCTGAAGTCCCCCTGCACTCTTCTCCAGGCTGAACAACCCAGCTCTGTCAGCCTGACCTGACACAAGAGGTGCTCCAGCCCTCATGTCATCTCCTTCTTATTAAATTGTTTATGAATGGCACTGATAAAACTGATGAGCTGGAGCCTTTGTGTTTTACAAGTTACTTCTGACTCCCTTCCAGGCCCTTAGTTGGATCTCTCTTTTATGGGGCATCTTAAGAGTACGGAGCTTGGCTGTCTCTGTTGCTGATGGGGAACCAAGAGGGGATTTATGAGCTGGGTTAGGACAGCAGCTGCTTTTGGAGGCCTCTATCACCAGATGGGGCCTCACAGCTCCTTCCTGTGCTCTCTCCTGGAGAGCAGAGTTGGAGCAGCAGCACCCATGTGAGTGTCCTGCCTTTGGGAGCAGGCTGTGCCATCCTGCCAGGGCCTTTCTGCCACGTGTCACCTGTGGAGCTGCTCTGGGCTGGGCCATAACTCTGCCCTGATGCTGCTGCTGATGCAAGGTTTTCATCTACTGCTGAAGCAGAAATTAACAGAAGACAACTTTCAACCCAATGAGTTAGGCTCATGAGTGTTAGTTTTGGTTATAAAATCATTGTAAGTATTTTCCTCAAGGATTTCTTTGGAGATAGTTTGAATTTTAATGCTTCTGAAGCCTTTTGAAGATTTTTTTTTGTCTAAAACAGAAATAAGAACATTAATGTAATGTTTTAAACAAGTGCTCCATACCTAGTCCTCTTTGGGTTTTAAGGCAAACATGTAATTTTATAATAACACACACTTTTCAGCACTGAAAGTTTTGTGGGTCTTTTGACATCAGTTTGTTTTTTGGGCCAATCTAGGAGAAGACTATTAGTTCCAAGAACATGTATATGATGTTTCACCTACCTAGATGTGTAGTCCTTTCTCTAGGCTATGAACAGAATTTATATCCTACCTGTACCAAATTAATTAAAGTAGCATCCAACACTAGAGAGTGTGGCTCTGTGTAATTTCAGTGCTAATTGGCTTTCAAAGCAGGAATTTGATCTGCAGCATCCTGAAGCATTTGGGGAGGGAAAAAAATCCAAGTTCCCATCATGTATGGCATGTGTGTATATTAGGACAGAAAACCACTACTTTAAGCTGGAGGGTTTTATGTTTGCCATGGGCACTGTGCATGGGGAAATAAGTGATTCTGTTTCCCTCCGAGTGTACTAGGAGAGAATTGTTCCTTGGAGAGAGCTGAGCTGAGTGCTTTTCATGTCAACTCCTTTCTGGATCATTTTTGATAAATTAAGAGAATTCTCCTGAAGTAGTTCAGAGGAATAAATAAGATGCCAGAGCTGTGCTGTACATTTGTAGTAGATGTGTTTAAAGCTTGAATTTTCCATAGGGGTTTTATTCTATAATATTACACTTCAGGGTTCCTGGTGCTTTCCCCATTTTCATTCTTTATTCTTTTCAATGCAACATTTCTTTTTAATCTGTCAAAGTGTCATGCTTCCTGAAATATTGAAGACATGTTGCTATTACAAGGCTGTTTAGAAACAGAAGGCAAATTTAGTAGTTGATTGTACTCTTAATCTTTTGAGACCTGCATTTCTGAGTGTATTTAAATGACTTTTTTTTTTCCTGAGCATGATTCTAGTCCCTTTGAAAGTTGCCTGATAAATGATTTTATGCCTACTTGCTTTGAGGAAAGAATTTGAGCCTTTATGATTTCAGTGAACACATTAATGAAAATCCAGATTTTTAACCCCAGTAGGGTCATGTCAGATTGTCTGGAAACTAATTTATGGTGGTGGTGGTTTTCTTACCACTGTTTTCTTTCTTTAGCAGTGCCTTTAGCTCCTGCATTTTAAACTTTTGAGTAATTAGCCTATTTTATTTTATTTCTACCTGTACATTTCTAAACTCCAGGTAATTCCTGTGGTCAGCACGGAAAGTTGTGTGGGTTTTTTGACATCAGTTTGTTTTTTGGGCCAAGCTACCAAGTGGGGTTGCAGTTCCTCAAACAAGGTTAAGTGTTTGTGTTGAGATTGTAATTAATTAAACATATGCACCAATACCTTGTTATTTCAAGTTCTGGAATTAAAAACCTCAGAACATTGCCTGACCTGCAGCAGCAGAGAGGGGAGGAAGAGGGAGGGGACTTTTTCTTGCAGGGCAGGATGATATGGGGTAGGAGCAAGCTGCACACACGCCTGCCAAAATGCTTGGATCAGACTAAAGGAACACAGATGGCTGAGGCTGATAAAGGTGTCTCTTATTGTGTTGGTTTGGTTTTTTTTTTTTTTTTAGTTCTTTCTCCTCAGCACTGTTTTGAGTTTGTGTGTGAGGGACGGGTAAGAGGGGAGGAAGACAACTGCATTGTATGATTTGTTTATTTTGATCCATTTTACAGCCTAGGAAAGGAGTTGAGTAAATTCAATACTCCTCAGTAGGACGCCAAAGGCTGGAGCTAAGCCCTCCTTTTAGGTTTCTGTAACAAATGAACAATAATGGATCTTCAGGGATTTATGTCATGCTGTCCAGCCTTCAGTTCTTATCTGCTAATAGAAAAATCCCCATCCACTGCCTAAAGTAGCTCCTAAAAATTGGACTGAGGTGCCTTGGAAGCGCGTGGCTGCCTCTGCTCACAACCAGCTCTCCTCTTACATGGCCCCTTTGTGTCTCCTGGACCCCCAGGTGATTTATCACTGTGATTATTTATTTATTGCCATGCTTTATGATAGCTGTGTGTAAACATGAGGTGCATGTGTGTATCTACAGAAGACACCCATGTACAAATAAATGCCCTGACCTCCAAGAAGGAGGTGCCCAGCTCTGCCTGGTGGAAGCCAGGCCACCGCAGGACAGGAATGTGTTAAGGAATAACAAGTCCCACAGAGTCTAAATCTGGGCAAAGCCCAGTTCTTCTTAGCATTTGTTATTTATTGTTCTAGAAATTAACTGGTCACTGCTATCTGGAAGTGTCATGTCTGAACTTTAGAGCTGCTTGCAGAAATAAATCACTGCCACCAGACGTGGTGGCTGTTCCAAGTCTGTCAGAGCTGTTCCACCCATGACCAACACCATCCATCAGGGCAAGGCTGAGGAGAAGGGAGTAGAAGCAAGGCCTTTTTTCCCCTCTTTAAAGCAAAATCTTTAGAGAGGCAATTCCTTTAGAGAACCCTAAGATCTTTGTCTTGTGAGTGATGGTGGTAGTGTAGCTGGAAATCTCCAAGGTGTTCTTCCCAGTGAGCATGGAAGAAAAATGGTACAGGAGACTTCACACTAGGGCAAATAAGTTTAATTTTGGATATCTTTTTTTTTTTTCGATTTGCAGGCATTAAGTTGAAATGCCACAGTTGTTTTTCATAGAAACTAAGGTATTAAAAATGTAATTGTGAAGTCATATTCCTAATGATGTAACTAAGCTTCATCCAAATCAGGGCTAATTTGGTCTGTTGTCTTCTAGATACTCTTTTTGTCCTTCCTTGATCACCCCATGTGTATCTGTTTTTAAAACACCCATGGAAATACAGTTTACAACAGTAAAACTGCTCAGAACTGATGGAGGGAGACAGTCTTACCTTCTGAGATTTAGTGCCATAAAAATGAGCGTGCTTTTCTGATGCCATGAGGTCTCACATGTGCAAACAGTCTCTTCTAAAAATGCACCCTAATATTATGATTATTAATTGTGGCTACCACTGTACAAATAGAAAAATAAATGCAGTCCAGCTACATTCCCTTTTCTTAAAAAAAAAAAGAAAAAGCCCCTTTGTGTGAGTGAGAAAATGCTACATTTTTTTTTTCCTGTGAAAATATAACATTGTTATTACAGCTTTGGCTCTCTAATGGATGTATGAGCATGAGAATCTGGAGTATATGAAAGAAATTATTACTAAACAGTGGACTGGCTTTCCTTTCTGTTATGATAATTTTCCTTCGCTGTAACTCTGTTTTATTTAGTTCAATTGCTCTTAATTTACATTGGTATAACCAAGCAGAAAATAAGGCCCTGAGTACATGAGAAGGACCTTCTATTTGTGGAAATTAAAATCTATATTGAAAGTGACACGGGGTAAACACTAAACACGTAACAAAAAGCTTGGCCCTCGCCACGGAAATAAAGAAATCAAGACATTCTGCAGCCCATAGTTAGGCACTTTACATGGCTGGAGCTCTGTGAAAAGCAATAGAAAACAATGGTGGTAGCACAGTGCTCCAAGGACAAGAACTGGGGATAAGTTTTGCTGCAGGGCAGCTTGATGGGGAGCAGTTTTGTGGGAGCCTGGGCTGAGAAGTCAAACTCCAGAATACGAATGCATTGCTCCCTTCTCATAGAATTGCAAATAATTGAGTATTAATTTAGAGGCATTCTGTTGTGGCATAGTTTTAAAAAGACAAAAATTGGCTGTTTTGCCTGACTTATGTAGGGACTTGTTGTCCACACAGGGAGCTGTGTGCCTTGCTTAAAGTAAGCCACTATATTTGGGCTTTGGCTAAATTTCAGTAGTAGATCCCATAGTAGATACAGGTTTCTGTTTATACTGGGAATAGCAACCAGGAAATCCTTCTGGAATGCTAGAGAGCAGATTGGTGGTGACAGGTCCACCTTTCTGAGGCTCCAGCTTCACCTGCAGATGGAAGGGTGTGAAATTCAGTGGTTCAGAAATACTTAATCATGTTTAGGTGGCAATCTCCCCATAAGAAATTCAGTTTACTCATATTTTTTTTTTTAATTTTCATTTCAGAAACTTGTATTGGAATGAAAGAATTGCATTTAGTGGGCTGAAATATACCTTTTACCACCACTCCAAAATCAATTTTATTATGATTACAGCAAGTAGCTGTGTGTGTATTTCTTCATTCCTTCAGCTGTGTGTGTATTTCTTCATTTGAAAACCAGAAGGCTGGTGTTTAGAGTAAAGGATTCTGAAGCAGAAACAGTGCATTAAATTTCCTTTGCAACTTCCAGAGACGTTGATTAATTGGGACAGTCAGCATGGCTTGCTTTTGGAAAGAAAAAGCTTAATGATTAACTAAATTCTTTTTCTGTCCCCCCACTGAGCATATAAAACGGTTATAAAAGAATGTAGAAGAGGCACAGTTGGAGTTGTTGTTGTTGTGCACAATAAAAACACAGGCAAATATTTCACAATATACTAAATGTAGCCAGAAACATTAATTTCCATGTGATAGCTATCAAGATCTTAATACAATCATGTGTGCTCCAGGACATTTGATGGTTTTGGGAGAGAAAAGCTGTCACAATCTGTGGATTTTAGGTTAAGTAACACCTACCTTGAACGATTTAGCAACACTTCTTTTTGTGTTTTGCTCTGCTGGAATTACAAACCAGGGATTTGATAAATTTTTACCAATTCTAAGCCAAATGATGTTGCTCTAGCTTGACATTTCTAAGTGCTTGGTGAAAAGTAACAAGGCTTGAGATGTGCCCTTTCCAATGTGAGATTTTTCTGTCATCTGGGGAGAGGAGAACTTTGTCCTAGAAGTAAGGGAATTGTAACCTTGTCCAACACAAGTGACAATGGCTATCATATTCCACTTGTAATTCCATGGTGTTGGTTGCCACCAGCAATGATTGCATCTTGCTGAAAAGTGTAATTATGTAGCTCCTGAATGAATCCTACACAATTTCCAGGGTTTTGGAGATACCAACATGTGTGGGACGCTACAATTTTTGCTTCCCTTCTTCTCCTTCCCTTCCCTTCTCTCCCCCCAGTCACGTGAAGCAGAATAGTAGGATATAGCTGTGTGATTCACCACAGCTTTACAAGAACAAGAGTTTATGTAATGTAGTGGCAGTCTTGAATCCATTTAACAGATGTTATGTATAGATTTAGGTGAAAGTTACACCAGGCTTTAATTTATATGTTTTGAAAGATATATCCTCTGTTGAACTACTTTATAAATATGCCATTGGAGGCTTACACAGTCAATGCCCATCAGCAGCTTTCAGCTCAGTGTTCTCATCTAATAAGTGCCCTAAAAGTCATTTTCCCTCTAAGATATTAGGCTCAGCTAGTAGTAGTTTCCCACTTGCCAGCTTGTGCACTCCTAAGCATTGGAAATTCCATTTTATCATGACAGAGGATGGCATTAGGTCTCTTTAGAATGTGTGAAAATCTCCTCAGAAAGATTTACAGCTTCAATCTGAGCCTAACATATACTTCTGAGGGATTGTTTGTGTTACAGGCTGATAGGTTTTGTCTGGCTCCCCTGGATTTTGAAAACATTGGTGGGATGGTGACACGCTGATGGGATGGTCTGGTGGTCTCTTGTCCTGAGGATTTACTGTCTTTTGAGGAATGTAAATTCTGCTCCAGGCTGGTTTGCATTAATTTTTAATGATGACAGTGGCTCTATTTTCTGAAAATGCTCTGCACTGGACATTGGTATGAAAGCATTCAACAGGTTTGGAGCATCTGGACAGTCTCCTGGGACTTGGTTCCTTTCTTGTGTGGCTGTTTTGGGGTGGGAAGGGATTCCTCTGCTAGGCTGGACCTTTCCTCAATGGGAAGGGCCGCCATACTGTGTATATATCCTTGACATAACTGGAGCTGCAGAATAACCCATTTTCTTTAGAATATTCTTTATACTGAGCCTTCATCTATTCTTGTTTTGTCTATAAAATTCTGTTCTCTGTCTTTATATCTTTTTTCATAGTTGCACATTGCAGTGTTAACATTTCTCTTTAATCAAAGAGAAACTCATGTTTTAATTTTTAACAACATAACTTCTGTGTTTAGCAGCTATTCTTTTGAAGCCGGAAACGTTGAAGTGGTTGGGTTTTACCTGTGCCTTGCAACAAAGCTGGCAAAAAATAAGAAAGTTATCTAAAGATTTAGTTAGTGGTGCAACACCTCTCTCATCCTGGGAGGGTAATGGATTCCAGGAATGAGTGGAATGAAGGAATGTGGCTGCATCCAGGACAAGTCAGGGTTTTCCACAGCCCCAGTGGTCATTGAGGATGAGCACTTGGCTGCTTGCAAAGGGGTTTTCCCCAGGCATGGAGGGCTCTGGCAGCAGAGCAGACAAACACCCTTGGTTGGTGTAAATGTCCTCTTGCAGAGTGTAGAGACCCTCCTGTAGGAGAGCTGGGGAGATGAGGTCAGGGCAAGGAAATGGAATGTGTCACCTTCCCCAGGGAAAGAGATGGAGCCTCTGATCCATTTAAGTACCTTTACTGTAAAATGCAGGTACTATACTTTTTTTCTTGAAATTGTGGTCTGGTTTTCTCTGTCATTGGTGGCACCCACGGGACTTACACTCCATTGTTAATTTCCAAATGTTGATTATCTATGTGTGTGTTTGAGTGAGTGATCATTTGTATTTATTGTTTTTGTTTAACACTTCTTCCTGCTCTGTTACTGGCAGCAGTATTTGATTTATTTCTGTGATTAATTCTTGCCCCTTTGAAATCCACAGAGCCTTTAAAAAAAGAAGAAAGAAATCCTAACAATAATAGTAGCATTCAAACTCCTTTATCTTCATTTTGTTCCAGTGCAGTGGTGGATATTCCAAATTCTCCATGGTAATAGAGAAGTATTTCAGAAGCAAATATCTTGCCAGATCTTTGCGTTTTCCCTACAATTATTGCTAAGGAGAAAGAGTACTTTATCAGCCATAGGCTTTGTAGCGCCAGAACACGGACGTTTCAAGCTGATGCAAATGAGAATTCTCTTTTCATTGTGAGCTTACTGCTGAAGCAGTGCAATTTTTTTAAGAACCAGGCTTCTTTTCTTAGAAAAACTTGCCTGGCATCTCTTTGGTAAGCGAGCGGCGCGGGGCATCCCTGCGGTTCCTTCCAGGCGGAGCAGAAAGGTCTCTCCTTCCCTGGGCCGCCTCTGTTCCGCAGGGATTATGTGCTTTAGCTGTTCTCCCTTTGTGTGCTGCATTCAGGGCTCTGCTGCTGGGCCTGCAGTGGCCACAGTGGGACTGTCCTGCTGACATGGAAAGAGCAAAGGCAAAAAAAAAAAGAGCTGAGCGTTTGGCTGCTGCAAAGACAAGTAATTAACCAAGGATTTTTATGGGTTGGAGTCATGGAATGGTTTGGGGACAAGGGATCCTAAAGACCATCTAGTTTAACTCCCACAGGGACACTTTCTGCTAGACCAGGGTGCTCAGAGCCCCCCCACATTCAGCCAAATCAGTTCAGCATTTTTTTTTTTCTTGGACATTTGCTGGTCTCAGGTAGACACCCATAGGATTCACCCCTTATGAAGGGAGAGAATGATGAGGAGGCATCTGACTTCATCTTATCAGAAGGATAATTGATTACTTTTTATAGTATATTATTCTATATTAAATTACACTATATTACATTGCATCTAAACTGAACCTGCCAAGCACTCAACCCTGCACACCTGCCCAGAATCTCGTGACTCTCAGCCCACAGTCCTGACACACACACAAAACCCCATCACTTTGGCTAAACAGTCTCCATGTTGCATTCTACTTTGGCATGAACACAGGCACAGCAAATAAGATGAGAATTGTTTTTCCTTTCTCTGAGGTTCAGAGAATGTGAAACCCAGAAATATTCTTGGGAGGAATCGCGCCTTGCTTTTCTCTGCGAAGAGAAATGTGGGGCTACAGACATCTCCCACCTTTGGTGTCACATCTGGCCTCTACTGCAAGCAGGGAAATAATCTGTTGCTCCTGGAAGTTCTGCCTGATCTTCCAGTGGCACGAATAAGGATTTGTGCCTACACTGTAAATCTTACAAAATCAAGGGTTTGGAACTGCAGAGCTTCTCTACATTAATCAAAGGCACATTTGAGTTGCAATAACAAGTACAGTGTTTTTCCTGTGATAATGTTGTGCTTTTATTGTTTCATTCCTGTGATTTAATCCCAGAACAGACATTCTACTTTGGTCTGAATTTAGAATTAGCACTTGTATCATTAAACTGGTGTAATATCTGTTTATTTTACTTTGAGATTTTATGAGATAAACGCTACCCTTTCAGAGCAAATATTTATTTAGATATTTATTTATTTTAGTCTAGGCTTTTTATACTAAAAATAGCTCTTGTTGAGTAAGGGGTAGTAATGAATGCATCACTGTCCTTGACCAGGCTAATTACCAAATATTTCAAATCAAGGATATTCATCAAGTAAACCCGTGAAAGAAGTGATCTAATAAAATAATTATGTTTAAAGAGCTTTCATCTCCAGTGAGATTACTTGCATGAGTCAATTGAAAAGCATCCACCTTTGTTCACTGACATTTAAGTTAGTAGCTTGGAGCTACGTGTTATGTTGTAGTTATTTAACACTTGTTTAACTACCAATTGTTTTGTCTGCAATACAGAGGATTAATTCTGGAGAAGTTGTGTATGATAGCTAATTTGATATTTAAGGCTTCTTTAATTGCTAGGGTAAAGGATTACCGACAGTGAAACTTTAAAAGAATTGCTATGCCAATTATTAGTATAAATAAAACCACCTCAATTCCCTTTATTAATATGGCATAATATCTTATTAAAAGTTTGTGCACCTACTGAGTTTTGCCTGCAAGGCAATGGAGCTCTGTGTCGACACTGAATCCAGCCAGTCCAGTAAAACGCAAGACAGAGTACATGGAATTGTCTGCATTTGGATTAATGTATAAAGAGTCTTTTCTTTTGTTTCTTTTTTTAATTAAACTGCTCCCTTCACCAGGGTTCGATGGGCATTCCTGCCAGGATAAGAACATGCATGTTGGGTGGAAGAAACTAAAAAACTGTTTCATGCATTTGTGAGAGCTGAACCTTTTAAGAGAGCATTGCATTTGGGTCTGTGATGTTTGTGTGCTCCTGTGTCAGCTAAACAAATGTGTGTGCAGAGGAGAAGGAATTTTACCTTTCCTCACAGGCTTCAACGTTGACAGGTTACTTTTTGAGATATCATTTCTTTGTGGATAAACATCTCAATCCAAATGGAGTTTGGATCCAGTGTGGAGGATCACAGGCATGGGTAGAAATGGGTATCATCATTATATCATCACATTTGAAATATTTTTATGGCTGGCACTGGAGTTTGTGTTGGTGTGCCTCAAAAAAGATGGTGTATCTTCCTAAGGGTAATGTATGGGTAACTCCTGAATGTTCCTTATGATGGTCTCCTCACAGCTTTGTGCCATAGCTCAGGAAAATTACCAGGGAAGCAGAGAAAGGCCACTGTAGGGAAGGATAACCTTCTGGTGCAGGTCCACAATGCTGGGCTGGAGTCCCAGTGTGGGCTCTGTCGCGCTAAGGGGATTACTCAGTCTGTGCCGTCACAGCTCGCCCAAAACGTGTCAGAAATGTTAGTCACCTGTTGGTTCAGATTAATGAGCTTTGCATGTTTCTGTTTGGCAGGTTTGGAGTAGGTGCTGCCAGTTTTTTCCCTCTAGTTTGAGGGGTAAGTCACCTAGCAGCAGAGCCTGTAGGGAAGTGATCTACACCAGCACTTAAAACCCCTGTGTCTGCCCTATTTGCTAGGACCTGCTCCCTAAAATCACAGAGCCCCAGTGCCTGCTGCCCATGGTCATGTCTGAAGGAAGTTTTCTATCCATTTGACTTTGAAATACTCCTTTTAGCTACAGGATTGCCCAAGACTGGGAGTCTATCAGTTAAGTATTGTGCTGATTTGCTGCTCAGTGTAGCTAAAGAGCCCACATAACAAGAATATAACCTTGCTGCTGAAAAGAACCATCTGTGTGGGTAGTGTTTGTACTGCACTGTTTTGGAGCACTATGAAGACACTAGAATAAGCAAAATAAATTTTCACTGCCTTCTAGATGATCTTACTCAGTTCTGAAAGCTCTCTGCTTGGCTCTGAAGCATAATCTTAACTTTGAAACTGTTCAGTCCATATTACAGGATACTTTCCTATTACTAGTGATTGTTTTTAGCAGGTGGTTCCTACACCCAAAGGATTTTTGAACTGGTATAAAAGACAAAGCAAATACTTGAATAAGCAAAAAAGGAATAAAGATGCAGGGATTAAGATTCAAAAGGATGATGCCTATGAGAGGAATCCTTGCTGCATGAACCAGGGGAGCTGCCCAGAGCTGCAGGGGGTTGTATGGAGAGGAACAGCAAGTTTTAGGCACAGAACACCTGCTGTAACTCTGGAGACAGAACTAAACTGGAGGTGATGCTTGTTGGATAGAAGTGATGGTGCCTTGGGTGAATAAATACATTAACTGAGCTGTGACTCAGGTAGCCTTCTGATTAGTGACAGATGTCATGTGGATGTAACTTATTTTCAGTGGTTTTTTCAGTGTCTACCTGTGTTTTGGCACTGCTGATATGACACTGTTTCCTAATGAACCTTGTTCTCATCCCTGTTTCATTGCATGAGGATATTAACTTCAAAATAATATTTCATATATTTCATTCAAAGTTTGTCTTAAACTGTCTCGAATGAAAGCAAATGCTTGGTTGTCCACATAGTATAAAGCTTTGGGGATTTTTGTCTAATATGAGCCTGCTTCTAGAGACATAGTTCAGTTGTGTTCTTGTGAGCTGCATGGGATTACTCATTTCTTAGAGGCAATCAAGTTTTTCTTACTTAACTTGCTGTTGACAAGTGGCTTTTTTTAAACGTAATGCTCTTAGAAGGTCATTTGACTTTTGAGGGTTATTCACGTTGTTAGCCCAAACACTAAAACCTTGTGTCCTTGGGTTCTGATTAGTGACACTTTAATAAAGTCATTTGAAGTTCAGTAGACTGAATTTTCCACCTTTTCTAATGTTTCTATGGTCACAGGGAAGCGACCTGTATTCAATCTTTTAAATGCAAATCTTTTGAAAGTTACTGTGCAATTTTGTGTACCAGGCTTCTTCATGGGTTATGGAAAGCACCCCTATTTTTAAAACAGCTACAGCAGTGTCTTTTCTCTTTCTTTTCTGTTTTCCTCCTCTCTCTTTCTAGTGATGTGACAGCAATTGACTAAACTTGGGTCTTTTGGGATAACAAAGGATAGAGAAAAATCTTAAAGGTTTTTATTGCCTCACTTGTTTTTTGGCAGGGCCAGGACAGACGAAGGCCTTTCCACTTGATTAGATAATAGGGCTAACGTAGTCTTTGAGTGAAAAATATCTTTGCATTCTGCTCTTCTTTTTTTCAGCAACCCCAAAAGAAGGGGGGGTGGCGAAGGAGAAAACTATGCCTAATCAGCAACAATTAAATCTTTCATGGGGAACTCACTTTGGAGGAATTAATGCGTTTTGTATTGCCTAACAACTCGAGTGAACATTAACAACACATGAGAACTGAGAGGAAGAAAAATTATGGCTTTTTTCTTCTTTCTTTTTTTTTTTTTTGTTGGTTCTTAAGGAACAGGGAAGGGCAGGTCATTGACTTTTGATTTTCATGGGAAGATTGACTCCGGAGCGCTCGCATCTCCAGGAGCGGAGCGAGGGGGTATTGACAGCTGGGCTTTGGGGAGGGGGGCTGAGGGAGCAGGGATGGCTTGGTGGGGAAAAACAAGGGAAGATGGAAAACAAAGCCCAGAGAGAGGGAACAGTAGCTGCAGTGTCCCAGGCTGAGTGAGGGGCTGCTGCCCCTTGGTGCTGGGTGTGTGCTGTGCTTGGACTCACTGAGCTGTGGTGGAGAAATATCAGTATAATGAAAGGGGCTGCCCTTCAGTGAGGAATAGCCTGCTGTGAAGGGAGCTGGAGAGGTTGTGCCTGTCCCTCCCTGCGTGCTGTGGAAGGGTAGAGAGGGTGCTCAGCCAGCCCTTTCACACCTTCTCACTGCTGAGGAGCAGCTCATGCCAAAGAAATCTGGGAAGCCAGGTGTGCTTGCCAAGATTTCTTAGTAAGTTCTGCAAGCTAAGAACAATAACTAAAGGTGTTTTTTAATTATTATTTTCAATATTTCTTTCATCTGACACCTGCTTTGCTTGTACTCTGTGTTAGAAATAATCTGAATGCTGAGGTGAGCTCGTGTAAATACGCCAGTCCATCTATTCCCCTTCCCAGGTGCTGGATGTGGACACATGGATATTCATCCAGTCTTGTCACCCCCTCTCCTCAGAGGCAAAAATGCACGCCCTGTCCTGTGCTCCTTGTGACCCTCCTGCCTCTGCCAGCACGTCCCAGACTTTTCCCTCCTCCTCCTCCCTTCACCCTGCATGCTCATTCCCAAAACGGTCACAGCCTGCAGGACCTCGAGTCGTCATTTGTCTCCTTTTATCCCATTAATCCCGTGTCTTTCTCGTCCCTCCCTCTACCTCTGCCATTATTTCCCACCCTCGCTGCCTGCCAGCAGCTCTATCCCCAGCCAAGTTTCCCCCTTGCAGTGGTTTTTCCAACTTTTTCCTTTGGAAGGTTTTGGTCCCTTTTGAGCGTTACTTGTGGGATACAAGATTGTTATTTGAAATAAATATTTTTTTTTTCCCCTTAAGAAGTCCACACTTCAAGTGAAGTTGCAATTCATTAAAGCCTAATCTCACAAGCTATTACAGTAACTTAAAGGCAAATTAAATTTGTGTGTGGTTTTGCAGGTAAAGGAAGCATGAAAAGAGCCAAAACAAACAAGTTTGGCCCTTAAATGTTTCCTAAGACAGGACTGTCTCCACTCTTTTAGGCTTTTACCTTGGCACCAGGCTTTATTTTGGGCTCCAAAATGTTGATACCCTTTGGAGCAGCTAAACAAACCCCTCTCCTTGCTCAGGGTCCCACACCTGGTTGTGTGACCCAGTTGTGAAGGTTTCACCACTGCATGCTGAAAAACCACCACCTAAAATCTCAGAACCATTTCCTTTTTTCTCTTTTTTTTTTTTTGGTTTTCACCACTTAACCAAGTTTTGGCAGCAAAAGCCTTGTTGGCTGTGTCAGAAATTTCTTCATTCAGTTAATTCAGGTCATTTAGAGCTGGGAAGCTGATTGGAAGCTGGAAAAAAACCTGAGAAATAATAATTTCCTTACCCAAAAATAATGAAGAAACTGTGAGGAAATGAGATCTGCTAGTTGTGTGCTCCTGGAGAGCAGGGTGACAAGAGGTGATGGCTGGACTTTTCCTTCTAGTCTCTGAGGCCAAAGGAAAGGCAGGGAGGTAGGAGCTGTCTGATAGTAGCTTTTTCCTGACTCACAAACAAATTATTGGTTGTTGGGTTTTTTTTTAAATATTTCTCTGTACTTTTGAGACAATTTAGCACGGTTTCACTGAGTATGACTTCACAGATGACAATGCAGTTAAGTACATCTTCATAGCCTGATCTTACAGGCAAATTCTCATTAATTCTTTTGAATTGCCTGTAGTGGGCTTGTGAATATGTATCAAGGTATGCAAACATATGAAAGCTGTTTGTTTTGTTTAGGTGTGTGTGTGTGATGTTCCTCTGAGAAGTACTACCTCCTTTAATAAGCAATACTTCTTACTTTATTTTTGGCTTTTTAAAAAAATGTTTTGACATTAATTAGCTGGTCTTGTGAAGGTATTCTTTAAGTTCTTTAAAGTCTTGTGAAGTCCATCAGCTGAATTTCCCTTTAGAGAGCTGGGCTCCTTTCAGACATGCAGCCCTTAATTTACAGAGTTGCTCTCAATTGGAGCTGTTCTCTGCAAAGGCACAGAACAGCAATCCAAGGCAAAGTCCATGGTTTTTGATGCTGGCTGAAAGCAAACCAACCCACACTGCCCAGCATCCAAAAAACCCTGGGGTTAGTGCTGCACAAAGATCACTATAGGAAGTGGCTGAGTTGTTTCTTTTTTCTTTCCTAGCGCTGCCTTTTATCTGAATCCCCGCTTTGCTTGAGCTTTAGAAGTCAAATGAGCAGAAGAAATGCAGTAGATGATTGGAGATGTGTGTGGGAAGAATGGGAGCTGAAAGATTGGCTTTCTGGGGACTTCGCTCAGTTCCTGCCATCCCAAAGAGACCACGGGGAGGTTTATTCTTCCTGACTGCATCTCTGCAGCAGAATAATTGCTTTGAGGATGGTGCTGTGGAAAAACATTTATTTGTCAGATACTGTCTTGGTTTTAATGGTGGTTAAAAAAAAACCAAACAAAAAACAACAACAAAAAAAGGGAAAGGCAGGCAGCAGAGGGTAGGGAATTGGTTTGGGTAAATGAAAGCGTTTTATGGATAATTTAATAGGTGTAAATGGCATTGTGAAAATCCAACAGGAATGTGGGCTCCTGAGCTTTAATGAATGTTCTGTGTTTGACAAAGTGGCAGCTGTGAGTGCTGGAACATTGCTGTGCCTTGTGAGCTCCTCAGTCCGGCTGGGAGCAGGGGTCTCTCTGTGCTTGGGATGTGGTGGGGGTGAAAGGATGCAAAGGAAGGAGAAGGGTCAGCTATCAGGAGGCCCTGGTGCACTGAAAGCTCAAGGCAGCTGTGTGGGCACCACAGGAACAGGACTCTGGCAGCAAGTGCCTTCTGCCTGCTGGAGGTATTTACCTTAATGGGTATTTTCCATCTGGAGCGCTGTGAGCAAACCTGGATTCCATGGGATCTCCACAGCACCTGCTGATCAAATGCTGTCCTCAGCTTAGACCTGAGGTGCCTTAATCAATTAGCCCTGGGGAGCAGCTCCCAGCTGTAATTGGTCTGATCTGTAATCTTCATCACCTCGTCCAGCAGATTATCCATTTTTAGCTGATTTGTGGGCCAGCAGCCATGCCCATGCTCTCAGGTCACTCCCTCTGCTTGCAGCATTCCTACAGCTGCCTCCTTCCTTCCTGGCAGCTCAGTGCCTCTCTAAACTCACGAGAAGAATTGACTGGAAAAGGAACATCAGGTCAGGAGAAGATGATGTTTGAGTGTTCAGAGAAAGCTGTGCGTTATTGCTGTTCATTCAAGCAAAAAAAAGAAAGAAAATCTGCTTTCGTTGAATCCAAAGCTAATGTACTAAGATGACAAATTGTGGTGCTGCATGCTGTAGATAGACAAATGTGATGCAGTGATGCTGCATAAAACATAGTAATAGCTGAAAAGAACTGAAGGCACAAAAAGTGAAAAATTAATTTGTGAAGATTTTGTATTTCTGTAGGCAACTGCCATTTTCATAACAAGCTGTTTCATAACACTGTGTGGCTGTCACCCAGCATATTTCTTAAGTTGTAGCCCTTTTGTCTGAAGTGGAATGAAAAATTTCTGATCCAACCCATTGTGTATGTTTAGTGAAATTATTCCAGCAGGACAGTTAGGGTGGGAAGTAATTCCTAGTTAACACGATTTCCAGTTATTTGTCACACCTTCATTTCTGTCCCACTACAAAAAAGTGAGAGTGTTTTCATTGCCGTCCCCAGGCTCCAGACCTCACTGCTGGCCTTTGTCCACCCTGTGCTTTCTAACTTTTTGCAAGTCCTGGGTATTTTGTATTTCTACCCTTTTCTAACCTCTTGCGCACTGAAAGGGTGGAATCTCTGATTTATCACTCTCATTGTTTGTATTATGCTAGGCCTCAAGTAGATCTATTCTCTATCTTCAGCTTTTATTACTAATAGTTTTCCCAAGTTTCCTGGCACTTTGTTTTTGGTGGTTGTGTGGTTGGCTATTGCAGAACTGTAATTTTTCTGAAGTCAGTAAAAATCCCATCGCTGTTGGTTGCAATTAGGATTTCACGATCGTGATGAACAAGCTGATTCTCTCTGTGTAGTTTCTCAACTTTTTTCCTCTGTGCATTATTGGAATAAAGGCACACATTGCTCCTTGCTATTTGGGACAGGCAACTGAGCTGATGCAGTTCTTGTAAGTTAGACAGCTTTTATTTCCAGTGCATGTAAGTGATTAAGTGGCTTGGCAGCTGGTCAGAGTGATTGCTTAAGGACTGCAGTATCTTTCAAATGGAAAACAAGACAGTAATTTAGTGATATCATTGAGAAACATAACATTCTTTTAAAGCAGGCAAAGATGTTATGCACAAGGGATAGACATCATCCCTGCTTTTGGCCTCTGCTGGCTCATGCATTCCTGTATGCTGCTTTGCTCCACGATAAGCAAAAATGAATGTTGAGTATTTTCTTTAATCTAGTGCAAACTTTCCTTTCTCTAAAGCCATAGGAGGCATTAGAGCCCATCCACCCTGGAATTACAGACTCCTGCTTTGTGCTGTGTTAATTGGATTGAGTTGTTAGTGTTACCTCTTGAAGAAGAAGAGACAAACTCTCCCTGGCAGTGTTAGTTAGCATGGGACAGCCTGTTTGAGTGGCTGGGCTTTGTTGCAATCTTTGGGAAGCAAACTGGCAGTGGGGATAGATCTTTCCACCTATGAAAAACAATACAGGTTATGATCCAGAAATCCTTATCATTCACAAGGCAAGAGAGGCAGCAGCATGGGGGGACACAGGCACACCAAAGTGAGTCTTCTGAGTCTCACTCCAGTGCCATCCCCAAGGTTTGTATAATTTTAAATTCCTGCTGGCTTTTTTACTGACAGTGCTTGCACACCAGGGGAGTGGGGTCCAGTATGGATGGGGAATTTCTGTTCTAGCTGCAAAAGCCACCTCATAGGTGTACAGTGTTGCTCTAATTGCATCCTGTTCATTTTCAGGACTAAAATGAATCACTGTCAGGCTTGTACATAATTCCATGTGAAATGGTCCTAATGCAGTGGTTGCAGAGCTTGTCTTTAACCACACACACATTGATTCCATGGGAAATACATTTTCTCAAAAGTGGACAAGGGAAAGCTGACAAACTGTGTCTTGCCCCAATTTCCTTCCCAGAAAGGCTTGGATGTGTAAATTGCCCTTTTGAGGGCCCACAGCAGTGCAGGGCAGTCTGAAGCACTGTGTGTTTTGGGTGGATGCTGCAGGTCTGGCCGCGGCAGCGCCAAAGGCGCTGGGGATGGCTGAGCAATGGCCCACTGCGGCTTTCCTTACAAATCCAAGCAGCTTTTAGGTCTTGCCCAGCACAATTCTCATGTCTCATGATTCCTGTGAAGGTAAGCCATCTAAAATTGGCACTGGCTCCCAGGCAGGAGCGGGGCTGCTTTGTCCAAGGGCTGCCTGTGTCGCAGCTGCTTCCTGCGATTGACGCCGTGGCATCCGGAGAGGAGCAGCCTGGCTGCCTGCACTGTGCAGTGCTTTGGGCTGTGCTGTGTCCCACACACTCTCCTGGGCGGGTGCTGTGCTCCCCAAGAGGATAAAAAGCTCCTGGTCAGTGTCTCTTTGAGTTATTTGGGAGATGAGGCGGGTGCTGTGGTGGTGCTCCTGCCAGCACACACAGTAGTGCTGCTTCCATACCCTCTCCTCTGCATGGCTTGGATCTTCCCTGTCTGTTTTAGCCAGCAGTGAACTGAAAATACCAATTACTGGATAATTTGGCCTTGCTTGAGGGAATCAAAGACAAGAACTTGTATGTGTAATCTTTAGCAATGCCACGGCTTTGGGGGAGGGAAGGATGATAGCTAGAGGATCCATTTTAATGGGATTTCAGATCATGCTTGCATTCCTTGTGTGGCTTACAGCTCCTTCCTTGGGCAGGGCTGTCTGGGAGTGAGGGATGCTCTGTTCCCCCTGTCCATCAGCCTTGGAGGTGACCAGCAGTGGCGTCCCTGCATCCCTCAGGCTGGTACCCAGCCTGGGAGCACTGGGGGCAGAGAAGAGCAGCTGACCACAGGCCATTGGGCAAATCCCACTGAGGAATTCCTGTAAATTGAGCAGCTCCTTGTGGTCCTGAGAGCAGGAGTCAGCCTCAAGGCTCAAGCAGGCCTGATGTTTAACAAGTCACTGTAATCCTGCCCCTCAGGCTTTATCGAATGCCACTCGCTCTGGTGTTGGTCTGTGTGATGTGATGTGAGCTTCCTGAAATTACATGGAGTAAGAGCATTAAGATAACTTCTAGTTTTTTTTAACTCCCCCTAAAGGAAGGTGTTTCCTGAGAGAGTGCCAGAAAAATTCCCATTTGTTTGATAGGAAGTGTGTGTGATGTTAGGAGAAGTTACAGCTTTAAGCAGTCAATGTTTGTGGAGAGCAGTTTGCTCTTGAGATTTCTTAACAGTACAAACTGTTAAGGCACACAAATGCTCTCAGTAATGACAAATTATAAAAGAAAAAAAACCCAAGTCATGTAACTAGCCACCAGTTTAGGCAAAAATTTGTTTCTTAAGCCCAGTAATTTGCCTATAGTCTGGGATATCAGGGAACTGCTGCCAGGTTTTTTCCCCCTAGTATGGCAGATTGTATCTGCAGACTGTATTGCTAATGTATCAGTTTTGATACATGAATTGAGTCATGAGGTAACTTGTTCTGAAGAAAAACCTACCTTGTGACTGAGTCAAAAAGGGAGAAAAAGCTAGAATTTGACAAATGGCTTTCATTCTGTCCCACAGGTAGAAAGCAGTAACAGAAAAATTGACTAAGAGTGAACCAAAAAAACCTTTTTACTTAATTATATTGCAGGGGAAAAAATACTAAAAAGTTTATTAGCTTGATTAAAAAAAAACACCAAAAAACAAAAGAAAACAAAAAACTTGTTTTCAGTCCTATCATTCTTCTTTCCATTAACAAAATAAACTCTCTAGACCCTTCCCCCAGCTAATGTTATCCTGCACACAGCGACATTCAAAAGCCCATTGACAAGCTGCAAATGATGTGTGAAGCAAACTCCAGGATTAAGTTTATAACCTTTCCCCAGGGGGAAAGAATTTGGAGGCAGGAATGAATTTGGGATGGTGAAACAAAAGGGTACAACTGAGATGGAGCAGGAAAACTCATATTCATATTTAGCTAAATGAAAAATACCAGCCAATCCTAGTTTATGTGGTATCCCAGGGGTTTTCCACACAGGTATGTAGGACATTATTTTACAGCTCCTTCTTGTAGATTTTACTGCTTTTGCTAATGAGAAACCACATTTCTCTCTCTTCAGCTTTGCAGCTGGGATTTGGAAGCATGATAAATAAAATATAAACGGTAGAAGACAGAGGGCTTGTAGCCTGTGGATATTGTTTGCCTCTTGGGTTTTGAAAGGCATGTACCTTCCTCTTGGGGAGGTTGTCATTTCCCACTGAGTTTGTTGTGGGATGGGTGTGAATGGGCTCTGGAGGCCTTTAGACACTGTTAAATCTCAGCTGTTAATGAAGTGATGGAGCTAAGGACCTCCTTCCTTGCAGAAATCAAAGAAACAGCCAGTTCCTTCACCTATCCATAGGATTATTTCCTTTCATCTGCCAGTATTAGTTTCTTTTGAAGTCATTTAGTCTTTGCTCCCCCCCATATCAATTGAGAAAAGTTATTTTAAGCAGCTCAGTGGGGAAAAGGCAGCCTTGTGGCAGACTGTTCACAAAAAGAGGTCCCAGCACTGGGGTTACCCCTGTCACCCTCCTGGGTAGCTGGGCCCTGCTGACAGCTGTATGCTGGGTGAGCTGTGCCCAGCCAGAAATGTGCCTTTACTGGAAATAGATAATGAAAAACAGCAAAAGGCCTGCCAGAACTGCTGCTTCTTCAAAAAGGAAAAAAAAAAAAACAAAAAACCAACCCAATCAAACAACAAAGCTTGGGTTATAAAATCAATAAGAAGCATAAATGGGTTCCTGGGAGAGTTATAGGTACTCTGAAGTAAAGTAAGCTTGGTGGGGTTAAAGTGGAGTGAGTTCAGCCATTCCCACAAGATGAGCTCGTGGAAAATTGTGGAATGGGTTGAGTTTGAAAGGCTTTTTGAAGGTCATGTTGCCAGCCTGCCCTGCAGTGAACAGGGGCACCTTCCAGAGCACCAGGCTGCTCAAAGCCCCATACAGCCTGGCCTTGAATATTCCCAGGGATGGAATGTTTCCACCTCTCTGGGCAACCTCTACCAGTGCCTCACCTGCCCTCATCATGAGCAACTTCTTCCTTATGTCTAAATCTACCCTTCTTTAGTTTAAACCCATTGCTGCATGTCCTGGCACAATGAGCCCTGCTAAAAGTCTGTCCCTGTTTCCTTGCAAGTTCCCTTTGAGTCCTGGAAGGCCAGAGTGAGATGTGGTCTGACCAGAGCTGGCTTCCCACATGTTGCTCCACAGAATCTGGCACTTGAGCTTTTGGCTTATTTTTGTTTCCTGACAGCACACTTACAAAAATGAGAAATCAGGATGACTTGCTGGAGGCTGCCAAAAATAGGAGTGGGGAGCTCCTATGTGAAGCTGAGCTCCATCAGCAGGACAATACAACAGGACACATATTCCTCTTGCCAAGCTTAGATGTATGCTTGGAATGAGAGGTCAGGCCCCTGTGTCATTACTCCATCTGATGCTGTATTATCAAAAATATGATAAATTACTGTCCTCTTTATGCTTGTGCCAGTCCTCTCCCCCTCTAGATGTCAGAGCCTTGGATCACATGTCTTCAATTTTAAGGACAATAGCACCTTTCCTCTCTGTGGGTCACTATGTGCTATTTTTAAGGGGGGATTGTAGTTTGGAAAGCACAGAAGTGTGTTCTTTCAAGAATCCAAGACAGAAAATATTTGGCAAGGTTTTTTTGTGAGATATCCTTTGGAAATATGATAGTTCAAAAGTAAATATGAAGTAATAAATTCAGATTGACAGGAAAAAGTTTTTAGTAATAACCAGTCTTTTTCATATAGGAGTGAAGTTGGTATCATCTATCTTTTTAATTGCAAAGCATGAGTTCATATTTGTGTTTCCAGCCCTTCTCTCCACTCCCAGCCCTCACCGCCTGGATTGCAGATGTTCCTGCTGTGTCCACATCAGGGATGATGGAATGAGGCAACAAACCACCTACAGAAACCAGCCAATTGAATTATGGAAAATATGCAAACACACATTGTCTTCTGCTCTTCTCCCAAGTACAAAAGAGATCCCTGTAAGCTGTAATGCCTCCTGGGATTTAAGGACTGGTGTGCTGTGGCTGATCCCTGTCTCCATGTGTCAGAGGGGGTGGTTTCCAGTGATCTGATACCTGTTTGGTGTCTCCAGATGGTCACCTAAAGGTGAAAGGCTGTGGGCTCCTCCCCAGCTGTTGTTCTGTCTGGTCTTTCTGTCAGAGATGCTTCCGTGGGGGAGACTGGGGACAACAGGTGACATTTTACTCAGTTACCCTGAAGTGGGAAAACAGGGGAACAGCTGAAGGCTGTGTTTGTGTTTGGCAGCCTGCAGCAGCCTATTCCTACACCCCAACTCTTTTTCCTATGTTCACTGCCAAGCCCTGAGTGTGATATTTTGGCTGCATTTACCAAATGTCATGGTCAAAGAGCCGGGTGGATTGTTGTGTGGGGAGGAGGCTGCATGTCATCCTGTGGCTTTGGGCTGTGATATCCATCAAGCACTCACTTCTGTGCTATCAATTAAGCCCCTGCACCAGAAAATATGTCCATTCCAAGGACTGTCCTGTTTGTGTGGTGGTGTTGTTGCACCTGTTGCTATTGTCCAAGCCAGAAGGTGGAGGTGATGGCAAAAGCAGACGGAAGCCGTGGCCATCCGCAGGGAGATGTGGCAGCAGCCAGCTGGGAGAGTCCCTCAAGCTTGGATGAGAAGCTCTGGCTGCATGTCTGGCTGCCTTGTTTTCAAACAGGCCTTTTTTCCTCTTGCTGTTCCTTTGTAGTCCTGTTTTATGAAGGAAATCAAAGAGCAGATTACAGTTCTCTGTTGGGAAAAAGGAAAGGGAGACCGTTGCCCAGATCTTCTTTAGAGGTTATCTCAGATGGTTTTCAGATGATGGTGGAAGGGGGAGTGTGCCAAGAAGTTGAATCATAGAGTGTCATACCAGAGCCTTGAGTCTTCCAGAATACTTTTGTGTCGCACATAATGCCCACATCTTGGATGCTGAGCTCTGAAATGTTTCCTCAGTGTTCCTGTGGTGCTTTGATGAGAAAAAGTCTTTTTGAATTACAGGGATTGGTTAGCTGTCTTTTAGAAAAACAAATTCCGAGTGCTCTTTGTTAACCACTGAATGATAGGGTTTTTTGTGGCATTAAATAGAAGTTCACTTAGACTGCACATTTTTGTTCTGAAATCGGCAGGAGGAGGAAATGCTGATATGGGTGTATACTTGGGAGGAAGATTTATCAAAGAAGCATACATTCACACACCCTCTCTTTTTTAAAGTTATGGTCAGTAAATGATAGGCTTCCTTCCCTTGTTTTTGTCTGCCAAATAGATTTCTAACGAATTATTTATATGCACTTCCATTTAAAAAATATAAAGCATCACTGGGTCAGTGCAAGGCCACAGCATCCAGTTTAAAAACTTCAGGCACAACCTCCAGCCTTTTCTGTCAGCACAATTTCTCTCCAGGAAAGGAAGATGGATAAAGTGAATTTCACATTTTATGGTGGATAGTTTGCATCTCAGTTTTTTCCTGCTTATTTTAATGTGCGGTGGATGCTCCTTGCTGTTGGCTGGCTTAGCTCTGTAACTTTGACCATTTTTATGGCTTTTTGGCTGCTTCTACTTGAATAAGGCTCATGGTGACAGTGGCAGTAGGATTGGTTGTCATTCTCCACTCCCTTGCAGCAAGAACAGGTTCTCTCCTACCTCATCTAGCATGACAGCACCTCATGAATTATGAGTTATTAGTCAGAATTGTTAGAGTTAATTAAAA